>NW_026571447.1:10473183-11076841 GCF_026225935.1 Boleophthalmus pectinirostris | reverse complement strand
GTATATCTTTGTAATCCCTCACTTGTCCAAGGAGATCCCATGGCAAAAGAAAATTGCATCCTGTAAACTGGACTGACATTTTTAACAATGATTTGCCACTCACCCAGGAAGGTTCTGAAAGAGTTCTGGTAGGTCACTGCCTGTGTGAAGGAAGAAGTAAACAATACTGAAACTAACACACCCTTTTACAGTAAACTCATGTTGACACCTTTGGGTAATTCAGTGGACTTAACTAATAACAGATACTCCTTCCTTACTCCTTTGTGCAGATGACAGAATAAAAAAATGTTTGTGCTGTGTGGTCTTATGTTAGTTCGTATATAAGACCATTCTAAAAGTGTTCAGGAAAGGTTCAACTTGAGAGATTTGAGATTTTTTCAGTATTGACACTTGTTCCAATCAGTATGTTGTTTCCTGTTTGTAGTATCTGAATATCGATTCTTTTGACAGCCCTAGTAGACAGCAACAGAGAGTTTACAGGTGAGAAAGGTAGAAAATATATTCTTACATTTTAACTTTCTCTGCAAATGCTTGGACCGCTTTTCTCTTAAAGGTCCTACATTACATTAAATTGACTTTTGTGAGCATTTAACCATGTTATAATGTTGTTACCTGGTCAAAAACATACCTGGAGTTGTGTTTGTTTCATTCCCACATGTTTGAGTAATCCATTATTATTAGTCTGTCTAAATCTCCAAAGCTCAAAATGCTGTATTCTACCTTGTGATGTCATGAAGTGGTAGTTTTCAAGTTAACAGCTACGTTTTACCTTTAATTCAGTAAAGATTGGCAACTGGAAGTGGAATAGAGTTTTCAGTTTGAGAGACGAACTAAATATTTCAGATTTGTGTATTAAGAATAAAACCAGGTATATTTGTGATTTAAAAAAATTATAACATAGATCAGTAAATAGCGTAATATGGACGGATTTACCACAACTGTTTCCTTGAGGCATAGTCCAGGTTTCATACTAGCACTTGTTGTGTATTTCTCCAACTAAAATCCATCCCCACCTCCTCCCCCTCCTCCTCCTCCTCCTGCAGCAGCCCCTCGGCCCTGCTCAGA
Source organism: Boleophthalmus pectinirostris (assembly GCF_026225935.1). Classification (NCBI taxonomy): domain Eukaryota; kingdom Metazoa; phylum Chordata; class Actinopteri; order Gobiiformes; family Gobiidae; genus Boleophthalmus; species Boleophthalmus pectinirostris. The sequence continues at coordinate 11,075,776 of NW_026571447.1, read as the reverse complement.
CCCTGGTCGTGGAGTCTGCTGACATCTGTCTCCATCACACTGCTCTCTCACAGCAGTTCTCTCATATTCCATCTAAGCTCGCATTCCCATTCGGCGCGGCGCGTTGGCTGACCTTGATCTATCCTTGCCTTTCCAGAGACGGGCTGAGCAGCGGCGGAAGGAGCAGCTATCCATCTTACCTCCATGTGCCAGGGTAGCCAAACAAGCTCGGGGGAAACTACCGGTGGCGAGGTGGGGCGTGCAGGCGTCACAGACCTGAGTGGCACAATCGGTCAAATTATTGGAGCTGCTGGGACCAAGGTTGGAACCCCATATGGAGAAAGCAGGTGTGGATTTTTAGGTCTATATAGCAGCATTGTGTGAATTACCTAAGCCCTGCAAAAGGCTTAAAAAGAGGGTTTTACTTCTATTGGGTATTAATTAAAGGGCCATTTTCTGATCTATGTTATAATGTTGATTTCTCATCAAAAACATACTTGGAGTTGTGTTTTGTTTCATTCACACGTTTAACACACAAACCCTGCACATTTAGGGTTCTTTTCTCAAACAGAAAACACCTATGATGTCATGTGATAATACAGGAAACGGTCCACTGTGTTTTTAAAATCCACACATCTTCATTAAAATCATTTGGATCATTTCAACCCTGGAATTGTCAATCTCTACGGAACTAAAGGTAAAAGGTAGCTGTTAACTTGATAAAAAAGAATGAGAACTTCACACATCAATTACGTGAGATGGGTGCGTCGGAGGAGAGGAAGCAGCCTAAGAACATACAGAAAAATCTGTTAACTGTTAAAATCTGCTAAAAAGCTGTTAACTTCAAAAATATGCTTCAAGACATCACAAGATAGAACAGTTTTTGTTTTGAGCTTTGAAGATGTAGACAGACTAATAATAAAATAAATTATAATATTACTCATACACAACTCAACAAGGTATGTTTTTGATGAGGGAACAAGATTCTAACGTGGGTTAAAGCTCACAAGAATCCGTTTTACTTAATATAGGACATTTAACTGAACATATTTAGATCACCATGTTATCTTTCATTGTTTTGAAAATGCTATTTTCACTGTAATCAATGTTTTAATAGGTTTTATAAGTTTCACATTTATATTTGATGTTGACTTTCTCCTCCTGATGCACTCTGCACTAAGTCACTCCCCCTTCAGAGCAGAATCACAATCAGCATGCATGCCACTAATGAAACTACTGCACATTGCATCAGGTTTTCAAGATGATGTGTACAGTTTTGTATCATGCTTTTGCATTTTTATAGAGAATTGTTGTGTGGAATCCGTGTATAATTCCTTCATTCAAACCTAATTCAAAACAAACAAGAGAACAATAGGTGTAGCCAGGTCAGGTTCAGAGGTGTGGAAGCTCCATTATGGCCATTAATTGTTATGCTAATTAGACCCCATAACCTGCACAGGTCAATAGGCCGAACTAACTAACAGAAACTGTAAACAAGTAGGTATGTTAGTTTCAGTTAGTTAGCTCCTCCCTGCAGATATAAGGAAGTGTCCACCAGCGTCTGACCAGAACTGAAGAAGCAGCTTGGATGAGCTGTGAAACGTCTTCAACCAACTAACTTTTGTCCAGTTGACAAACTTAATTTTTCTCCTCATGGATTCTACCGGGACGACTGAAGGATTCTTCACACATTCCTTCATTCGTTTTTCAGAATAAAACCAAAAATAAGAAAACGAAAAAACAACAATTTTCTTCATTATTTGTCTCCAAAATAAAAAAAAACAAAAAAAAAAAACAGATAACAATTTGTTTTTTCAGTTGTCGATTTTGTATTAATGAATAATGGAAAAAATGGACTGAACCAGGACTGAACCAGGACTAAAACATGACTAAACCAGGTCTAAACCAGGAATGAACGTGGACTTAACCTGGACTTAACCAGATCTAAACCGGTCTCAGTCCCGCTCTGGTCCTGGTCCGGTCCCGGTCTCAGTTCTGATCTCTCGACAGTCTACGCATGCACACCTCCGGGCCCATCCTGACACTCCTTATTCAGTCCTGGTTTAATCCTGTTTCAGTTCTGGTTTAGTCCTGATTTAGCCCTGGTTTATGACTGAGACCAGGACCAGATCAGCACCAGACCAGGACTGAGACCCGGACTGAGATCGGGACCGGATCAGGACTGAGACCATTTTAGGCCTAGTTTAGCCCTGGTTTAGACCTGTTTTAGACCTGTTTTAGACCTGGTTCAGTCCTGGTTCAGTCTGTATGTGGCGCAGAAGTCCAGCATCGCAGTTTAAGTCATGGAAACGGGAAACGGCTGTTATCCATTTTTTCCACTATTCAATTAAACACAAAATTGAAAACTGAAAAAAAAAAACAAAAAAAAAACAACAAATCATTATCTGCTTTTTTCATTTTGAGTTTGGAGACAAATAATGAAGAAAATAGTTGCTTTTTCATTTTCTTATGTTCGGTTTTATTTTGCACAGAATTTTGCTCCTTATGGTTATTAAGGAGAGTTGGCATAGGGCCTGGTAGAGATTGCTAAATTAGTGAAACATGCATGGATGAATCCCCTGTTTTTAGATGAGTGCAGTTAACAGGTAGATTAGGCAATCAAGGACACACATGGTCCACCTGTATCAAACCAAATATGGCTGCAGACAAAACATCGGAAAGAAATATCACAAGGGAGAGAGAAATGTTATTTTGTTTGATGAGCTCATCTGTTTCACATGTGTCACTAAAAAAAATAATAAAAATAAATAAATAAAATATCTGATTTGATGATCATGTTTGGTTGGACTCAAGATGGCGTCCAGACTGACATCCCAGTGTATAAAAACTACAAAGAGTTATCATTCTGGATTTGCTAGGCAGCCTCTATGAACGACTGTAAGATGATGTAAACCAGAGCAGAGCAGACTATCTGGACAAGGGACAAAAATGAATACACAACTATGTATTATATGTCTTTGATAAGAAAACATTAAAACATGCACCAAAAAACATATCTTGACATCTTGACCGCTGTTAAGGTGTTTTTCCTTGGCATGTTGAGGTATTGCTTTGCTGCTGTTTTAGCCTCTCAGCTTTGACCTTGTCCCTCCCCAGAGCTCACATCCAGGTTGTTTTTCCACACTCTTTTTGCAGCAGATTGTCTCAGATGTCTGGCTCAGGGTAAAAGTGCGATGTCAACTGTCTCATCACCAGACCTGATCCCAATGCAAGACAAGAGCTGAAATGTCCAAAAAATCGAATATGTTTTGTCATTTACTGTGTCCATTTTGCCCTTTTTAAAAAACAAGAAAAATATAAAATAAAAAATGGCAGTAAAGTCATGCATAGAGAAGATATTAGGTCCCCAAATGGTGCATCCAAGACATCTAGCTGAGAGCAAATAAACAAGTAAATTGGGAGATTAATTATTAAAGCAAGTTAATTAAAAGAAAATGCCTTATTTAGTAGTTTTTAAATTATATATGACACATAATTAGGTCTATAAAGGTTATATTGTGAAAAGTGCTGCACACGCAAGCACAAGACACAAAATGAACGGAAAGTTGCTTTGCTTGTTGACACATACGGAATGTACTGTCCCTTTGTGAACTCAATGTGTGGAATCCAAAGCACTAAACTTATTTGTTATATCTATGGGAGCATTCACAGTTGTTGTTAGTAAGTCCTGGATTGAAGCCATTTTAGTTCTGATCTAGGCCATGTTTAGTTTTTGGTTTAATCCTGGTTTAATCCACGCAAAATTACTCAAGTCAAAAAAAGTATCAGGTTATTTATTCAATGAGAGACTGATATTCACTTTTACTATTCTTATACTCTTCACTAATATACATATTAGTGAATATAAATTAAAACATGCATTCTTACTGTGAGCAGGATCACCTGTAGGCTGGGACCTAGCATAGGTAAGGCATTCATGCTATAACCTGGCACCATGCACTAATCTAGTACAAATAAAAGCATATCATACCATAATATACCTGCTTGTCTCCATAGAGATAGTTGGAGTGTAAAGGCCCATATTACACTATTTTGTGATCTGTTATAATGTTGTTTCCTCATCACAAACATACCCAGAGTTATGTTTTGTCTCAGTCACATGTTTAACACACAAATCCTGCATATTTAGGCTGAGATCTTCTCTCAAACTGAAAACACTCTGTTCTACCCTGTGACAGGAAGTTCTCAACTGTGTTTTTAAACTTCATACACCTTTACTAGAATCAGCTGAATAATTTCAGTCTTGAATGTCCAGTCTCCATTAAACAAAAGATAAAAGGTAGCTGCTAACTTGAAAACTACCACTACATGACATCACAAGGTGGAACAGAGCATTTTGAGCTTTGGAGATGCAGACAGTATAATAATAAAGGGTTACTCCAACTCAACATTGTAACAGTTTAAACAGGGTTCCCACTCTTTTTCACTGACAGAATTTCAAAACTTTTCCATGAATTTTTCATGACCTAAAATGAACTTTCCATGACTTTATGGCACCTACATGTGTAGAATTGAGCAGACTTTTAGGGCTAAATATGAAAGGTTACCCTTTCCAGTTACCTTATGGTATTATAGTTTTTTAACATTCAAGATTCTGTCAATGCATTTATTGTCGTCTTTTTTAAATAAAAGGCGCAAATGTTCGAAAATAATCATAATTGCCGAATGACAACTTAACAGAATGCTGTACTAAAATTCAATTACTTTTTAAAAAATTTCATTGAATTTACAAAATTCTAAGACTTTGGCCAGACCTGGAAAATTACATTTTCAATTTCCATGACTTTGGATTTCCATGAGCGTGGGAACCCTGTTTAAAGCTCACAAGAGTCAGTTCAGTGTAAAATAGGACAATTAATGCCATACTGTGGAATATTCCAGGCAAGCAGTAACATCTCCATTGTGACAAGTAGAGTTGGCAGACGCTCCACTAGGAAATTTTAGCACTACATTTCTGGTTACACATTGAGATCTAGGCACTAATAGGCACTTTAAAATGGGACCTTCTAGGACCACTGTGGTTGTAATTGGTATCTGAATGGTGGTCTTTTATATTTTGCAGATGGACCATACTCACTGAAGCCAGGTGTTCTTCTCTCCATCTCTACCCTAATAGGTCATTAAACGAACTTCACTATTACAGCTCCACACCAATACAACACCAATACGCACTACATTTACTCTAGTCTAAAACCCAAACGCCCATCTACGAATACTCCCGAACGATTTTAACTTTAGCTGTTACAATTTTACGAAAAGTTTCATTATGGTAAGTGTGATTTGGCTCACCGTTTTTGCTGGAGGACACTTCTCTCAGTCACCTCCTCTCTCCTTCCTCACTAACCCTCTCCACCTCTCCTTCAGCTCGTCTAAATCCAGCTAACCTCATCTTCTCCTGTCACTCTCCATTTTCCCCTCATCCTGCACCATATACCCTCCCAATCAGCCCTATTGTAGACCCTTTCCTTCTGGTTGCCTTCCCCGCCTTTGCTTTTTCTCTTACCCAATTTGCGCTATAGGCTACGCCAGTCCTTTTTCAGCATGCCTCCAGACACGCGCTTCTTTTTTTTTTTTTTTTCATCTTCTCCGTACATGGTAATCACCTTGCAAATCAGCTCCTGTGTCAGTTGAAGTGTTGCAGACTTGTTTGGGTCCCTCCCCCTTAATCTGCACGACGTCGAGATGGTCGCGGACTGCAGAGCACGCTAGTCAGGAGTGAATTTATGTGTTAAAGGATGCCACGGTGCAAATGGCGGGGAAGAAAAGCTAGCTTACAGCAAAGAAATGAAGTGCGCTGTTAAAATACTCCAAACGCCAAGAAAAAGGAAGGAATACAAAAGCTTGAAGAATTGTTGTTATGAGTCATTGATGGACTACGGTAGGAAACATGGCGATTTCAGCGGTTAGTGGCCCATTTAAAACCTTCCCATGCTGGTTGATGTTAATTTTATGAGGAACAAAAGTTTTTCAAGTTGTAATAGGAGGCGATTGGAAGTTGGGTTGGAAGAATAGAGCAAATCTAAGAAGTGTCATCAGATGTAATGTGAGTTTAGTTCTATTAACACTTTTTATGAGTAAAGATCTCATCCAAAATATGGGACCACAAGCTATGATGTTAAAATCTATTATGATAAAATCTATGATATTAAAATCTATGATGTTAAAATCTTAATACCTGCAGCACATATCCAGTATCTCTTATACAGTGTTGGGAGTAACGTGTTATAAAAGTAACAAATTACTGTAATGCATTGCTTTTTGCTGTAACGCAGTAACTAAGGCATTACAGGGAAAAAAAAAATAATATTTTACTCTGTACAAATGTCAGTAATGAGCATTATAGTGCATTTTTAACCTGGATTGAAGTGGTGGGTTTTTTTTTTTTCTTCATACAAATTTGCTAAAATCACTGCAATATCAGCAGCGGTGAAACGCCATCTTTACGATTCCAAGTGTTGGGACGGGCCCACAGGTGCGCCCGTGTAGACTGTCGGGTGACCGTGGGCGAAAGGACCGAACGTAAAGTTATGCGCCACACGGAGCTACCCGCAGCTGATGCCCAATCACGTTTTGCGGACACCCTGCTCCACGGGCTTGGGGTTCTCTTAGATTCCAAGTCCTCAGGCTCTGGTTTGTACTGTACTGAAGTATAATTTTAGGTATGTGTGCTTTACTTGAATGTCATTGTCCTGGAATGTTCCACAGAATGAAATTAAACAACTCTACCTTACATTTATTCAATTACAGGTGGTTTTAGAACTCAAAAATATCTAGAAAACCCCAGTGTTGATAGAACGGTTTAATGCCATACTGTGGAACAATGCAGACAAAGCAATAACATCTCCATAAAGAAAAGCATTTGACAGATCCTCCACCAGAAAAGTTACACAATGCACCTTTAAGTACATTTTAAACTGGATACTTCTTACTTTTACTTCACTACATTTGAGAGCAGGTATCTGTACTTTCTACTCCACAATATTTTTTAACAGGACTGAAAAGTGAAAGTATTTTTTAAATTATTGTTTGAGGCCTACAGAAAAAAATGAAGCGTTTATTTTTATATTCGTAAAAAATTAAAATAATAATTCAGAGCAAATCTTCGCAAAATACTTTTACTTTTTACTTTGTTTCCATGAAGCTGGTTCTGCCGTCAAGCCCCCCAGAGGTGTCGTGGGATAACTGACGAAACACCGGTGAAAGGGGGTGCCCACCGGAATGAAGTCCCAAAGATTTAAACTGCTCCTCTCTGCTTCAGTAAAATATTTGCGATTTGTTTTAAGCCAGCTGTCCACAACTAAGTGTGAGGATTAACTTCTGCCAAGTGTGGTGGCTGCGAGGGCAACATCGTTTTATAAATCCTTTACTCTTTTTTAAATTACTTTTTTTTGTATTTTTCTGTACTTTTTTAATTAAGTAATAAAAGGGAGTGCTTCATCCACCACTGGTAAGGACACATGTTTTTCAGAGCAATAAAAACACCTAAAATGATACACAAAAAACATGCTTATATTTTAGAATCCGTGTATCATTCGTTCATTCGTTTTTCAATATAAAACCAAAAATAAGAAAACGAAAAAACAACAGTTTTCTTCGTTATTTGTCTCCAAAACCAAAATGAAAAAACGGATAATGATTTGTTTTTTCAGTTTTCGATTTTGTGTTTAAAATGAAGAATGGAAAAAAACGGATAACGGCCGTTTCCCGTTTACGTGACTTCCGTGACTGCGATGCCGAACTTTTGCACCGCGTACGGACTGAACCAGGACTGATCCAGGTCCGAGACCAGACCGAGACCAGAGCAGGACTGAGACAGGGACCACACCGGGACCAGAGCGGAACTGAGACCGAGACCAGCGGTCCGAGAGGTTCCCTGTCATCGTCTCCGCGCTGGTTCCGTGCGGGGAAAGTGAGAATGCGCTGTGGACTACAGGTCCGGACGGGCTGCTCCAGAACCGTGGCTGGTTCCGAGGTGGTGCAAAGCATCCAACTGACGCTTTCACACCAACGAAAACAAAAACCGAACTAAGAGCTTTTGGTTCAAATGGACCAGGTCCGGGACCAGACCGGGACCAGAAGCGCTACTGAGACTGGGACCAGAGCAGGCCTGAGACAGAGACAAGACCGAGACAAGACCAGAGACCAGATCGGAGGCTCAGAGCCCACGGCAGGGCCGGAGCCCGAAGCTGAGGCTTGGACCCCGCAGAGGGTTCAGAGTCAAAGCTTGGAGTCCCCCCCAGTCCCGCTCTGGTCCTGCTCTGGTTCCACTCTGGTCCCGCTCTGGTCCTGGTCTGGTCCCACTCTGGTCCCGCTCTAGTCCCGGTCTGGTCTCGGACCTGGATCAGTCCTAGTTCAGTCTGTACTGGGTGCAAAAGTTCCGGCATCGCAGTCACGGAAGTCACATAAACGGGAAACGGCCGTTATCCGTTTTTTCCATTCTTCATTTAAACACAAAATCGAAAACTGAAAAAACGAATCGTTATCCGTTTTTTCATTTTGGTTTTGGAGACAAATAGCGAAGAAAACTGTTGTTTTTTCGTTTTCTTATTTTTGGTTTTATATTGAAAAACGAATGAACGAATGATACACGGATTTTTTAGGCTCTGTTTTTGGCTAAAACATTCCATACTGTGGCTTGAAGTGGTCAAAGTGAAAACTGCTCTTGATGTCTGCATTTACAGACTCCACAGCTTTTAAAAAGAAAGTAGGCAAGCTGCTTATGTACCACCTTTGAGCCAAATGTGCTAATATAGTACCAGGGCACCTTCAGCATCACCATTTTACATGCTCACCATTCATATTTATGAGGTTCATTTAATTTGTACTATGTAGTCAAGGGTCACTGTGAGCTGAAGAGTGTCCTGGCTGCTGCCCATTTAAAGCAGAGAACGATTCTAAAGTGACCCTTAATTCGTCCTGTTTTTTTGCTGTTGAAATGATTTATAGATCTACATACATGGCTCTGGATCCTGACACAGTGACAGGAGCCGTAGTAACGTCTGGAGAGGGCATTTTATGTGATGTGTCAGCCATTAAAAGATTGATATATTAGCACTTGAAAGAAGAACAGGAGGTGTGGCCGCATCACAGCATAACATTAAAAGTTTAATGTACATTTTTACAACTTCATTTACCCATACACGTATTATACATTATAGCAAACGAAAAATTCATACCCGGATGTCTGAGGGATTCCACAGACGTTATACATTATAGATAAAACTGCATTGCGAAACCAGAAAAGTCGAACACTTCTCCACCCACATGTACTGGTATTGATAACTTTATGATAATACATCTACTTCCAGTGAAAATCAGGTACTCCATCCTTTATTTATGCGTATCCTGTCAAGGACGCTCTGAGACTCAACATACCAGAGGTGGGACCAAGTCATCCTTTTGCAAGTCTCAAGAAAGTCTGAAGTCTTTGACCTCAAGTCCGAGTCAAGTCCCGAGTCAAATACAGGCAAGTCCAAGTCAAGTCTCGAGTCACTGGCCCATAAGTCCAAGTCAAGTCCAAGTCGTCTGCTTTGAGCTTCAAGTCATTTCAAGTTCTTTAAACCAAAGTACCTACATGTTTGCAATTTATATGAATTTCAAACTAATTTGTACTTAAAAAGTCATGGTATATTTATATATGAGTATTTATATAAGAACTGTAGAAACACTATTTTTTCCTTTTTAAACATCTTGACAAGATCTTAGTTTGAATCATTATGGTCAGAATAGAAAAAAAAAAAGATTTAAAAGAGTTAAATAATAGTTATTTTGTCTTGAAGGTTCATGTTCTCTGTAGTTCCCTCTGTTTTACTGTATTGGACTGTATATTATTGTATTATACTGTATTGTACTGCATTGTACTGCATATTACTGTAGTACATTTGATGACACCATCTCACAGTACTTCATTACATCCAAAGTAAAAAACAGAAGTGTGAGGGACATGTTCCAGTTTGTTCTTGTAAAATTCAGCACTGCATTTATCAACTGTGAAAAGAAAAGTATTGACTAAAAACATATTTTTTTAGGAGAAGCATCAAGTCTTCAAAATTCTTAAGCCTCAAGTCCGAGTCAAGTCCTAAGTCCTTGACCTTCAAGTCCAAGTCGATTCCCAAGTCTTAGTCCATTTTATCAAGTCAAGTCTCAAGTCCTAAAAATAGTGACTCAAGTCTGACTCGAGTCCAATTCACGACTTGCAAGTCCTCACCTCTGCAATGTACCATGAAAAGATGGGGGGAAAAAAAAGTAAAGTAAAACATGTGAAGGAAACATTACACAAGGCTTTTTAAGATTTTAACCATGTTATAACAAGTTTCCTCATCAAAAACGTTTCATTGATGCTTCTGTGATTGATCTCGTGGAGTAATGATCCATTCTTTTAAATCTTGGTAGTTGATGAATCTGAGTCAGCTCTCCTAACATCCATTGTAAATGCATTTCATTGCAATAGTCGAGAAAATATGGATGCCTGAGAAAGTTTAATGATTATTTTGTCAGCTTATGTAATGTATGTTAACGTCAGGTATCACTAGCTCCAGCTAACAAATAGAGTCTGTTAGCTACCGTTAGCTGTCGGCGTCTCAATTATGGCAGTTTGACTATTACATATTCAGAAATCCATCCAACTCAGTCTGCTCGGAACTAGCCCAAGTTTGTGTTTTGGAACCCCGATGTGATTAGCCGTTCCATTGCACTTTCTCGAGGTAGAGGTCGGTTTTCCCCGAGTCTCGAGTGCAATAGAATGCAGCAAAATTCCCGTCCTCCTGAGCCATCACAATACAGATTTTTCCCAGGATTGTTGCATCATAGGTAGATACCAAACACCAGTTTAAAGTCCATAAATCATCACCAGACTTGTTATTTCAGACTCATATTTCTGCCACCATTGTTTCTACCACTACTACTTCTACTGCTTACAATAATACTAGTATGTGGGGGCATGTTCCAAAATTAAATTCCCTCTGCTGTACGTAGATGGAGTATAGCCCAGAAGCTGGAAAATAATTCCTTTTATTTACATTTTATATCATATTTTAATGAGATTTTAATACGCCGAAACATTTACACTTTTTACTAAAATTAGATCAAGTTCATACAAATCAAATATGTTGATGAATCCTTCCAAACACTTAAGCTCAATATAGCCAAAGGGTGTCTCTGGTGTCATTAGACAATGGACCATTAACCAGACATCAATAAACGATATTCCCATTGGGAGAGACTGTGCTTGGCTAAACCATCAAATAACATTTCTGTATCGGCTAATGTAGCAAAGGTCACATTGTTAACGTGTCCTCAGGCAAGACACTCAAATCTTATGGCCTTTTTGAGGAAAGATGGTCCAATGCAATTTAGAAAAAGTGCCAGTATAGAGTTGCATATAACTGTGGTCCATTTGGCATGCTTTATAATCTAAGAAATTGATACTTCTTGATATTTTGTTGGATAAGGCAGGCCATAAAACAGCATTAGTCCGATGTGGGTTTACAAGCTGCCCCTGGGACCTAATCATTGCGGGAAAGTGGTCCTGGAGAAGATCATGAAGGCTAATGAGCGATGGAAGCCTCTGACTGTGGCACGAGCTTCCATTTCTCATTAATTTTGGGGCTTGGATCGCCAGCGTCCAGGAAGTAGCGGACAGATGACCGTTCGGCGGCTGGGGAGATGGTGGGGTATTAACAAGGTAGACTAACTGGCTCTTGGGCTGGCGGTGCAGAGTGTGGAACAGCTGGGTGTACCTCGGCGGCCCTTCCCCAAACGGCGTTCCTCTCCATTTAACAGTCACACAGCTGCACACACAGACGGAGTGTTTTTCCAAAGGGGAAGTGGCGTTGGAGCAGAGCGGGGACTCCCCAGATGTGGAGTCTGGTCTGCAGTCCTTTCAACTAGGAGGAGCTGATTGGCTGAGAAGCGGATGCAGCAGGTATAGAGAGCGAACGAGAGAGACACAGACGGGGGAGCTGGTGGGGGGGTTGGGGGTTGTGATTTATGCTATGTGTGCCACAGGAGAGCTGAATAAGCAGCATGGGGAGACGCTCAATGTATGTCTAATAAACAAGCACGCTACCGATGCTTCATTCAATTGTAGCAAAAGGCTTTAGGGGGTAAATGCGTAATGTACATCATACCGAGGCGTAATTTCAATCTAATTTGACAGTGAAGAAGGATCTGATTAAGACTTGTTTTTTGCATCACAAAAGGGACGTGGATGATTTTTGTAGAGAAAACAAAATAAAAATGCTGATTACTAGGGGTGGGACAAGGTGCAATTTGAGATTTGGGTCCATGAGAATGAGATTTTGACCAAAAGTGCAGCTCAGTTTACAATGTTTATGTTATTGGTGGTTTTGAAATTCTATATAAAAGGCTTATCTAGCCATTTTGAATAGTTCTTTACTTATTTTTACTGTAGTATTATGCATTTATAGATTTTTTCTTTATTTCCATAATGATTTACATTGTAGATTCTCAAAATTATGAATGAAAACATTGGACTGAGCAAACAAAAAATCAATAAAAAGTTAGATAAAAGGCCTTCACTATAAGAATTGAAGAATTTAACTTTTGTTAAACTTTTGTTCAGCTGGCAGAATTTAATTTTCTTTTGATTTAATCCAACCTGGGGAGAACACAGTACATTTTATATTTTATATATTTTCAAATAGTTAAAGTGCTGCACTTTGCTTTGAACCATAGACTGTACATCTAAATGGACATAGTAAAATGTTCATATTAATCTGCTCTACATGATCCAGGGATATTTATTTCACTATTTTGTCTGTTAAAAAATCCTATTGCTATTATAGAGCTGGGCTCCCTCTATCCGTTAGCATCACGAGCTTCATTTGAGTGGAACCAAACTCTCTGGGTGACATCCACTTCTTTATACAAGTCTATGTTTTGAAACCTAGTTTGCACTTTTGGCATTTCTTGACCCTCACAAGGGACACTATGAAAAGAAAACCATTTTAGGAGGTTTCAAGAAGGGTTTGCAGCGCTGTCAACAAAGCAAATTTGTCTGTGTACTCCCTCAGCCGTCCAGGTAGGATCCATATCAAAAGAAAATTCAATTCTGTCAGCTGGTTTTAGAGTGAAGACATTTCACCGTTTATCCAAGCATCTTCTTCAGTTCTGCTCAGGTTTCTGGTGAAACATGCTTTATATCTGTCTGAAGGGGGGAGCTAGCTACAGGACCTCATAAAATATATATATATATATAAAAAAAACATTCTGTTGAGCTGTCTGTTTTTGTTTGTTTTTTAAATGTTACATGGGCCATTTTATGAAGTATCTGAACACTGTGACCTGCTGTCACTTTGTCTCTGCTCAAGGACTACAGATGAAAATTAACTTGCAGTTAAATCTGGTCTGTGCAATACTTTTGTTGTGCCACTTTCCTGCCAAATAAAGAAATAACTTTAACTTAACTTTTTTTTTTCTTTACTACATAAATACTTACATCTTGGATCATATATTTGTTGTCTTCCATGTGTATATAAAATGTAGAAATAGTAAACATTAAAAAAAAAAAAAAAAAAAAAAAAAAAAAAAAAACAATTGAAAAGGGTGTGTCCAAACTTTTGACTGTTAGTGTGCATACATTTGTGATCATATCTAACCCCCAGATCAGTGTCTCATTGGTCCTAACTGGGATTCTGACCTCCACCACCAATTTTTTGCTCCTAAGCTCTCCTCAGCACTGGCACAGGAGATTTTCAACTATTACAGTATAAATTAGTTTTACTCTGTTTAAAATGAGCTAACAAAAAGAAGAAACCTGAACTTTTATCATCGTGCATCTTTTGGTGGAGATGGAAATGTTGAAAGTTAACAATCTGAACTTGAGCATTGAAAATTGAAGTTCACATCCTCGGACCAGAGCTACATTTAACTTTAACAAATTTCCACTCTACAGCAGGAAGAAGCGAAATGTTCTATTCACCAAAGGTCTGCAAAAACACTGGAATATCCTAAAAGTTTCATCAGCACTTGTCAGATCTGCACCAGGCTGGACTTGGACTTGGCTCACGATCACAGGGCTAACTAGACCAGGACACAAGAAACTGGCTACTACAAAAGATAATGGAGTGCAGTAATGATGGCATGAATGGTAAGTAGCTGTAGCTATTTTTTTTCTTGAAATGAAATATTAACTTGATTCTTGTGTTTGCAAATGAAGGATGGCAGTGTTGTTAGAGTTCTTAAGTGGCTGCTGTGCATTGTGAGTAGTTTGTTAAAGGTCAAAGTAAAAATACTAAAGTACTGTAAGTATAATTTTAGGTAAGTAATGGGTACTTTTTAATTTTACTTCACGATATTTGAGAGCAGGTGTCTGTATTTTCTACTCCACCACATTTTTGAACATGACTAAAAAGTAAAAGTATTTTTTATTATATTCTGAGAGGTTTATTTTTAACACAGAAGCCATGATTTGAAGAAAAAGAAATATACAAACAATGCTTCAAAATCACTACATTTGTGGCTTTAGTAGATCTCAAAATCTGTGTGAAATACTTTTACTTTTTACTCTTTAACTACATTTTTAAACAAGTACTTTAATACTTTTACTTAAGTATGGAGTAAGACAGCTTTCAGAAATATTCCTGTGCATAGGATAGAAATCCGTGTATATTTGTCTGTACTTGAGCACAAAATAAATATTCGTAAACTCTCAAATGAATCCAGTCCTACATAAAATGTGTTGTGTGTATTTTATCCATCAGAATAGGAACTGAAAAGTCAAAAATTACAATCACAAAATGAAAATTTACGATTATGCTTTCTTCAGTACGAATACAAATTCACAAATTAAAATTGTACATTTTCATTTTGTGATTGTAATTCTTGATGTCCTAAATTCATATTCTGATGGATAAAATACACACAATACTTTTTATGTACGACTGGACTCATTCAAGAGTTTACGAATATTTATTTTATTTATTTATTCTCAACTACAGCCAAATATTTCCCAAATATGCACAAATTTCTATAGCCAGGCTGGCGCCACCAAGTGCCTCCACTCAATTTCATTTCTCTCCAGCGACTACGTCAGGAATCAGAATGCACTAGACAGTCTGGAAGAGCCCCGGAAGTTGTAGACAGCACACCGGCCAATCAGCGAAGAGCTGTGAGGCCATGACTGGGTCCCTTTTCATGGTACAGCACAACAGTAAACAAAACAGTCGAGATGGATGTAGACGAAGCCATACATTCTGTGTTGGCAACGATTTCCGAGATCGAGGATTTAAAGCTGGAACGAAGAGAATGTTTGGTGAATTTTATTAAGGGGAAAGACGTTATTGCCCTTCTTCTTTAGGGATCTGGGAAACAACCAAATAGCAGCGATTGGTTAAATAAAAAAGTACCAGCCTACCGTTGAGCAAACAAATTCTAATGCTGTGAGGTCAGACGGTTTCCAGGAAGTGCTTGATGGTAGTACTTTGTGTAGAATGTTCCACCCTGTAGTATTAAACTATCTCCATATAGAAAAGTAACTGATGCCATTAGGTTGGGTTACAGCTCAAATCTGTGGAGAGGCAAAATCAGTACGAATGAATGTTTTTAAAGCTCTTTTTGAGCAATGAAAACACATGTAGTTTTATGCGAGATAGATCAGTTTATTATCATACTGTGGAACATGTCCAGGCAAAGCAATAACATCTCCATGGAGACAAGCAGCTGACTGACTCCTCAACAGAAAAGTCACATAATGCACTTTTAAGATAGGATCCATGGATTGCAGGGTGCGATTTGACAAATACAAAAATCAGGATGTTTTTTGTTTTATTATTATTAATATTGATAAGCTCTGAAATCCACTGTGATTGTAACTCCAGCATATCTCAGACCCCTTCTGTGCAGCTGTGAAAAATAATGCAATAACTGAATATGAGAGGGGTGTGCTGGGGTCATTGTCCAGAAAATATTGAACAAAACACCCCCATTTCTCTATTCTGCAGCATTTTTGGCAGTATTATTGAGAATAAAATGCCCAGTATTTTCAAATCCAAACTAGTGATTTACTGTTTTGTAACTTACATTTGTCCCTAATAATGAAACTTTAGAAACAAAATTTAATTAAACTTTTAATTTTGCCACCACATTTTTGGAGCTCCAGCCTGTTGAGACGAGATAGTTTTTATCGACTTATTCCTTATCTATTTCACTGAACTGTCGACAGAGTAATTTTTCAATTTGTTGCTTAATTTGTTGAGTTAATTTTAAAATAATTTTTCTTTTAAGATGTGTTCCTGTTTATTCTTTGAGTGAGATTCCAGATCTGTTTAAAGGGCTGATCTATGTTATAATGTTGTTTCCTCATCACAAACCTGTAACTAAACTTGTGTTTTGTTTCATTCACACATTTTTAACTCACAAATCCTGGATATTTATTAGGCTGTATTCTTCTCTCAAACAGAAACACTCTGTTCCACCTTGTGATATCATATGTTATACAGGAAGTGCTCCAATTTGTTTTAAAACTTCCGACATCGTCACAAGAATCATTTGGATAATTTAAGATTTGGAAATGCCAATTCCTGCTAAACAAAAGGTAAAAGGTAGCTGTTAACTTGAAAAATACTACTTACACTAAAAAAAACAAACAAACAAACTATATCTAGGTAAGTTAAAATGACTTAAATTAAGAACATTTGACTTTATTTGAGTAGATTCAACTTGACAAGTAAAATTATCTACCAATGGAATAAGTGTGTTTTTCTTAAAGAGACAGTTCACGATTTTGGAGATAGGACCTCATTTCCTAGTGAGTCAGAGTGTTGGAGACATGTGGATTCATTTTTTTGAAAATTCCATCCAGTCCTTGTATTTGCAGAGGTCGCTGGTGCTAGGCTAGTGCATGTCAATGGCCATAGTTAGCCTGCCACTAAAAACAGTCTTACCCACTCCACAAAACACCCGATGTGAATGTCTGTGTCGCTAGAATAATGTTTGAAAAAAAACTAACCTTGCATCACATGAATCGTCACATGTTGAGGGACTATTTTCTCATATATCAGTCCGCCGCCGCCAAACTTTCTATCAGGAAGCACAACTCACTTCTGCTGCTCAGACAGAAATCGTTCAAATGCAAAGTCGGTTTTACTTTACTGTACTTGAAATTATTCTATCTACACAGACATTTACATCAACAATCTGGCGTTATAATTGTTTCACCTCGGCTATTTTGTGGAGTGGGTAAGACTGTTTTTAGTGGCAGGCTAACTATGGCCATTGACATGCACTAGCCTAGCACCAGCGACCTCTGCAAATACAAGGACTGGATGGAATATTTAAAAAAGTGTCTCCACACGTCTTCAACACTCTGGTTCAGTAGGAGGTCCTGTGTCCAAAATTTCGAACCGTCCTTTTAATTCAAACAACATTCGCAAAAAGTGGGTGTTTTCCTTATTTTAAGTGTAGCAAGATGTATTTCCATATTTTAAGTACAAAAAGTCTTATTCCACTGGCACATCATTTTACTTGTCAAGTGAAATTTACTTAAATCATAATGAAACTTTCTTAATCCAAGTCATCTGAACTTGACTAGATTTAGTTTTTTGTAGTGTAATGACATCACAAGGTGTAACTGAGCATTTTGAGCTTTGGAGATGTAAAAAGAATGAAACAAAACACATCTCCAGGTATGTTTTTGATAAGGAAACAAAATTATAACATGGCTGAAAGCTCACAGGAGTCATTTATGCGTAATATAGGACCTTTAAAAGCCAATATTATGTAGACCAATTTACCTTGTCTAGCAGCAATAATAATATAGCACGTTGAAAAAAAAAATGTAGTCAGGTTTAATAATAAAAGAAGGCAAGGTAAGTACATCAGAAGAAAGCACAGGAATAGGAAATACAGGCTGTGGTGTCATATTATGGATGGTGTGACCCAAAGCTCATTTTTAAGTCTGAGGTAGAAGTTATTTGCTCTCTGCCTTTAGAAATATGTTGGAGCAGACGCACACGATTTACACATACATTTGCCTACAGATATAACGCCGCCAGCAATAAAAATAACTCTCCCAGGACATCGGGGTAATACCACACACCGCCATAACCACACACGTGACCTCGCAAATCACCAGCTTTACTCCGTTCAGCCTGTGGTACCTCAAGCTATAGCTAATCGGGACCATCCATTATAACGGCTGTGTTTGGGGCGGCTTTCTGCTCTTCGTACTGAATTTGGCAGAAAATAATGGAGTAGAGTAGATGGTTGCATGTAAGTAGGTGTTGGTGTTTTTTCTTTAAAGGTCCTATATTATGTAAAATTGATCTGACGTTGTGCTTTGTTTCATTCAGTAATCCTTTATTATTAGTCTATCTACATCTCCAAAGCCCATTTTTTTTCCCCAAAGACTGAGTCATGACCCTCAGAGATTTTCTTTGGGTCGCCTGATATGTGTGTGGCACTCTCCTGCACCCTGGAAACGCAGACAGGCCCACCCATCTCATTAGAAATGTTAAAATGATAAGACATGTTTTGTATAATTTCTAATGTTTTTGTAATTATTTTATTGACTATTTTGTTCCAATATTGCTGGTTCAACTGAATGCTGAAAAGAAAAAGAAATGGGCTACTTATAATGTTCAAATAGGCGACTTATGGATCCTTTTATTGCTGCTTCATTTACTGTTTTTCATAGTTTAAAACTTGAGTACCATATTTTTCAGACTATAAGTTGGTCTTTTTTTCATGGGTTGGGTGGTCCTGTGACTTATACTCCAGTGGGACTTAGATGTTAAAATTGTCACACTGACAGCCATGAGAAGGCGCTCTAGGATTGTGTCCTGTACCACTGTCACTTCGCAGTCTACCGCGCATGTCGGCTGCAGAAGAAAGAGAAAGAGCCGCTGTCCTGTCTGTATCATGTCAGTCGATCGCACCATTACTTTTGTATCACTGACTATTTAAAATTTAAACAAACGTAAAGACAACCGAAACCATCCTGTCGGGATTCAGAAAGGCTGTAATAATTCTAATTGGAACCGATGCTGAGTCTGATGCATGGATCTATAGTTCGATGGTCTGGCGACAGCTACGTAGAAGAGGAAGCGATGCTCCGTTTATCTTCGGAGGTCGCAGAGGTGCTCAGAAGTGACACTGAGGATGAAGAATTCAATGGATTTAGTGATTTGGAGTTAGATGGAGAGTTTGGTAAACTGTTCTGTTGTTTATGCTATAATTATCTGAAGAACTGTTCATATGTGACGTTAACAGTCTGTTGTTCTCTGTTCTATTGTTATTACTATAACTTGACTTTCAAGGTAAAATATCGGTTCATGGTCTCTGATTTCATCAACAAATTTTCCCCCAAAAAATGCGAAGTTTTTTTCTTCTTCATTACGTATTTTTTGGCTGGTGCGACTTATACTCCGGAACGACTTATAGCATGAAAAATATGGTAATACTAATTGTTCAGAGAGACACGATCACTCAGTCAACAATAAAATATCCTCATTAATGTTCAGTAATGGTCAAATCCACCTTTTTTTTGTGATTTACAAATAATATTTATTGACTTGGGTCGCGAAAGTTTGTGACTTTTAAAATATAAGTCCTCAGAAACAAAGTTTAGGGAACACTGCTCTGTTCCACCTTGTCATGTCATGAAGTGAAACCACAGAAATCAAACCAGACCAAGTTACAAGTCAGACCTGCGAAGAGGAATTCCTGTTTTTCGGAATTTTTGAGCTGTAAAACCACCTGTAACTGAATAAATATAAAGTAGAGCTGTTTAATGTCATACTATGGAGCTTTCCAGGCAGAGCAATGACCCACAGAAACAAGCAGATGACGGACCCCCAACCAAAAAGTTACACAATGCACTTTTAAGAAGATTTTTTTTCACGTACCTCAAACACTATGTCTAATCGGAACCATCCATTATAACGGGTCGCATTTGGGGCCGCTGGCTGTTTCTGCTGATGGATGGGTGGATGAAAGCACACAACCCCGGCGCACACAGAGGGACCTATGCACTGAGCGGGCAGATTAAGTAAGTCGTCTTGAGGCATAATGCGACTACATGAGAAGCCAGTGAGGCGTGGGGACGGAACGATTTGGACTCCATGTATAAACCATTGTGCCACATCCGATCCTACTAATTTGACCAGTGTCACAGTTCCACTATATTATCTGCTGCTTAGAAGTGATGAGGCGCTAACCAGGGCATTACAAGGGACATGGTGTTGTTTTTAACATAGATGTCGTAGTAATTAATGTGTCAGACATGGTGTATATATCTTGTTAAAGGTTATATTACACAAAATGGACTCTTGTGAGCTTTAAGGCATGTTATAATGTTGTTACCTCATCAAAAACATACCCGGAGTTGTGTTTTCATTCACACGTTTGAGTAACTCTCGTATTATTAGTCTGTCTACATCTCCAAAGCTCAAAATGCTCTGTTCCAGCTTGTGATGTCATGAAGTGGTAGTTTTACTTTTGTTCAGTGAAGAGCTCGGGCCAAATATGCAGGATTTGTGTATTTAATAAAACAAAATAAAACAAAACACAACTCCAGGTATATTTTTGATGAGTAAAACAACATTAAATAAAAAAATAGTTTAATATGAGCACTTTTTACTATAATAAATGTCCCCAGAAATAACAGTGAGGTAGTGAGAGGCAGATTTTAAGCAGTGAGAAGGGCTGGTTTGAAGTAGGTTTTGTCAAGGATTTTTGATAAAAACTAAAAAAAAAAAAAAAAAAGACTGGTTAGAAATGACAGGTTAAGATACAATTTATGTGCTGTTTGCTTGGTCAAGTGACAGATCAAGCCAATCAAATACTAATCAGCTACTTGACTAAAGGTGAAGGAGAGTCAGGCAAATTACAATAGCGGTAGAGAGACCCATCATGAGGCTAGCATGTGAACAAATTCAGGACAGTATCAGGTTAAAACTCCTCCCTTTAGGGCTGGACTTATTTAGTTCAGTGCATTATAAATGATAAATCTGTGACATAGACTGTATAAAAAGTGGACTAAGGGAGTGTGATGTTACCTATAGAGTTACAGGAGTGAATTTAGAGCCGAGTTCCACATTAGGAATACGAAACAGCAGGATCATGTAAAGCAGGTTAATACATTTTAAGACCAAAATGACGAGGCTCACTGCAGCAGTTACACAGAGAGGGGTGATGATCAAGTCATTTGGAGTCGATGGAGCTGGACGTGCCCCCATGCTCACTTCCTATTTGGAATGCCGCAGCTACTGGGTTAGTGATGTCCATTCATTCCAACTCATTTGCAAACAGTTATAGTTACTCTTTAAGTTACCGTAATTTCCGGACTATTGAGCGCACCTGAATATAAGCCGCATCAACTAAATTTGAACAAAATTTTAAAAATTGTACATATATAGGCCGCACCTGAATTTAAGCCGCAGGTGTCCATGTGTTCAAGAACGTTTTCAAACTGGAGCCGTCTGCTTTTATCGCCTCTGAAAGCTTTTGTTGTCTTTTTGCATTGAGTCAGTTTGTCACGCTGCCGCCGCCTTTGTCATGTCTCACCAGTGACACACTGATGCCGAGCTCACGTGCAGCAGCTCTGTTTCCTTCTTCGACAGCCACATCAATCGGCGTTAACTTAAAAGCTGCATCATCTGCATTTCTCCATGTATTTTCCATGAGGAGATTGTGTGTATGAAGCGCAAAATAACTGTTCAAAACACAATCAAATGAGCATCTTCTTCGGCGCATCGCCCTCGTTTCTTCCCACACTCTACTGTGCATGTCTCCTGCAGAAAGAGCCCTGTCTGTATCATGTCAGTGTCTTGGAGGATTTCACCAGATTTCAGGCTCTTTTGGGGGCAGGGCTAATTGTAGTGATCAGGTGTGAGAGGATGCCCGGCTACTGAAGTTTGAGACGTTTCTTCGCGTCATTTACGCATACAGGTAAGACATATACTCCTCACTAATGTTCATTTAGCATCATAACTTAGTGTAGCAAGCTAGCGTAGCAACTTCATGATAAACCTAGATCCATGTGTTAACCGTACAGACAGCTGCGTTTCCTGCACTCAGGCTGCGTGTATCCGCTGCATTGTCAAACCATAGATCGTATACATGAACGGAGAATGTGCCAAACAAAGAATAAGTCCATATATTAACCGCATTGTTGTATAAGACGCAGAGTTCAAAGTGTGAGAAAAAAGTAGCGGCTTATAGTCCGGAAATTACGGTGCTTTTACTTAAGTAGTAGTTTTCACCAAATACTTTTTTATTCTTTCTTGAGTAATTTCTACTTCTACTTGAATAATATTATTTTGCAGTCATGTTGCGCCTGCTTGAAGGTCATTTAGGTAAGCAATGGGCTTCCATTCATACATAAAGCACCGAATTTAGTCATAAAAACTATTATATTTTGCAACATGATTGAGTGAGTTTTCAGTCTGGTTTCTTATTTACCAAATTTCCTCTCCTTGTATTCTTAACAATTTTCAACATTACTGTTCTCAGGAAAGGAGAAAAAACAAATCATGAAGAAATAACAGAGAAACAGCTTGTTCTGCTTCATTCACATCGGCCGGTGCAATCCTTTGAAACAATTATTAAGTTTACTTTTCAAAAACTTGCAACGAGTTCATCAGAAAGTAATCTAAAAGTAATCAGCCCTTACTTTATTTTGCCAGCCCATGCAGATATAATAGCATACATTACAATGGAGAATGAACATAGAACCAATTGACAAAGCTCTCTTAAGGGACAACTATGAAAAGAACTTCATTATCTTTCAAACTGATATGAATCAATTCCATTTATGCCGCGCGGCTAACACCCACTTTGGAGTCTGTCTGTGCATTGGCTCGTGAGTCTGAATCACAAATGCCCACGGTAGAATTTGGTAGCGCTGTTGCACTACGTTTATATGCACAGAGAAATCAAAAGTGTGCTTCTAGTTTCTTTTGGAATACAGAAGGGACTAGAATCGTACAATAGAGCGTGAAAATCCTTTGCCCAAACTTGAGACGATCCAACCATAGCTGCAAATTTGTAGCACGTGTCTCTCAAATGCGGAAGACATCTCCTCTTGAAAATTCTCGTAACATTCAGAACAAAATATATAACTTCTTTTACCCAAGATAAGTAATAGTTTGGTGCATGGATTGTTGACTCAGTAAAAATCCGCACTGTTTCTCAATCCTCACCGTATTTTCCGGACTTTTGAATGCACCTGAATATAAGCTGCATCAATTAAATTTGAACAAAATTTTAAAATTGTACACATATAGGCTGCACCTGAATATAAACAGCAGGTGTCCACTTCTTTGAGAACGTTTTCAAGTTCAGGCCGTCTGCTTTTATTGCCTCTGAAAGCTTTTGTCGTCTTTTGCATTGAGTCAGTTCGTCACGCTGCCGTCGCCAAAATCTCACCTTCGACTCATTGATGCCGGGCTAATGTGCAACAGCTCTGTTTCCTTCTTCGACTGTCAGACCAATTGCTGTTAATTTAAAAGCTGCATCATCTGCATTTCTTCATGTGTTTTCCAGTAGGAGATTGTGTGTATGAAGTGCAAAATAACTGTTCAAAACGCAGTCAAACGAGCATCTTCCCCGTGCTCTACTGCGCATGTCTCCTGCAAGAGCTGCTGTCCTGTCTGTATCATGTCAGTGTCTTGTGTTTCCAGCAGATTTCACACTCTCTCGGAGGCAGGGCTAGTTCTATCAATCAGGTATGAGTGGATGTCTGGCTACTGAATTTTGAGACGTTTCTACTCGTCATTTACGCATACGGGTAAGACGTGTCCTCCTCACTAATGTTCATTTAACATCATAACTTATTTTATCACACAGCGATAAACTATTTGAGTGCGCTGACAATATCGATAGTTAGTGTAGCAACTTCATGTGAACCCTAGATCCATGTGTTACTGCACAGACAGCGATGTTTTCTGCACTCAGGCTGCGTGTATCTGCTGTGTTGCCAAACCATAGACTGTATATATGAATGGACAATGTGCCAAACAAATAATCCGTCCATATATTAGCTGCATCGTTTTATTCGCACAGGGTTCAAAGTGTGAGAAAAAAGTAGCGGTCCATAATTTATCCATGATGCAAACAGAGCATGCATCTCTCTTATTGGTTAATCTTCCTGTCAATCATGCGCTCTGAAATCGGGGAGACATGATCTGGCTCCTCGTCTTTGTAAAGTTTTGCCAAAGCTCTTGGTCAAAGAAATGAACTAGGGGCTATGAGGTGTTCAGGTGCAGCTTGTAATTTACCATTAGCAATAAAAGCTTGCTGCTAAAATTACTAATACAATGCCTATCAAACATATAACTACACGTTTGTAAGGAATAGATGGAAAAGATCTCATTTACATTGAACACTTGGGACATGGGAGGGGACCTACACAGCCTCTTGGTGAAGTAAAACAATGACACAGCCTATCTCTGCACCCCGGGGTGGCTCCCCCAAAGTCTGCCGTATTAAACTGAGTCGTGAGATAAGGCGTGCACTGGTGGAGGGAGAGATGCCTCGACTCTGCTTACGTATTCTAGTCAGGCTGCATATTGTTTGATATAATCAACATAGACCAGGGGGTACTGCAGCGCACTCAAACACACACACTCCCAGGGGTAATATAAGGAGCAGAAACACTGAGGTGATTTATGCAAAATTCAACACATGGCTATGCACAATATTGCCAGGGAGAGAACACAATTTTCTGACGCGATTTTTGGAATTGCTGAGATATGTAAACGCCAAGGTATGGGCTGTGGAGGTATAGTCAGTCTGCGGATGCTGCAACTTGCTTTCAAACAAGAATGCAGGAGTGTTAATAATTTACTTCAGTCAAATGTGAAGTGTAATCCCTGTGTCGTCTAGGTAACAGTTCACACCTTAGGGTAATTCAGTGGACTTAACTAATAACAGACATTCATTACAGGTAACAACTAGGGTGTGTTAGTTTAGGTGTAGTTAGCTCCTGCCTTTAGACAGATATAAGACACTAAACTGGTCAGAACTGCAGAAGCTACTTGGATGAGCAGTGGAACATGTTCAGTATCAAAAACTTTTGCCCAGGTGAAGGAATAAAATTTTCTTTAGATATAATGTACTTTCTTTTCATGATTTCTTATGTAGAAAAAAATATAATATATAAGGGAACTAAGAAGAAGTTAAGGAGTGAAGGGGTCCAAGGAGAGTGAAGGGAAAGATGAGAGGATGAGGAGATTGAAGAGGACTGAAGAAGAGGATAAGAAAATTGAAGGGGACCATGAGATGATGAGGAAAGTGAAGGAGAGAATGAGGAGAGTGAAGGGGACGAAGGAGAGGTTAAGACAGTGGTGTCAAAGACAAATGGACAGAGGGCCAAATGAAAAAATTAGCTACAAGCCGAGGGCCGGTCTGATCGAATGTTCATTGAAAAAAATTTAAAATGGCCGCACATAGTCTAGTGAACCTAATTGAACCTACTGAAAACCTTACAAATATATTACTATATGACCGGATCGGATAAATAAAGCAATATTTTCTTATGGCTCTGTCAGTAATTTTTCATTTTCAACATTCACAAAAGACAAACTTCCTTTATATAAAAATCCCCAGAACACGCATATTAAATGAATGATGCGGTATTATTCAAGGCACTATCAGTATATTTTCTCAGGGAAATGGCAAAAGTAGGCTCAATCTAATTCAAAGAAATAAATAATATCAGCAATTTTCTATCAGTCACTCAACTGAAATATTTTTAAAACATAAGTGGATTGAAATACAATAAAATAAAGGACAAAAATCATGTATTCTGACTCCCACCTTGTTGGAAACCCTCGGTTCTCAGTGTCCACCTTACGTTTTGCCATTGTTGATGGGTGTCTGAAAGTTGACTTTTGCTGTTATGCTAATGACCGCTGATGAATAATGAAATGAAGCCGCCTCCTGCTCGGTGCGCCACCGTTGCATTGTGGGAAATGTAGTATTGGCGCGTGTAAAACACCTGCGGGCTGCTGGCCTGCTGCGGCCAGCGGGCCGGTTCTAATAATAAGTCAATATCATCCCAGGGGCCATAGAAAACCCACTCGGGGGCCGGATCTGGCCCGCGGGCCTTGACTCTGACATATAGGAGTTAAGAAGACTGAAAGGGACAATGAGAGGATGAGGAGAGTGAATTGGATGAGAGGACGAGGAGAGTGAAGGAGACAATGAGAGGATAAGGAGAGTGAAGTGAATGATGAGACAATGAGGAGAGTGAAGGAGACAACGAGAGGATGAGGAGAGTGAAGGGGATGATGAGACAATGAGGAGAGTGAAGGAGACAACGAGAGGATGAGGAGAGTGAAGGGGATGATGAGGGGATGAGGAGAGTGAAGGGGACGAAGGAGAGGCTAAGAAGACTGAAAGGGACGATGAGAGGATGAGGAGAGTGAAGGGGACGATGAGGGGATAAGGAGAGTGAAGGAGACAATGAGAGGATGAGGAGAGTGAAGAAGACAATGAGGGAATGAGGAGAGTACAGTGGATGATGAGAGGATGAGGAGAGTGACGTGGACAGTGAGAGAATCAGGAAAGTGAAGTGAACGATGAGAGAATCAGGAGAGTAAAGGAGATGATGAGAGGATGAGGAGAGTGAAGGGGGCGAATGAGAGGGTAAGAAGACTGAAAGGGACAATGAGAGGACGAGGAGAGTGAAGAGGATGATGAGAGAATCAGGAAAGTGAAGTAGATGATGAGAGGATGAGGAGAGTAAAGGGGATGATGAGAGGATGAGGAGAGTAAAGTGGACAATGAGAGGATGAAGAGAGTGAAGGGGCTGATGAGAGGACGAGGAGAGTGAAGGAGACAACGAGAGGATGAGGAGAGTGAAGGAGACTGAGAGACGATGAGGAGAGTGAAGTGGATGACGAGAGTGAAGAGGACGATGAGAGAATAAGGAGAGAAGTGGACGATGAGAGGATGAGGAGATGTTTAGAAGAGGTAGACTGGAGCGAAGTTACAACACGTAGCTCAGTTTGTAAAGTTTATTGCCACATTTCCCAATTAAAAACGGTGAAGGTGACATACAGTATGAAAGGTATGGCATGTACTTGTGAAGAAGCGTCGTCAAAACTGTGCGAAGCTGTGACTGCAGTAGGTTTTTGTAGTGATCCATCAGATTTTTTTGTCAAGGTAAGATTATTACAGTTAATTTCTTTGGGTCTTCAAGTATCCAATCTTCAGGTGGCATTTCAACAATAAAAACAAATACATAAAAAATGATAAATCTGCTGTTGTCTTCTTTCTGTTATTAGGGTTTAGATTAATTTTGCTGTTTACAGTGAACAAAATGTAAAATTAGAATCCATGTATTTTATAGTTTAATTCTAAATACCTAAGCAAAAGCATAATATGTCTTCTTTATACTGTAGTATGACTTTCTTTCTTTATCACCTTCACGGCACTTGGTTTTCTTAATACATACTTTTCTATTAATAAATATCTTATCTTGACCGTGGAAACAGGGGACTTAAATTATGCAAATTTGACTCTTGTGAGCTTTAAGTCATGTTAGAATGTTGTTACCGCCTCAAAAACAGACCTGGAGTTGTGTTTAGTTTCCTTCACATGTTTGAGTAACCTTTTATTATTAGTCTGTCTACATCTCCAAAGCTCAAAATGCTCTGTTCTACCTTGTGATGTCATGAAGCGGTGGTTTAAAAGTGAACAACTACCCTTTACTTTTAGTTCAGTGGAGATGTGCAGGACTGAAATCATCCAAATGATTTTAGTGAAGATGTATGGAGTTTAAAAACACAGTGGAGCTTTTCCTGTATTACCACATGGCATCACAAGGGGTAACAGAGTGTTTTCTGTTTGAGAGAAGGACTCCTATGCCCAAATACATAAGATGTGTGAGTTAAACTTGTGTGAATTAATCAAAACACAGTTCAAGTTATGTTTTCGATGAGGAAAAAACATTATAACATAAATCAGAAAATAGCGTAATATGGGCCCTTTCAAAAACTAAAATTCCTTTATGTGAACAGAGCTTTTAGTCCAGATCTAAACAGGTGTATCCATGTTTGTGCGAAGGACGGTTTGTGTTACATGAAACACAAAATAACCTTTTACAGTTTTCAAAATACAAATCTGTAAAGAGTCTAAAAGAGTCTAAAAGTCTCCACGTTTTCTCGAGCACTATCAAACAAATCTTCCATCTCTAACTTCTAAACAGATGTCTCACAAAGATTGTGAACTGGTGCCTATATTTATCTACAAATATGCTACAGATCTGCCTCTCTGGAAATGCTACATACATTTGATTTGGAAGACAGGGCTGGCTGCTACAGTGGAAAAGTGAATATAGCTCACAACATCAGAACCGAGTCGATATTGGCTTTGCTTCACCTCAGCTACATCATTTTATCCACACATATTACTATGTATGATGGTGCCTGGAGAATATTGGAAGCATATAGTTTTCTTCTGCACATTTGTAACTGTATTTTGGCAGTTTAGTTTTTGCCATTTGTCTCATTTGTCCCCTCAGAAACATACTTGGAGTTATATTTTGCATAATCCAGGTTTCTTTCATTAAAGGGCCTATACACTATTTTCTGATTATGTTATAATGCTGTTTCCTCATTACAAACATACACGGAGTTGTGTTTTGTTTCATTCACACATGTTTAACACACAAATCCTGCATATTTAGGCTGAGTTCTTCTCTCAGACCCCCTCCTTGAACCGTCACCTTATCGTGGTGGAGGGGTTTGAGTTTGAGTGCCCGAATGATCCCGGGAGCTATGTTGTCGGGGGCTTCATGCCCCTGGTAGGGTCACCCAAGGCAAACAGGTCCGGGGGGACGGGTCAGACGAAGAACGGTTCAGAAGTCCCATATGATGATGTCCACTCAGAGGCCAGTTACGTCGCCCGGATTGGCGTCACCGGGGCCTCACCCTGGAGCCAGGCCTGGGGTGGGTGCTCGTCAGCGAGCGCCTGGTGGCCGGGCCTTCCCCCCACGGGGCCCGGCCGGGCTTAGCCCGAAGGAGCGACTTGGGGCCGTCCTCACGTGGGCCCACCACCCGCAGGAGGAGCCATATGGGGCCGGTGCAGAGAGATCTGAGGCGGCAGTCGACGGCGGGGGCCTCGACGACCGGATCTCCGGACATGGAGACTAGCTCTGGGGACATGGAATGTCACCTCGCTGGAGGGGAAGGAGCCTGAGCTTGTGCGGGAGGTTGAGCGTTACCGACTAGATATAGTCGGCCTCACCTCCACGCACAGTTTGGGCTCTGGAACCCAACTCCTTGAGAGGGGCTGGACTCTCCATTTCTCTGGCGTTGGCCGCGGGGAGCGGCGGCGGGCTGGTGTGGGCCTGCTCATTGCCCCACAGCTCAGCCGCTGTGTGTTGAAGTTCACCCCGGTGAACGAGAGGGTCGCGTCCCTGCGCCTTCGGGTCGGGGACAGGTCTCTCACTGTGGTGTCGGCCTACGGGCCGAACAGCAGTGCTTGAGTACCCGGCCTTCTTGGAGTCCTTGGGAGGGGTACTAGACAGTGCACCGACCGGGGACTCCGTTGTTCTCCTGGGGGACTTCAGCGCCCACGTGGGGAACGACAGTGACACTTGGAGAGGGGTGATTGGGAGGAACGGCCTCCCTGATCTGAACCCGAGCGGTGTTTTGTTATTGGACTTCTGTGCTAGTCACAGTTTGTCCATAACGAACACCATGTTCGAGCACAAGGGTGTCCATAAGTGCACGTGGCACCAGGACACCCTAGGCCGGAGGTCGAATGATCGACTTTGTAGTCGTGTCATCTGATCTCCGCCCGCGTGTCTTGGACACTCGGGTGAAGAGAGGGGCTGAGCTGTCAACTGATCACCACCTGGTTGTGAGTTGGGTTCGCTGGCGGAGGAGGAAGCCGGAAAGACCTGGCAGGCCCAAAGCGTGTAGTGAGCGGTCTGTTGGGAACGTCTGGCGGAGCCTTCTGTCAGAGGGACTTTCAACTCGCACCTCCGGGAGGACTTCTCCCGGATTCCGGGGGAGGCTGGAGATATGGAGTCCGAGTGGGCTTCATTCTCGGCCTCTATTGTCAATGCGGCTGCTCGGAGCTGTGGGCGTAAGGTCTGTGGTGCCTGTCGCGGCGGCAACCCCAGAACCCGGTGGTGGACACCGGAAGTAAGGGATGCCGTCAAGCTGAAGAAGGAGTCCTATCGGGCCTTGCTGGCTCGGGGGACTCCTGAAGCAGCTGACGGTACCGGCGGGCCAAGCGTGCTGCAGCCCGTGCGGTTGTGGAGGCAAAAACTCGGAGCTGGGAGGAGTTCGGGGAGGCCATGGAGAAGGACTATCGGACGGCCTCAAAGAGATTCTGGCAAACCGTCCGGCGCCTCAGGAGGGGGAAGCAGTTCTTCGCCAACACTGTTTACAGTGCGGGGGGAGAGCTGCTTGACCTCGACTGGGGACGTTGTCCGGCGGTGGAAGGAATACTTTAAGGATCTCCTTAATCCCACCGTCACGTCTTCCGAGGAGGAGGCCGAGGCTGGGGAGGACTCATCCATCACCCTGGCTGAAGTCACTGAGGTGGTTGGAAAGCTCCTTGGTGGCAAGGCTCCGGGGTTGGATGAGATCCGTCCTGAGTACCTTAAGTCTCTGGATGTTGTGGGGCTGTCTTGGCTGACACGCCTCTTCAACATCGCGTGGCGGTCGGGGACAGTACCTCTGGACTTGGCAAACCGGGGTGGTGGTCCCTCTGTATAAGAAGGGGGACCGGAGGGTGTGCTCCAACTATAGGGGGATCACACTCCTCAGCCTTCCCGGTAAGGTCTATGCCAGGGTACTGGAGAGGAGAATCCGGCCGATAGTCGAACCTCAGATCCAGGAAGAGCAGTGTGGTTTTCGTCCTGGCCGTGGAACACTGGACCAGCTCTACACTCTCCATAGGGTGCTCGAGGGTTCATGGGAGTTTGCCCAACCAGTCCACATGTGCTTTTGTGGACTCTGGAGAAGGCATTCGACCGTGTCCCTCGTGGTGTCCTGTGGGGGGTGCTCTGGGAGTATGGGGTCCGGGGCCCTTTGCTAAGGGCTGTCCGGTCCCTGTATGACCGGAGCAGGAGCTGTGTTCGCATTGCCGGCAGTAAGTCAGACCTGTTCCCGGTGCATGTTGGACTCCGCCAGGGCTGCCCTTTGTCACCGGTTCTGTTCATTGTATTTATGGACAGAATTTCTAGGCGCAGTCAGGGGCCGGAGGGGGTCCGGTTTGGGGACCACAGGATCTCATCTCTGCTGTTTGCGGATGATGTTGTCCTGTTGGCTTCATCGAACCAGGACCTGCAATGTGCACTGGGGCGGTTTGCAGCCGAGTGTGAAGCGGCTGGGATGAAGATCAGCTCTTCTAAGTCTGAGGCCATGGTTCTCGACCGGAAAAAGGTGGCTTGCCCTCTCCGGGTGGGTGGGGAGTCTTTGCCTCAAGTGGAGGAGTTCAAGTATCTCGGGGTCTTGTTCACGAGTGAGGGAAGGACGGAACGTGAGATTGACAGGCGGATCAGTGCAGCTTCGGCAGTGATGCGGTCGCTGTATCGGACCGTTGTGGTGAAGAGGGAGCTGAGCCGAAAGGCGAAGCTCTCGATTTACTGGTCAGTCTTCATTCCCACTCTCACCTATCGTCATGAGCTCTGGGTAGTGACCGAAAGGACGAGATCGCGGATACAAGCGCTTGAAATGGGTTTCCTCCGCAGGGTGGCTGGGCGCACCCTTAGAGATAGGGTGAGGAGCTCAGTCACACGGGAGGAGCTCGGAGTAGAGCCGCTGCTCCTCCACGTCGAGAGGAGCCAGTTGAGGTGGCTCGGGCATCTGTTCCGGATGCCTCCTGGGCGCCTCCCTCTGGAGGTGTTCCGGGCATGTCCCACCGGTAGGAGGCCCCGGGGAAGAGCCTGGACACGCTGGAGGGACTATGTCTCTCGGCTGGCCTGGGAACGCCTCGGGGTCCCCCCGGAGGAGCTGGAGGATGTGTCTGGGGTGAAGGAAGTCTGGGAGTCCCTGCTTAGGCTGCTGCCCCCGCGACCCGGCCCCGGATAAGCGGACGAAAATGGATGGATGGATGGATCTTCTCTCAGACACATAACACTCTGTTCCACCTTGTGATGTCATGTGGTAATACAGGATTACATTATAATTTCAGCCCTGGAATTGCCTACCTCTACTGAACTTAAGGTAAAAGATTGCTGCTAACTTGAAAACTACTGCTTTGTGACATCACAAGGTGGAACAGAGCAGTCTGTGCATTGGAGTTGTAGACAGACTAATCATGCAGGATCACTTTATTAGCGGTGTGCAAAATATTGAAATATCAATATATCATATCGTTTAATGTGATGATACAGTATTGATATCATGAGCTGCTGTACTGATATACCGCCAAGTATATTTTTTGATATATTTTACTAAATTATTTTGTTACAACGCTACACTTTTATTGCTTGTTTAAAGGAAGGACACTTGTTCATGTGCACATTTCACATACACACTTTGCACAAGAAGTCACAGCTATGATTTGGACATTATTTTTACTGAACTGTATCGAATCGATTGGAAATATATCATATCGAATCTTATCGAATCAAAAGCTCACAGTATCGAGATGCCTTTTATATCGTGATCTATGTATCGAAGTATGTATCGTATGGGGTTTACAGGGGGGTGTGTAGGGGTTTGTCCCATTTTAAATTCACATTAGTTTATGTTAAACATTTTGATTTTGAAATGGGACTTAGACCCCAGGAAAAGAAATTATTGCTTTGCTTTAAAAGTGACCGAGGAGAGGTACTTCCTGCTGGGTGGAGTATAAAGCAAAGCAGGTGTTGGCATTAGGGAAGAAACTTCTGTGCAGATTGTTTGGTGCTTTTGATTTTTTTGTACTTTATTTTACACTACAGCAGAAATAAATAAAATACATTTTGTCTAGTTAAAGACAATTTTTTGTTGTCGTCTGCCTCCTACTTTGAAAAACATGAGGCCA
The DNA here is from genome assembly GCF_026225935.1 of Boleophthalmus pectinirostris. Lineage (NCBI taxonomy): Eukaryota > Metazoa > Chordata > Actinopteri > Gobiiformes > Gobiidae > Boleophthalmus > Boleophthalmus pectinirostris. The sequence continues at coordinate 11,042,821 of NW_026571447.1, read as the reverse complement.
GCATCCCCACAGTATCATGACCTATGTATCGAGGTGTGTATCTAATCGGCAACTTCTTAATGATACCCAGCCCTATACTCAAGTATATGTTAATGAAACAAAACACAACTCTGGATATGTTTTTGAGGAGATAACAGCATTATGACAAGGCTTAAATCTAACAGAATTCAATTTTGCGTATTGTAAGACTTTTAATCCACTAAATCCAGTCATTTCTGATCATTCAAAAACACATTAAAAAATTTTTTTTTAGTGAAAGCTGTGTCACCTCTCCACAGATCTGACCTGTAACTTAGCCTGGTGATGTTTCCTGTTTTTTTCTCCATGGAGATAGAGAAGTTTAATACCCGGCTGTGGACTGCAGGTGGCAGTCTAGATCCTCCATCAGAAGTATAACATAACACACCACTGAGTTAGTTGAGCAGACTGGACTGTCGGACAGCATGGGTCCAGCGGATTTGCTTGGTAATTTAAAACGCGGAATAAGCTTTGTTGAAGAAAAGGGCGGAGGTGGTGGAGGGCGGAGCACATCAATCGTATCAGACACTCAAATCCTCCAAATGTAGCTTTGAATAAGAATGAAAAAGATAAGTACGGATGCTTCATAGGGACGGTAATACTAGACAAACTGAGGATTTTCAAATGCAGCCTTATCACCGACAATCTTTCAAATCTGTGGAGTTTGTCACGATTCACATGACAGCGTTTTTTGCTTTTAATCTAACAAAGCGTGCAGTGCGTGGGTGGACCTTGTTGCTATGTAGGTGGTTAAGTCTTTGTGGTGAGGAAGAAAAAAAGTTAAGGTGATGTTTTAAGATGCCAAGGTCAGCTGCTTCACTTTTTGCACCTGAGTCAAGGTTAATTTCATGAAGTATTGTCTGAGAGCAGCCCACCACTTATAAATTATGCATCAATGCTTTTAGCCATAATAAGGCTTCTATTATACAGTAGTAGGTAGTTGAGTGTAATCATTCACATTTGCAATGCCCTAAAGCTATCCAATAAGTGGGTACAAAAAAATAGTTTCAGTTTTCAAAAATGCATGAGGAGAAAAGATGAAATGTTGCTTACTGTTGCTACGCCATGAATCTCCTCGCACAGAACTGTTCCAACTGGACTTTTGTTTTCCCAGGCAACAGGTGAAGAGATGCTTCTTGTAACTTGACAAATCATTTTGGACAGGAGACTTAGGCGGTACCAAGTTATTGTTTTGCAAGTCGCAAGTAAGTCTGAAGTCCCAAGTCAAAGGCAGGCAAGTCCAAGTTGAGTCTCAAGTCACTGGCCCATAAGTCCAAGTCAAGTCCAAGTCATCTGCTTTGAGCTTCAAGTCATTTCAAATCTTTAAACCAAAATACCAAATACAGTTTAGATTTTTACAATTTCTATGAATTTAAACTAAATTGTACTTAAAAAGTCATGGTATATTTATATATGAGTATTTATATAAGAGTTGTAGAAATGCAAAATTTTCCTTTTTAAATGTCTTGACAAGATCTTAGTTTGAATCATTACAGTTAGAATAGAAAGAATTCAGATTTAAAAGTGCTAAATAACAGTTATTTTGTCATGTGGTCTGGACTGAAATGGAATGATCATGTTTTATAGTTCCCTCTGTTTAACTTTATTGTACTGTATATTACTGTAGTACATTTGAGGATACCACATCACAGTACTTCAGTTTCATCCAAAGTAACAAACAGAAGTGGGACGGACATGTTCCAGTTTGTTCCTGTAAAATTCAGCACCGCATTTATCAATTGTAAAGAGAAATGTATTTCCTAAAAACATTTTTTTTTAGAAGCATCAAGTCTTCTCAAATCACTGACCTTCAAGTCCAAGTCGAGTCCCAAGTCTTAATCCATTTTATCAAGTCAAGTCTCAAGTCCTAAAAATAGTAACTCAAGTCTGACTCGAGTCCAAGTCACGACTGTAAGTCCCCACCTCTGGCAGGAGATATGCATTTCAGGATTGCATCGACTTTTTGGACCTCTCTACTGTGTTATAACGTATGTCCCCTCATCAAAAACATGCCTGGAGAGGTTTTAGATGTTATTCATGCATATTTGAGTAATTTAACAAGCTCTCCTGCGCCCTGCTCAGACCCCCCTTAGGGTTAAATGTGAGATTCTGTGCAGTGCTCCACCCACAAGCCTACATCAGCCATGCTCCCACACGGCAATTTTCCGTAGATATGCAAAAGCAGGATACAAAACTATACACCACAACTTCACACACCTAATTCGATGTGCAGTAGTTTCATTGAGTGTGTTGCACTCCAATTATAATGTGATAGCACTCTTAAGGGAGCTGACATAACTTGAAGAGCAAAACGAGGGAGGAGAGCCAAAAAAAAGAAAGTGAAACATAAAACATGTGAACGCGTTACTTTGGATGAATTTAGCATTTTCAAAATAGCAATTAATAACAATTAGTGTAATACTCCTTTTTATGAAATATTACATAGTGCACCTTTTAATATGGTAGAAATATCAAGTCCAGAAATAATTAAATGATTTGAGGGGAGCCTTTTATTTTCCCTGTATTCATTATCCTCTACACTAGGCCCCACCACCCCACTTCTTGCATAAACCACCACTAAAGTGAACTAATTTCTAATTCCTGTTATTAAAATACATTCACGACACCATGTAGATACCTAATCTTGCTGCAATTAAATTAAAAGCATTCTGGGTGACGAAAGCAAGTTTGCCTGAGGACACCACTCATTGCTCTATTTGCTAATCTCCATTCTCCACAGCCTTAAATCCTCACAAATTCACCCAAGAATCACAGATGCGTTTGAACTAATCACATGACGCGTTCATTAGACAACTGTACCAAACCGAACGCAGACCATGTAGAATTGGCTTGATCAGTATGCGGCGTGGGTACCCCTGGAGGCTAGGTGTGGGTGGGTGCATGCGTAGCTGGTGGAGGAGTCCCTATCACTCCCTTGTGCTAATTAAAACTAACGACTGGCGGGGTTGGCGCGGCGGGCAGCGGAGAGACAGGGCTGGCTGTTTGTGTTGCCGGTTGGCCTTCATTACCAGCACCATCCATTCTCCTTAGGATCCCCAGGACCGTATCGACTGGCCCCGACACACGGGGAGGCGGAAAAGGCTGATCTAAATGCAAATGTATGGAGTGATGCATTGCTCCGAGAACGCTAAGCAAAGTGATATGGGCAGCGTGGAGGACCTGGGCTTTTTGTTAACGGTGGAACTGCTGGTCAATAGTGGTATCAGGAGTCTAAATGTTGGGGAGAAGCGAAGCAGTGGATTAACATGTGCAGGGTTTGGCCTTTGAGCGACCTGTGATCAATGGAAGGCGGCAACAGAAGAAGGAAGTGAGAGGAGGGATGCACTGTGTCTATTCCCATCCTTGTCTTTTTAAATCATAGCGCTCTCTTCAGCCCGGAGGTCACCCCACTTCCTTCAAACAGATATTGAGCTGCTCTCTGCACCCAAGGGCCACACTGCACTGATCCATAATTATGACAAATAGATACCTTCTTCATACTGGTGGCTATATCACAAGTGTAAGAAAGCTGTGGAATTTAATTTGGGGGAAATGGATTGGAGTAAAAAGGTGGTTGGAGGCAGATGATAGTCATTTGGTAACGCTGAATCTGCTCTGACAGGAAACATTTTCAAATGACTCCAAGATGAAAATATGATTTTTCTATCTCTCAGTGGGAAATAAAAATTGGTTGTGAAATGGTATCACTATGTGGGTGACATAAAGGGATTGCCGCAGTAACATCAAAGTGTGTCCCTGGTTGCCGTGAAAGCAGCAGACTGACGGCCAGTGATCAGTGTAAACAAACAACGCTCGCCAAAAGCTGATGAAGTTTTGGAGACGGTCTGCTCAAGTTTCAGCCAAAATGCATCCAATGTACTTTTTCATGAAGGAAGAATAGTTTGTCATTGTGGTTTTATTTGAACTGTTGCAGTCTCCAATGCCAGGAGTGTTACCTGCCAGGAGAAGTTGGAAAACCATAATGATGATCATGGCCAGTGTTATGCTGCAGGATCATCTTAGTGTGTATGTTTATGTGGCATGTGCCGGTGGGTCTACCTTTAGATCTTGTAACTACTGGCTGAACCAATAATTAACAATTATAGTAACATAATTAACAATTACAGTAACATAACTCACCATAAAGGAAAAAAACAACAACGCCACCTGGGAGTTGGCCCAGGACCAGCTAAAATAAAAGGCACATAGGTTTGTTGTTGATGAACAGAGGCACAATTCACATGTATCAAAAATATACTGTTTATTTATCAATTTTCCATAAATTAGTCCATTGTGACAGTAATGTTTCCAGGTGTTAGGACAATTCGGTTCACAGTTCACTGAATGACTCTTGGTTCCAAAGACGTAAATCCAGTCCGAGCTCAAATCTCTGGAAAACACCGGTACAGAGAAACAGCAAGAAAAGCAAGGCGGCGACAGTGCACTCAACTCCATGGTTAAAGATCTATAAAGTACAATGCACATTACCCCCAATTGTACAACTAAGTGAAAGTTTTGAAGGTCCGATATTATGCCCCACACACACACACACACACACACACACACTTGTATAAGTCACTGGACGAGTGCGGCGAAGGGCAGAACCCAAACAGCTAGCCCGCTCGCTAGGCGGCATGACGGGCGGTACACAGACGCCGCAGCAACATAGGCCCATGGCAGCAAGCACTACATAAAAGCAAGTAATCAACGCTACAGACCTTATTGAATCTTAAACTTAACACAGAATCTGGAATACTACCTGAGACTGGTGAACAAGCCGTGTCAACAACAGGAAATCGGAAGCAAGAGCGCGAGGTCAGAGGGCAAGGGGACGGAAAGAGGGCGCTTTTATAGATTGACCGATGTCACCTCTAACCAATAGTCAGACTGCACCCAAGTGGCAGAGCCCGCCCGTGGGCCTACTGTCACATTTAGACCCTTTATGTTAATATCTTGATTTCTTTTGCGGTTCGGTCAGGAGTTAGGAGTTGGGTTAGGGGTTAGGCTTAGGTTAGGGGTTAGGGTTAGGAGTTATGGTTAAGGTTAGTGTTAAGGTCAAGGGTTAGGGTTATGGGTTAGCATTAGGATAAGGTTAGGGGTTAAGTTTAGGATTAGGAAATATTTTGTTTAGGGTTAGCAGTTAGGGTTCAGATTAGGAAAGGGTAAAGCAAACAATTTTACATTTGCAATATGTATTTACTTGACATGTTTTGACTACTAGCTGCAAGTCATCGTGAGAAACATTCACCATCTTTGAGACATCTCACATATCACACTAATGAAATTGTCTGCCCATAAGATATTAACTATCGTAACTGAGGACAGGACTGATGTTACCAATGTAGAAGTTTGAACCACAGCTGCCCTGAGGTAGACTGATGGAAGAGTCTGCCAGTCTCACTGCCAATCTGCTCCATCGGCCCCTACGACCATCACAAATCACTCGTGTTCACGCCACATTTAGGCAAGATGGAATGGCCTTCGGGTTGGTGGAGGAGTTACCTGACCAGCCATAACTACACGCTTTGACAAAACTTCACAAAGATGAGTGGATCTGGAGCCATGTTCTGTATCCCTGATTTCAGAGACGCATGCTCCATTTACGTCAAAAATAAACAGGACTTTTTAGATATAAAAAAGGAGAAAAATGGAGAGGAGATGTCTTCTGTATTTCACAGACATGTGCTGCATATGAGGGGATTTTCATGCTCTATAGTCCAGTTCCAGTCCCTTCTGAATGAATGTAGAAGGAACTGGCTGGTCACACAAGTGGAGGAGTGCTCTGAACACTAAGGCATTGTTTGCTTACAGTATGTGTCAGCACCTTTGGGTGTACATGCCCTTCATCTACTATAGACTCATTAAAATGCTTATCAGATTGTTCACAATTCGAGAACAGAGACAAACTGAAGTAAAGCATAACACATGTTCAGTGTTTAATTGATGTCAGAGCTAAATTAGCTAGTACTTTAAATAATTTTTATTTGGATTTTCTGTGTATAGGTCCGCTTGTTTATTCGAAGGGATGGAAAAAAAACACACACGATTTTCTAGCCTTAAAGTTACTTTCTGTTGTGTTATAATGTTTCCTCATCAGAAACATACCTGGAGTTATGTTGTGTGTGTAGTGAAGTTGTAAGGAGTTTAAAAACACAGTGGAGAGGTTTCTATTTAACTATTTGCTTTATGTCTTACAAACACTGTAATAATAGAAATGGAGAAACTTGACTAGAGTAGGCCAGATTCATACAAAATGTGTTTTTTGAAGGATTGTTGTGGACTTTCAGGTGTAAACATGCCTCAAGTCATGACTGTCAGAGACAACATAAATGATGAAACCTTTGGAAAATACAACTACAGTGAATCATGGCAGTGCTGGGCATTTTGTTTTGCCAGATGTCAGTAGGAAAAACCAAATAGGTACATGCAAACAGTATTCAGGAAACAGTAAGTACCACTTTTTGATTCCAAAGACAGTTAAAAATGCTGTACTTGATTTACCTGACTGTCTCAAAAGTAGTTATTTTTAAACAGTTTGCATTGGTCTAAAGTTATTTCTCATTTTACAAGCACGTTCCTAGCATTTTAATTATTTACCATACTGAGTTTTTAAATGCCTTTCATAATTTTCAGAAGCCAAAGATGCGTTGCTGCAACAACTAGCATGCTAACAGTGCACATTAAGCTTTGTGGAGGATAAATCTATATAATTTAATGGACACAGTGACCTCATTTTGACACTAAGAGCCGCATTTACAATGTGTACATTTTAATTATTGACTGCAGTGAGTTTTTAAGTGTCTTTCACAACTTTCAGAGACGAAAGCTGAGTTGCTGCAACAACTAGCATGCTAACAGCGCACTTTATGGTTTGTGGATGATAAATTGATATAATATGGTGCACACAGTGATTTGATTTCGACGCTAAGAGCCGATTTTACAATGTGTGGATCTGTACTGGGGCAAAACCAATTTAACTTTATTAGATGAACATTACAAAGCAGCCTATTTAATGTATTATAATCTACAGAATATATCAGACCATTACCATCATTCAAACTGTTATTTCAAACTAAGGCTGAATTTCTGGTAAAGACAGAAAAGTGAAGACAGTTTTGCCAAATAAGGATTCTTTTTGTTCTCGTTTTGGTTTCATATCCGTCTAGCCAGTTCGCAACTTTTAGATAAAGATTAGAAAGATTTATACCTTGTAGTCTTTTCTCTATACCTCTGCATTTTTACTTTTATAGTGGTAGTCCTTTCTGTCACAAACATCCAGAACAGTACAACTGAGGAAGCAAATGAAAATAATGAAACATAATAGATAGACACTGAAGAATCCTTAATGCAACCAAAATTTTGAAAACTTAGATAGTAGATAGTAGATCATTTGGCCTGTTACGATAAGTTTTTTCCCCCTTTGGACTTGCAGCAGCACTTTGAAAACTATATTAAATCTTGGTCACTAAGTGCAGAGAGGTGGTCCATAATGTGAGCCATTTGATTGTCAGGCTTTTCCCAGAAGCCCGACAATGGCTGTAGAAGGTGACTGACTTGACAGTTCATTACAAAGACAAAGCTATAAGAATCAGAAGTAAGACCATTTGACTTTAAAGCAATGTACAATCAATGTTCTTTTTAGTGTTAGAAGTTTGAAATTGCCTTCCATATCAAAGGCCTTTTTTTTCTGTTGGCTCTTTAAAAAATTGCTCTGTATTTATGTAAGAAGTGTCGCTATATGCTTTACCTGAAGAAACCAAGTCACTTATAAAATACTGCGCGTTCACTTGAGTTTAAGTCAGCCACTGCAGGTTGATAATACCCACTCTCCTCAGAAGTTAAACAAGGTTGGGCCTGGTTAATAGTTGGAGGGGAGGTGAGAATACCAGAGGCCACAATGGGGCCGCAGTGGCTATTGATATTTTGCAGTGAGATCACACTAGAGTGTTCTACATGTATGTGTATTGGCGAAAAAATAAGAAAGAAAGAAAATTGGCAAAAAAGTCTGAAATCTGAAGAAAAAATACAAAATAGATTTAAATATACCATTTTCAGGAGTCAGTGATCAACATGAGCGTTCACTGTCATGTTTAGGTGCTTTATTTTCAACAAAAAGGTGGGACTGACTAAATGAAAAAGTGGTGGTTAATCTGACTGTAATGTTACCGTATGTGAGGGACTTGTTGAACAGCACACACCAGCTCTCCTGTTGTGAATAATAAAATAAAACTCAGATTAGTCTAACTTGTGGGTCAGAGCTTCAGACATAGTAGTGCTTTCAGTTAGCCTCACACCCCCAGGGAATGTTGATGACATTAGCTGCAAAATATCAGTTGTTGCTGTGTCCTTAGGCAAGACAAATCAGTTTTGAAATGACAGCCCCGGCAGAACACCCAAAGGAATGAAAACAAACATGCCAACAACAACGCTAAAAATCTGCTATTTAAAAAAATTAAACCACAAAAATTTGAAAAATACAATCATATCTGGAATCAGGATATTTTCAGAAACAGTGCAGGAAACATAAATGTTCAAATAATTTAATATTATCAACATTCTACAGACTCATGATAGTGGACAAAAGTTTACTCATTTGTTACTTATTATTAAATATAGGAGTAATAGTATAGATCTCTGAAAACTATTCTGAGAAGTACCCAGCTCTGGTCAAAATTAGTTACATCATCACCCATATACTAATACAATACATTTTAAAGGTCCTATATTTACGCAAACTGTGTAAACTGTGACTTCTGTGAACATTAAGCTACATCAGAAGATTGTTACTTCTTCAAAAAATACCTGGAATTGTGTTTTATTTTATTCACACGTTTGAATAACCTGCATTATTATTATATATTGTTTACATCTCCAAAGCTCAAAATGCTCTGTTCCACCTTATGATGTCATGGTGCTGTAATTTAGTTTTCAGTTAAAAGCTACCTTTTACCTAGCCAGACTGGCGCCACCTAGTGCCTCTGCTCAATTTCATTTCTCTCCAGTGACTAGGTCAGGAATCAAAATACACTAGATGGTTTGCAAGAACCCTGAAGTGTGAGTTTGAGCACCAGCCAATCAGTGAAGAGTCATACATTCTGTGTTGGCAACATTTCCCAAGATCGAGGATTTAAAGCCACAACAAAGAGAATGTTTGGTGAATTTTATCAAGCGGAAAGACGTTATTGCCCTTCTTCCTACTGGATTGAGGAAAAGCTTAATATACCAGTTAGCCCCGGTAGCGGCACATTACAATCGCATAGCAACGATTGGTTAAATTTAAAAAGTACCCACCTACCATCGAGCGAACGATTTCTAAAGCTGTGAGGTCAGACGGTTTCTACGAAGTGAAACTAGCTGATGAATCAGGCTACCTTTTACCTTTAGTTCAGTAAAAATTGGCAATTCCAGAGCTGAAATTATCCTAATAATTCTAGTGAAGGTGTATTGAGTTTAAAAACAAAGTGGAGCACTTCCTGTATAACCACATGACATCACAAGGTGCAGAGTTTTTTGAGAGAAGAATTAGAAGACTAAATATGCAGTGTGTTAAACATGTGTGAATGAAACAAAACACAACTTCAGTTATGTTTTTAATGAGGAAACAACATTGATTGTATGATGGATCCTTTAAATGTCATACAGTCACGCAACTCGTATTCAGGCATTTTCGTGAAATGTAAATAGTACAAAATTCGCAAATACCACAAAATGTCCTGAATTACATTTGACATTTTAAAAGTGGTACTTCCGCTGACCCCATTACATACAACTCATTCAATGGTTAACAGCTCTTTCACCTGCATTTCGAAACAGTCAGGCTTTAACGCATCACAAATGACACAGTTAAATTATTATAAATGTGGAAGGAAGTCATTTGTAATTCCACTCTTTGCCATGTGCTCCCTAGTGCTGCTGACGACTCCGCAATACACAGAAGACAAGGCAATTTATAACATGATCACCCGTCATTAACCATTGATTATTATGAAACCGGCTAATCTCCACGGTGACAAATATGAATGGATTGCTGTGATTTGTGCATCGGTCTGTTTTCCTGTGTTCATTTGTGCCTGGGCTGTGCTACAAATGCTGGGAATTGTTTGATTGGTAGTTTAGGATATCAGATATGATTTCCATGTTTCAGCGTTCGGTTTAGTACAAGGATTAGTTTATTAATTCAAGATATATACGTATTCATGGCTTATATTTCTGTGCGGTAATGACTGTATTGTTAAATGTCCTTCCAAAAACGTAATCACCCTTTCTGAGCTAAGTGGCTATCTTTATGAGCTATTGTCAATTAGCGTAATATGAATGATAGGGCAATATGGTTTTAAAATGAGTTATATTTATCTTTTAGTTCAGCTGAGATGGGTAAAGCACTTGTGAGTAAAGCTGGAAGGTCATTCTGTTGTGTGTATGTGCATGTTTATAATGTGTTACTGCGTACATGTACGACGCAGCAACAGACTGTGTATAAGGAAGTCGACTAAATGAGTGTGACATCACCCATTGCGTTCGGCTCCAGTCAGCTGAAGCTCACAGACCTTTCTAAATCTTTGTGTGGTGTGGGAACTAAGCTTGGGAAAAGGAATATTTTATTTATTTATTAACAATTTTGATAAGAAAACATACATATTACACTTACATATTCATTGTTGGAATAATACCAATCCTAATACCTTTCAGTTCAAACGTAATCTAAAATATTGTTTTAAATCATTAGAAATCCTTCGAAAAAACTTGATTCTGAATCGACCTACCTACCTACCTACCCAGCCGGTTTCACTTCATACTGTAGAAACCATCTGACCTCGCAGTGTTAGAATTTGTTCACTTGATGGTAGACGGATGCTTTTTTTCATTTAACCAATCACTGCTATTTGCTTGTGACGTATGTAATGCATCGCTAATGAGGCTAACTGGTATATTAAGCTTTTCCCAGATCCTGTAGGAAGAAGGACAATAACGTCTTTCCCCTTGATAAAATTCACCAAACATTCTCTTTATTTCAGCTTTAAATCCTCGATCTCTGGAATCGTTGCCAACACAGAATATATGGCTCTTCACTGATTGGCTGGTGCCTGAACTCATACTTTTGAGGTTTTTGCAAACCGTCTAGTATATTCTGATTCCTGACCTAGTCGCTGGAGAGAAATGGAATTGAGCGGAGCCACTGGGTGGCGCCAGCCTGGCTAGTAATTACCTCCATGTCTTGTAATATTTGTGTGCACTGTTCATATGTTTGCATTTATGTATGTTTAAAATAATTTGTATGTATGTATATATGCAATAAAAAATGCAGGTCACAGAGTCTAGCAGTTACATAAGCAAACTTGAAGACAAGTAAACAAACAGAAAGAGGAACTCGTATGGACAAAATACCAAAATAAAAACACCAGGATCATGTAGAGCAGGTTAATACGAACATTTTAAAACCAAAATGATGATCACTGTAGTAGTTTTAGAGAAAGAGGCAATACTTTTTCAATGTAAAGCCACTTGAAGCCAGAGTGGATGGAGCCAGAAGCGCCCCCATGCTCACTTCCCATTTGGAATGTTGCAACTAGCAGGTTAGCTATATCCATTTATACTGTATATACAGTCTGTGGATGCAGCTCAGTAAGGACTAGGGAAGTGCATAGATGCTAATTCAAATGTTATCATTGCACTCAAGTGATTAGAACATAACAGAGATGTGACGTTTGAGAATGAATTGACTCTTTTGAACGTGAGCGGTTGGATCCAGATCTCATTTTTAAAAGGACCAAATCTTTTTCTTAGAAATTTTCATGTATTTTTCCAATTTACATTGAACCAACAAAAGAATCAGCACAGAAGCAGAGCAGACAACACTAGTGAGAGCTTTGTGCACAAAAAAACCCCCAGAAAACATTTGACATCATAATTACAGTTAGTTTTTCAATTATTATTATTGTAATGCAACATTGTATTTGGATTATGCATAATTTCAAAGACTAAACACACTCCCACTCTCAGTTTGCGCCATTATAAATAAATCTTAACCTGAGTCATTTCTGTCTGTGATTAGTTTGTTCTTAAATGCGAGACAGGCCTCTGCTCTGACAGTGTTTAATTCGAGTGAAAATATTCCACATTCTTCTCTTTTATTGTACGTTTTATGATGATTATTTATGTTTTCATTGTTTGTATTGTGATTTTAACAAATACACTTGCATTGCCTTATAATTTTTAGGCAAGACAAGGCAAGTTTATTTGTATAGTACAATTCGTACACAAATTAATTAAAAGTGCTTTATAGAAATACATTTAAATCACAATGCAAACAATCAAAACATAAATAATCATCATAAAATGTACATTAATTCGGATTCCAAAAGATTTGGATATCATAAAGGAGCTGAAAGTCCTCTCACTAGAACAGAATGATTTGGATCTTGACTCTGACTTATATGTTTCTGAATGTGCTGACTTGAATAGTTCTCAAACTAAGTACCAAACCAAACCAAACCAAAGTACAACCTAAGAAAAGATTTGGCTTTCCCAGTTTAATTAGATAGTCTATAATAGTACTATTCCTAAACAAAGGCTAAACTATGGACAAAACTAGGCAAATGTTGTTTATTTCAAACATGCATAGAAAAACAGTTTCAAGACATAACAAATATTAGAACTGTAGAAGGTCTTGTGTGCCACCTGAAGGAACTGGCGTACCATCAGCTATACACACACGCCTACCACAGTTTGAGAAACACTGCGCTAGAGGACTATGATTGACTGTATGCTTTTAGAAATTATGGTTTATGTTCAGGCTATGTGAAATGTGAATTCTAATAAGGCCCCACAGAGAGAGACAGTTAATAATTTAATAAGAAAACTGTTCTTAAAAGGGTTGGATTTTGAGTCATGTTTAGATTATAAAAACTGAAACTGGACTTGATTTTAAAAATAAGGAATAAATGAATCTTTATTAATGGTCATGCAGTTTGGTGGAATTTGCTTTTGGTACAGCATTAAAGAGGAAGAGGCAGCTTAATTAATAATTAATTAATTATTAATTGGATTTATATAGCACCTTTCAAGACACCCAGAGCTCTTCACTCTACATTATTCATTCACTCCACACTTGGTGATGGTAAGCTACTATTGTAGCCACAACTGCCCTGAGGCAGACTGACGGAAGTAAGGCTGTCAGTTTAAGCCATTGGCCCCTTCGCCCATCCTCATGCACACACCACAAGGCAATGTGGGTGAAGAGCCTTGCCTAAGGACACAACAATGGTCTTTGCCACTGGCACCCCAATGTGGCACCTGATTTTCCCAAGTGGTCTCCCAAGTACAAACCAAGTCCGGTCAGATCTTCTGAGATCTAACGAGATCAGACTTTGACAGGCTGGGATGACCACAAGCCTTAAGGTTGTAAGGTAGCCTACTCATATGGAAATTTGTCCTCTGCATTTGACTCATCTTTCAGTCTTCAAAAAAGTCAGATTCGCAATAAAAAGTCAGATTCTATTAAAGACATTCACAGACTCTGATATAGGGACTTGGCTAAAATTTGAGCAAGACTTGGATTAGGAAAATCTTCACCTCTCCACCCATAGACTGTAAAAAAGTGGACTAAGTGAGTGTGACGTCACCCACAGCGTCTGTCTCTACTCAAATGAAGCTCGCAATGCTAACGGTTACAGAGGTGAATTTGGAGCCAGGCTCAATATTATGAATAGGATTTTTCTGAAGGACAAAACAACACAAAACAGGATCATGTAGAGCGGGTTAATACGAACATTTTATGACCAAACTGACGATGCTCACAGCATCAATTACAGAGAAAGGGGCCACAATATGCCAATGTAAGTCAATGGGAGCCAGGGACAGTAGGAGCCGGAAGAGCCCCCATGCTCACTTCCTGTTTGGAACGCAGCGACTAGCACATTAGCTACAGTATATCCATTTAATATATACAGTCTATGACTCCACCCAGCACCAAAGCTAACTCATAGTGTTTTGTGTCCTTCACTCACTGAGAAGTCAACATGTTTAGAAAGTTCTTCTCTTTAGTGCTAAAAAGTCACATATGGCCTCACTTGGCCAGAAGTCTGAGAGGCTCCTCATTGTTTCAGAACTTCAAGTTCAAACACTTTCACCAGATTTTTTTTTCTCTCAGGTTTTTTCAGCCCTTTGCGAATATATTACCAGTTCATAGTATCTATTGATTTTCATCTTGGTTTACATGGAATCTTGGTACCCTCACCCTTTAGTTGGTTTCTATTCACACATCATTACAACTTATACTACCATCAAAAGATTAAAAAAAAAAAAAAAAAGAGCATTAAGTATTTGACCACCAGATGTCACAGTGCTATGTAAAGCTGCTATCCAATGTTTAACTCATTGCCCTTTTGCATGCCCCAAATTCAACACAGTGGATATCTATGGCCTTGACTGTTATTCTAGTACATGTTCAGATAACGTGTTTCATGTGGACAGCGGCTATACGCACACTGCACAGTACAGTGATTTGTACAATTTTGCATGCAGCGCTTCACTGCATGAGACCAAATTAAGTAATATGTGAGCTTGACCTTTTTGAAAAACAGACCAATAGGGTAACTAAAGGGAGTCACTGCTAATGGACACTTGTACACAAGACACGAGGCAGTTAGTGAGCAGTCATTTTATACCATTAAGTACTATCTATAAATCTATATATTTAAAAAAACAACAACAACAAAACAGAGATATTTAGCCCTTCTACCAAAACCACTTGAAAATATTACAATGAAAAAATGTCAACGGATGTGTGGTCTAGAAATCAAGTCAAATTTTCTGGTGGCTTTTTGAGTACTTCAGAAGTTTTGGTTAGACATACTAGTACAATGTTACTACTTCTTATGACCAAAAGCTGCTCTATATTAAAAAAAAGAGAAACAGATATTGGCCCTTCTACCAAATGCACTTGAAAATATTACAATGAGCCAAATGTCAAAGAATTTAAGGTCTAGAAATCTGGTACTTTTCAGCTTCTGATTACTAAAGTATAAACTGCACAGACAAAAGAAACACAATATACAATTCTTTACAATTTTATTCTTTAACATAAATGTTACATACAAAAATAAATACAAAAAAGTGTATATTTCTCATTACGTGTCATAACTACAACTAAATATTACAAACAAATCACAAACTGGACCTAAGCTCATTCTTCATAAAGTGCACATGGTCAGAACTTGCAGCAGGGGCCACAGCCCTTGTTGCCACGGCAGCAGTTACAACACCAGCGGCACATGGACAGGTGGCTCTGGCGTTTCTCACGAACGTGTCCCGGCATCTGAGAAAAAAATAAGAAAACATTTAATTAAAAACAATGTAAGGTAAGCATTGGAAGTTGCATCACCACTAAGATTTTTCCATGTAGGGTGACCAGAAATTCCCAAAAAATTAAAAACTGGAACACCTTGGTTGGGATGGTTGGTGTAAATAAGATAAAATTGTCCATTTTCGACTCACTTGTGGGTCTGCATGTAATCTTAGGAACTTTTATAGGTACTAACACTTTTTTTTTTTGCTTTATGGTCATTTTCATGCACAGTTTTCTGTGTTTTAGCTCAACAAATTACAATATATTCTCCTCTTTACTGTTGGCGGGTATGAGATTGGTTAAAACTGGGAAATTTTCCACGCAAAACTGAGCCAAATTGATCTGGTGGTCAAATATGAATACTTCCAACTCATTTTAGACTCCCTTTCGTGGTAGTATAACCAACTAAAGGGTGACGGGTGCCAGGCGTCCATGTAAACCAAGCTAAAACAGATACCGTGAACTGGAATTGGCTTTGGATAAATCTGCTGGGGCATGGGACACAGGGCTTGAAAATATGTAATTACTGACATCTGGTCACCCTATGCTAATGCAGACTGGCCAAACAGACCCAGGCAATTGCACATACCATTAACGACTGCGCCAACATGTCAGGATACGCCGCGACTGGAGTGTCATTGCTCCCTGCTTCCTCCGGCTCAGGCACCTGTTAAAAAATTAGCAACAGTTAGCACACGAAGCGCTAAATACAAGCTAACACCAGGCTAACGAAAACTAGAGCTGCTTTTCAGTTCTCACCCCAGCGAAAGGAAGTGCCTCCACAAAGCAAACAAAGGCCAGCACGAGTGTCACTGCAACTGCAATGCTGAATGCCCTCATCTTGGCGGCGGGTTACAAAGTGATCCGGGAGAGATTAGCCTGGGCTCTTGTCATGGGTGTACAACCACCCCGTAGTCTGTCCGTCTGATTCGCAGATGGAGAGGGTCTGGTGGGTTGTGAGTTGGGCTCAGAGTGCTTGTCCCGACTGGAGCTGGAGAGAGGAGAGTGTGTGGTTTTATACTGTGGACGCGTGGTGTTGCCTCATCGCGCACAGACACAGACAGTTCCGGACAGCTCTTACCTAACCATGGGGAAGTTGTGACCTCATCAGGCTTCACCGAAATTTTCCCTTTTTTACAATAAGGGAAATTTTAGGCTATTTCTGATTTATGATGATTGTAGTAATGGGAGTAACAGGAAAAGTTGTGAAGAATCCGAATCATTTCTCAAGATTTATTTGATGAAAATATTTAAATTTAAAAATTACAAATTTACAATAAAACTAAACAACATGTTAAGATAATGTACAAAGTCTTTTCACTTTGTCAATACGCATATTTTTTTGAATTTATACTATTAAAGAGCCTGTACCCAATTTTATTTGAACCGATGCATTTGAGCCAAATTTGTCTTGCCCCATTACAGATATATTGTATAAGCAGCTCTTTAGTTCAAAATAAGTCAACTGTATATTGTCTATCTCTAATTAGAAAGTATTTTATTGTCCAGTATCAGGAAGTTCACATTAGCATGCTAGTACCATGATGGCCAAACTCCGCACTGGTCTCTGAAAGACGTGAAAAGCACTTATAAACTTACCACGGTGAATAATTTGGAAGCTCGGAATATATAAGGTAAGTGACGAATAACTTTGGACCTCTGCAAAGTGATAAAAGTTAACTACTTCTATTTTCTACATTTTAAAGATGACTATGGCCCCATCCATACTAGTACCTATCAGAGTCATTTTCGTTGCAGATGCAGTGTTCATCCGCACTAATCTGATGGAAAATGGCTCCAGAGACGGAACTATCTGGTGCTGCCAGCTCCCATAAATTCATCTGAGTACGAATCTGATCCAGCACTGTGTGGACGCCTGAAAACCTTGATACGCTGATGTAAGAGCTATATTTGCATCCTTATTGAACTACATCACTGTGACTTGTGCCTTCCTGATTCGCTGGGTTTGTGATATTGGTCATGTGACGCTATTGCGGAAAACAGTTTAAACAAACCATAGACTAACGGGAAACAGCGTAGCTAGAACTACTTGCACAGAACAGACTCACCATTAGCAGAACACCCCTCTGTCACAGAAAGAACACATATATTCCACTGAGTCGTGTCCTTCAGTCCAACAGAAGCTGAACCACATCAGCGCACAAGGAGCGAGCTGTTTTTTAAGCGCTTACTTTATGAAAATTAGCCATGTGTTTTTAAGTTTTATTTGTCTAAAATGTAAACAAATATGCTCAAAGCTGTGTGGACAGGGAAGGCTTGCAGACACATAAACGACGTGTCTGGAAGCAAATCGTTTCCGATATGGTGATTCGTTTTATTGTAAACGTAACCTTTAAAGGTGCACTACGTAACATTCTTCCTCCAACTTTATTCTCTCCACAGAGATGTTATTGCTTTGTTTTGAAAGTTCCACAGTATGGCATTAAATTTATCTAAGAGTTATACAGTGCACCTTTAAGTTTAGTTTGAAGAGCAGCCAAGTTATTGTTATTTAGAAATACAAGTATGAAGTAAAAAGTATTGGAAGGTATAAAACTACAAAAACCTATTCAAGTTTTTTTTTTTTCATGACCATATTTCTCAAAACTTTTAACAAAATACAAAAGTTTAAATTGTCCCTCCCTGAGCCTGATTCCACCACTCTTCTTCCTCAACTTCATTCTCAACAGAATCAGAAGTTGATAGGCAAGGACAGTCTGGGAATGTGCCGTATTATAATATATTCTCTCAGAGCGAAACTGCTTGTGACAGAATGCAGACTCTTCGGGTTCATATTAAAATATAACAGATGGACTGTAGCTCCTCGTGGATTACGGAGAAGCCTAGCAAATGGTGTATGATAATTTAGTGCCACTAACAAGATGGAAATCCTACAATGAAATGTGTATGAAAATCTGTATTCCTGTTCTATTGTATCTGGATTTAATATGTCAAGACAGTGCTAAGACAGTAGGACTGATATGAACTTTTGTAAACATCAAGAAATAAAATGTTCATTTTTAATTCAATTTCTTGGATTTGACGTTGACTCTTGTAAGGCTTAAGTCATGTAATAATGTTGCCTCCTCAAAAACATACCTTGTTTCATTCACACATGTTTAACACATAAATCCTGCATATTTAGGCTGAGTTCTTGTCTCAAACAGAAAACACTCTGTTGCACCTTGTGATGTCATGTGGTAATACAGGATGCACTGTATTTTTAAACTCCATACACCTTCATTTGAATAACTTGGATAATTTCAGCTCTGGAATTGCCAATATTTACTAAACAAAATGCAAAATGTAACTGTTAACTTGAAAAGTACCACTTCATGACATCACAAAGTGGGACAGAGCATTTTGAGGGTCATACGCATAGACGTATATATAAATGGACATATATCCTAGCCTCTTAGCGTTTTGGTGAATTACTTTGTGGTGCAACGACCTACGTCAGCATATCAGCTTTTTCAGGTGTCCACACTGAAAAAGATCAGATCAGTGCTCAGGTGAATTCGTGGGAGCTGGCGGTACCAGATCGTTCCATCTCTGGAGCTGTTTTCCACTGGATTAGTGTGGACGAACACTGCATCCGCAACAAAAGCAACATGAATACATACTAGTGGGGCCAAAGTATCCCTATGAAACTGTCTTTTAATCTTTTCAGATGTGACAGTGATCTAACATCTATGGATGGGAGAGGTGGCTGATGATTTTGGAGAATTTGATTTGACAACACACTGGAGTTTGTTTTTTTTTTGCATAAGTGTAAATCCAAATTACCATACCACACAATTATGAAGAAGGTGCTTTCAATGATGGAGGTGTAAAACTGTAGGAGGTTGGTTCAGACTCTGAATTTTTGGAGCTGTCGGAGGAAAAAGGAGGAAGAATAATGGCTGATTGGCCTTTTTGTAGATGTGGTCTGAGTGGAGTCTCCATATAAGTGAGTTGGAGATGTGTGTGCTCAGGACCTTGAATGAGTCAGTGATGGTGATGGGTCCAGATGAGATGTACAGGGGGATTTTGGTGTGGGATTGCAGATGAAGTGTATTATGATTTCCTTGAGTTTGGGATGTATTCAGTCAAAAGAGATTCTATCTGTATGTGTTGACGGTAATGCTGTTTGAAATATATTTATTTATTTGATTTTTAAAAAAAATATTATTCATAGGTCTTCACAGGTAATAATACAATAATAATCTTAAATAATAAAATCAAGAAATAAAAAATACAGAAAACAAATGTAATCAATGAATAATACAAATAAATAAAGTTCATGATGGTACAATAAGCAACAAAGTCTAATTTTGTTAATCCAATTCAATCGAGGTTGCTTTTAGACTAAGGGTAGAATTTTTAGACCACCACAGTCTCCTGTATTAATGGGAAACACTGTTCTTCTGTTTCCACATTGAGAAACCCCACTGTAGCAAAAAAAAAAAAAAAAAAAAATCACATCTTCTGGCCTCTGGCCTGCAACATTCAATACAAACGTTTGCTATTTTTTGTCATGAGTCCATGGTAGTGTCTCCTGTGTGCTTGAAAATTGACTGAGCTCTGGGTGGATGTGAGGCTATTGGTGTATAAAGAGAAAAGCCAGGGGGAGAGTACACAGCCTTGGGAGATCCCAGTGCTAAGGGTCTGAGGTCTCTATGTCCTCATGGAGAGTTATGGATCCAGTGGCACAGGGTGGAGTAGATGTTCATGTCTAAGAATTTATATAGAAGACTGGCCAGGTTTATTGTGCTGAAGCTGGAAAAGTTGTACTCAAGTAAAAGTCCAGTTACCCGTCTGAAAATATTGTAAGCAAAATAAATAAAAGTAGAAGCACTGATGCGGATATCTTAAGTAAGTCAAAAATACACAAGAAAAATACTATTGAAAATACTACTTACATTTGAATGCAGTTTTAGTTTAGTCTATTGATACTTCGCAGTGACATCACGCTAGGGGTGCTCTACATGTAGTGTTGCAATGGTGTAACAATGGTGACACAATGCACACATTAGCAAATACTGTCAAAAAAGATTGTCTGACAACTCAAGAAAAAACATAAAATTGAATTAAACAACACATTTCCAAGAGCCTGTGAACAATGGTTCTGTTTAGGTGATTTTCAGCAAAAAAGTAATGATTATTCAGAATTAAACTTACTTGGAATTAAACTTAAATTCTAATTAAGTCGGTGGTTTATTCCAGTTTCAAAGCCGAATTTATTTATTCCATGATCATGTAAACGTTTATTTCGCTTTAAAAAATCATTCTGATTGTTCAGTGCATGCACATTGGATCACTCCTCTGACACGATGACACACTGCAATATGGTGAAAAATGTTTGTATCCTTGTACCTCTGTTTCCCGGTGTTTCCCAGTAAAGACATAGGAGCACTAACCACAGCACACAGCCCGTTCTTGGTCTTGTGGTGTCCTCCAGGCGCATTGGTCAGATAGGTCCATAGGCTCCGTCCTCCATGTGCTGGTTCCAGACGCAGGCGAGCAAGACCACGCACGGGATCTGTGTGGTGAAAATTTGAATGCGCTGTGGACTGCAGGTCTGAGCGGGCTGCTCCTTTCCTCCGTGCTCGAGCAGCTCGGCTGGTACCAAGGTGGTGCAAAACATCCGGAGAGAAGTGCGAATCCGGTTTGCTTTGTTATGTTGTTCTGAGCAGTCCATCCTCAATGCTCTTGGCTTTTCCCCGGGGAAAACGCTTGTCAGGCCGAGTCACCTGACATCACTCCCTGCTCCAGCTGATCTGGGCCTGAACCGGAGCTGCTCCCGCTGGTTCAAGAGTCTGGGTTTGGATCACTGTTCCTCATCCCCACGTGTAACAACAAACTGAGATGGCAAGAACTCCGGTAGCAGCTGAAGTGTGTGTTTTCTTCCTGTAGATAAATACATTTGTGTCCCTGTCCATTCAGAATCCTTCCCCACCCCTAGATGTTGGGCGGAATTAAATAAAGCCAAATTAACAGGTTTTCCATGTAAACCTCAATTATTTCCAAGTAAACTCAAAGGAGAATAATTTAATTCCGAATTAATTCATGGGGAATAATTAAATCGGAATTTTAAAAACATCATGTAAACGTGACCAGTGGCTGAAAAACTATTGGCTGATGCTGGTTAGCTTGTGATTGTAATTTATGTGTGAGAGACTTGTATGGGCACAAATCAGCTCACCCGTTGTAGTTCCAATAAAGTCAGCTTTTTCTAGTTACATTAGAATCAAGTCTGACTTGAGTAACAGACAGTTAGAGAGTAGAGTCTCCGGTTAGCTTCACACCCCCAGGAAATTTTGATGACATCAGCTACAATTACAAGTTTAAATACATACTCAAAAGTACAATGACACCCAAAACACACTGAATATACTGTAACTTCAGTAATTAGTTACTTTCTACTCCTGTTTTTGTGCCAGTGCTATATATGAATTGAATCAATATATTACAAACATGTATTTCTGGAATTTCTGGAACAGTAATCACCATTAGACCATTGCAGCAATTCATCAGTTTTTCAAATTTCATAATCAATTTAGCTTTCAAAATGATGTAATATTTTTCGGTTTTCATCCAAATTGTTTTTCCGTTGAGCAAAACAGTCTTTGAAGAGAGGTTAAGGCCACAGGGGTCAATGCATGTGTGACTCACCATGTTGCACTGTTGTAACTCCCTCACAGGGCAGGAAGAGAATGGCTGATGGGATACCTGCTGCCCAGTGTAAAGGATGTCATTACACCCTCTCCAATGGAATGATTAGACAGTCATTTAGCAGGCCCAAGCACACAGAGACCTGCCGCTGGACCAAATTAAATCCTTTGAAAGGCTCAGAATGTGGCCTGGATTAACTCCGGTCCCTCCTTTAGGACACAAGCTGGTAAAATGAGGTATTAATGGCTGTTAAATAGAAGAATCGGACCAAATGTGGACAATTTCTATACAGTAATATTAGATGTAGACGCCAGCTCAAGGTAAAAATGAATAGGGTACAAATTGGTGAGCTAAGATTACATGCTGGCTTAAAGGGACAGTTTTAGTTTAAAATGTTCATAAACCTTACCTAAACCTGACCTATCTATCAAATATAGCTTTTAGTGTTAACATTGTAATGCCGATTTATTCTAAGAAAAAAAAAAAAGAGAAAACAATATGGATATGATGGCCAAGTTGACTATGATATAATTTGGTGTTTTGGTTCTCAAGAAGTCACAAAGCAGAATGAGCCCCACACGAATCTCTCATTTTCAAAGCTGAAATCCACTTGGTTTAAACCTAGAGGGATTCTTTCTGATCTGAATCAATCTGTGTGTCATTCATTCATTTGTTTTTCAATATAAAACCAAAAATAAGAACATGAAAAAACAACTGTTTTCTTCATCATTTGTCTCCAAAACCAAAATGAAAAAAAACAAAACAAAACAAGATAACGGCCGTTTCCCATTTCCGTGACTTAAACTGATATGCTGGACTGAACCAGGACTGAACCAAGACTGAACCAGGACTGAACCTGGACTGAACCAAGACTGAACCAGGACTGAACCAGGACTGAACAAGGACTAAAACAGAACTAAACCAGGACTAAAACAGGGCTAAATCAGGACTAAACCAGTCTCAGTCCTGGCCTCAGTCCTGGTCTGGTCCTGGTCTCAGTCCTGGTCTCAGTCCCAGTCTCAGTCCCGGTCTCAGTCCCAGTCTCAATCCCGGTCTCAGTCCCAGTCTCAGTCCTGGTCCCAGTCCTCTGTTCCCGGTCTCAATCCTGATCACCTGACAGCTATGCAGGTGCATCTCTGGGCCTGCCTCAACACTCAGTCCTATTTTAGTCCTGGTTCAGTCCTGGTTCAGTCTGTATCCGGCGCAAAAGTCCGGCATCACAGTTTAAGTCACGGAAACAGGAAACAGACGTTATCCGTTTTTTCCATTATTCATTTAAACACAAAATCAAAAACTGAAAAAAACTAATTGTTAGCTGTTTTTCATTTCATTTTTTTGTTTTATTTAAAAACAAAAAACAAAAGAATGAATGATACATAGATTTGAATCCCCCTACCTAAACCTGCATCCAATCATTGATCAGTGCTAGTGCAGCCTCTACAGCTCAGTGAGTAAAATCTGGAAGTTCTGAGCTTTCACGTGAGGCATGGCTCGTCCCTATAGTGAGAAAAAAGTGTCCTCTATCTGCAAGTTAAGTCACTGTTAACACAGTTTCAGTAGTGATTGTAGAAAGAGAAAGTAAAGGTTTGAATTTATTGGGGATTTAAAATTATTAGCTCAATCACATTTCTGATTTCTTTCTTGCTTTTTGCGAGACGTTTTGACCCCCAAACCAACCACACTCCAGCAGAAATTCAAGGACATTTTTTGATCGCTGCACCAGCCTTCAGTCAAATAGTCTCCATTAGTCACACAAAAATATTCTCTTTTGATTTCAATGGAGTGCTAATGATTATGACAGTTATTGCAAAAATAATTACAACATTGCTGCATGTATTCATCTAGTATTCAATATTTATTTTCACACAATGCTAATATGCATAGATTCATCGGTAAACACCACTATTGTACACACAGAAGATCTAATCCTCACGTGTAGAATTAGAAAACTGCTGTATTTTCCCTTATCGCCGTGGGAACAATAAAGACCATGCAATTAATTAACCGGTCAACAAAACACAAGAGGCTACAAATGCATGCTAAAATCAATACCGGTGGAAATAAAACAAAAAATAAAAAGACAAAAACAACTAATTGATTCACATGGTTGCGATCAAAATCTGGGGCCATTTGAATTGTCATTACACCTTTAAAGTGCCCATATTATGCTACTTTCTGATCTATGTTATAATGTTTCCTCATCACAAACACACCATGCATATTTGGGCTGAGTTCCTCTCTCGAACTGAAAACTCTCCGTTCCACCTTGTGATGTCATGTGGTAATACAGGAAGTTCTCCACTGTGTTCTTAAACTGCATATCTACTGAACTACTGAATCATTTGGATGATTTCAACCCTAAAATTGCCAGTCTTTACTGAACAAAATATAAAAGATAAGAGGTCGCTGGTGCTAGGCTAGCGCATGTCAATGGTCATATTTAGCCTGCCGCTAAAAACAGTCTCACCCACTCCACAAAACACCCGAAGCAAAACAAGTATTACACCAGGCTGTCGATGTGAATGTCTATGCTGATAGAATAATGTTTGAAATAAAACTAACCTTCCAACACATGAATTGTCACATGTTGAGGGACTATTTTCTCATATATCACTCCGCCTCTGCTGAGTTTTCTATCAGGAAATACAACTTACTGCTGCTGCTCAGACATAAATCCATCAAATGCAAGGTTGATTTTACTTCTAAAGTTATTGTATCGACACAGACATTCACATTCACGGTCTGGTGTAATAATAGATTTGCTTCGGGTGTTTTGTGGAGGGGGTAAGACTGTTTTTAAGTGGCAGGCTAACTATGGCCATTGACATGCACTAGCCTAGCACCAGTGACCTCTGCAAATACAAGGACGGGATGGAATATTTTAAAAAGTGGCTCCACACGTCTCCAACACTCTGGCTCACTAGGAAATGAAGCCCTATGTCCAAAATTCTGGACTGTCCATTTAACTTGAAAACTACCCCTTCATAACATCACAAGGAGGAACAGCACATTTTCAGCTTATGAGATACAGATAGACTAATAATAAAGGATTACTCAGACATATGTAAATGAAACAAAATGGAGCTCTAGGTATGGTTTATTATAAAATTACTAGAAATTCACAAGAGTCACTTTTGCGTAAAATATAGGCCCTTTTAAAGTGAAACATTTCAGCTCAATTAGTGAAACAGTCTGTGTTGCACCATGCGTCAGCCTGTCTCATTCACTGATAACCCTTTGGCCCCGCGTTAGTTTTGGATGACCACAACAAAGTCAACATAAGGAGACAGAATGGGGTTACATCTGCTGGACACTTACCATAAAGACTTGAATGGACACCAGTAGTTGGGAAATATCTGGCTGACACACTTAATGATCTGGCTGTCACCATTTTCAAAGTTACACTACTACTACTACTACTACTATCTTAATACACCTTCATTACATTTACATGCACAGAGAAATCAGAGTGCGCTGAACAACCAAATTCAAGCCACCTTTTCCAACAAAGACCACACTTGTCCCAGTAAAGATTCAGGTCAAAGAACCGGATAAGTGCATGGTAAGTAGGTCTTTGGCTTCAAGTCTGAGTCAAGTCCCATGTCAAAGATAGGCAAGTCCAAGTCGAGTCCAAGTCCTTTGAGCTTTAAGCCATTTCAAGTCCTCATTTATGCAATTCAAATGCTTTTTAAACCAAACTGTACTGTAGGATATGTAATAAATATAGTAAATATGGTGTATCAGCTGTACAGAAAAAAGTTTAGTTTTTTTTTGAGGAGAAGCATCAAGTCGTCTCAAGTCACAGGGCTCAAGTCTCGAATCTAAGTCAAGATTCTGCTGCAAGGCATTCAGATGTGTTTGTTAATTTAGCATTAACTCTGCAGCTATAAATCAGACATCCAACCATACTTTTGGCAAATAGATTAGCAATTTCTGTCGAGCATTTAATTCTCAGACAAGGACGACGAACTGAGCTACTACTCACAAGTTATTTGCTCCCTGCGGCACAAATAAACATAAAAGCTCTGATAGTTTTAACTGTCATTTTAACATAGCCAAGAAAAATTCGAGTTGTGTTTTGTCTCATTCACGCATTTTTGTGTAATCCTGCATTATCAGTCTACATTTCCTAAGCTCAAAATGCTCTGTTCCACCTTGTGATGTCATGTTAACAGTTACCTTTAAACTTTTGCTTAGCAGAGTTTCGACAGTCCAGGGTTAAAATTATTGAAACACAACTAAACACAATTCCTGGTCTGTTTTTAATGGAGGAACAACAGAAAATAGTGTAATATGGGTAAAAAAAACAAAAAACAAAACATTAAAAGCTCAAAAATATTGTATGACATGACATTAACGGTCAACCATTTATTTTAAAAGAATAACACCCAATAACAAAAACAGAAAAATATTTCACTAAACAAATATTTCCCAGAGAAATTGCAGTTCAAGGTTCTGAATGTACCTTTGTTTTGACCTGCAGAACCCTATGTTTTCATCTCATGAAAAAAACATGGCAACATTTTGCAATACAAATAAAAAAACACTGTTTTTGTTTTTTTGCTGTTTGGAAAAGTGACGGAGGAGTAGGTCTGATTCCTATTCCAGCAGCACGCATCGTGTCCGGTCACAGTAAACACATGTCTGTCTGTTTGCCATGTTCCAGTGAGCCAGACATCACCACCACCAAACTAAAGTGACACTGACGGACACAGCACAGGATAATCCTGCATATACTACACTTTCAGGCAGTGATGGATGAAGTGCTCAATTTTGTTACTTAAAGGTGCATTGTGTAACTTTTTGGGTGGAGGGTCTGTCAAGAGCTTTGTCTGAAATATTTCACATTATGGTTTTAAACCTTTCTGTCTTCATGGAGACTAAACCAGACCAAATTACAGGTCATATCTATGGAGAGGCCACTCCGCTCACAGTGTGAATGCCTGTTTTTCTAGGTATTTCTGAGCTGTAAAACCACCTGTAATTGAATAAAAGTAAGGTAGAGTTGTTTAATGCCATACTGTGGAACATTCCAGGCAGAGCAATGGCATTTTCATAGAAACAAGCAGGTGACGAACCCCCAACAAAATTAGACAGTGCACTTTTGAAGTAAAAGTACAGATAGAGAGGCAAAGATGACTCAAGTAAAAGTAAAAGTATCAAATAAAATAAATAATTAAAATAAAATAATAAAATACAGTAAAGTAGTTTAGTGAAGTAGTTGTTTAAAAAATTTACTTTAAGAGCAAAAAGTAAGTAATTTGCTGAGATTTTTCAAAAATTGAAGTGTCAAATATAGTTATTTTGTTAAAGAACTTAGCCGACTTTTAGTGATTCAACGGATTTCTTAAATTTTCTAGCTGATTTTCTAACTGGTTTGCTCAAAGTTGGGACGTTAACTCAAATAATGCATTTCAGCAGGCCTCAAACCATAAAGAAAAGTATTTTTTACTTTTCAGTCCAGATCTTAAAAGTAGTGGAGTAGAAATTGCAGATACATGCTCTCAAATATAGTGAAATAAAAGTAAAACCTATCCACTGTAAAATGTATTTAAGTAAAGTACAGATACTTAGAAATTGTATTGTACTTTTACTTTTGTACTTTGTTCCACCACTGCTTTCAAGCATTCATTTTTACATTTATGCATTTGGGATGCTTATACAGGCAGTTATTTTTAGACCTTAGGAGTCTTGAGTTAGATTGATCTCATTAGAATGTGCAAAGTAATAAGGCTGACTGTGAAAATAGAAAGTCTGTTTTTGAAGACGGTGATGACTAAGGAAAACAAAATTACAACAGCAGTCACCTCACTGGATGTCGCAATAATATATGAAAAGTTGAAAATGTAAAAAGCAAGAAGATGGATGAATAATGGTGGTGAACCCTACACTGGAAATGTTACATATTGCACCTTTAAAGAGGGAGTATTTTGCTAAAATTACTTTTTGGAGCTTTCTACCATGTTATAATGTTGTACCTTCATCACTGCTCAGCCCATAAGTCTACATCACCCATCCCATGTAGCATTTTTTTCATACTTTTACAGAAGCAGGATACAAAACAATACAACTACAACTTCATGAACCTGATGCAATGTGCAGTAGTTTCATTAGTGGCATGCATGCCGATTGTGTTACATCAGTTTATAAGAGTACATGGCTGGCGGGTGTGATTCCAGGTCCCACAGATGAATGCTATTGTTGTGTCCTTGAGCAAGACACTTAATCCACCTCGCCCCCAGTGTCTGCGTACACTGGTGTATGAATGTGTGTGTGGTTCCTTGTTGTGAAGCACTGTATAAAAATATGAACATATACATATAGTGTGCTGAAGGGGGAGTGGTTTAGCATGGAGAGCAAAGAGGGGAGACTCAAAAACTGAAACGAAACCAATTAAATAATACCAACTAATACCCCATAGAAGTGTAGTAACCCCTCTTTAAATTTGAAGTACTGTTTCATAACCTTCTTGAAGCTTTAAGGACAGAACCTACACCCCAATGGTCCCACTACCCTCTTTTCTCACATTTAAATGAGATTTTTGTACACAAACCCATAACTCCCATGCTCACCTTCAGCCCTAACCTTAACTATAATCTCAAAACCAGCCCCTAACCTTAACCCTACAATAAAGACTACTAAATACCTCTCCACACATATGATCTGTAGCTTAGTCTGGTTTGGTCTCCATGAAAATAAAAAGGTTTAATGCCATAATGTGACCACTATACTGACTACTATAGGAACTGAAAAAAATGATGCAAGATGTTCCTGACCTGAAAGACACAATAATTAGCACGTTGGTTTGTTGTTGAATTAGAAAGAGCCAACATTAGAAAGAGCCAGCCCTGGCTGATCGTAATAACATGGGTACTTATTACAGACATTATGATGTATGTTGTTTGCCAAAGTCATTCAAACAGAATCAAACTGCACATACGAGTAAAAGGTCAATACGTGGGCTTCTACAACCTCAGTCAACGACAGCATTACAAAGATTAATCTGCTATCGTGCATTTTTAAAGTGTGTTATGTTAGCTTTAATTTTCATTTTAAGCGTCCATATTACACTGTTTTCTGATTTATGTTATAATGTTATTTCCTCATAACAAACATACGTGGAGTTGTGTTTTGTTTCATTCACACGTTTAACACATAAACCTGAATATTTAGGCTCTTCTCTCAAACAGAAAACTCTCTGTTCTACTGTGTTTTTTAACTCCATGCACCTTCACTAGAATTATTTGGATAATATCAGCCCTGGAATTGACACTGTTTGCTGAACTAAAGGTAAAAGGTAGTGATTAACTTGAAAACTACTACTAGGTGGAACACAGCATTTTAAGTTTTGGAGATGTGGATAAACTAATAATAAAGGGTTATTCAAGCGTGTGAATGAAACAAAACACAATTCCAGGTAAGTATTTGATGAAGTAACAACATTCTAACATGTCTTGAAGCTCACAAGAGTTGATTTAACTTAATATACAATCTTTAAAAATGCTCGAATCAACCTCTGCTGGCATAGCCTGATTCATTAGCTGACCTCGCAGGATTTGTTCACTAAACGGTCGCTGCTGTTTGGTCGTGATGTATGTAATGCGCCGCTAACGGGGCTAACTGGAGAGAAATGAAATTGAGCGGAGGCACTAGGTGGTGCCAGAACAATGTTTTGTAATCAATGCAATTCAAACACTGAAATGATAATAAACACATACAACAGATTAATGTCATGCCATAATTGGGAACATTTCAGACAAAGCAACAACATCTCCATGGAGACAAGCAGATGGCAGACTCACCTGAAAAGTTACACAAAAAAACATTTAATTATGAAAAAAATGGTTAGTATGTTTATTCGTATGTTTAGTTAGTCGTTGCATAGTTAAAGGTACACTGTGTAACTTTTCTGGTGCAGAATCCATCAAAAGCTTTTTTCCATGATGTTATTGCTTTGTCTGGAATGTTTGACAGTAAAGTATTAAACTTTTCTATCTTCATGAAAACTAAACCAGGCCAAGTTACAGGTCAAATCTGTGGAGAGGCAAGCCTGCTCACAGTCAGAAAGCCTGTTTTCCTAAATATTTTTCACCCATTAAACCACTTGTAATTTAATAAATGTAAGGCAGAACTGTTAAACATCATACTGTGGAATATTCCAGGCAAAGCAATGACAGATCCTCCACAATAAAAGTTACACAGTGCAACTTTAAGCGCAATTTCAACATCTACTTTAGGACTGACCACTTATGAAGGTACATGTTAAAGTCCTGGGTTTTCCGTGGTCCTGCATGACTCTGAGCCTATCTTACAATCTCCTGACCAAACAGACAGTGGCTCCAGCACGGCGGGCAAGTTCACCTCAGCAGGCGCCACTATTCCCC
Source organism: Boleophthalmus pectinirostris (assembly GCF_026225935.1). Lineage (NCBI taxonomy): Eukaryota > Metazoa > Chordata > Actinopteri > Gobiiformes > Gobiidae > Boleophthalmus > Boleophthalmus pectinirostris. The sequence goes on along the minus strand of NW_026571447.1, from coordinate 11,012,419 downwards.
TGATCGAGGGCACTGAACCCGCAACTGTCCCCTGACCCCCTCCCTCTCCTTTCATGCTACTCTAGTGGAACCATAACAGACTGGAGGCAACATCACAAACCTCCACCCAAGCTCACATGTTAAACGCCTATGTTTATGTTTCGGTTCAAGGCGTTTGAGTGTCCATCATGTTATATAATGTATTGAACTTGTACACAAATAATGGAAAGGACATGGAGTGATGGTAGGTGCTGCTGGACTTGTGGCAACGGGGTGACAGCTAGAGGCAGTGTGGAGCAATTTACAGATTTACAGTTCACAATATGTTGGAGTAGCTGATTCCTGTATTCACAGTATTGCTATAAACATATATTTGGATATGGTTCAAGGTGCATTGTGTCTGATATGTTTCACAGTATGGCATCAAAACTTTCTATCATCATGGAGACCAAACCAAGCCAAGTTACAGGTTAGATCTGTGTTGAGGCAACCCCGCTCACAGCCAGAATATATATTTTTCTCAGTGTTTTTGAGCTATAAAGCCACCTGTAATTGAATACATGCAAGGTAGATCTGTTTAATGTCATATTGTGGAACTTTAGAAGCATTATAAAGCTACCTTTAAAATAATAGCACAGAAATGCATACAAGAATCCCTTTGGACACATGTATTGTAAGGTCAAAACAAATGTTATGTCAAAATCCTATTAATTTGACCAGGCTTTGGAGCGACACAAAGAGAACACCAGCTTGTTACTGTGTTTAAAATTACAGGTTAGACTACTCAATGAAATAAATCTAATTAACATTGTTATATTGAAGATTTTACACCAAGAAAATACAATATTTTTTGAGTTGCAAAGCATAGACGTAATTCTTACCCAACAACCATAATGTACCTAGTCAGGCTGGTGCCACCTAGTGCCTCCACTCAATGTAATTTCTCTCCAGCGACTAGGTCAAGAATCGGAATACACTAGACAGTTCGCAAAATGCCCGGAAGTGTGAGTTTGGGCACCAGCCAATCAGCAAAGAGCCATACATTCTGTGTTGGCAACGATTCAGGATTGAGGATTTAAAGCCGGAACAAAGAGAATGCTTCGTGAATTTTATCAAGGGGAAAGACGTTATTGTCCTTCTTCCTATGGGATTTGGGAAAAGCTTAATATACCAATTAGCCCCATTAGCGGCACATTACATATGTCACAACCAAATAGCAGCGACCGGTTAAATAAAAAAAGTACCCGCCTACCGTTGAGCGAACGAATTCTAATGCTGCAAGGTCAGACGGTTTCCACAAAATGAAACTGGCTGACGAATCAGGCTACCAACCATAATCTGCACAATAGTTATGATTAGACTAGTACGAATAAATGACAGTACTTTTATTTTGTTAAATGAATGTTCTAATTGTCACAAAAATATGCTCATTTCAGTGTAAACTGCCCTTGTATTTTGAATGGATTTTTTTATGTTGATGCCATAGGTATAGAGGTATTCCATTTCACAACTCGCCGCTATTTCTTATATCTTTGTATTTTTCTGCATCTCTTTATTCCACAAACAGCAACTTAACTTATGCAAAACAACAGGTACTAACTCAGCAAACCAAGTCATAATTAGAAAAAACTCAAAACCAGCCATAAGCATTTACATGTGCATTGTGTAATTTTTTTCTGTCCATCAAATGCTTTTCTCCACAAAGATGTTATTCCTTTGTCTGAAATATTTCACAGTGTGGTATTAAACATTTCTATCTTTATGAAGACCACATGAGACTAAGTTACAAGTCAGGTCTGTGGCAGAGCGACTCACTCACAGTTAGAATGCTTTTTTTCCAGGTATTTTTAAGCTATAAAACCACCTTTAATGTAAGGTAAAGCTGTTTAATGTCATACAGTGGAACATTCTAGGCAGAGCAATGACATATTCATAGAAAACAAGCAGGTGACTGACCCCCATCCAAAAAGTTACACATTGGAAATTACTAGTAAAACCTTTTGCTCTTACTCGATGAATAGTGCAAACTCTAAAACGATTTTGTATCAGTTGGCACACTACACAGTCACCATCTGATCTCTTTTACACACAGTAAAAAAAATACAATTGACCAGGACAAGCTGACGAAAAGTGGAGGGTCGATAAACCTTGGCTGAAGTGCATACTATGGTTGTGTCCTTGGGCAGTGCACTTCACCCGCACTCCATTCACAGTGAGTGGCTGTTCAGCGACCGGCATAAAAAAAGGCGACACAAGGAAGTCAAAAGATTAAAAAGACAGTACACATTTTTTCACAGAGCAAGATTACTTTTGCTCTAGCACAGATATTCTGTAAAAGCAGTGAAATGAGAGATAGTGTGTTTATTGTCTAAAAATCAGGAAGTGTGTGAGTTGTAGTTAGCATTATGGTGACAGCAAAAGTTCACTCTGGCCTCTGAAAGTTTTTGAAAAGCGCTTATAAATGAAATGGCTGTGAATAATATATTTGGACCACTGCAAATGGTTTAAAATGAATGAGTTCCACAAAGCCTGCGCGCTTCACTCTATGCAAGTCATTCTCCATGAAAATTATTCTAAACTGTTCTAATGGAAATACCAAGGCCCCAAGAGTTCATCATATTGGTGCAGATAATTAAAGGCGAGTAATAATAAAATATGTTACATTTTCTATTCTTTTGGACTAAAATTTATTTGAGAAGTTTAACACATCATTTCATTTTTATATCTACCTGAGAAAATGGAGCTAGTGTAAATTCAGCCTGGAAGACTTAAACATGTTCCCATCTACCTCGGCGCTTCTCTCGGTGTGTATCTAAAACGGAGAAAGTAGTAAAAAAACAAACTTACAAACTATACAAACTTTTGACAGGTGGTACCTCGGTGCTTCTCCAGAGTATACCTGTTCCTCAGCCTTCATCACCTCACTCCAAATCCTCTCCCCTGCTCGCCGCACGTCCTCCTGTCGAATCAACGCCCAGTCTGCCCAACTTAAACTCACACTGCAGATGCACTGCCACTGCTTTGTGCCACGCCCCTCCTCCTCCCCAGCGCCACCTCATCCCCTCATCCTCTCATCGTCCCTTCAGTCTCCTCGGCCTCACCTCTACCACCTCCAGTGCCTCTCCTACATGTCATCTAATCAGTCATGCCTTTCATCTTAATGTCTTTTACTGGAGTCTGAGCTCCAAGCTAACTCATTCAATAAAACTACTAATACTTTTCTTTTTGTGAGCCTCTCCGGGTTGAAATAGTATTATCAAGTAACAGCAGTCGTACTCACTCTGAGTAGCTCTAAGAATTGGTCAAATTAACAAAAGCAGTGGTTATTCTGACATTACAAGAAAGTTAACATGTTACTTGTACCTTAAGTTTTTATTTTAGAATGAATTCTCTATAATTTGGAACTGCCTGATTTGCACACAAGTTTATATTTTATCTATTAGGGTAAAATATGCAAATCAGACTTTACTTTTTGAGTTCAGGGTCCATGTGATGACAAGTTTCCAACTTACAGAGCAAATTGGTAAAAAATCTCTATGGAGACAAGCGGATAAATTACATTGTGCACCAAAAAGAATTACGCCAAATATGTAATAAGTATTTTTCATGCAGGTCAATGGTCATTCCTTTTTACTTCTTCAGCAACATTATGACCATTTTTGGCTCTTCCACCCTCGCCTGTCAATCATCTGTAGCTGTTCCCTTCAGTTGATGGTTTCTTTGAGATAAGCAAATACCACACAGCAGGTGTCTGCATCCTTTTAGGGCAGCGCTGGAGGGATGATGTTTCTATTTAATCGTTTTACATACATCAAGCTTTCAGAATCCTCATACACATTATTCACATCCAAACACCCATTTTACCCCTATCTGATATTTCTTGTTTGTGCGTGTAATTCTCTCTCTGAGCTAGAGCAATTTCATTTGATCCATGTCTTTGAGCAAAACCATCGCTTTGATTAGTGCAGGAGATGTGACGCTGTCTACATTTGAATAACAAACTTCAAGCGTCTGCTGAATCTCTGCTTACACATGTTTACACTGGCGCTCCCATTATGAGGGGCTGTGTACTTATTACAGGCAGACGGATGAGTCACAGGTAGAGAGGAGACATCGTGCGTGGGGAGAGATGAGATCCTTTCTGCTGGACTTTTTTCTCAGGACAAAGTGAGAGGAGCGGAGCATGGAGCGGACAATGGCGACTCCTCGCAGGGCTCCCCCACCGTTCCTCACCGCACAAAGGTAGAAGCAGGCCTCTACAGCAGATTGTGACGGCCAGCGGGGCTCCGATGGAAATCAGTCAGGCGTGGACGTTACAGCATGTGCCCAAACACTGAAATGAAAATACACTTTTCCATTGGACGGGGTTTTCGGTATGTGGCCCAGTATGTGGCTCCAGGCAAACAGTCGGACGGGGTTTTTACTCACAAGATGACAGGGAGTTTTACTGTTTAAAGCTGATTGTCTCTGTGATGTTCTTGCTTGGCCTGGAATGTTCCACAGTATGGCGTTAAATTTACGTCCATAGAGACAAGCGCGTGATGCCACTAGATTTAGACAAACTTTATTTGAACGACTGAAGGGAAATTATTTAAATGATTAGACCAAATTACAAGATAGATCTGTGGAGAGGTGACCCTACTGAGAGGTATTATCAGCTATTTAAACACCTGCAATGGAACAAATGTAAGTTTAAAGGTGTACCGCGTAACATTTCTAGTGTAGGGTCCACCACCTGCTTATCTCCAAGGAAATATATCACAAGAGAGACAAGCACGTTACAGCACTATGCCACATTACATATCAGATCTGTGGGAGTCACCCCTATTCCCAGACAGAATTATTGTATTTCTGAACAATAGAAACACCCGTAATGAATAAAATATAGATGGATATGTTTACAGTCAAACCATGGAATATTTCAGGCAAAGCAATAAAATCTCCATGGAGATAAACAGGGAGCAGACCCTCCACCAAAACGCTGCCCTACACTGTGGCAAATTACAGGAAAAGGAATAAAATCTCCATGGAGACAATCACTACATAACTAAGTTACTTAGTGCACTTAAAATAAAGACACTTTTGTCCTGAGGTCTTCAAGTCTCCTCAAACTGTCCTGACACAGAACCTGCTGATCTGACTTGACCAGACCTAATAATAATAATAATAGACCACATTGCTCAATGTGCTTAAACTTGAGGTTAAATACTAAATTGAACTGAAAATGGTATCATTGGCTCTCAGTAAATTTCTTTGACTGGCTGCTGTCAATGTGACACTTCGGACAGTCCGAGTGCGTATGTCCCTGTGAGGAGAGGTCAAAGGTCATTCACTTCAAACAGAAGCGGGACACACAGACGCCTGGCAGCCCGCCTGACTCATATAAGAACTGGACACTGGCAACAGCTCCATACAAACTTATAACTGATGTAAGCGGTAGGACTACGGAAAAAATGCAGATGCTGAAAAAGAATAAGAGCTCTCAAAATGTTTGTGTTTCACTGGAGCCAGGGCGAGTGTGAGTCAGGAAGACCTTATAATCTGAAGGTCAGCACTGCGATTGCATTTCTGTTGTTGTGTACTGAGGCAAGACACATCTTTCCTAAGTGTGAGATGTGCGTGATTGGAAAAAAACAGAATAGCTTTGAGCTTTACTTAGCAGACTGTGTAAATATTATTGCTAAAAAGTGGTATAATTTGTTTTTACTGGTTATTCATGCATACATTGTGTTCTGGTAGCAGCTGTTAAGAAAATTAGGATAAATTATCAACAGAAGTTCCTGCAGTGGCTTCACAAACTAAAATTACTTATGACAAAATGTTAGAAATCACCCTGGAGTAAAAAAAAAACACAAATAAATGAAAAAGTAAATCTTTTTTTTTTTTTTTTTTACACTTTTCGTGCTTTAGCATCTAATTGAATTGCCCTCTGATCTGTTTTCTTTTTTTTTCATAAGGGAGCTCATTGGTCATGTATCATTTACAAACAAAATCACACCCCCTCTTCTCATATTAACAGAGTTCAGTGCTTCGCTCATTGATTCTGTAGACTATTACAGGGCTACCCACAAGGATTTAATTAATTGCATCTTTATATCTAGTTTAATGATTGTAACGGCACCTAAATGAACAGTTCAGGGTAGTAGTGCACAGTATTGATACCGTTGGGGTGGCAACATAAATCAGCCTCTACTGGTCAGTGTTCAGCAGTACTTCACATGTTCATCAGCAATAATAGTCCCTTGGGAATGAAGACTAATAAATTAAGGACCACTCAATTCTTGTTCACTTGTTTTTAAGCTTTTGTGTGACTCCTTTAGGCCCCATACTTGACTGTCCAAAACCGACACTATTACAAAACACTTTTGCAAAAATAATGAACATTTCAGTGTTTTTATCCCAATCCAAATTTTTTTAGCAGCATTAATGCATAGCTCTTGGGACTTTGACCTCATAAGAAAAAGGTCAGAGTTTAAATTCCTGGCCCATAGTTTCTTCTGGAGGCTGTAGTTTCCCTGGTCCTGAAGGAGATCCATAGGCTCTGTGGCTGCACACTGCATTTACAGGTATAAGATATAAATTACAGATGAGAATTTTCTCCTTACAATAAATTAAGAATTTGATTAATTTACCACACTTTTCATTACATTATTTAGTCACTCCTGACATTCAGTCAAGTGAAGCTTCCTCTGTACTATAGCCAGAGCTGACTGACAAGTCAGTATGTTTCGAGGGTTCTGCTGCAGGGGCAGTGGACACCTGCGGACACATCTCCAATATCTTGATGCTAGGCTTGGTTAGGTCTACCTTTGCTGGAGGATTATACCTATTGATGCTGATGGGGCAAAGTGGGGAAGCCCAGAAGAGAAAACTGACTTGGACACTGGGAGAACATGTAAACTGTACACAGACAGGCCTGGAGGATCTGGGGATCAGACCCTGAGAGCTAACCACTCAGCCACTGTGACCGCTAGTCTGCAGCAACAGCATGTCTGACCACCAGTAGTCGCTCACACATAAAGATGAAGGTGAAAGTGTCTTGACCAAAGACACAACATCAGTATAGAAAGGCTGGTTTATAAGTTAGATACCATATATTAAAAATGCACCTACCATACCTTAGATGTGGGATATGTATCAAAAACTAATATCTCAATTGATGCTTGGGGCCAGAGAGACAAGCTGGTTCCTCCAACAGGCCAAATTACAGGTCATCTCTGTGGACAGGTGAGCACGGTAGAAACAAAAACACCTGTAATAGAATGCATGCAAACAGATAAGTTCATATCATACTGTGGAACAGTTCAGATGAACCCCCAACCACAAAAGTTACATAATACACCTTTCATGGCTGCCGTTTCCAGGACTATCTTTAACACCATTTTACAAGTCATTCTTATACAGTGCTACATTGAAGTGGCTGCCTCTTACACCCCACACAGAGCAGCATGGTGGTGGGCTCTGACTGTTGAACGTACTTGAGATCGGAGCAGCTCGTGACACATGGAGGTTCTGGAGCTGAAAGGCCCTGGAGGTGGGAGACACTTTAACAGGCTGCTCTGACTGACAGGTTAAACGCAGTCACTTCTCTGCGTGAGATCTGAGGGCGGAAAGACGCAAGTTTTAGTGCCATAGAATTAAAAAGTGAAGTGATTAAAAGAGTAGAGGGTCATTTGCAGCCTGCACATTCAAATGGAAACAGCAGAACAGAAGAAGTTAAAGGTGCTGCACTTGATTTTTACGGTTTTAAACGGGTTGCAGTGGTCCAGAGTTATTCCTTACTTACCTTAAAACAAATTAAAGGCACTGTACCTGACTCTGACAGTTTTAAAAATGTGAAAAACAGAGCTAGTTCATTTTAAACATTTTGCAATGGTCCAAAGTTCATCCTCACTTACTTTATGTATTCCTAATTATTCACAGAGTTTATAAGTAACAAAAAGCATGCTAACCACGCATATCCTGATCATAATAAATGCTCACAGTTTTCTATTGCGCTTTTCCACATTCAAGGCTCAAAATTCTTTACATCAAGGAACCATTCACCCACTCATACACTAGTGTACGCAGAGACTAGGGGTGAGGTGGGTTAAGTGTCTTGCCCACAATGACAGCATTCATCTGTGGGAGCTGAAATTGCACCGACAACCTGTGCGTAAGTGGATATGATTGCCCAGCCAATGATGTTTCTATTTAGAGCAGGATTTGAACCGCCAACCTTCACATTAGCGGACAGACACAACCAACTGAGCTGCTGTCACTATTATCTGACACTAAAAGGCTTTCCAATTGCACTGGACATATTCTGACCTGGAGAGCAGTTTATACAATAAATCTGTACTAGGGCAAGACACATTTTCTTCAAATACATAAGAAAAAAATCAAGTACAACGCCTTTAACAGATAAAAGTTGCATCAGGATTGCCTCAGCAGACCAGTCCTTCACTGCAGAGCTTTATGCCAGATGCCCTTCTTTCACAACAGCGCATTACTGTAACTAGAACGTGGATAGACACACAAATATTACGCAATAGATGAGGTTGAACCGGTTACTCTCTAGTTGATGGGCACAGGTTGCGCTCACCTTTGTACATACACTATATCAAGACTGGAACTAAATTAAGGGTGTGTGAAATGCTTTTCTCCATGGAGACGCTATTGCTTTGTCTGGAATGTTTTACAGTATGGCATTAAAGGCACAGTATGGAATTTTGGACATAGGACCTCATTTCCTAGTGAGCCAGAGTGTTGGAGACGTGTGGAGACACTTTTTAAGATATTCCATCCAGTCCTTGTATTTGCAGAGGTCACTGGTGCTAGGCTAGTGCATGTCAATGGCCATAGTTAGCCTGCCACTAAAAACACCACTTACCCACTCCACAAAACACCCGAAACAAATCTATTATCACACCAGACTGCTGATTTGAATGTCTGTGTCGATAGAATAATTTTAGAAGTAAAACCAAGCTTGCATTTGAAGGATTTATGTCTGAGCAGCAGCAGCAAGTCATACTTCCTGATAGAAAGCTTGACAGCGGCGGACTGATATATGAGAAAATAGTACCACAGATTGCGATGATTCATGCGATGCAAGGTTAGTTTTATTTCAAACATTATTTTTTCAGCACAGACATTTACACTGACAGTCTGGTGTAATACAGAAATTGCTTTGGGTGTTTTGTGGAGTGGGTAAGACTGTTTTTAGTGACAGGCCAACTATGGCCATTGACATGCACTAGCCTAGCACCAGCGAACCTCTGCAAATACAAGGACTGGATGGAATATTTTAAAAAGTGTCTCCACTCATCTCCAACACTCTAGGAAACACTAGGAAATGAGGCCCTATATCCAAAATTCCGAACTGTGCCTTTAAACCTTTCTATCTATATGGAGACCATATCAGCCCAAGTTACAGGTCAGATCTGTGGAGAGGTTTTTCTAGGTATTTTTGAACTAAACCACCTGTAATTTCATAAACGTAAGACAGAGCTGTTTAAAGTTATAGTGTGGAACATTCCCGGCAGAGAAATGACAAATCCATAAAAATAAGCAGGTAATAGACCCCCAACCAAAAAATTACATCGTGCACTTTTAAAACTAAACAGAGATCAAAACCAGGACTAGAACAGGACCACGCCAAATCTACCTGAGGACTAAACTGGGCTCAAACCAAAACCAGGACAAGTATGAACGCACCCTTAAGCAGAAAGTAGAGAAGAACTAGCTTACTCAGTCTAATGAAAAAGTAGTATGTTCTATTTATACATCATGGATTATACCTTACCATCTGTTAAGCAAATGAAAGGATAAAAACCACCACATGAGAACGCCATCTAATTTTCTACTAGCGACGTTGAGATTAGTCTGTTAATTGATAATCATGATTCGCTATTTAGGCAATGATTGAATTTTAGAATGAGGATTAAGTCATTTCGATCTATTCTCCCAAATTGTAAACCTGAAACGTTATTTATGTCATACTAACCTCAGGGTGGGCGATGTAGCTTCGGTGGTCAAGAATATGTCACTGTATTGGTATAGAATGTCCCACTGTATGGCATTAAATACCTATCTCCTATCTGGATCTGGAAAGCTTGAATAGCGTACGGGAGAGATTGCAAAATTACTCAAAAATGCAGGGATGACATCTGAAACCTTTTTAGGGAACAGGGGGAACAATGTTGTAACATAGAAAGATCGATTTAGCATGATAACCCCTCTTTAATATGCAATTTTATATAATTTACATATATTATATACCATATTTTTCAGACTATAAGTGGCACTTTTTTCATGGTTTTGGTGTTCCTGCGACTTATACTCCAGTGCGACTTATATATTAATATTTTCACAGTGACAGCCGCGAGAGGGTACTCTAGTCCCGCTGTCACTTCGCACCCTACTGCGCATGTCTACTGCAGAAAAAGCTATTGTCTTGCTGCAAGTAGTGAAAAATTCAGGCGAAAACGGTAATCAAGTAGCAAAAAGAAACTTTGGAGTGAACGAGAAACTTGTGAGGGACTGGCGGAAAGCGGGGATGGTGAACACAGCTTCACGGCAACCGGAGGTTGCACCATGCAACTTTCCTGGATGTCATTGAATGGATCGACAAACCGTGGACTTCAGTGACAACTGAAACCATCCTGTCAGGATTCAGAAAGGCTGGAATAATTCTAACTGAAACTGATGCTGAGTCTGACGACAGCTACACAGAAAAGGAAGCAGCGTTCTCTTAACCTCCGAAGGTTGCTCAGAAGTGACACTGAGGATGAAGAATTCAATGAATTTTGTGATTTGGAGAGCGATGGAGAGTTTGGTAAACTTGTTCTGTTCTGTTGTTTATGCTATAATTATCTGAAGAACTGTTCATATGTGACATTAACAGTCTGTTGTTCTCTGTTCTATTGTTATTAATATAACTTGCATTTCAAGATGAAATGTGGGTTCCTGGTCTCTGATTTTATAAAATAAATTTCCCCCAAAAAGTGCAACTTATAGTCCAGTGCAACTTATATTTGTTTTTTTCTTCTTCTTCATTAGGCATCTTTTGGCTGGTGCAACTTATACTCTGGAGCAACTTATAGTCCAAAAAATACGGTAACTCAAAAAATCTAGTGTTTTGTCACAGTATCAATACTTGTGTGATACGTGAATGATGATTAAAGTGTTAAGTTTCTTCACACAATCAAACCCACAAAAATGTAATATTGTGAAATCACTAACTAACAGATACAATTCCGACACCCAGGTTTTATAGCAAGAGATTGTTTTATTCTTCTTCACCATTTTACATAGAAAAGGTGTCTTTACAATCTAACCTGAGAAGAGCGAGGCTGCTACAAAGTGAAGAGGAGTCATTTGTTGTTTCACCACTTGAAGAAAAAAACAAAAAAACAAAAAAAATTAGCCACGAATGACCTATGTCTCAACATAAATCTTCTATATAGCAATGTTTTCTCACATTTTCACATTCAGAGTCTGTGCTTTTCTCTTAGCGAGGAGGGGAGAAAAAAAAACTGAAAAACACATCTATGGGTTGGAGTTTTGGCTAGCAGCCTCTTCTTGATAGATCAGACACGCGCACCCACAGTATCTCGCTTGAATCTCGCTGTAGTGGCAGAACAGCCGCTAGAAACATGAGCTGCTAACTTACAGATATTCAAATAGGATAGCTGTCTCCTCTTTTTTTTTTTGCTTTTTTGCCAAAGGGAGGTTGGTTTTGCCTGGATCCTGAGCTGTAGATACGGCGGTTAATAAGTTTGATATCTCTCTTCCACTGACGAGTTGCCGCAAGCAGGGTACAAAAACCACCACAAAACCACCTTGTGATATCATGTGATAATACAAGAAGTGCTCCACTGTGTTTTTAAACTTGATACACCTTCACCAGAATTATTTGGAACCATTTCATCCCTGGAAATACCAATCTACTGAACAATAGGTAAGAGGTAGCTGTTAATTTGAAAACTACTGCTTCATGACATCGCAAGAACGGAGGATTCAGAGCTTTGGAGATGTCAAGAGACTAATAATGCAGCATTGCTTAAACTTGTGTGATTGAAACAAAACGCAACAAGTTTAATATATCTCTTCTGCTGTCGCTTCGCCGCAAGCAGGGCACTACATCACGTTCATTCACAGAAATTGTACGCAAAGTTAATATAGCCTTTCTTGCAATGGGTTCACCAAGAAAAATAAGAAGTCATACTGCCAGTTTTAACTCCGCTACGCCACCTTTTTCATTCCAAGTCTCCTTGAGTTTCTCCGCAGGGTGCCTCCTCCTTTCCGTATGTTCTTGCTCCAATTGAAGTGACGCCACACCAAAATAGAACAGAGTGAATAACGATTTTTACACATTCTGAGACGTGGGTAAAATCAGAGCCTTTTGTAGTTTGGCATAAGTTACAATGTACCCCATTATTTTTTATTAAATAGTATTCTGCACTTTCTCCAGCTGGATCCTTCAAAGTGATTTTTGTTGATTCTTTTTCATCATCTCGGTTTGAACGAATGCCCCAAAATTCAAGTATACCACTCCTACATTGCACTCGCTTTTACTACAAAAAGTTACTGTTGACTTGAAGTGGTGCTGATTGGCCATGTATTTGTAAAACATGAAGAGTCATTTGCATAAATATTTGTCAAAGTAGACTTTAGCGTGGCTTTTTTTAGTCTTTGGGAGAAAACAGGGTGCGCTACATTATTAAGCCTTCTGTGAACCAAGCCGTACCCGGTCTCCATTAGAGCAAGCGGACTAATAAATTAAAGTGGTTAAATAATACTGAATTCAAAACACAAAATAAAGCCTGAACTAAGTCCAAATTAATTATGAGGGCGGGTACAGACGTAGGGAAAATGAAATGACAAAATTGTAGTCCATAAAAAGGCTACATAAATAAAGTGGAGTTGGTCAGAGTCACAGTCACAGAGCAGATCTCCTGCGGAGGGAGTGGGCAGTTTCTTGAAGCACTTGTCTGGTTGTAACGGGTGGTTATCTCAACAAGATTGAAGCAGTCAGGTGCAGCCGCAATGGGCCGCTGAAGGGTTCTCCGTGAACCCGAGGAAGGATGCGTTTAGTCCAAAGACAGGCATTCTTCAGAGAGTCCGATGACGCGCCGTCACCAGCGTGTTAAGTGTCCTTCTCTCTCACTCTCTCTCCCTCTCTCTCTTTGTTTCACTGAGGAGGCGTCTCTCCCACTAGCTCAATGCCGTGCTGCTGGAGCTGTGCGCGCAGCAAAGCGTTCTCGTTCTTCAGCTCCTCGATCTGGGGAACAAAAAGAAGAGGAAAAGAAGAGGAAAATGATCAACAACTGTGTCAGGCGGCTAAATATACCTCAAAGTGTACGGCACAAACTTTTTCCATTTGAAGAGTGGGAGTGCGGGCTGTGGGTAACGTACACACAGGACTTTGAAAAGTGCAGATTAAAGACAGACTGAGAGACACACACTCTGCTGTCCACCAGCAAGTGGATTATCAAATCTGGAGCTATGACATCTGTGCTACACTTCCCCTGGGTGAAAGCCAAACACAGCGGCTCCCCACTGCGCAGAGGAAGAGATGGGACGCTTTGAGCATCAGAACAGGAATATCTTTCTCCGAGCCTTACAGGCCTGGGATTCAAAGGGGAAGCTTCGCCTCAGAGCCTCAGGATTTGACAATAGTTTTCAGAGAATTAGCATGCACTTAGTTCTCTCATAACCCCTGTGTATAAGATTCCCACAGTCTGTCAGACAGACTGCAGGTAACACGTCTCATTATAGGAGTGCAAATGCTTTGATCCTCTGTCTGCCTGAGATGATCAGCTATAGAGCCTCCTGTCTCTGGAGGTTTGTCTCAGAAATGAGAATTCATACAGAGCAGTAGAGTTTGGGATGTTTCAACAATCTTAAACGCCCAAAACTCTTCTAAGAGGAAGCAATCTTCACAGGCACATATAGAGCTTCCTATGGCTGCCCACTTCAAGCTGTCTGCAATACCAACCAGCTCGTGGAACATTTGCACATATATTTCATTCATGAACATTATTGACATGGTAGTGAAGTAACACACACTCCATTTATGTCCATAGCTGTTTGTCACAGCAGTGGGTAGAGTCGTACCTGCTGTCTGCATAGCTCGTTGTCCACCTGTATCCTCTCTACCTCCTTCAGAGCCTCCTGCAGATGCTGGTTGCTCTGCCTCAGCTCTCGGATGTAGTCGCAGGCTTTGGACAGGATGCCCCCTTTGCTCTGGAGATATAACAAGAGGTCACATTTAGGATACAATATTAGATGCCCTCAGTCTTTCTGCATATTGCAACATTAAATTATAAACTATTTTAAAAGGGCCCATATCACACTATTTTCTGATCTATGTTATATTGTTGTTTCCTCAAAAACATACCTGGTTCATCCACACGTTTAACACATAAATCCTACATATTTAAGATGAATTATTCTCACTCTGTTCCACCTTGTGATGTTGTGATAATAGTTCCACTGTATATTTAAACTCCATACACCACTAGAATAATCTGGACGATTTCAGCCACAGAATTGCCAGTCTCTACTGAACAAAAGGTAAAAGGTAGCCGTTAACTACTACTTCATGACATCACAAGGTGGAACAAAGCATTTTGAGCTTTGCAGATGCAGAAGTAGAGAGACTAATAATTCAGCATTACTTAAACTTGTGTGAATGAAACTAAACACAACTCCAGGTATGTTTTTGATAAGGCAACAACAATACAATATTGTTTAAAGTTCAGAAGAGTCAACTGTGCATAATATAAGACCTTTAACTCTATAAGAAAACACGGTTGTCAAAAGTTACACACACACACACACACACACACTTACAGCTCCCGTCTTCGTGCTGTCCATGTTGCAGTCCGGGATGATCTTGGACAAAGTCACGATCCAGTTGTTAATTTTGTCTCTCCTCCGTCTTTCAACTTAACAATTTGGCATAAAAAGGCCAGAATTAGAATGACCTTGCAATAACATTATTTTAAAGCCAGCATTTCGTTTTTGTTCACCATCACTTAAGAGCTTGTTTATCCCACTCAAAAGGGCCCACTTGACACAGCCCAACACTGACCTCTAGTGGCCATTAGTGACACATGCTTTCACAGTGTCCAGTGCCTTGTCATTCCCTTTATATAAAACCCTCCATTGTCTTGTGTGAATCAAAAGACACAATCAGACATAATTACCCACCTTCATTATGTTGCGCTCTCCTCCTTTCATCTCGTGGCGTGCGGGGTCCGTCCATTTTCCTGCACAGAAAGGAAATAAAAGCATTCCTCACACTTGGGTGTATCTCTCCTGTGTTGAACTAGCATGCTCCCTGGCACCGGTCCAGTCCAATTGCTCAACTCAATCTATAATCCTTCGCCTTAGAAAACTTGTTATCTTCAAGTCTTTGTGGCGCCGCTCGGGCTCTGTGTGCATGCTAATTCCGCTGGTGAGGTGCTGTGGTCACGCTATCACAGTACTACAGAGATCCATCTAACCTTTTTGTTCTGGCCCGCTGTCCTTTTAACAAGATGTGGCCCGGAGGGATGGTCAGGCTTTATTACACTGTGAAAGGGGTCTGGGGTGTTGTTTCTCGACCAGTTATGGTTTTAATCACATGAAACGTATGTTAAGATAAATGGGATAAAATGTGCGAAATAAAATAATCTGGTTTGTTCTGTAATGTGTCACAAATGATGATGAGGTATTACTGAATATAGGGGTGGGTGAGTTGACCTAAATAATAACAATTAATAAGTGCAGTAGATGCATTTATTAAGTTAAATGCTCTTTACATCATGCATTGTATAGAAAAATATGCTAAATTAGAAAAAAAAAAAAAAATAGACTATAGATATAACGTGTTCATTTTATATACCACCTTCTCAGGTAATAACTAACAACCAAGCTCCTGACAGGGTCACCTTTTTTCATCCAATCAGGCACACAGACAGCTGGTGTCCCATAATTCTTATTAACGGACTCCCGGATACTCGATTTTCTGTCATGGTGCAATTTCAAGAGCAACAATAAAGTAAATAATAGGCCGAGATTAGGAAAGTGTAAGGAAACAACTGCATGACACTATCGCAGACAGTTGTTTCAGGGTCCTGGTGCAATATCACAGTGGCACGAAAGACTAAGTGAGCTAAATGTTCAAACTAAACAAGGTTCCCAAGTCGGACACTTTAAAAATGCGTCGTTGGGCTGTGGTGTGTGAACAGAAAAATGAGAAAATACTGCATAAAAGCTAAATATGATGTTATTGGTGTAACCTATAGGTCTCATAAGTGGAAAATATTAAAGAGTAACAACTATCAAGACTGTGACATTACAGATTTTTAGATAGTTGTCTCTTGTAACCTGTTAATAAATATTCTGCTAATTTAGAACAATCTCTAATGCAGGAGTCTCCAACCAGTAGCTCCGAAGCAACCAGTAGCTCTCCACTACCTTCAAAGTAGCTCGCCAAGAGATTTCTGAATGACACCTATTGTCCTGAATAAGTAAAATTTTATTCCTTAAATGCCTTTTACAATTGTACCTGTATCATTATGATGCCTAACTTTGCATAATGCTTTATGTTTTGTAAGCATCTAACTGTTCCTCATCTAAGGCCGTGGCTCTTATACTTTTGACTGCTAAAACTAATAGCTCTCTTGCATTTTTGTTTTGAAAAAGTAGCTCACCAGAAGAAAAAGGATGGAGACTCGTGCTCTAATGCTGTCTTATTCATTATTATTTATTCATTATTATTTATTCTGCCATCTTGCCCATATTCATAACCAATACACTGACATTAAACGCCTATAATTGGTTAGTTGGTTACTGGTCAAACTTCAGTACACATTAAAGATTAAAAAAAAGCTTTGAGTGTTTCACAGTATGACAATGACACATCTACCTTACATGTATTCAAGTACAGGTGGTGTTATAGCTCCAAAATACCTAGAAAAACAAGCATTCTGACTGTGAGTGGGTTGCCTTTCCAAAGATCTGACCTGTAGCTTGGCCTGTTTTGATCTCCATAATGATAGAAAGGTTTAATCTCATACTGTGAAACATTTCAGACAAAGCAAGGAGAGAAAAGAAAAGAAGCACCCTCCACCTGAAATGTTACACAATGCACCTTTCTTACAAACAGAGATCCATTAGCATTGCGGCCGTGACGCAGCATTATTTGACCACCTTTTACATGAAGCATAAAACACAAACTCACAAATAGTACAAAATTAACCTAAAGTAAAATTGCTCCTTGTTAATAATTCTTGTAAAGTCTTGTTCTGGCCCCTGAGCACCTGAAGTCTTTATTCTGGGCTGGTGAATTTGTGGCTAATCAACCCAACTCCACAGCCGATAGTCTATCTCCAGCCCAGATAGGAAACCAAGCCTGGCTGCAGTCTCACTTGTATCTCAACACATCTTAATGGGATTTGGGCTGCATAATGGATTCAGCGGGCCCAGGCTTACTGTATACTGCAATAAGGAAAATGTGGAATGAATAAGTAAGATGCAGAACAGCAGGAATGTCTTTGGTATAACCTATGAGTTGGAAGAATCAGAGAGAATTGGCAGAGACGGACTGCATCTCAAAAAACCTAAATTAAATAAGAGTCTTAAATAAGACTAAACTGATCAAAATGTGTTATGTAGCTGTTATTTATCTCTCAACTATCTAAAGCTTTGTATAAATAAAAATTCAAACATTCTGAGACTTTCTGGGCCAACTATGACCCGTATATAATGTTAGTGTCATCCGTTTATATGTCCAAACCAGGATATTGACTCAACCAGCAAATTTTCAGTAGCACCGTCGATATCTGATACCAATATCACATTGGTGCATGCCTATTTCTATTGTCTATTGACTGGCATCCAAAGCTGTGTGGATCTATATTTTTAAAATATGATGTCATTTTTTAATGTCTCTGTTTTCGTTATATAAACTATTTTATTGTCAACTAGTCAGCTAAGAGTAGGTCTTTCCATTTGGTGGTTTTGGCTAAGATAAAGAAAAAATTATTTAATAGAGCTGTACAGTTAATAAATTTACAATAACCCATGGTAAACATGATGTAGTCAAAGAAACCAAATCTGATCTAAAAAATAATAAGAGTCTCTTCTCTGATCTATCGGTTAACTTTTGACAGTTCATTAAAGATGATCTCCAAACATTGTGATTTGAATAATGACATAAATAATTGTTATTGTGATTATGACTTGTAAGCAATCTGGCAAATTATCAAAAACTGAATGGGACTTGACAGAACATAACATCAAATTCAACAACATTGTTTAGTGAGAAAACAATATATTGAAATTAAAGATGCTTAGTGAAATTGTGTTGGGATATAGTGTCACATTACTGAAATTCAGCAAATTTTATACTAAAAAAAGGCTTGACACTCGATAGTGATGTTGATACCACGGTGAAAATAAAAAACTGTTTTAGCATCAATTAGAATCTGGGTATTGATTCACTTACTCAATCAAGTCAAGTCAATCCATATGTAATGCATAGGAGCCATACCAAGGTAATTATACAGTAGCACCTGCAGCTACTATCACCCAAGAAAGTTAAAATTTCAGCCAGACCTTGACCCAAAACCAAAATCATGCCACCTTCAAAAATGAGATGCATGAAAAACTATGAATGACTAAATTTGTAAAAGTAACCTAGAAACGTAGAAAAGTAGGCTAAACGTGAGGAGGGAGTGAAGACGGCCGATCCCACTTTGAACAGGACTCTAAAATAACAGCGCGAGAAGACCATTTGTTTCCAAGTGAGGAACAATGACCTCATTTTCAGAGTCCTAATGGAAATACATTTGCTCACAACAAAGGATTGGGGTCATCTGTGAAGAATAGAACGTGGGTGGGAGTGAAGGGGGTCCGGGGCAATGGAGGTGTGTTTTCTACGATTACTTGTTCATATGCTCAAAAAAAATGTAAAAACATAAAATAGGAGGAAGAGAGAGAGAGAGGGAGAGAGAGATGTCCTCACAAGCTCTAACCTTCGAGCTGTAGCGTCTCAGTCACCTTATCTGGCTTTTGCAGAGATGAAACCGTTTTTCACTCATTTTGCTCGAGCTTCAAAAATGTCACTTTTGCAGATTTAAATGCTTAGGATTTAAAATGCATGGATAATTTGTGCATAGTTTTGACAAAAATAAACCCCAAAAAATAAGGGCACTAAAAATTTGATGAAGTGCAAGTGCAGAGTATTATGTATTAAAAACAAAAAAGCTTTATATGAACTTTAAAACAACAGAAATTTGTGACAGTTGCAGTTAGTTCTTAACCTTGCACAGCAAAATGGATTCTCAAAATATTTGTGAGTTCACAAACTCACAAGAATCCATCTTGGCGTTCCCCCGTGATAGGGTCTGACAGGTGGTTGGTGCACCAATCAGAGAGCAGCACTGAGGTTTGTGCAGAAGTCAAAGGTGAAGAGCTCAAGAGAACAAAAACAAACATGGTGACTATTTTAGCATCAATACTGACAATTAAATTTGTGGAAAAACATACAGAAGGTAAGAGCTGTATGCTTTTGTGGACAGGGAAAATGACTGGGCCTTTTTCTCAACTGGATTTAACTAAAGTTTAGATTTTTCAGCCTGGTCCACTGTCGTGACACATTCAACAAATCAGATTCAAGTCCTCATGATGTTCTGTGTTTTTAGATCTCTTTCGGCGAGAGCCTTCCCGGATTGATAATGTGTAGAACTCAATCTAGAGTGACACACAGCCTGTCGTGAGCAGGTTTGTTATTTCTGTGTCATTTGGGAAGGCCTGTATTTAAAAGCTAATTAGGTAATGGAACATGTTGCCAAAAGAAATGTTTTAGTCCCAAAGGTAATGTTGAAATGTGTTTACACAGGTTAGAAATATTAATGTAATATTCTGGTTGAAATGCCTGACATGTAACAGATGTGTCGCTGTAAATACCTTCAAGTGTTCACAATTTATTTATTTTCAATTAGTTGCACCAAGTTTTTAGCAACTGCATTAGCATATCGTTCGCCTCATTTTTTCACTGAGGGCCACTTAATGAAACACATCCTAGTGACTGACACAGCAAGTCTTACTGATGCCTGTTACATAGTCTGCCCCCCCGGCCACAGTTTGGACACCACGGGCCTATGTCAAAACCACAAACTGCCCCATCATATAAGATGAAGACATCCATTGACACTACAGATGCAGCAGGGTGATTTGGTGAAGAGAATGACTTGGGCAGTGAGGTTACGAGGCGGGCGATACAGGCAGTCTACGTGAAGCACGGACCACACTGCAATTCCACAAAAGCTCCTTCTTCACTGTAGAAGGGAGCGCGGCGCTGCTGTGTGCAATAAACATCAAATCATTTCTGCGCGCGTGGAGCTGCTGCCAAACCCAGCGTGAATCTATAGCTGCCCACAACAAAAGCAGCTTAATTCTCCGCGATGTGGAGAACTTTCGAACCCACAGAGGAGCCGATGGTCCAATCCACTCAATCCTAAAACTGGCAAGCGATGAAAAGGAAGCCGTGATAACATTGTAGTGTGTGTCTTTGGCGAGTTACTTATAAAAATAAAAGAGTCATTATTTAAGGAGCTAAATGGGGGCCTGTGTTGCAGAGGCATAGTCCGTTATCTAACTCCGAGTGGAACGAAAGACTGCAATCATTTCACAAGTAGAGGGAGGAGGAGGGGGGGTCGAGTCCAAGAATGGGAAGATTCACAGAAAAGACGGATAATTTTATTTGAAGAAGTCATGTGTTCACCGTGGAGGGCTTAACTGTTAAATGGCAGTGCTTTACGGGCCATAAAAAGTAATTACAGACGGATGGTGAGCTATATGCCTATTAGAAACTGTTACTTTCTCTTTTTAGCAAATCCATCTCTTTTACAGGACAATGCAAAATGTTCAGTGGCATAGCATCAGGATCATATTATTCATGATATTCTACAATATGAGAAAAACATGAAATATGCGATACAGATGTTATATTTTAAGCACTATAAGTTCAATTAAATAAAAAAGTTAAACCGTGTTAAAATAAAAACTTAACTAAACTATGACAACAGGGCAGAATTTATTTGGATATTTGGTCTATTTTATTGTACATTTCTGTAAAATGGAACACTGTGGATCAGGAATTCAAAACATAAATGTGCAATTTTCTTTCCCCCCGAAATTGTTCAATCGTTTGACTCATAAGTTGCAATCTGAAATCCACTCACAGCTGTGGTGGAAAGAGAACCGGAAATTTACAAGATGAAAAATACTACTCAAAATACTAGCTGCTTTTTAAAATGATTTTTTTAAATTCAAAACTTGATTAATTAAACAGTTTAGCCGCATGAGCTCTGGCCAATCAGAGCCGGCGCTGCAGTCCTGTATGCATGTGTGTGTTGTGAGCTGTGCAGCCCTTAGTAGCTTTTAAATGTTTAATTACACGCTCTCACAAGGTCAAAATTAGACAAAAATTACAAGAACAGGTTTAAAACGCTCCTCAAAAAAGGTCTGTCATGATAAATACTACATTGACTTATGATTCAGTATATGAAAGTTGAAGCAATATATTGTTTATGGCTCAATATTTACCATGTGTATAATTTCTTTGTAAAAGTTGGGAGATTTTTTGAGCAATAAAACACCCGTAATTTAACAAATGCCGTATATTTAACTATAATGCCACACTGTCAAACCTGCCAGGCAAAGCAATGACATCCCCATGGAGACACCTTTAATTTCAACTCCTGATTTAAAGTGGAAACGAGTACCAACACAGAACATTAAATTACCAGATGAGCTAAATTAACTACTTTTTTAAACAGATATTCTCAGGCGTGTGCAATTCTAATAGTCAAGGAGAAACTCAAGGTCATTAAACAAAATCAAGTTCATCAGGTAGCATTGAAGCTGCTCTATTACTTTACTATTGTTAAAGCATTAATTAAAAGAAGATGAAAAAAAAAAACATTTGTCTCTGCTGAGGTGAGCCTGCTGTTAAGCTTAATAACCGCAATCAGCCGTGTGAAGCCCGCAGTGGGAAAGAGCGCAATGGGAGCCGTGTGATGGGTGATTAAAATGGTTGCAGGTAGTAAATATGGGGATAAACAGCACCTAAGAGGATTAAAAATAAGAGAAGAATAGGCAAAGAGGACACAAACAATAATGACCTCTGAAGCGACGCAAATCCTTAGTGTAAGAGGCTTTAGTACTGTAGTAACACATAGGCAACACTTCACACAAGAGCCAAGTAATACCCATACACAGAGCATGGGAGGTCCACAGCCACTGCATGTGATCCACGCTAATGTCGTTAAGAGTAGATAAATACAACCGCTTTTTCCACTTTCCACAGCATTAACTCAACTTAATGTTCAATGCCAAGTCATGGAGCGGGTGAAACGAGACTAGTATCCACAAAACGAGACGAAACACAAAAAGATTGGGTCAACAAAAATGAGAAAAGATGAGATTTTGATATTTTTGACAATTGACAATTTATAATACATAAATTGTGTGGTTCAGTTCACAGTTTTGGTCTTACCATTTTTGACTTTTATTAGTCATTTTTACTTTTATTAAATATTTTTGGAGAACTGCTTTTTCAGAACTACGGCTTTGCAAGAAATGAAACTAGCCCCCTTTTTTTGTCCAATCTAAATGTAAACACAGAAAAAAATCTCAGGGTAATTTTTTTTTGTTTTTATGTGCAAATATTTTTTGTCTTATGAGATCTTGTCGCATCCCTACTTGAGTACATTTGTTTAAATTATATTAATCTGAGAATCCTGTCTAAAATCCTTCAACTCAAACTCACAACCAAGCCTTTGAAAATAACAAAAACACATTTACACAGCAAGCATAATAATTCTTTCTATAATTTAACTTGTGTACAAGGTCTAGATTTAACAAGTGTTTCAAATGGAAAAGATGAAAAGAAACAAACACAACAAATATTTGCAAAACATTTGCAGGACCCCTTAATCATTCACTCTTGTATTTCCTTCCTCATAATAACAGCTCAACAGAAGTACGGATGTTGCTGAACTGAATATTACTGTACGAATTGCATTGTGCACAAACCCATTCCCCACATTAACTGAATGAACAGTCTCAGGTAGTTTGGTACTTACGCAGGAAATGGCTGTGTCCGGGGAGCGAGGCTTCGTTGTGCACCTGCCTGTATGATGTCAGGGGGGGTCATCATAACATAGAACTGCCCTGGAGAAAGAAAACAGCAAGATTCCATTCAGTCTAGAAGAGAGCAATATTGACAGAAATTTTGACATCTAAATATAGACAGACACCAAGGCAGGGGACAAACCAGGGACGTCAAAATCACACAAACAACACATATGATACACAGGGCAACATATAAAAAACAACTACAGAGGAAAAACGCAACTACACTTATACAAAATAAAATAAAAATGCAGGTGAAAATAATACTGTTAAATTATAGAGCGGGGACTCCAACCTTTTTCCTTCTGTGAGCTACTCTTTGTAAAACCAAAATGCCAGAGAGCTAATAATTTTAACGGTCACAAGAAATTTAGTAAATATAAGAGCCATGGTAAGCCCAAGATGAGGTACAGTTAGATGTCAATCAAACATAACCCATTATCCAGTTATCAGTGCACAAAATTGGGCATAAAATTTATACATTTACAAAGGAAATATGCATTTAATCAATCAAATCTGAGTTATTCAGAACAATACGTATAATTCAGAATTACCTTGGCGAGCTACTTTTAAGGGGGTGGAGAGATACTGGTAGCTCCCGAGCTACAGGTTGGAGACCCCTGTTATAGATATTTCCTGCATATATATTCCATGTTTTAATAGCTTTTTTTTGTTTTTAGTAATTTTTATTGTCTCGAAATATTGGTGTATTTCGTTCTTATGGTGATGATGACCATTTGGTTTATATTGGAGTCCATTTTATGTCTATGAAAATTGTGTTAAAGTGTGTCTAACCACAAAAGTGCAGAAATATTTTGTTGCTGGTTCTTTGATTCAACAATGTGGTGACACCATTCTCTCAGAAGGGGGAAGAGCCAATTCTCTCTATTAATTACATATTCATAAGAAATATCTAAAAAGTAAATTCACAAATGCTGAACCTGATCATTTCTATTAGTGACCAGACCCAAGATCTCACTGTATTATAACAAAAATGGATTAGAATGAATTCATTTTAGCTGCACTCCATCTGTATTAAAAGGTGCATTGCGCATTGAAACATTCCAGACAAAGCAATAACATTTCCATGGAGAAATGCATTTGATGGGTGCTCCACCAGAAAAGTTACACATTGCATCTTTAAATATTGTAGGCCTAGAGAATGTTGTGATGTTATATGAAACCCAGCTAGATGATTTGTCAAATTCCTTTGCTATTTTCTTTCTATTACTATCTACTTTTTTTGCAGACAATTTCACACACCCCTTCACACACAATCATACACCAGTGTGGCCAGACACTGGGGGCAAGGTGGGTTAAGTGTCTTGCCCAAGGACACAACAACAGCATTATAAACACACTTTAAAACTGTGTCGATCTGGCCGCTCAACCAGTAGTGTTTTTAAGTCGAGAGCAGGACTCGAACCAACAACCCTTGGATCGGTGGACAAACACTCTACCAACTGAGTTACTACACTTAGTTACCTGTATATTATAATGTCGCCTATCTCAAAAACAGCAACTGCAATAGAAGCCATTTTTCTATGTATCTCCCAGCTCTGACTCAGCCCTAGATTTTGCTCTACTTTTGTTTCTGCATTCTGTTGACATGTGTTGCGATTCCCATTCACATCACTTGGCCTCGCTACAGTGCAGTTCGGTGGCACTAACAAGCAGAGCAGCTCACTTCAGAGGAGAAGGGAGCGTGGAAGGAGCCCTGACTATATCCAGCGGCGCGGAGCAGTCGGAGTGTCATGGCTGCCTAAACTGCTTTAAGCTCTTGGGAAGAAAAGCACTTATTCACACTAAAAACACAGGGCCAGGGCTGATACACAGTCATGAAGTCAAGGCTCCGAGCTGTGAGCTGTGTGGTTGGTGCCCTCTAGTGGCTTCATCAGTGCATATCTGAGCTAATCAGTGGAAATGAGTCCCACATGATTGCATACTAGTGAAGGTGAAAAAAAACCTGAGGATTTTAATAGTCTGGCTCAAGTGCTGGTTGTTTCTATTCTGGTGTTTTTGAATAGCAAATAAAGGCTCAAAAATCGTCAGATAAAGAAAAAGAGGTAGAGTGCTTCACTGGGTCATAAAAAAATATTAAAAATAGCAGAACAGGTGCTCTACGAGGGTTAAAACAGTAGTCTTTAAACAGAAACTTCGACTTTGCCTTGACGAAGACCATCTTGCTGGTCGAAACGCGTTGGTGTCCCTTAATGAAATAAAGGACTTTTAATATATTCAGTCGGAGTGCCTTGGGTTTGTACCTTGCCCACTTTTACATTTTCCAGTAAAGGTAACTTTCTGTTAAAAGGCTCAAAAATGTTAGCTGTCATGAATGTGTGAAATGAAAACTAATTGAAATTTTCCCTGTTTATTCCTATAATGATCCTTGTTTATTTTTAAAAAGACCCAATGATAACATGCAACCACACTCTAATATGTAATTTTGTGGTTGGGATGAGTGGGAACAGTAGCATAGTTTTCATATTCTAGAAAGTGAGATATCATACTATGAACCTTTTTTTCACTATTGATTAAAAAACTAGACATACTTAAAACTCCTATATTATGCAAAATTGACTCTTCTGAGCTTTAAGCCATGTTAGAATGCTGTTACCGCACCAAAACATTCCTGGAGTTTTGTTTTGTTTCATTTACACATGTTTGAGTAATCCTTTATTATGAGTCTATCTATATCTCCAAAGCTCAAAATGCTCTGTTCTACCTTGTCATGTCATAAAGCGGTAGTTTTCAAGTTAATGGTTAAAAAAGGGAAATACTAGAGATGTCAAAAGTGATTACTAGACCCTTGAGCAAGCTATACAACAGATACCTGCATATGACTTAGGGCTGTGCAGTTATGAGATAGAGATTCAGTCATTTCTAGTCATCATTAATAAGCCTGGACCTTTTTAACCGAGAGGTCTACAGCCCATCTGTCAGTAAAAGCAGGCGGTTTGGAGCAGATTTCACACTTTGGCAGAATAAATTTGATAATTTTTGTATTAAATGGGAAATGATTAAAAAGTATGCCTCGTTTTCAGGTTCAGGACATTAATACTGAAAGCCATTAATTTGTTTTTCGTAGAACGCAATAAAATGTAATAAAAAAAATTCTTGATAGATAATATGAGAAAATAATCCTGACAATAGGCTCTATTCACGCTTACGTTACAAACTAGGAAGATGTTTGGAAACATGCGATTACAACATCCCAGGCCAAGTTTTCTTCATCTAAATGTCATTGTAGCATTCCGTTATGTTCACCTAATGAACAATTACAACCATACTTCAGTTTTCATAATTTCACCACTGACACACAACTCTGATCTCACTGGGTACATGCAAATAGAAGAGATGAGGCACCAAATTCAAGACTATTCCAAACAGCACATACGTATGCAGTCTATATTTTACCACTGATCACATTTATTGCAATGGGTTTTGATCACAGTCGGTTTTAGTAGATCCATGTTAGGTGAGCCCACTGTGGGTAACTACACCACAAGTTGTAATCGCATCTTTCCAAACGTTTTCCTAGTTTGTGATGTAAGAATAGCCCCTATATTTCATAGTCCAGCCAAAATTTGATGAATAGTAAGTACCATGCCTCTCCATTAAATTACAGAACTACAGAAAGCTTGTTATGATGTCATCTGAAAACATGGCTCGGCGATATTGCAATAAAAATCTAATCCTGATCTGGTCCCTGTGTTGATACACTATTTTGCTGAAACTGTAATACTGAAATTCACAAATCTTCTGTTTAATGCAGCTCTGTTCTCAAACAATTTCTCCTCACCCATTATTAGTCAGCCTTTGTCATGCTCTGAGTGAGTGGCAGTTGGATTTAACCAATTACAGTGACGTGTGAACATTTGGAAAAAGCACATGACTTTATTTGCTACTTGAAGGCAATATATAAAGCCTTTTTCTCTACTGTGGTAAGATTTGAGCTGTAAAAGTTTGAATAAATAACTCGACTATGACTTCTTAAGTATTTCATTGACATATTGTACATATAGAATAGTTTTTCTGGGCTGCTTTAGGATGTCAGAATGTTAGGTGGCATAATGGCACTCAGCATGATCGTTTATTGTGTATATTTCTTTCAGCAATATATTGTACTTGAAAATGTGTTATCATGACAGGCTTAGCAATATAAAAATCACAAAAAACACACATAAAAAGTTATAACATTGAAAAAGTGAATAGTCTCCCAAAAAACTAGCTTTTCATTTTTTGGCATATCTCACCCTATCTAAAACCCAGCCATAGACCAAGATACTTTTCCCAGCTTGCATCAGTGGGTCTCTTTATGGTTGAGAAAGACATTGATTCCTGTCTCCGGCTAACAGTCTAGTGCACAGTGTAGCGCTTGATCCCACAGAGAGCAGAGAGGAGCAAACTCACCCCCTGCCTGTGTGAGTGTGGGGTCTGAGGCCGCCTGCACAGACACCGTCCCGTCACTCACTGCCGTCGCGGGGAAGTAAGCGAAGCGCGTCTCCCCTCCTCCCACTGCCTCCCCCGCCGGGCTGCCTCCATTACTAAAAGGGTTCTGGATCACAGCCTGCGACAGATGTGTGAGAGAGTCGAGAGAGAGTGAGAGGGAGCTTAAATACACCTCGCTCTGTGTCAGACCGCAGACTCTGTCCCCACTGCACAGGCCTGTCTGACAGCTGGGACAAACGAATGAACAAGAAATGTAGGGAACTGGGATGCTGCAAGTGGGGTTAGCAGGCCAGTCAGGAAATGTAAATACAGACAAAATAAATGTTCTCGAATAAGGACTGCTCTCCTTTTATGCATATAGATCATTCTTGAGAAACAAGTAACAAATAATAATGTATTTATTCTTTAGCCCAAATAGACAGTACTTTTTCAATACAAATCATTGTAACCTCAACAGCATCGTATTAAATTGTTGAAGTAAAACACATACTTGTATTATAGTGAGACCTAAAATGAGTGTGCCAAGACTTTTTAAAAGTACAGTGGCTCTGTCAAACCTGTGTAAACAGCATCTATCCAAAAGACCTGCTGTATTGTTCACTGGCTTGAACTCCTAAGCAACAAATGTTTTTATATGTGGCCCTCAGTGAAAAAAGTTAAGACAACCCTGTTCAAAATAGTTAAAAGCTCGGTAGCTTGTTATTATTAAACATAAAACGGAAATCATAATACTTATAATAACTATAATGCGTTCAATAAAATAATGCAATTACATATTTTTCTCAAATCAATCAGCCCTCTCTTCATCTTGTAATTTGGGATAAATAAAACACACTCAACACTTTACTCTTTTCAGTTTTGCATAACATAATTTACAAGTTTTCAAGTTGAAGTAATAATTGTTGTTTTTCCCAACTCTACAAAAAGCAGTAGAAATAACAATAATAATTAATAATGAACAAAACTTAATTGGACCAACTGCATTTAAAGGAACAAAATAATTATGTCCATTAAAAAGATTAGCTGCTTCATCAAAAATGTCAACAAACAATTGTTTTACTCATAGACAATAACAAAGACAAAGGGAAAACTACTTTTACTTGAGGCATCTACGGCCCAAGGGATTGCATTCAGTTTTGTCCTTTTCAGATGTTAGGCATTGTGTAACTGAATAGATTGCCAACAAAAGGTACACTTTATAATACCTGAGCAACTGCCTGAGGAGTTCCAGAGAAAGCCGCTGTAGACACCACGCTCACTGCTCCTCCTCCCTCATCTCTGCCCTCGAGGTGCTGATCTGTCACTTGGACAACGCGGTAAGTTACCTACAACATGCACGCCAAAAGTTTACATTTGACAGCAAAAGAGAGAACAAATCAGTCACTAGGCCTGTCATGATATCAAATTTTGAAATGTGATATATTGATGAACTAAATATAGACAATAATAACAATAATATGGAAACTAACTGATGCCACTGACACAATAACACAAGAGCACATTTAAAAACCTACCCATCACCCCAATCACAAAATCACAAAAACGGTTATACATCTACAATATTGTTAAAACAATCATCAGCTGTAATAAATAAACTGCAGAATGAAATACTTTAGTACTTGCATCTGTAATGAGCCACAGAAGTTATTGATTCAACCTTTTACGCTTAAATTTATACAGACACAAAAATAACCCTAATTTCCCCAGTAGTCCAACGAAAAGGTACACACAATAAATACTGACCCCCAAAAATATTGTTCCAGCTTTCATATATTGATCTATGAGTTGCTATAGCAATTATGGTGACAGGCCTTCCAATTACAAATCATTTTAGCATCTGCATCTCACCTGGCTAGTTGATTTGTTTATCATTTCCAGTCCGCAACCAAGCTAGTACTAAAACACAACTTCTGGTCTTAGCACTGTTATCGTCTAACCATCCGACTCGAAGTGCTTACTCTTTAGAATGTGCCTTATTTAATTTGGGTGAAATAAGTGGTTGAAAATGAGCTTGTTTGTCCCAAGAATCAGTATTTGTATATTCCCATCATGTGACTCTCCTCCTGACTGACATGTGACAGGGGCCTCATGCCAATCATAGACCAGACTGCAATCACATGATCTCTCACACTTGCCTTGTTTACAGCTCAAATAAGACACGTGTATAACTGGTTTAATTTTCTTGAGTAAAGATTGCAAAATTTGGGTGTGTCAAGTTTTATGATATTTGCACTGTTGCACTGTTCTATCGTGTATAATATATAGTGTATGAGGAGTATGGTTTTATGTAGTCAGTACAGAAACAATTAGGGAACAGGAGACACTCTGGACAATGTCACCGGTCAATCATGAGACCAGAAAAACACACACACCTTAAGGCAATTTCAAGACCGCTAACCTCCTGACTTGTGTGGCTTTGTAGCGGGAGCACGTGGCTAAAAGTATTACAGACACCTTCACACAAACAACTCTCAAGCTGCAGGCAAAGTTCCCTCTCTTGTTCATTATCGGATGTATTATCATCCAGTAACACTGGAGATTTGTTTGAGGAGATGGAATCACAATTCAATTAAAACTAGTAAAACAGATACATACCTGCGCACCTTCAGTACGAAACTGATATTGTAGGTTCTGGTCACCAAAAGCAGCACCCTGTGGAGCACTGGCTATTGTTACACCAGAAGACTCGTCTCTTGTTCCCTCTGAGAAAGAAGACAAGAAAATACAGTGGTAGAATATGAATTAGAAAAAGTTCCAAAAACATTGTCTTGTCATATCAGTCTAATTAAAACAATTGATACATACAATTATTATAATAATATAATTACTTTCTCACCTTCAGCCTGGACAATCTCTTCTTCGTGTTTATTTTGCCTGAAAATAAGATAAAAGCTCAGAATTACAGTAATAAGTTACTTCTGATGTTTTTAAAAGGAAATTAAACAACGTGCATTTATCAGTTTATTGTAAATACATTCACGCAATCATGCATCAATATGATGAATGCACTTCACTTAACCGATGTTAGATCATATGTGATTTATTCAAAATCATTCTGTGCTAACTCATGTTTAGCTGGGATTTCTGTATTCCATTTGAAATGACACATTGGTGCAAATGTATGACCAGTTCTGATTGCGTGCAAAGGTATGATGAAGGTTTTAGAAAGTTGGTAAAACTTACTTTTTGACTGTTTATCTTAGGCCTTTGATCTTCGTAAAGTAGCTCTCACATTAGCATAATGGCTACAAGCTAACTGGAGTTTACGTCAGCCGCTTGACCGACGTGCTGTTACCTTGTGTTGTCCAGACTCTGTTCGAGCATATCCATCAGGGTGAGAATAAAAAGTGATCTTCGGTGACACAGACGGAGATGGAGGCGCTGATCACGGGAACAAACACTCGGGTCATGTGAGAGAGACAGCCCAGGACACGTGAGGACGGCTCGGGATCAGGCAAAATGGAGGCCGCTGGCTGCGCAGGGTGCTGGGTCAGGGGAAGTAGGTGAACCAAGGGTGAACCAGGGATGAACTCGAGTCATCGGCTTCACTTCACACTGGAGGGTTTGTGGAACTGCACTTCAGAGGCGTTTCCTCCCATTTAACACAGTACAGCCCCTCTAATCTTATGTCTAATTTCGGTGAATCTCTTGCACAGTGAACACAGATAATAAATATTTCCACTTTGGATTTCTAACAAGGAACTGTCCAATGAGTTTCAAGGACCTTTTACACAATGACGAGTGTCCCATTGATATTATTAAATAGTAAGTCAATTATAGCAAACTTTGGAGAAAAAAAATAAAGTAATTAAAATATGACTTTTAATGTTAAGGAATATGCTATGTCAGGTTTGACTCTGAAGGAAAAAAGGCTAATTATAAAGCGGGATCAAACTCATCCCTTTAATCCACGCGAACTTTGCCCTACACTCAGCGGAACCTTTCACAAGTTACGTTATTGTTTATGATCCATATACATGAAACACATTCTGTTACGAAAAGCATGGCTATATTTAAACCAATATACGGACATCATACTAAATGACACGATAGAAATAAACAGCTTTGA
Source organism: Boleophthalmus pectinirostris (assembly GCF_026225935.1). Lineage (NCBI taxonomy): Eukaryota > Metazoa > Chordata > Actinopteri > Gobiiformes > Gobiidae > Boleophthalmus > Boleophthalmus pectinirostris. Next base: position 10,980,744 of record NW_026571447.1, on the reverse strand, counting down.
TTTTATTCAGACAATTTTATATTATTTTGTGATGTTTATAATGCATAGTTTCATTCAGGAGAACAGGTTCCGTTATGATTGACAAGTACTTAGCCAATCAGAAAGTTGAGCGTGCTTTCATACTTATCGCTGATTGGCTGAAACTGTGGGCGGTCCCTGTAGAGCCCTCACCTGTGTAACTGTGAAAACCGTCCGTCTCGTCCTCCTTGGGTGAAGGTTTCATTGCGGTGACTGTAACGTTGGCTGCTGCAACACTTGCAGGATGTCTGGCCGTGTTCTTGTCGGGGTCAAGCGTGTGATTGATTATGCAGTTAAGGTATAGCTGTTTAACTTATTAATCGTGTGTTTTATTATGATTTGACATGTGATTGTTCAATGAATTGACCTCACTTCTCGAGTAATGCTAGCAGACGCTAACCGGCTAAACGCCACTTTTCAATTCGCCTTTTTGACATGTTTACTTTTCACTCAGAACAGAATGCATTACTTCTTCTAATCATCAGTGATTGCAGCGGTTTAGTTACATATTCTTTGCATTCTATCAAAATCAGTCCAAGCAGAAAACCACAACTCCAGAGATCATGCCATACAATGGAAACAATACAGCAGATCTTTACAGTCTGACATTTGTGTGTTCTTGTAAAGCGTCTTAGTTTTTACCTGTTTCCATCTCGATCCCTCCTGCTCCAGCTGCCCACAGCAGGATTTGGACAGGGTTGCCTTTGTCAACACCTGACTTGAACTCTGAATACTGATAGGCTGTTGGCTACTACTCTACTCTTTCGTATATTCAGCTAAATGTATAATGACTATTACAATAATTTATTTAATACTTAAAAAACATAATGGATCTACTGATAATATATATATATATATATATATATATATATATATATATATATATATATATATATATATATATATATATATATATATATATATATATATAAGCTCTTGTGTCAGTGAGGGCTTTACATGCATGAAAACATGTCATGGTATTTACAAGCATATCTCAAAACCAGTTGAAACATGTAGGTCTATCTTTTATATGATAAACAGAACATATTTACTTACTACTTATATTATGCGTCACAGAGCCCAGCAAATAACAGACTCCTTTTCCCCCAGTGTCTGTACATGTAACATGAAAACTACACAAAGACATTTCCTGTTCTGTTTTTTGTATATTATAATGATACTTAACATATTTTGATATGTGAGATATTGCTGTAGAGAATATAGAAGATAAACAATAATATTGTGACTAATTTATGCTACTGACACAATAACTCTTAACACCCAAACAAACTATTGTAAATGTGAAATATTGTGTAAAAAACAAAAACAAAACTTGAGGTACAATAAATAAGTAGCAGCAGAGTGAAACACTTTAGCAGTTAGTTTGATTGATTTATAATGTCATAAATGTAATTTAATCAACTCTCTACACCTCAAATCTATCATAGTGCTGAAAAATAACACAGATACCCCACAACTACAAAGAAAATGACCCCTGATAAATATTGACCCCCAAAAGTTACTGCATAATATTATCTGTAGTGTATTGAATGATAATTTTCATGACTGGCCTAATGATTTATTTTTACTCCCCTTAGATCCGAGTGAAGCCCGACAAAAGTGGTGTAGTCACGGATGGCGTTAAGCATTCGATGAACCCCTTTTGTGAGATCGCTGTGGAGGAGGCGGTCAAACTCAAGGAGAAGAAGCTCATTAAAGAAGTGGTGGCTGTCAGCTGTGGGCCCCAGCAGGCACAGGTGGGCACTTCTCATTTTGGATCACTTTTATCTTTGTCACTTTTGGTTATTTTTGTAGATACCGATAAGGTCAGGACCAATTATGAAGTCCCTTGAGTATGAAAAATGTGACTGCAGGGGAAAATGATCAGCTAATGAACTGCAAAGTCCCATCTGTTTTATTGATCAATTATATTAGATAGAGCCCCTGAGCGATGTTAAAATGACACTTTTATCATAATATAAGAAACCTGTCTTACCAACTTTTAATAAAATATGTACAGCATATCGCCTCCTAGCATAGGAACTGCAAAATTGAGTTTTCTTACTCTCCAGACTAGTGCTGTCACAATGATAAAGCCTCAAACTCTTCAATACTAAGGAGTAGACTCGATACTGAATACCAATAACACGATGATAGTGAAAAACATTCTTGATTTAGATGATAGAATTTTCATTTTCAACATTAAATCATAGTGCTATACGTATCCATGTCGTCCAGGTAGGTTCCATAGTGGTCCATGGGTGCATACTAGTCTATGTGGTCGTAAACTTGTTCTGATACAGCTCAAGTTCATTCTAAAGCTATTTAGATAAGGTTAGTTTCTGTCTTGTGATAGTGGCTTTTTTAATATTGATACCTGCTGAAATTAATCTAGTTTCAGTATTATCTGATTTTCAATATTTTTGACAACCCTACTCCAGATCCTGCTGCATATGTAGGTGGTCCTTCCTTGGCCAATAATAATTAAAAAAAAACAAAACTACACAACCCGCCCCAGTCATCTTTCTGATATCCGGCAGTTTTGAAGCAGTGCCTAGTGCAATTATCGTATGAGACTAACAATATTGTACTTTGGGTGACCTCTTACATCAGATCTTATCAGTTATCAGTATTTTAATACACAAACCATACACAAGAGCTGAACTAAAATGTATTTGTTTTTCATTTTATAGATTGGTCAAATGAAAAAAGCAAAAAATAAATTGATGTGAGTTGATATTTCCCTTTGGCATCCCTATTATACCAGCAATGATTCTACTGTATGTTTTGTGGTCCCGTTCAGGAGACCATCCGTACAGCTCTGGCCATGGGCGCAGACAGAGGGATCCATGTAGAAGTCACTGGAAAAGACTACGAAAACCTCGGACCTCTGCAGGTGTCAAAGATCTTCGCCGCTCTTGCCAAAAAGGAGGAGGCTCAGCTCGTCATTCTCGGAAAACAGGTGAAGAGTTATTCAGATTCAGTCTGTGTCCTAATATGGCAAAGTACATATTTAACAGATATTTTAAATATTTTTTTTCTATCTTAGGCAATTGACGATGACTGTAACCAGACAGGTCAGATGACAGCAGCTCTTTTGGACTGGCCTCAGGTAATAAATTCCTATTGTTATTTTAATTACAAAGTTATAATTTATGCATCATTTATATTTAAAGAACAGTTCTCATAGTGGGTGCTTTACTATGCAAAGAGACATGCTACAAAGTTTTAGTAAAGGTAATTCCAGATGGTTCTCCTGACATTTGATAATTCAGTAAATAAGTAACATCTGGCAAATATGTCCTCCCTTTTGATATCAAGGAAACTGCAAAATAACTTGGCAGTTTAAGTGTTTGCTCCTCCTGTGAAATGTCAGACTATTGCTTTTACTTTAGACCTGTGGTAAACTGAATATGAAAGACTAGAGGGGGTCAGTTTAGGCCAGCCAGAGTTGGATAAAACTCCTGCATTGTGGGTCAAAGGTCACCTGAAGTAATGGATTCCAAGCAGCATTACAATAAAAAAATTAAAATAAATAAACATAAATAAATACGTAAATCTCACTGTTGCAGTTATAATTATGAGTTTCAAATTGTGTTGTTTTGAATAGAATAGGATTATTTTTACTTTAGTTTTTTAGGGTAGTTGTGCAATGTTTTTTTCTGTAGTACTCTTTTTAGCCAGTAGATGGTGGTAAATGACCACTAACCTTTTAACGGCTAACACTGTTTACCTTTTTTTTTTTTTTTTTTTTTTTTTAACCAAAATACTGTCAACAAAGATCAATTAAAGCGCTGTATTCAATATTTAATTCTGTCAATCAAAGTTAATATTTGTCTTTGTGGTGACTGAATTGATTTGCTTAAAATGTTCCACAATAAATGGTCAGCAGGTAAAACCACCAGGCAGCGCTATAGGTCACAGGCCACATTCTATGGAGTGTTTTTGTTTCAATCACAGTGAGAGTGCATGTTTTTTTATGTATTTTTGAGTAATAAAAATGCATATAATTCAAGAAATGAAAGATGGATACGTTTAATGCCATACTGTGGAACAAAAACATCAACATCTCCATGGAGACAAGCACCAAAAAAGGTTACATAGTGATGTTTTTAGACACTAAATCGTTTTTCAAATGTCCGTTACAGGGAACATTTGCATCAGAGGTGACACTGGAAGGAGACAAAATGAAGGTGGTGAGAGAAATTGATGGTGGCCTGGAAACTATTAAAATCAACACACCTGCAGTGGTGACAGCCGATCTCCGACTCAACACGCCCAGATACGCAACTCTGCCCAACATCATGGTAAGTAAAGCTTTTTAGTGTAAAATATGACACAGTAATTTATTCCAATACTTGTAATATCAAAGGCACTGTGTAACTTTTTCTGATGGAGCATGAGTCAGATGCTTTTCTCTATGTAAATATTATTATTTTGTCTGGAATGTTTCACAGTATGGTGTGAAACCTTTCTTTCATGAGACCAAACCAAAACAAGTTATTTGTCAGATCTATGGAGAGGCAAACCCAGTTACAGTCACAATGTCTGTTTTTCTAGGTATTTGTGAGCTATAAAACCACCTGTAATTGAATAAATGTAAAGTAGAGCTGTTTAATGTCATACTGTGGAACATTTCAGGCAGAGCAATGACATCTCCATGGAAACAAGCAGGTGACGGACCCCCAACCAAAAAGTTACATACTGTATCTTTTTAAAAAACATTTTCTTTCCATTTTATTTTCAGAAAGCCAAGAAAAAGAAGATCGCCAATGTGAAGCCAGCAGACCTCGGGGTGGATGTGGCCCCACGGTTGGAGGTGCTCAAAGTGGAAGAGCCTCCGCAGAGAGAGGCTGGAGTGAAGGTGGAGACCGTGGAAGACCTGGTGGCCAGACTCAAGGACACAGGGAGGATATAGACTGAAGAAACACAGACAGCAGAGCCATGAAACTCAAGGGTGAGGACTTTGGGAGATTTTACAACATTATTAGACATTTTAATAGAGATTTTATCTTCAGTTCTGAATGGCTAACATAATCCTTTCACTAGCCCATTTACAACCTAGTAATAATTTTGCATGTTAATTGTTATTAGGTCCTTTTATTTCAAACTGTATAGAATAAGACCTGAATTCCAATTTATTGAACATTTCCATTTTCTTAATTTATTTTTTTTACCCCATTGTCAGACGTTACTTTTCAATAGCATAATATGTTTGTAAATTAAAAACTAAATTCTATTAAATTAAACTGCATAAGTCACATATGCTGGATTCCATTTTAATTCTGTAGATATGGCATTGTGCTGAAATCAAGTGTAATAATATTTTTTAATAAAATGTCATTTGTTTTAGAAGTATCAGTCTCTGTAGTAATCTCCAATATTTTCAATAATAATTTATACTAAGCAAAAATGGATACCTAAAGAAGTCAAACTGGGCCTGCAGACTTGAGTACATTATTTAATAATATTTCTTTGTGGAACTACAGTTTTGTCTCCGGGCAAGGCAAACCAATTACCCTCTTTAATTGCAGTGTTCTTTCTCATCTTTGTTCTCTTATCTCATTGTTCCACTACTTTATGAATTAATGTTTTATACGTGTCTGTAATCGTAGCCTGAGGACTAACTTGTATTTGTGTGTCCATTTCAGAGCCTGATTCCTGAGGTGATGAAGAGGAGTACTGAGAAACACTGCCCAGCAGCAGATCCAGACAGTCTCAAGAGGGCCATCATGTTGTTGTAGATTGCAATTACATCTGTAGCATTGATGTATGGATGGCTTAAGTGGATTCTAACAATCTATAGGCAATAACTCTAACCAGAAATGTCTTTTACCTGTATATCTGTAGTACATGTAAAGAGGTACTTTGTATGTGCATGCCTTTTGTAAATATAAACTGGAATCCAAAAAAAATTAAATTAAATTAAACGGTAGTGTGTCTCAGTACAAAAACAGGAAAGGTTTTACCATAAGCGCCTCAAATCTTTGTTGATTGTACAGTGTATTACCATAATAAATAAATACAGTTTTTCATATCCATATTGAGATTGTTGTGGTTTTCTTTGTATTTTGTAATACTTGTGACACAGAAGGCTGCACTAAGTAACTTTAGTGATTTAGCATAACTGCAACGAATTTGTTTGACTTGGCCTTATTCCGTGGAAATTGATAAATTTAATGCCATACTGTGGAACATTCCGGGCAAAACAACAATAGCTCCATGGAGACGAACTGGTGGCGGATCCTTCTCAAGAAAGTTACCAAGTGCATCTTCAAGGAAGCCTCATATTTAGTATTATGGATATTAAAAGTGAAGAATTTGACGATTTTGTTACTCCTGCGCTGAAGTTATTGGGGCGGGGTCTACGTTACGCACGTAGCTCGAGTGCCCGTAGGTTCCACCTGTTCACCCTGTGCGCCTGCTGCTGTCTGGAGAAAAACGACAAGACGCACCTTACGAGTGCCGATTTGGAATATTGACCTCTGTAGCACTTCACGTGTCGTGTCGCGCTCCAGGCACGTTTACACTTAATTGGCTAATGTTCCTGTATCTGTTATAATGACACTGCAGAATGACGGACTTTATGGTGTTTTGGTTTGCGTTTTACTTACTCTTCAGCCTCAAGGTAACTTCCAAACTTATTTTATTTTTGTGCGTAAACCCCGCATGGAGTCATTACGAATATAAATTAGAGAAAACTGTAGAGCCAATTTGTCGTTTCTTTTTAATACGTTTTGGAAGACTTAAAATCTTCAAATAAACGGTTTACTGGCAATACTAGAATTGCTGTAGGATCCCGTCTTGGTAAAACAAACCCACTATGATGGGAAAAGCTTTAATGACGTCAAAGGAATTGGCTACAGCATAGGTTGGGAGGTTGGGATCTTTACATTAGCTGTCTTTTTTAAAATAGATATAACCTACATTTTATCACAATACCAAAATACCAACGTGTTTTTATTTGTAGTTGTAGATTACGCTGGTTTTCAGACTAAGTCATGTGAAGTAATATATAACAAACATATAACATATATTACCTCTGCAGGCTGCCTCTGTGTGCTGGAGCTAAGTGCGGCTGGACCTACACAGAACAGTGCTTTAGTGGGGGACACTGTGACTCTGGCTGTGTCCTACAGTGGAGCCTCTAACCCAGCTGTCATCTGGAAGAAAGACCTTCACCCTGTGGTCACCTGGATTATAAACTCCATTACTCCTCCAGACATAGACCCCAGCATGTCCAACGTGCTAGATGTCAACAGCAATGGTTCCCTTGTGTTTGTGAACGTGACTCTGGACTACACAGACCGCTACAATGTGGAGATGACCAAGGCTGGACAGACCACGGTCACACTAAGCTTCAATCTCACTGTCTATGGTCTGTATTAGGTTTACATATTTCCCCAGTGTATAAACTATTCATATTCATCTCTATTGACAGAAAACTAATGTAATATTGTGTTTTAGACTGAATCATTTAAGATTACTAGTTACACGAGAGAAAATAAAACAAACACACACCCACTCCTGAAGCTTTAAACTCAAAGCTCAGTGGTTTATACTGGCTATATACAGTAGATGTAGTATTTGCCTTCAGTATCTTACCTCTGTGCAGCAGATCTGAGGGCTCTGATGAACTGAACTCCTGTTTACACACTCAAAAAGTCAATGCTGCAGGAAACAGAAGAACTCTGAGCATACCTGTTTATTCACTATTTGGACATGATAATGAGGCAGAGAAGGGACCAATGTAACAATTGTAACGTTGAAATGCGACTTAATTTGCACTTCACCAATTACTTTATATAATTTAGAGTTGGGAAGTAACTAAAAACATCTACTGAGAATACATATTCAGAATACACATTTTGAGTAACTATTCAGGTACAGTTACTGTTTTATATAATTTAAATGCAACTCAGTGTAAAAGTATTCTGTATGCAGAATATAGTACTGTGATTGGACGATGTAAAGGAAGGCGCTACACAATACATTTTAATTCAGTATTCTGTAACTAAATACATATTGTATACAATAAATACTGAAGTATTCTTCCCATCACTGCATATATTTTACATGTGTATTCAGTGTTGGTTCTAGGAAATTGAAATATCATGAGTAAGACTTTGAGTAAACAGACCTGCAGTTATGTTTGTATTCTGTTTACTGTCACGGCCATAACATTTACAGAACATGTAATAAAGATGTTCCCTTATCTAAAAATGCATGAAGAGGTTTATGTCATCCATGCATGTTTGAGTATAATCTAGCGACCTCTCCCTCTACCTCGAACCCTCCTTACAGTTAAAAGTATGATTCTGTCCAATGCTCAGCCCACAAGCCTACGTCACCTATGTCCAGTCCACGCGCTGCAATTTTCCATAAATAAACAAAAGCAGGATACAAAACTACACTACAACTCCACAAACCTGATGTGATGTTGAGTAGTTTTATTAGCGGAATGCATGCCAATAATAATGTGGCACTCTAAAGGGGGTGTATGAAGGAGCAGGGCCTTAGAACTTGTAAAATGCATTGATTTTAGGTGGATATATAATTTTCAAATCAGTAAAAGGTCATCTAAATATATAATATGTTATGAGTTCATACCCCATATACTATTATTTTTAAAAATATTAACATTTAAAACATATTAACCTATTCATTGACATTTAAGCTTTGATGGAATGATTGTTGTAAAGTTTAATTTAAGTTATAGAAGTGCAATAATCTTTCCTGTATTACGCATAAGTGACTTTTGTGAGCTTTAAGTCATATTAGAATGTTGTTACCTCATCAGAAACATACCTGGAGTTGTTTGTTTCATTCAAACATGTTCAAGTAATCCTTTATTAATAGTCTGTCTACATCCCCAAAGCACAAAATACTCTGTTCCTATTTATAATGTCATGAAGCGGTAGTTTTACTTTTGATTCAATAGAAATGGCCAATTCAAGGGATCAAAAACAACCATTCTAGAGAGTCTAAAGAAGGTGTATGGAGTTTAAAAACACAGTGGAGCACTTCCTGTATTACCACATGACATCACAAGTGTTTTCTGTTTGAGAGAAGAACTCAGCCTAAATATCTACTATCTATCTAAATGTCTTGCTTGTTGATTGTTGGATTATAGTGTCTTTGTCGCTGTAATTTGACACATTTTCTACCCTGTGTTTTTATCAACAGAGAAGTTTGAGAATGTGACTCTGAGCTTGGAGCCAGATTTGGTGGTGGAAGGAAATGAACGCTTCACCCTGCGGTACACCATGACCAGGGGCGTTGTCAATGAGACCGTGTGGATGTTTAAAGGCGTGGAGATCCAGTCTAACTCCCATTATTCTGTGGAGCAAGAAAGCCTGGTGATCCACGCTCCCAAAAGAACAGACACGGGGCTCTACACACTCACACTGGTCAACCCCTACAGCAGTGTGACATTGCACAGAAACGTCACTATTTTGTGTAAGATTTATTTATTTATTTTATATTTTTTTATTCTGGTAATTGCCATGCTCGCTGCCATCTTCATTCAGTTTTTTTTTTTATTTTGTACGGGGCTGCTGATCTTAACTGCAAAATCAAAGTTCAATACAGACTATAAAGCCATTTTAAAGCCCATAGAATCAGCCCAGTGTTGACTTGAAACGTGAAAATTGCACTTGATATCACACACAAACGAATCTACTTTATGTCATATTTTAGCGCCAAAACTTTTCTCAAGTTCTCACTGAGACAAAAGTGGGTGGGGCCAAATACGGTGCATACTCTTACGGGTCATTACATTTTTAGATGGAGGAGGAGGGGTTTATAAATTCTTCTTAATGGTAAGCCTGTCACGATAACAAATTTTTAAGTTTGATATATTGTTGAAGTAAATACAGACGAAAAACGATAATATGAAAACTAATTCATGCCACTGACACAAAACCCAAGAGCAAATTTCAACCACAAAAACTATTCTAAATCTACGATATTGTTAAAAAATCATGAGTTGCAATAAATAAACAGCAGAATGAAACTATTAGTACTTTATTAGCCTCTGTAAGGAGTTATAGAAGTTATTAATTCCACCTTTTACGACTTAAATGTTATTGTATCGCCAAAATGCTGTAGCCAGGCTGGCGTACCTACCTAGTGCCTCCGCTTAATTTCATTTCTCTCCAGCGACTAGGTCAGGAATCAGAATACACTAGATAGCTGGCAAGAACCCTGGAAGTGCGAGTCCGTGCACCAGCCAATCAGCGAAGAGCCATATATTCTGTGTTGGCAACGATTCACGAGATCGAGGATTTAAAGCCGGAACAAAGAGAATGTTTGGTGAATTTTATCAAGGGGAAAGATGTTATTGCCCTTCTTCCTAAGGGATTTGGGAAAAGTTTAATACTCTAGTTAGCCCTGTTAGCAGCACATTACATACATCACGACCAAATAGCAGCGATAGGTTAAATTAAAAAAAAGTACCCACCTACCGTCGCGCGAACAAATCTTAAAGCTGCGAGGTCAGAATCAGGCTAAAAATACTGTTGTAGCTTCATACAAATGTGCACACAGACACTGAGGGTTAAGGTTCTTGCACAAGATCTGTTTTATCACCGCCAACCTGTGGGCCAGTAGATCTGACAGCTTTCCTTTTTATTAACTTTTTTCATTTATTCTCACAGTGAAGAAAAAATGAAAACTAGCATTTATGTTTTAACTGAATGAGGATGGCCCTTGAAACAAAAAATAATCAACATTCATTAAATTTTGTTAGTGGTATTTCTTCTATGATAATTTTGTACCTTCTTTATGTCTTTTTTACACAGATGGACCAGATGAGCCTGTAGTTACGGTGACCCCAGCCCAGCAGTTTTATGTGTCCGGTACTTCACTTCATCTCTCCTGTAAAGCTGAAGGATTCCCACCTCCCACTGTTCAATGGATGTTTGCTGATGTAATATTAAATGACACTAACGAAGGAATTCTGAATCTGACTGATGTACAGACAAGTCAAAGTGGAGACTATACCTGTGTGGTGGTGAATGCACAAACAAATGCAGAACAAAATAAGAGCGTGACAGTAAAAGTTTATGGTAAGAAAGATTGACACTTCTATTTTATACATTTACATGCTTCAGGGATAACTAATAACTATTAATAATGTATTTTAACATTTCCAAAATCATGTATAGGTTGAGTGATACACAATCTAAAAGGTACTTGTGTTTGCCTGCGTCTACCATGAGTGCGCATTAAAAAAAAAAAAAACTATAATTACAGTATCCGTATTTTTATCCAAATTACATAACTATGTCAAGAGTTACTGTCATTGCGCTGGATTTACACTATTTGCAGGGTTTTAATTGCAAGTTTGGCATGTATTTTGAGTGGACTCTTTGCAGATAGCAGATGGGGCAACAGTAACAGTTGGTATTGTTTTGGTCCACTGATCCAAAGGTTTGAGGTTCAAATCGTATTCTCAACATAAAAATCGTTGGGTGCTCATATCCACTGACCACAGGTTGACAGAGCAATTCTAGCTCTCACAGATGGATACTGTTGTGGGTAAGATGCTTAACCCAGCTTGCGTACACTGGTGCATGAGTGTGTGTGTGAATGGGTGAGTGGTTCCTTGATGAAAAGCTTTTGAGTGCCTTGAAGGTGTCCACGCCTCACCCAGTCCCGCTCCTGCACTCTGTCAAGGTCAGTCAGGACCCGGCATAACACTATAGTGGACTGTAAAGAACAGAAATGGGGTCAGAAATTTGGCTTGTGGAAGTCCCGTACTGTTAATTTATATCCAATATAGCAAATACTGTTAGCCTGATTCATCAGCCGGTTTCACTTCGTAGAACCGTCTGACCTCGCAGTATTAGAATTCATCCGCTCAGTGGTAGGCAGGTACTTTTTTCATTTAACCAGTTGCTGCTATTTGGTTGTGATGTATGTAATGTGCCTCTAACGGGGCTAACTGGTATTTAAGCTTTTCCCAAATCCCATAGGAAGGGCAATAACGTCTTTCCCTTTGATGAAATTCACTAAACATTCTCTTTGTTCCGACTTTAAATCGTCAATCTCGGGAATCGTTGCCAACACAGAATGTATGGCACTTCGTTGATTGACTGGTGCACGGACTTGCACTTCCGGGGTTCTTGCCAGTCATCGTGTTTTCCGATTCCTAACCTGGTCGCTGGAGACAAATGAAATTGAGCGGAGGCAGTAGGTGGTGCCAGCCTGGCTAAAATACTGTAGCTATGGCATCAAATTTATCATGAGACTGTGTAGGTTAAAAACACCTGTAGTACATCAGGCTCATTGGTGGTTAAACTAGATGCAGCAACATTGGCTATGTTTACATGCACAACAAAAATCTAATCATCTGATTTCTGAGTCATCAGATTGTTGAAGTGTCATGTGAACAGTTACATCTGTTGTGAGTAATGTGATGCAGGTTTTGATAAGGAAAATTATGCAAAAAGTGCAAACTACAAAACTACAAAATATCGGCCTGCTTTAGAGATTTAAGGCAGACAGATGCTCCACTAAAAAGTGCAAATATCAGGCAATCACGTATTTGCCAACCAATAAATCTCTAGTCTTCAGATGGTTTTGATGATCAAATGTTTTTTGTACGTGTGAACAGACACCAAAATTAGTATCTGTTTTTTTTGTTTTTTTTGTTTTTTGTTTTTTTTTCTGGAAATGTAAATGTACTCAATGAGTGAAGACTTAGACAAATATAATTTATCCACAGGGGAAATTATTTGGACACAGTAGCTCACACATCACAAAATAATATAATAACAAAGAGTAAAAATGTAAATGGTAAAAATAAATTCAAACTAAGTAGCAAAAATAGCAAGAGACTGGTGTCAAATAAGGCATAATTATATAAATCTATATGTACAATTAAAAATAAAATATAGAAATATAGTAATACAAATATGTCTCAGTTTAATACAAGAGGTCATAAAGAGAAACTATGCAACAATAGACTTCAAGGATGACTGGCGAGTAACTACAGAATGCCCTTTTCTCCAAAACATGATCAGTAATCTTATAACTCATTACATTTCCTCTCTTCCCTGTGTCTAGAAAAACCAAAGGGCAGTCCAGTGTGCTCGGTGAGGTCTTTGTCTGGTGTAGATCTGCAGTATGAGTGTGCGTGGGCTGGAGGAACCCCAGAGGCTGTAGTGTCTTTCCCTGGACTGAACAGCGGCAGTGCCCCAGGACTCCTCAGTCTGAACATGAACGCCACAGAGAGTCTCAATGGAACCCTGATCTCTTGTACGGCATCCCACCCAGTGCAAGAGGGTGTGTGCAACATCACTGCAAGTAAGTGAGGTTTAGTCTTCAAGAGATACAGAAGAGAGAGGGATTGGTTATCAAATTAACTTCAATGTAAAAAGTTTCTCAGCATAGTAAAAAATCACATTCTCTGTGCCATAATTGAGATGTCCCACTAGATAAAAAAAAATCTCAGTTGATTTAAAAAAAAAAAAAGCTTTTGGACAGAATATAGTGCAGATGTTTCCAAAGTCTTAATGCCAATTTAAATTCTGTAAATGAAGCAAAAAAAAATTATGTAAAGTTAAGATTAAGGGACACATATTAATAGCTAATTAATAGTAAAATGCAAAATAAGTGTTTAATTACATCTTTATTAGTGTTTATAAAGTACTCTCAATGCATTTTTGTCTAAGACTGTATTTTAAGAGTACTAACCCATTAACTATTTTCTGCCCATTAAAGTAGTGGAGATTACGATAGATGTTTTTGTGCATACACTGAAATTTTAATAAGCCATAATAAGTAGAAAAAACTGAGGCACTCAAAAAGTACAAAATAATTAAATTCCTTTAATACCGCATGGCAGATAAAGTTAAAATCACGCCAACACATTTCGGCCCTTCATCAGGGCAAATTCCGAGTTTGCCCTGATTTAAAAAAAAATTCTACTTTGTATTTGAGACTGGTCCCTTTGTGCAGAATTGTCCTTGTGTGTACAAGGACAAGGACAATTCTGCATAATTTTTTTTATATCCAAGTAGCACTCCTGCCCCCAAAGTTTTGCAAAGCATTAATAAGTGTTTGATTAATACCAACTAATAGTTAAGTAACAGCTAATTAGCAAACCAATTACCACTTAGTTATCTATTAATATGCGGTCCCTAAACCAAAGTGTTACCTTAATTTCAAACTCAATTTTTTTTTATGCTTGTTGTGTTGACAACAGTTGGCCTTTCATTTATTTTATTGTTTAATTAATTTACTTTTTGTTATTCATTTTTTAAGAGATTTTGTAAAGGGACAATAGTTTTAATTTGCTTTTTTCTTCCTTTAATTTACTTACTTGCTGATTGTCAACTGGTACTCAGCCCCCCCGGTGCCCTTCTTACCCTCTCTGAAATTTGGAGTGAACTCGGACGGTAAGATCAGGGTCACCATCAGCTGTCTGAGCGCTGCGATGCCGGTTTCCGTGGTGTCCTGGCTCAGAGGCACAGAGGCAGTGAGGAATGGGTCATTGCACAGCATCGGCCCCGCACAGCTCACCATCCAGGACTACAACATCGACACCTTCCTCCTTCAGAACTACACCTGCTCCTGCCGCAACCCTCTGGGGGTACAGCGACGCCAAATACAGCTACTGGGTATGGATACATCTTCTGTTTGTATTTTTCACACACACAGATAATCTTGTTAATATCATATTGCAAAATAAAATGTAATTCTGTCACCAGTCAAAGATTTTATAGAGTGAATATGTTTTGCCACAATCCTAATACCTTATTAATTTCTGACCATAGACTATATATAAATTGCTGTGTTCCAAATAGGAAGTGACCACTAGGGCGCTTCTGACTCCAATGGCTCTGGCTCTGGCACTTTGTACTGAAAAATAGTTTCTGTCTGTAACTGCTGCAGTGAGCCTTGTCATTTTGGTCTTAAAATGTTCGTATTAACCCACTCGACAAGATCTTGATGTTTTTATTTAGCTGTTTTGTGTGTAAATAAATTCCTATTCCTAACATAGAATTGGCTCCAGATTCACCCATAACTGCCAGCCCCTGTGAGCTTCATTTGACTGGAGAATGTCACACTCATTTACTCTTTATACAGTCTATGGTTCTGACAGGGTTCTACTTAGTCACTGCCTTATAGCTAAGTAGACTTGAAGAATAGGCTCTTTTCTTCTTCTTCTTCTTCTCATTGTTGTTGTTGTTGTTCTTCTTCTTGTTCTTGTTCTTCTTTTGTTGAGTTATTTCTCTTTTAGTTTAAAGCAACACTGTGCAACTTTCTGGAATTAGCATGTCACCTGTATGATCGCTTGGAATTTTTTGTAAGTTAAGAAGCCTTCCTCCAGGCCATGAGTCAGGTTTGTGGAGATGAAAGCCTGAGTACGGACACGTTTTCCTTGCTTTACAGTGCAATAAAAACATAAACATTTTAAATACATGCTTTTATTTTAGCCTATTTTGTCTACGATGGGGCTTTAACTTGAATTCATCACTCTCCTAATGCACAGCCCATCTCTTTTTAGGTCTCATGTTGCTTGGCACTTGTAATTTAAAAGACTGGCGTCGCTGGTCACATAGAAACAATGGGGCCGTTGACTGGGGCCTAAGTAATACCTGAGATTTCTCTTTCCCTTTATACAAAGCGCTACAGTCTTTGCTCTGACTCTCCCCTCTGTCTGCAGCACCCGCCATCTCCAATTCCAGGCTGCTCACCAACCAGGAGGGCACGGTCGCCACTCTGACCTGGGAAGTCCCGCCCACTTCTGTTGTTACAGGTGAGGGGTCCCTAAGCTCCTGGAAGGTAAAGTTGTGGATAGTTAAAAGTGCATTACGCAGCTTCTCTGGTGGAGGGTCCGTCACCTGCTTGTCACCATGGAGATGTTATTACTTTGGCAGGAATGTTCGATGGTATGACATTAAACACAAGTATCTAGTATTTATTCATCATGGCTATTTCTATTGCTCATACAATATTAGATACAATGATTCTCTCTGTGAATAGGGTTGCCTGCCTGACCTGTAATGCAGCCTATTGTTGAATCCCTCAACATAAATAGGTTTAATTTCTACTGTGGAACATTCTAGACAAAGCAATAACATCTCACTGAAGACAAGTAGGTGGCGCACCCTAATTTAGAAAAGTTACGCAGTGCACCTTTAAGCTGACTCATGGGTACAGGCTTATCTACTGAGAAGTCTGGTTCTAAATCTGTGCCCATCAGCACAAGTGAGGAGGGCTGTTGAAACTGGAAACATCCTGGGAATATGGGGGTGTAAACAAAACAGAGAGTCACGTTTGGAAAACAGAGCCAGTAGTGTGGAGGACAAATGTCAGATATCATTTGTCATGTCTCATTAAAGGAGCTGTATGTAAGATTTTCATTTTCTAAACATGCGCTAAGTATGTCCCCAGATATGAGGTAAACATGTTCAAATCATATTGAAGTTTTACCTGTAACAATTGTAATTCTGATCACAAAAACACTGATCATGTTATCCATATATTTGGTGTTTTGGGTCTTAAAACGATGATCCAAACAGAAAGCAGAATGAGCTTCACATGAATCTCTCATTTGGGTTGTCAGTTTCAATGCTGAAATCCAGTTGGTTTAAACCTGGTTTATACCAGTATGGCATTTAGATGATCTATTATCTAGCATTTAAATTATCTATCTTTGTTAGTATATCGGTTCAGTGAGGAGGAGAACCCACACAGTCTGAATGCATGTTTTTCAGAGTATGAGAAAACACATGTGATTGAAAATGTAAGATGAACATCTGGAATGCCATACTGTGGAACATGCTGCAATCACATCACCATGAGACAAGCATGTGTTTTTCTCCATTTATCAAAAACACATCTGGGTCACATAAACACACAGAGGCAGTTATTTTTCCCCATCTTATTGCAGTCTGTATACTGAAAAGGCTCTGTTTATTTATTTATTTGATTGGGACAGTGCATGTTAAAGGACAGACATGAACACAGACACACAGGATTATAGCTAAAGGTTCATTTCAACCCGTTGTTTAACAACAACAGATTTGACTCCCTCTTCTGGCCATTGTATGCTCTACCAATGATGAAAAACTTTTCTTTTTTAAAATTTTTTTCATGTTTTTATTAGTTATTTGCATAGTCCCTTAAACCTAGATATAGAGGGCACATACAGTTTTTTCTCATTGTCAGTATAAAAACAGGCCATGCCTCATGTGAAAGCTCAGAACAGTAAAGGCTCAGAGTTGTTATCAATACAGGCTATATTTGAATGAACATGTTAACCTCGTACCTTTGGACACAGAAAGGTAATGTTCATGAAATTTAAAATCAAAATCCAACATACAGTTCTTTTAACAACAACCACTCCAGAAAATCTACCCACTGTATTTCTCCCAACATCTAATCCAGCATTAACCGTAACATTGTGTTTTTCTCACAGGGTTCGACATTCAAATGCAGGGGCCAGATCTCATACATTCAAACGATAATGTCTCCAGGGGCACTGGTCGCTCAAATTCATTCCGCACCATTCAGCAGAAGAATGGCTCTGCTCGGTCAGCGGACGTCCTCACCCTAGACCCTGAGGAGAGGTACAAGTTTAGAATCATCCCCAAAGCTCGCTTCACAGCAGGAGAACCATCCAACGAACTGCGAATCGGACCAGGTATGAAAATGGTCAGGAGAAGTTAGGGCTAACTCTTATTTTTCTTAACAAAAATTGAGATCATGTTTAGTCAACATGCTGTTCCACCTTGTGATGTCACAAGGCAGTAGTTTTAAAATTAACAGTAACCTTTTACATTTGTTTAGTAGAGATTGGCAATTCCAGGGCTGAAATTATCCCAATGATTGTAGTGAAAGTGTATGGAGTTTCAAAACATGGTAGAGCACTTCCTGTATCACCACATGACATCACAAGTTGGAACAGAGTGTTTTTAGCTTGAGAGAAAAGCTCAGCTTAAACATGCAGGATTTGTGTGTTAAACATGTGAATGAAACAAAACACAACTCCAGGTATATTTTTGATGAAGAAACGTTACAACACTGATCAGAAAATAGCATAATATGGGCCCTAAAGAGAAGATTTCAAAACTACTTTTAAGAATCCCATGCATTTCAAAATGTTTGTAGAGATCTACAGAATTAGCAGCTTTATGACAAATAAATCATTTCTATGGTTTGCAGAGAACTTCAATTGCTGCAGTTTTTGCCATTTGCTAATTGTAACCATTCAAATTGTGATTTTAATTTAATTGTGATAAATTTTACAAACTTTATTGAGATATATGCATGCTTTTATTTTATATTCATGGTGAAAATGTACTTATTTTAATTTTCATCTGATTATTTTTGTGGTTCTCAGGTGAAGGGTTGAGTGGGTCGGCCATCGCTGGGATTGCAGCTGGGATTCCAGCGGGCTTCTTTCTGCTGCTGATACTGATTGGGATCATCTGTTACCTGATCTACAGAAACAATGACCGTAAGTACAAACTGAAAGACCATTTTAAGTGAGCAGAATGTTTGAAATATCTGCTTAAAGAGACCCATATTACTCTATTTGCTGATCTGTTATAATGTTTTTTTCTCATTAAAAACAAACCCTGCATATTTAGGCTTGAGTTTTTCTCTCAAACAGAAAACACACTGTTCCTCCTTGTGATGTCACGTGGTAATGCATTAAGTGCTCCACTGTGTTTTTAAACGCTTTAAAACTTCACTAGAATCATTTGGATGATTTCAGCCCTGGAATTGTTGATCTCTACTGAACAAGAGGTAAAATGTAGCTGTTGAAAACTATCTCTTCATGACATCATAAAGTGGAATAGAGCATTTTGAGCTAAAGGGTTACTATAAAGAGGTATGTTTTTGAGGAGGTAACAACTTTCCAACTTGACTTAAAGCTCATGAAAATCAATTTTTGTTTTAATGTAACTTTCCTTTTTTCAGGTGAGCAGGCCAGGTATCCAGTATCAACAGACAAGGTGAGATATGTTAACATTATCAAGGATTAAATTTATGCCAGTTTCATAGATAATATTTTATCATTAATTAATTTGAGTAAAATTTGTGCAAGGCTTTATTACTATTTATGTATTATTACAATATGTGTAAAGTCATATAGAGGATTATTCCCAGCCAAGCAACATCATCTTCATGGAGACAAACTTTCAGTTGGTTATATCAACAATTTTGCTTTGCCCTGTGAAGTGACTGCTGTTGTGATTGTGAGGAATACAAAATAAATTGAAAACAGAATTATATATTAGTAATTCAATGTTACAGAATTGAAATTCAGTTAAACTTTTATGATATTTTTTTCTTTTCCTTCTTTTTAAAGGGTGTGAAGACCAAAGCAGAACTGGCCTCTAATAACATCCGAATGGCTGGAGGTCTAAATCATTATAATCCAGATTACAACCGTTTACAAGAGGTACCACACTACTAAAGGAAACTTACATTATTCTGTTCATTATCTGCATTCTAAGTTGTTGTATTTGTTATAGGCCTCTTCTGAGCGCTCCATGGATCTGCCTGCGTTTGTGCCACCTCCTCCAGTCAGAGTTGCTACCACTGTATAAAGCAATATTGTATGTCTTATTCTAAGTTAACTTTTTGTATTTATTGTATGTTTTATTGTTTACTGTATTGCAAATAATTTAATGAGAACTGAATTATTATACTGTCAAAGGGAATTGTCATTATTTAACAAACACCTTAAAATAGATCTTACTTTTCAATTGTCTGTTATTTCTCAAGATAACTTCCTTCTCTTTCAATATGTAATATACTTTTGTCGATATGATGTGCATTTCTTAGGCTTGAGTATTTCATCTGTAGCCAGATTGTGAGCTTTGTTTCTATCAACCTGTTGTTGAATTTGCTTCATGCTGCAGTTCTAGAGGGTAGCCAGCAGAGGGAGCTGTTGTCGTTGAACTGAAAAGCTTCTGAAAACACCAGCCACGTTTAAATTTAAGCTCTTTTTGGGGTTCAGATGACATCGCAACATTTAGATCAATAATATTTAATACAGATGAAGACAACTATAATGGGTATTGTTAAAAAACACTTGTGTACTCTTTATTCCAACATACATA
The DNA here is from genome assembly GCF_026225935.1 of Boleophthalmus pectinirostris. Lineage (NCBI taxonomy): Eukaryota > Metazoa > Chordata > Actinopteri > Gobiiformes > Gobiidae > Boleophthalmus > Boleophthalmus pectinirostris. Next base: position 10,960,636 of record NW_026571447.1, on the reverse strand, counting down.
AAGATAATGTATGGTCTGTGTGGACACTGAACACAATATACAATATTTAATAGCTGGAATATTTGTAACTATATAAAAACATGCATCACACACAAAAAAAAATTTAGGCAGGCCTGGGAGATCCAAGTAACAAAAAACAAAAAAAAAACATTCCTTGCATAACTTTGAGGTCGCTCCACATACCACTGGTGTAGTTAGTAATAGAAAGTACTTTTTTTTTTTTTTTTTTAATTCCCTGAGACACTACAATGTAATCATTTGCAATGTAGAGTGTAATCTGTCTCTTGCCCCCCATCAAGAAGAATTAGTTCATCTTAGACTTACACAAAGTTTATTAAGCAACGGAAATTATTCTAGAATCTTTGTATGACACTATTTAGTTTTTTGTTTTTTCATGGATTATAGCTTGTAGACTTCAGCATCAGTATAAAGTTAGAACATATCATCCATGCAGATAGTCATATGTAGGCTATATGGTTTAATCTTTACAGATAATGTTACAGCAACATATTCCAAGTATTTAAGAGTGAGTTTTTAGTATTGTACGTGATTACTGCAGGTGATATGACATGTAATTACAATGTAGTCTGCTTTCTGTGATCTTCATTTGACCAAACCTCACTGCTTTAATATACTGGCCTGTGTGCATTAGACCTGTGCTCAGAAACCTGCCTGAGTCCTACTGACCACACTGAATCAAAGTGCAGCCTCAGCTCTTCCATTGACTGGAGCAGGACTGCAAGCCTCTGCACATCCACAGCTTCCAGAATGCCTCATAGAACAACAGAGTGCCGGACAGTGGAGCAGGCCCTGGGTTGCCAGATTTTCAGAGAGCAAAAAGCGACTCCAGCCATACAAGCCCCAAAGAAGCCCCAAACAGATGCAAGTTGTGTGTCACAGCTGAGCGAGAGCTAATAAGACATGCATATTTTTATTAGAATATTTAACATCAATAACATCATTTAACAGCTTGTATTTCAGTCATTTCTATAGACTGTGTATGGCCATTACTGAGTCTATTAATAGAACTGAAGAAGGTTAAAAGTCATCTTTTTTATGATGTAAAAGTGTCACTCATCAGCAAGCCCAAAAACGCAACTTTCAATTTGCAAGCAAGAATTTGTATGAATCTTCTACTGTTTCCTTATTGTATTGCCTCAAAGCATCCAAAAAAAGTGCTATATAAGTTTGATGTATTATTATAATAAAGCAGCTTTCCAAAAAACAAGCCCAAAGTCGATATGAAGACAGAGACTTGGAGCAGTCCACGTCCAGGACCTGTACCTCCAACCAAAAAACTGAACCAACCCCACAACCAAGAGGCAGAAAGTAACTACTTGTGAATACTCATGTTACTGTTATTGTATAGATTTTTTGTGGTAATTGTACTTTTTTAGTAGGTTTTTAAACTTGAACTTGTAACTGAGCATACATCTAACCATGCAATTGTAATTAGTTACATTTTGAAGGTGACACTTCAAGTGAAGAGGGACAACATTTACAGATATCAACTTCTTCTTCAGGAACTTTAGATTTAAATTTCTTGCTTAATTTAGTTTACATATTAGATACAAAAACGTTTCTTTGTCTTATATTTATTACTTGAGTAAATCAGGGCTTACTGAAATTTGACCCATTTTGCCTCTTTTTTAAAATTAAAACTTTAATAAACCAGACTTGGACTTAGATATCAACAAATCCATCTGAATGATCCATTAAAAAACGTAATTTTTCTATAAAATACAGATCTAAAAAAACTGCTAAAAATAATAAATAATAAGGCTAAAATTGTGATAAAAAGTAACTTTAATGTGTACACTGAGTAGTGTTTTTCATGTATACTTTTATTTATTTTTTTTTTTACATTTTTGCTTTTAAAATACAATAGTAATGTTATGTATGAGAGGAACACACAAAGTACAATTTTGGCAGCAGTACTTGAGTTAATTTTTAGCCATGTAACTGTACTATACAAGGCCTGTCACGAAAACAAACTTTGAAACATGATATATTGCTACAGATATATAGCAATAAGCAGTAGTATTGAAACTACTTTATTCCTTTGACACAATTAAAAATAAAGCAGGATAATTACAGGAAACAATTTAAAATACAGAATCATTGCAAAACATGAGCTACACAAAGAACCATCAAATAGTCCTGGACGTTCCTTTTTCATGCTTTACAGCTCAAATCTTACCATATTACATAAATAAATTGCAGAAACCTCCCCACTATTGCAACAAAATATACACATGATAAATACTGAGCCCAAAAATACATTGTTCTCGCTTTTATAATGGTGGTTTTCAGATTCCACAATGTGATGATGTCTACTCCCAGAGCCAGATTTCCCTGTTCATTACATTGTACATTACCATGAAATATTGAAAAAGTAAAGCCACAAATATTGAACCTGATCATTTCTAGAACTGTCTCGACACGTAAACTCACTCATTACAACAATAATCTGCATTTTAACTATATTCATTTTGGTGGAGGGTCTGTTGTCCCGGGGCCCAGGGTTTTAGGGACCCAGAACTGGATCCTTAGCCTGTTAATTTATTCATTTTAATATGGGGGCCCATGCAAGCTGTCTTGCCCCGGGCCCCCAAATTTCTGTTGACGGGCCTGGATATATAAAAAATTACATGTTATCTTAAATTATCAATCTGAATCTGTTAGGCCCCCTTTTATTTGTGTATGTAGGCCTATTTATTTTTTTCCCCCATTCTAAATAAACACTTTAAGTCACTACGTTACGTCACTAATATTATTTTTTTCCATCTTCTTTTCACTGTGGCTTAAGGTAATTTTTCCCATTCCCTTTCTTTTCTTTTGTTTAACCAATTATTAATCTATTTATTATCTTCAATTTTTTCCTCATTATTCTTTTCACCACTGCCACAGCCCACCCACCGGGCCCCACGCCGCACCCCCATGTGTTCCGCTGGTCAATGGGTCACGTGACCCCGGGCCCTCCAGCTCAAGTGCGTGGGGTTTTAAAGGATTTTGCCTCCATCGACAGAAAGTGGAGGGGATAACTTTTTGGAATTCAGCCTAGAACGCTCTCTTTGACACTGGGCGCACTCGAAGCCTGCACCCGGTTCACGCTTTCCTTAAGAGGGTTTGGTAATCCTCGCCACTTCAGGTAAGATGATTCAGATTTCTAAAGATGGCTACCATTAAAAAAAAAAAATAAAATAAAAAAAAGTTGATTTTGTTTATTCTTTATCTATGTAGATTCATTAATCTCACAAAAGGAAAAAAAAATATTTGTACAAGTTTTACCTGCTGCTACTTAAAGGTGCATTGTGTAACTTTAATGGTGGAGCGCCCCTTAAATGGTTTTCTTCATGGAGATGTTATTGCTTTGGCTGGAATGTTTCACAGTATGGCATTAAACCTTTCTATCTTCATGGAGACCAAACCAGACCAAGTTACAGGTCAGATCTGTGGAGAGGCTACCCTACTCACTGTCAGAAATGAATGTTTCTGTAGGTATTTTTGAGCTCTAAAACCACCTGGATTTGAATACATGTAAGGCAGAGTTGTTTAATGTCATACTGTGGAACATTCTAAGCCGAGCATGACATATCTAAAGAAACAAACAGGTGACGAACCCCCAACCAGAAAGTTACACAATGGACCTTTATCTCTGCAGTCCTTGGGCAGGTGAATGCACACAAAAAAAAAACAAAAAAAACCCACATTGCATTACATTACAGTACATTATTAAAACTAACTTCATCATTAACATTAACAGTATAATACTATAAAATGTTGCCATATCTAATACATTATGTTTCGTATAGTCCATACAAGTGTATATACATATATATGTGTGCGTGTGTGTGTGTGTGTGTGTGTGTGTGGTATAAAGATGATTATATTGTCATGAAGGTGGTCAGACAACAACTACTGCAGTTATGGATTTATTAATATTTATATAATTTAAAGAATGCTATGTTGTCTTTATACATAGATAAATATATGGGGCAATATAAACAAGATGTAGTGGTAATGTTTGCTGATGTGTATGTTAACTATTTGGGCTATTTGTCACCAATAATCTCTATCTGATTGGCAGTTTAACTCTTAACTTGAATCATCATAATAAACTATTTGTTCATGATGAAATTAAGCCTTCATTCATATTGAATAAGGCTTATTAAGATTTTTGTCATTAAGTATAACCATTTCAGTGTTATTTCTTAACAGAATGTGTGTTCAGATAATGCATTAAATAAAAGAGAGAATCGTGGTGCTTTCAACAGCCTTTGCATATTGTATAAACAGAACATTTTAACAGTGCAATGCAAATGATACTTTGCACGCGCTAACTTTAGGCACTTCTTTGTCTAAATCTCTGTTAGTCAAGTTAGACTTTAATCTGAGTTTTATTATAACAGAGAAAGAACTCACTTTTTAAACAAGTCTCTCAGACATTAAATTACTGTCACAAGTTTGTCAGCATTAGCCAGCAGTTAGTGTCTCTCACTTTTTTGTTGAAAATCAAACGTCTAAACAGTACCACAGACGCTGATAACAGGCTCTTGAGAATGTGTTACATATTTTTCTTGAATTTTCAGACAATCTTAACACTTTTTTGTCTGTGTTTGTTAATGTTTGTGTTGTGTCACAGTGATATCTAACATGCCGCCAATAGAGATAAACGTAGAACACCCCCAGCATGATGTTCTAAGTATCAATAGTAACCCTTTCAATCCTAATCCTATTTTAAGTCTCATCTTAAGACCCACTTTTATTCTCTGGCTTTTAACACTGCTTGAGTTGTGTGATTTATTTTTATTTATTTTACTTATTTGTGTTTTGCTGTTATTTCATTTTATACTCTATTGTTTTAGGATTGGTTTTAGGACACAGGTTTTAGCAATTATTGGTGGTTTTCAGATTCAAGAATGTGAGGTCTTACTCTCAGATGTGGGCAAGAGACAGATTTTTCTATTGATTACATTGCACTTTGCCATGAAATATTCAAAAGGTAAATACACAAATATTGAACCTGATCATTGAACTTGACATCATCTGAAACCCAGCAATACCTTTTATTGTTTTCTTGTGCTGTTTGTTGTGCTATATGAATAAAATGTGTTTGGATATGTTTTTCGTCTTTGCAGTGCGTCGCATCTTGGCAGTCATCACGTCACTCATGATGTACAGCTTCATGGGAGGGGGCCTGTTCTGTGCCATAGTGGGGAACATCCTGCTGGTAGTCTCCACAGCCACAGATTACTGGATGCAGTACAGGCTCTCGGGCAGCTTCGCTCACCAGGGCCTGTGGAGGTACTGCATGTCCGGCAAGTGCTACATGCAGACTGACAGCATTGGTAAGTGTAATAAAGCCATACTGCGGGACATCACAGCAGAGGTAGGTAGAGTAGCCAAACGTTGTAGTCAAAGTGCACTATGTAAATTTTTTGGTTGGGGGTCTGTCATCTGCTTGTCTCTTGTCGTTGCTCTGTCTGGAATGTTCCACAGTGTGACATTAAACAGCTCTACCTTACATGTTTTCAAGGATTTATAGCTTAAAGGTAATTACAAAAAGAGGCATTCTGACCATAGCCTGTATATATAAATGGACATATAAAGTACTAGTCGCTGCCTGTTTTCCAAACTGGTAGTTCGCATTCCGGCTCCTTCTGACCCTGACTCCCGTGGACTTACATTAGAATATTGTGACCCCTCTCTGTAACTGCTGCTGTGAGCCTCGTCATTTTGGCCTTTAAGTGTTCATATTAACCCACTGCATGATCCTGTTTTGTTTTTTTGTTTTTTTACCGCTATCTCGGCCATTTAAAAAATCCTATCCGTAATTTAGATCCTGGTTCCAAATTCCCTCCTATAACTGCTAGTATCGTGAGCTTCATTTGACTGGAGCTGAACGCTATGAGTGACGTCACGCTCGCTTAGTCCACTTCTTTATACAGTCTATGATTCTGACTGTGTGCAGGCTTGTGACCCCACAGATATGACCTGTAACTTGGTCTGGTTTAGTCTCCATGAAGATAGAAAGGTTTAATATCATATTGGGATCCATTCCAGACAAAGCCATAAAATCTCTATGGGAAAAGTATTTAATGGATCCTTCAGCAGAAAAGTTACACAATGCACGGTAGTACCCCAAAGTAGTACCCCAAGAAGTTACTCAAGTTAGGGTAATAATTTATGTAGGAAAACTACTGCTCAAGTAAGAGTACTTTAAATAGTAAATGCTGTGACGTAACATCTGATTTATAATTTGAAGTTAAAGTCAGTGGAAGGATAATGCACAGAATCTGGTATTTTCAAATTATAGACACAGTAAATGAAAAAAAAAAAAAAAAAAAAAAAACCATTACATGTAGTAGGAGTGGTGCAAAAAACTCAAATGTTCAAATAATTTCATTTTATTTTAATGACATTTTCCCTCGTAAGAAGCCATGGTTGATACAGACGGACCTTGCATGTCTCTGATTGGCTAAAACACCTGTCAATCAAAGCCCAATATTTACAAATGTATCCATTCCATTTAAAGCCCGCCACACACTACAGGATTTGTCAGTCTTAAACGATTTTTTAAAGATGCATCAAAAAGCGCACATTACAGACACGAGGATGAAACCATACACAACAGCTAGTGACTGTCTGCAGTTAAGCAACTCACTTTGAGACCCTAAACTGTTCAAAATATCTGAGTATAGCACTTTAAATTTAGATGCAAATCAAAATGGTTTTATTATTATTTGTGAAATGTGATGCAACAGTTCAGATAAATGCTTTTGATGCACAGAAGACTGGATGTAGAGTCACTGTAGCAGCTTCACTCAGATCTGTGCTGAGTAGATTTATGTAAACAGACACACTTGAGGATCTGCTTTTGCCTTTTTACTTTTTAAAGAACACTTCGAACTGGATTAATAGTGCTGTTTTGTGGGCTGGGTGTCATTATTTGCAGAGGAGAAATTCTGATAGGGATGAAATGCTACAGTTTAACTTTACATGAGGTGAGTAATATAGTCGCAATATTATTTTCACTATTTCCTGGGTTTTTTTATTGGCTGGTGCAGTAGCTGTGGTTTTATGGTTACGATATGAAAGAGCAGCTTTAACACCGCACACATGAGAAGAGCAGAGAATTAAAAATCACAAACTTGTTGAGAAATGTAATCAGGGTTTAAATAGGACAAATTATCCTGTAGTGTCTGGTGGGCTTTAGTTCCTTAATCAAAACCTTGTACAGCAAAGAAGTCTCGTTACTTATTGGTAAACTTAGACTTAAACTTGGACAAACTTTATTGACCCACAAAGGAAATTATTTAAGTTTCAGTTTTCAGATTCTAGAACATGATGTTGACATAGTTCCAAATAGGGACAATAGACAGTTTTTCCTATTTTTACTTTAACTTTATTTGCCATGTGGTAATAATAATAATAATTATTATTATTATTATTATTTACTTTTTGAGTGCCTCTGCTTTTTCTACTTTGTCTTTGACTGGTCCCTATACTGACAATTTTTCCACAATCACAATCTCTTCACATCCAAGTAGCACTTCTGCCCCCTAAAGTTTTGCAGTTTTATCTATTTTTTTAAATTGTTCTTTGCCATGAAATATCTTAAGATGACTATTCAATAATGGGGAAACTTACTATTTCGATTAGTGATTAGAGCAAACAATAACAATATATATTTTACCTACCAGTTCAGAATTTTGGATATAGGACCTCATTTCCTAGTGAGCCAGAGTGTTGGGAGACCTGTGGAGACACTTTTTGAAATAATCCATCGAGTTCTTGTATTTGCAGAGGTCGCTGGTGCTAGGCTAGTGCATGTCAATGGCCATAGTTAGCCTGTCATTAAAAACAGTCTTACCCACTCCACAAAACACCCCAAAAAAATCTATTATTACGCCAGACTGTCTGTAAATGTCTGTGTCGATAGAATAATTTTAGAAGTAAAACCAACGTTGCATTTGAAGGATTTATGTCTGAACAGTAGCAGAGAGTTGTACTTTGTGATAGAAAACTTGGCAGCGGCGGACTGATATCACCTGGCACCTGTCTTATCGGCTCTGTAATAGTTTGTTTACCTGCAGCTGCCATAGTGACACATAGAGCATACGAAGAAGCCTGATCCAGATATGGCTACGTTCATATCATCACAACTAACTCGAGCAGAGTAAAATGCCGCTGATGCTGAGAAAATAGTCCCTAAACATGTGACAATTCATGTGACACAAGGTTAGTTTTACTTCTAAAATTATTCCATTGACACAGACATTTACATCGACAGTCTGGTGTAATAATAGATTTGCTTTGGGTGCTTTGTGGAGTGGGTAAGACTGTTTTTAGTAGCAGGCTAACTATGGCCATTGACATGCACTAGCCTAGCACCAGTGACCTCTGCAAATACAAGGACTCGATGGATTATTTCAAAAAGTGTCTCCACACATCTACAGCACTCTGGCTCACTAGGAAATGAGACCCTGTGCCCAAAATTTCAAACTGTCCCTTTAAATATTATTGGCCTATAGCAGGGGTGTCAAACTCATTTTGGTCCAGGGGCCGTGTCCAACCTACTCTAATCCCAAAGGGGCCGGATCAGAAAACTAATGGTATATATACCCCAAAAATAACAATAAGTTCAAATATTTGTGCAGAGAAACACAAATCTATTACAGAAATCTGTTTTAATTGATGAACTCTTTCTTTTACAAAATATTATAATATTATAAACAACCTGAAACTTTAAGAAAAATGTAATTTCAACACAATGTTTTAACATTAACTTGTATGTAAATAGGAATAAGTCCATTTTTGTTGGAAAATCCTGCACTCTGCTCCACTTTTCTCGTGTTGGACATTTTGTTGATGAGGGTGTCACGGTCAACAGTCAAAACGATCGTCGTTTAAGAGAGTTTGGAAAGAGACAAGTCTTCATTTGTGCTGCTCTGGTGGGAGGGGCCACGTACAGAGACGCTGGAGACGCTGCTCTGCTCAGCACCGCAGAAAATTACCAATAATAGTATAACTACAATAATAATAGTTAATAATAGTTTAATAATTGAAATATTTTTGTAGAAAATCAGCCGAGGGCCAGATTAAAGATCTTGGAGGGCCGGATCTGGCCCCCGGGCCGTATGTTTGACACCTGTGGCCTATAGAATGGTGTAATGTCATCTGAAACCCAGCAATTGTTTACATTGTCATAAAATATCAGAAAGGTAAATTCCCAAATATGGAACCTGATCATTTCTGTTACTGACTAGCCATATGTTTGTTAAAAGAAAAGCCAAAAATCAAAGAGACAAATCAATTGCGTTCAACTGTCAAAAACAATTCCACTTGTAATATTTTATCTGAATATTAGCCCATGCTATATTGCAACAAAGAACTGCATTTTATCGATATTCATTTTACCTAACCCGCATCTGTATTAAATATTATTGGCCTGAAGATGTGTTACAATGTTATATGAAACCTGTATGTATTTGTGTGCAGCGTATTGGAATGCAACACGTGCCTTCATGATCCTGTCTGCCATGTCATGCTTTGCGGGCATCATCGCGGGCATCCTCTCCTTTGCCCACTTCTCTGCCTTCGAGAGATTCAACCGCTCATTCGCCGCTGGGATCATGTTCTTTGTTTCCAGTGAGTATTCCAATCCAGCACATCCTGGAGCATTACATGGAGTCCACTGTGCCCTTTGTTATCACTTATAGCTGATTTTACTGTCTTAAAGAACACATATTATTCGAAATAGACTTAACCATATTATAACATTGTTCCCTCATTAAAAACATACCTGAAGTTCATCATTCATGCTGGTTTTCAGGGAAGTCTTAGAATTGTTATGTCATAGATAAAGACTTTGTGCAGGGTATGCAAGGACATGTTTAATAGCCAATAACAATGTAAATAATGCATGATATTTGTTCTTTAAAACAAACACTAGAATGCTAAACGTACAATTCCTGATTCTCAGACAAGAAAATGCTCAAATACATGGAAAATTGGGTAGAGGCCCCTTAATAGCAGTCCATTTTTAATTCTGTTGATATGTCTTTATTTGCAGCCCTCTTTGTTTTGCTTGCAATGGCCATTTACACCGGAGTGACGGTGAACTTCCTGGGCAAGCGCTTTGGGGACTGGCGTTTCTCCTGGTCTTACATACTAGGCTGGGTGGCTCTGCTCATGACATTCTTTGCAGGTTAGTTCAAAATGTAAAAATGCTCGTATATTGTATTACCTAATAACCAGATCATTTACAGAAATATTTGTATAGCTATCAGTGGCATTCAGAATACATTTACTTTACTAAATTAAAAAGAATACAAGGGCAGTACTTCATCATGTAATTCTGGCTTTGAACTGCATAGTATTAGTTTAAAAAAACTGAAACATAGCTCTTGCAGTGAGTGCATATGTGTGTTTTTTTTTGTTTGTTTGTTTGTTTTTTTTGCATATTTTCAGACATAAATTAATGCATGCAACAAAAACAAAAAAGTTTTTTGTAATTATATGACACGTTTTCTCACTATAATATAATACAAATCAACATAAAAGTATTCCAAATATTCAGAATACAGAGCTCTGATTGGTCCATGTATCAGAGTACATTACAAAATATATTTAAATTCATTCTGTAACTAAATAAATTTTCCCATCACTGACTGAAGAACGGCCAAAACATTGCATTAGTTCAATAACTGCACTATGAGGGGCAGCAGAGACTGTTATTACAGTGTCCAGTCTTGACTCAAATATCAACCTGTGCATGCTGTTATGGTTGTTCTTGGGAAACACAATTTATGGGTGTGGATTTGGTGTGTGACTGAATGGTGAGCCTGATGGTGCACACAAAGACTGTGAGATATGACTGTGAAAAAGTTGGCCAGCTTGTGAAGCACAGTGCAATTAAAGTGTTATTATTCATAAACCCCAACACTCGTAAGATCAGTTGATAGCCAGGGGTGAGACAAGAGCTTGTGCCACAAGATCTCACAGGACAAAACTGCCATAAGCTTTTACATGTGTTTATATCTGGATGGGGTAAAAGGATAAACTTTGCAGAGAACTGAATAGATATGCTAAAATCTTGTCTCGGTCTCATGGACCTAATCTCATGTCTCATCTCATGAAAACATTCCACCCCCTATTAACAGCTACCCACAGGTGTCAAAAACACTGGCTGAACTTGAATGCTTTTTCACAGGTATCTTCTACATGTGCGCCTACAGAATGCATGAGTGCCGGAGGGTGGCTGGCCCGCGGTGAATGACCAGGAGGTCACATGTAAAGCAAAGGATGCTGTCAAATAATAAAACTGGGAGTTTTGCATACGTATCACTGCGTTGTGGTGGTTCGACTTGTCATTTGTGTGTAGATTTACATGTACTTGCTGTAAAATAAGTCCTGTAGGAAAATAACACACCAAAACAAAACCCATAACTTCAATTCAGACTTATTAATTCCTAATTAATAGCTATTCACTTTTTTAAATTTTGTTTTATTAACAATGTTTTTCTATGTGCCACAATAATTTACATTGAGGTAGTAGTGCCCCTTTCATGGACAGAAATTCATGTTTTCACACTTAGAGGGAATACATTCTAATTTGCCCATGTCCTTATATGTACTTTTTTCAACCAAAATGCTTCAGTTTTTAAACATCACAGTCCATACAAAATACTGTCCCATCACTATAGATAGACAGATGAGCATTTGCAGACAGCAAAGCCATAATCTTTTGCATAAATGTAATACCACAACATGACTGCATGTTTATCTATTTGTTTAAGATTCCCTGAAATATTAGTAAATGCTGTGAAAGACAGGTACAGTGTAGAGATTTTAAAATACATTTATCGTCACGCAGTGAGTTGGTAAGTATAAAATGTACTCATATTGTTTCAACAACCCAGCTTTATATGATGTGCCATGGAGCACGTCTTCAAAGGTGGGTGGAGTTTTGACTCAGCATGACAATAGTGATAGCTTTCCCCTATTTTCATCTCAAAAAGTGTCAGAGAAAAGTAAAAAATAAAACAACAACAACTGGCAAGCAATACGAGTGGCAACACCTATATTCAGATTGCCAGATTTATATATGTATTCATCTTTATTTAACCAGGTGAAAAACAAAACAAAACATTAATCAAAATCTCTTTAAGGGTGACCTGGGCCAAAGTGGAACTGCAGCACACATGTTGAAAAAAACATTTACACATTTGAACTAAAATAGAAACAGTATAAATTATTTTAAAAGGACTGCATTTTAGAACAATGACAATGTTCATAGGATTCTTGCTCTTTGTCTTGTGCTAGTAGATCATGTCTGCAGAGAACTGGGTTCTCCCTCTGTAAAGGGCTTTAAGAAGCTGAGGCATTACGTGGGTTCTCTATGACAGAAATGTGCAGCTCATTTTTCCGGAACAACACAGACTTCTTGATCCTGCTTCGGAAGGCTGAGGACGAGAAGTAGAAAATGATTGGATCCAGACAGGTGTTAAGGGTGGACAGGAGCAGTGTGTAATACCTCCATACCGGGCTCTGGCCCTTGATGTATCCCAGGAGGTGAGTGATGTTATAGGGCAGCATGCACACCAGGAACACGGCCAGAGTCCCCAGAGCCATGCCGATGGCCTTGTGCTTCTGCTGGGGGGACATCCGGGGCAGGCTGTACAGCAGGTAGATGCAGCGCAGGTAACAGAACACACAGATGAGCAGAGGAATCAAGCACAGGACAAAGAACATCTCCAGGCGCACTGGCAACAGGATCTGAGGAGATTTGGAAATACATTACTTTTTTTATTAAAACAATTGAAAATTATCATTATCATTTTGCACTCTTCCACCTCTACACATCCCTACATATTTTAGTACATTTGACAGACTACAAGACCCTGGAATCCAGAATACACACTTTTACAATACTTGAGAAGATGTGAGTCTGAGCACCAGAAAATCTCCCTGAGTTCAGATGAGCGTGACAGGTGGGTTATGCAATTAGAGACACACATGATCAGTCCAAAACATATATGGCTTCTTAAAAGGAAACTATAAGACTGAAAAACATTGTGGATTTCTGGGGAATAAATGAGTGATGCACTAAATTCTGTTAAACTGGTGACATATTTTTGAATTTGCCTAAAATGAAGGATGACTTGTGACCTCATCTGATTGGATGGTATAAACTGAATCTGATTCAAGGACTGGTTACCAGACTGATATCATAATTAAATTGCCATGTACTTATTTAAATCTATTAAATGGCAGTAAAATAGCCTACTTTAAGTGTTGTATGAAGTTTGGGCGTTTTTTATTGAATTAAATGAGCTTCAGTTTCTTCGTCTGTCCATGTTGTGTTTGCTGAAAAATAGTACGATCACTGGGAATGATAGACTGGACTTAAATATTAACACAGTGGTTTCTAATGGAGTAGTGTAGCGAATTTTGAAAAGACTCTTGTTTTAGCGATAGATGATTAATGTCACAGTTATTTGTGGCACTAATCACCTATCTGTGGCAGAGCAGGGGGCGCTGTTGAGCCCTGTCAATATAATGGTAGGGGAGACCTTGCTCTGTAGAGAAAAACAGAGAGACATTATTCTGGATTTGCCAGGCAAACAAGATCTATACTACTCAGCACAGGCAAAACAAAAATAATTGTATGTACCTGCAGCTGCTTGGGTGAGAAGGCTTCATAGCACATGGAGGAGTTCTGGGACAGAGACGGGTGGTGTTGGGCAATAAAGACGATGCTACAATGAGCCGCTGAAATGATCCAGATAAGCACACCGCACAAGATGGCGTAAAGAGGCCGATGCAGTCTGCGGTAGGCAACAGGCAATGCCACAGCCACGTATCTCACCAGGCTGATGGCCGTGAGCAGGAGCGAGCTGGTGTAGATGGTGCAGAAGAAAATGAAGGAAGTCAAGGAGCAGAGTACAACCGGCAGGGTCCAGGTCATCCCAGAAGCCGCCTCGTGCATCTTCAGCGGGAGCACGCAGAGGAAGAGCAGGTCGGATACTGTCAAGTGCAGCAGCAGGATGTCCATGGGCAGAGGCCGGCTCTGGATCTTGGCACTGAAAGCATACAGGGCTAACAGGTTTGCTGGAAGTCCCATCAGGAAGGTGAGGATGTAGACTGACAGGATGACTTCAGACTTGACCTCCTCCATTTTCAATCTGCACGAGAGGAAATACAGCAGGTTTTTAGTGCTGGTTTTTTGACAGTAAATATCCATTAGACCAACTCAAAAGGAGAATAGACCTGTTGAGTTATGAACTGATTTTAAAATGTAATATAATATAACAAGATTTGATAAAAAAGTGTAATGCTAATACCTAGGCTTTGAAGTCGGCTCTGATTTCTAAAGTACATTTTTCATTCATTCTTTCTGTAGATTTCTATGAAATTCTAATGTTAAGAGAAAGCACAGGTGAAGTTTGACTTTTGTGTTGGGGGAGGCAAACTTTTTATCCACTGTGCTCATAGACTGTATATAATTGTGCCAGTAACAAATCTACACACTTAAAGTAAATTAATTGATTGGATATTTATGGACTTCAGTGTGTTGTGTCTTAAATCTCCCTCTGACAGCTCAGACTGTGGGTGTCTCACCTGTTCATGGTGAGGAGGTGCTCTGAGTGCAGAACGGGTGCTTTATGAAAAACATTTGAATAAAGAGTTTCAGGAGAAGACAGACAGGAAAGTGCGCGTTAACTCACAAACACAGGGAAATGAAAATATTAGCCTTTATATTACCATGACTGAGACAGAAGCGGAGACAGACGCTACAAACTTTAAGCTTACTCTGCACAGTGCAGCATCTCCTAAGCATACTCGACTCGTTTTCTCCTCACAAAACAAGCACATTTCAAACTAAACCCTGCTATAGCCAAAGAGCAAAAGCTCGAAGCTTCCCACTGCACAAGTTCATAAGTGCACCAGGGACCAGGATTTGTCCCATTCCAAGTAGAGGGAGATGCTGCATTGTGCCTCAGGCGCTTTTATGAGGATCGAGGCTTACGGCTTAGCTGGAGTTTTTCCTCTGAAAAAAAAAAAGTTTCCAAAACTGCTCAGTGTGTGCGCCAGGTAGTCACAAGTGCAAAAGCAGCCAACCACTGGGAATTAAGCAGGGCCACATCAAGGCTTATGGTGATCCATTTTGTTGGAGTCTCACCAAACGGCACATTTAAACACCACTAGATCCAATCCAGTAAAAAACAAAAAAAAAAACAAAAAAAAACATAAATCAAAGGAACCTTCGAGATAACATAAGAGGGAAAAAATATATATACAATTCAAAATTATCTTGTGGCCATGAGATATTATCTTGAGCCAGTGAGATCGTCTTGACTTAAAGATGGTTCTGCATTAAAAATATTGGCCAAACAGGCCAAGGGAAGGACTGATGTCACAGGCTTTCTTGTATCCTACTTAAACTAACTATTCACATTCATCACAAAGTAAAAAATAAACTTACCTTATCTTATAAAATGTGACAGGGTTCAAAATGACAGCATTGGCCTTGTACGCTCTGCTTTCAGCTCCATCACAGTGACTCACTTTGACAAGTCATATTTGTGACAGAAGGATGTGGAAACTGAAGTCTGAGTCAGACTCTAGCCTCCCACCACACCTCTGCACAGGACTCGCATGCAAATAACAACAAAGGTCATACTGAGGCAAGTGTTTTACTACATGTGTCAGTGGTGCAGCCAGTTAATGATTCCAAAGACTATGCAAACTGAGTAAACAGACAAAGACATGGGGGAAAAAAGTCACGCCCCGTGTGTCATGGTGCAATATGACTGGACTATAGGAATGCTTCTGTTATCAGACATTAAAATGTGGTGACTAATAGGTTATTTGTGGAAATTATTTACATTGACAATTATGCATATGTGGCAACCGAAGGGTTCAACACTCCGGAAAATGTTAAGTTTTATAATAAGTTGCTGCAACAACGCCACCCCAAATCTAGTTTGGGCAAATAAAGTCTAAATGTAAGGCACACAGGTAAGCATATCATCGAGGGAGAGGGAGCCAGGTTCCATCTTTTACAAAATCTTTATTTCTTTCTATTTTAAAAGACAGATTTAAGTTGTTTAAAAGTAGCTACATCCATAAAAATAGGCAAACAGTAAAACACTACAGTGGGAGAACAAGTACACAATATTGAAAATACAAAACAAAACCCCAAAACCCGAAGAAAAACTAAAGTAAAAACAGCAGTGAAACAAAACAAACAAAACAATGAAGCAAAACTAAAGCAAAACAAAATAAAGCAAAACAAAACAGCTAAACAAACGTAAAACAAAACAGAACACAGCAAAACAGCAAACAAACGTAAAGCAAAGATAAAACAAAACAGCAGAGGCGGTGTGCTCACGCCGCTGCAGGCCCCCGCTGACACCTAGAAAATTAAATTCTGGCATTAAATTCTGAGCCTGCAGTGCAAGGATCTGGGCTAAACACATACCGTGGTTGGAAGTGACAGTGCGCAATCCCCAAACTGAATCAAAGGCAACTCTACACAGAAGAGAGTGGTTTGGCACAGGTAGCACGTGATAGTAGGGTTTTGGTTACCTGCCGCCGCGGTTTAAGGGACACGGCGGCGCACAGCCGAGCGCAATGGCGAGGGACTCACTCGGCTCACCCGGCTCACCCGTGGAGCTAAAGGGAGACACCGGTAAGAGTATGGGCATGGATGAATGAGTGGAGGAGTATCGGGCGTGCATTACCTTATCAGCGGAGATGAGAACGCACCCTAGGTGCTCCGTGATTCGGAGGAGCGAGGGACTGATGTGGTGAGAAGCACCGGCCAAACAGCGGCCAAACAGCAGCCAAGCAGCGGCACTAAAAGGAAACGTGATCGGAAATTTGGATGTAACGGGCATGGAATTTATGAAGTGGAAGTTACCTGAGCTGGAGGACAGAGCGGCCACAAGGAGAGGCCCGGAAGAGCGTGTGAGCCAAAAGGGGGAACGACTGAGAAGGGAGCGCTTAAACAGCCCACCAGCGCAGCGCCACGGAACGCCAGGTAAGAGCACCCGCAGCCTAGACCCTCAAAGCCGGTCTTGCCACACATAAGTAAAGCTGCACCAGGTGGGTTTTCTTTTAAACTGTAACGCCTCTCTTTCCCATGTTATAATGAACAATCACAATAGGCCCTATGCCATTCTTGGCGCTCAGGCCTAATTACATGAATTTCACTAAGCGTCAGTCAGCATTGCCGAAAAGTAAAAAAAAAAAAAAAAAAAACAAAAACTGAGCGTTGTGTCAAGAGAGGTAACCAATTAGAAAAAGTGGGTTGACAGAAAAAAAAAGTTTGAGAACCGCTGGGCAATCGATGTCTTCAGCATAGAGCACTGTTGCTGTTGTGCCTTGTCTCTGCCCATGGGTGAAAACATTCTGCTTCATTCAATGGCAGTAGATACAAATTGTCAGTGATCTTCTGAGCTAATTGATCTTCTCTTCATATTCATAAAATATCAAGAACCAGCCATCAGAACTACTGGAAAACACCTTCTCAGGGACATCTGAAATCACTACCAAACTGCTACCACGGATAAATGGGATGTTTTAGAGAAAATAATAGCTCATTAACACTAGTTTCCCTCTGCCCTAGTGAATGGTTCCACACTGAACGTCTTAAAGAATACAAACTCAGTTTCTTCTTAACCAATAAACGATGTAAACATGTGACTATGTGTTTGATTATTGGATTGATGTTCACAGACATTAGAAACTAGCCCAAGTGAACTGTAGCTTATGATAAACAAACTCACAGAAATGCACATAATGTTGTTTAAACCACTAAACTGTACAATGTAGACTGCAAATATTTCATTTAACTATATGAACTCCAACTAAATAAATAATGGAGCTATCCTTACATCCACAAATAACACGAAGTAGAAATCGGCTGCCTGTTTATTAGAGCACATTGCACACTTAAGAACACACGAGTCACACAGTGTTTTCATATTTTACTTATTTATATTTAGATCATCAGGTTATTTATCATAAAACATGAGGATTAACAGGTGTTTGATATGAAAATACATGCATCCTACATGATTAGCACTGGGGTCTGGTCGGTCCTTTAAAAACAGTTATTCAGTTATATATCTGTGACTTGTCTGAAGCCAAACCAGAGGTCCATTATGTCAGTTCTGTTGTTAAAGTGCATACAACAGATTTTTATGATTCTCTAAATTTGACTTAATTTGGTGGGATTATAACTATTGTAAATATAAATGATAGTTTTACTACAGTTGAAAAATATGTTGAAAATTAGAGGAAGTAGAGAATTCCACTATTCGAGAAACACACTTTTTTCAGATACTTTAAATATTAATTCAACAGAAAATAAAGGTGTTTTCTTATATTTTTAAGTGGTCAGATAATAATTTCTGTGTAGATGAAAGAAGTTTTTCTAGGGAACAGTTATGAATTCCCTAGTGTAATGTCACAATTTCTCACATTAAGAATTCATGTTTTTCAAGGTCATTTTGAGAAAAAAACTCCTTTGTATGTAAGATAGATACATTTTATGCCACACTGAAACAGTTGTTGTAAAGCAATAATATATCCATGGCAAAAAGCCAGTAGCCCCCATTAGAAAAGTTACATAGTACTATAACTATAACAATACTACTAACTTCTATTTGCCTTTTTATTAGTATTTTAAAGTAGTACGCTGTGCAGCATCTTTGAGCGTATAGAAAAGTGCAATGCAAATAAAACAGATTATTATTATGATTACTTTTTAGAGATAGGTTACTGACCACATGAAAAAACCAAGCTACTCTACGCTACCACGGATCTCATTCATTCATTTTTTCTCTTGGTCCTCTGGTGACTGTTGTTTGGTCTCTGGAGAAGATAGACGACTCTTATTATGCCGAACAATCAGGATTCTGAAAACACAAAATTTACATGAACACAATAAACAACAATTGTTGAAATTCTTCAGGGATGTAGATGTAATTCCCTGTAGCCAGGAACCGTTTAAATGTGTCATGGCCATGGATCTCTCGGTTTATACCAACGTCCATCACATCACGTTTGTGACAGAACTGAATTTGATTTGAATATGGTTGATCGGAGCCATACTTTTTCTACAGAAGGTGGTGTGTGTTTAGTCTCTCTACTTTGCTTTTTATACAAGCAAAAATAGTTTGCAAATGTTGAGTGAAATACATAGTTGTTTTTTTTTTGTCAAATAATGTCATGCAGGACAGTCAGTGTAGATATGGAGGCTCTGAACAGCTTTTCCATGACAGAGGTATGACGGACAGAGACTGTTATCAATCTAAACAGGAAGCTACTAGAAGCTCAAAATAACTCAAAAACTGAATTGTTATTTAGTCAAACACTGATACCTACTGATACCATGCACAAGGAAAGTTTCAGTCACTCTGAACAGCTTTTCCATGACAGACGTATGACGGACAGAGACTGTTATCAATCTAAACAGGAAGCTACTAGAAGCTCAAAATAACTCAAAAACTGAATTCTTATTTAATCGAGCACTGATACCCACTGATACCATGCACAAGGAAAGTTTCAGACACTTACCAGACATCTTTCAGGTGTTAGATTTCTTAAAGTCCATTATATTGGACTTGTATGCTAATCGCAAATGCTAAAGACTTGTTAGCATTTAATGAGTATCTCGCTGCAAAGAAGCCAAATTTGCATTTTTAAATGCAGCAGTACTTTGGTATGATGGAATTTGTTATTCTACAAAGACTTGCACCACAGCTGACAGTAAAAATTGGGACAGCACAGATATTTGAGCAGTTTATGCATATTTTATTTGGAGTTGACATTTGACATTTGGAGTAGAACCAGTAAGGCTGACGGTGGCATATAGGTCACATGTCTAAAATCTTGTTAGGGTATTGCTATTTGAAGCAATCTTATGAGTTGGCCAGTTTTTGATGCAACAGCAATAAATTCTCTGCAGCCCAAAAACATTTTCCCCATGGAATGCAGTGTATACACAGAAATAAAATGGAAAAACTGAGATGCTAATCCATAACAACTGTGAGTGGTAAGAAGTACCTGATCATACAGAGAAGCACCAACACCAGCACCATCAGAATGACAGTTGATGCGATTAACAATGGAGTGACCACATCTTCTTGTCCTAAAAGTCATTAGAAAAACAAAACTAAGTTAGGACATAAGGAATGTTTGGAGCACAAAAACATTTTATATTTATAGATACTGAACCTGATTTATTTTATCAGTTATATGTTATATTATGACACCACAAGAAAAACTACCATCACCAGAAACAACTAACCATTCTGCTTTTCAGGAGAGTTATGCACAATTTCAAAGGTCTGTGTGTCAGATCCCACAGAGTTGTTGCTGTGACAGACCAAAGTGACTGGATCTCTCCACTGAGGTTTAATAACAGTGAGGACACTTCTTAGAGTTTTGTCACTCAGAGGCTCACTGCTGATGAAGTGGTTGGAGGATGTTTGAGGGAAACTCCACTGTATCAGGGGAATGGGGTTCCCCTCAGTCTCACACACACAGCTTATCTTGACTGAGTCTCCAGAGCAGTTTGAAGAGCTCACGATCTGTGGAGGGACTGTAGATGACAGAATAAATAATAATTAATTTGACCATATAACAGGGGTGTCAAACTCATTTTGGTCCGGGGGCCGTATCCAACCTACTTTGATTCCAAAGGGGCCGGATCAGAAAACTCATGACATATATACCCCAAAAACAGTAATAAATTAAAATATTTGTAATATATTAAATGCAAATCTATTACAGAAATCTTTTTTAATTGATTAATTCTTTCTTTTACAAAATATTATTATATTTTGAACAACCTGAAACTTTAAGAAAAATGCAATTTCAACACAACATTTTAACATGAACTTGTATGCAAATAGAAATAAGTAAATTTTTCTTGGAAAATCCTGCACTCGGCTCCACTTTTGTCATTTTTGTTATTTTGCTGATGAGAGTGTCATGGTCAACAGTCAAAACGATCGTTCCTTTAAGAGCGTTTGGAAAGAAGCAAGTCTTCAGTTGTGCTGCTCTGGTGGGAGGCGGCCACGCACAGACACGCTGGAGACACTGCTATGCTAAGCAACGCAGAAAATTACCAATATTTTAATATAAAATATAATTAAAATATTTTAGTAAAAAATCAGACAAGGGCCAGATTAAAGGTCTTGAAGGGCCGGATCCGGCCCTTGGGCCTTATGTTTGACACCCCTGCCATATATAAAATAAGTTTGAAACATACACTGTACATCCAGCTGTTTTACAACAGAATGATCAGTTCCCAGATGATTTTGAACTTGACAGAAAATAGCAGTAGTATCTCTGGAGGCTTTTATGTTTAAAACAGATGAGTTTCCGATCAGAGTGTGAGTTCCTCCATCAGTTTTATACCAGAGGAAGACACTTGGGTTGGCGTCACTGCTGCAGTTTAACATAATATAACTGTGTTCTGTCACTGGACCAGAGGGGGTGACTGTCATTTTAGTGTTTCCAGGTGGATCTGCAACAATAAAATAAATTAAACACACACATTATACAACATGTGAACTTTTAAAATAAAAACATATGAAGAAATGCATACAGTGGATGTGTAAATGAGTGACAGTAGAGTTCTCAGTCCCAAGTTCATTCTGAGCCACACAGAAAATAGCAGTAGTATCTCTGGAGGCTTTCATGTTTAAAACAGATGAGTTTCCGATCAGAGTGTGAGTTCCTCCATCAGTTTTATACCAGTGGTAGTGCTGTACAGCTGGGTTGGCATCACTGCTGCAGTTTAATATAATATTACTGTGTTCTGTCACTGGACCAGAGGGACTCACTGTCACTCTGGTGTTTCTTGATGGATCTGTGAAAGATATAAATAGAGAAGGTGTGATATTCTTCCCATTTGTATTTGCTCCATCAATTATGTTCAAACTAAATGTTGATGTTATAAATCCAGAGTCGCAAGAACTTAACAATGTCTATGTTAATCACAATACATTTCATAGAATTATCACTTTTCAAATTTTCTGCTGTTCAAAGATACACATAATCTTCATTTTAACATGAAAAAATGGCATATGTCTTATAAAATGGCTTAAAAATATATATTTAAGACAACTCACATGTAATATCAACCGTGATCTGTGCACTAGAAGACAACACATGTGTGCCATTTTCCCTGCTGTGGACTGCAGAGCATGTTAAATTTGTATTTGGCTCAGAAGCAGTGAAGTTGAGAGTGGACACTTTGACATAGGTCTTGTCCGGTTGCTCCTGCAGAGTCTCCTGAATGTCCCCCAGGACAGGGCTCCATGTCAGAGTGGGAGGGAGAGACAGACACGGGACAGGAGCAGAGCACTGCACACTCACTGACTGCCCCTCACTCACACTCACAGAGGGCGGAGTCAGGGTAGGGGTGGATGGGATTTCTGAAACACAATCAAAATCAACAAAATACTTTTGCAAATAATAGTAGATATTGTAAAATATATTAGTAGATAGGATTTTATGTGATCAAAGCCATACCTAGGACTTGTATATTCACCCCTGCCTCGTTAAATGTATACTCCAGTAGATTGTTACATTCCACTCTGAGAAAATGTTTTTGATTGTGTTGAGGACCAATGCCATGAAAGGTTGTGGTGCAGTTTTGCTGGGTTAAATCTCCTGTTTCTTGTGTTGGATCCAAAAGTGTACTGCTACTATTATCTATCCATACAGCTTTACATCCACTGTGGAGATAGGTTTTATATTCCTCCTTTACTTGAAATGAACAGGGTATTGTCACGCATGATCCCTGCAGAGCTTTTATGCTTTGTGGCAGAAACATATAAAATGTATCACACTGGGTACCTGCACACACAGAAGACAAAGATAGTTAAGTGCATTTTTTACATTGCTGGAAAAAAGACAAACAAAACATATAGCCATTAGACAAAAGTATAAAAACAAATATTTAGGACAAACTCACATGTGATCTGAGCTGTTGCAACAGCACTTGAAACAGTAGTCCCATCTTCCCTGTTGTAGACTGCTGAACATGATAAGTTGGCTTTTGGGTCAGAAGCAGTGAAGGTTGAGAGTGGACACTTTGACATATGTCTTGTCCGGTTGCTCCTGCAGAGTCTCCTGAATGTCCCCCAGGACAGGGCTCCATGTCAGAGTGGGAGGGAGAGAGACAGACACGGGACAGGAACAGAGCACTGCACACTCACTGACTGCCCCTCACTCACACTCACAGAGGACGGAGTCAGTGTAGGTGCAGGTGGAACTTCTGGAAGAAAAAAATAGCAATCAATAATCTCGATTAAACAGTTTTTACTTTTGTTGTCTAATAAAATGTGGGAGAGACCATTCACAACAATCTTCAGTTTTTTATCTGCATAGTTGTATTTTACATTGACACAGTTCAGTCTGAAGTAAACTTGAAGCCCCTGCTCCTTAGTGATGTTATGCACTGTTGTGGTGCAGTTATTCTTGGTTAAGTCTCCTGTTGTTGGTCTTGTGAATTGTACACTTAGTAAACTGATGGCATTTTTGCCACAGAGCTTTGCATTCACTGTTCACACTTGAATTATACGTATCTGATACTGTAAAGGAGCAGGGCATTCTCAAACAGGATCCACGCACAGTCTCCACTTGTTGTGGCACAGAGTTACTAAAGCCAAGACAATGGGAACCTATATAAAAAGGTATAAAGGCATAGTTTCAAATGAATTTTACAAATTGCATTTATTAATAATCAAGCTGTTCTTAGCAACCACTCACTGTGCAGCAGGAAGCCCACAAGGAGAACATTTGTCAGAGCAGACATCTGATTTAACAGAAGTAAAATATAATCAACATCTATTCAATGTACAATGCATGTACAGTTAAATGCACATTATTCTATGGTAATGTCAGGTAAGTTCTATCTTGTATCTGATGTTGAAAATGGAGGAATTCAATTTTACCATGTAATGTTGTCTCCACTCTACATTTATTTTGTTACATCTATATAGTAATTGTGTTCAGATTAAATAATATTTTATAATAAAATGTCTGGATACTTACAGTGGTCCAGAACTCTCTCCAAAATGTTTTTAAGCAAAGCTGGACATTGATATTGGGGAAATTCTGATGGCGTCCCTAGCTTGCCAAATCCAGAGTGATGGCTCGCCGTGTTATTTATACAGAGGGACATCAGTCCAGTCTGGTCACCACACCCTTTGTTGCATCTCGAGTCAGAGCCAAACACGATCCTGCATCCTTAGTTTAGTGCTTCGCTAATTGATTCTACAGAAATCTGTGATGGTGTCAGTCCCCTGTGATATTTTCCCTTTTTTATTTTGCTCCTAAGCAGCCATACACACTTAGACACGCTCATACACCTGTCAATCAAGATTCACTGGTGACCAAACTCACGTCCTCATAAAGTGTTGAAAAAATGTGTATTTTGGATCCCAGGCAATAGGGTGTCGTGTCATAACTTTCAACTTTATTATTAACAATTATTTAGTGCAACCACATTAAGGACAACATAGAGCTCCTTTGTCTAGCAGATTTTTGTCTTTTGCTCCAGTGGATTAAAACCAGACTTAAAGTAAACTTTTAAACATAATGTAACTCAGTGCCACGGCAATGTACTTCATATATTGATCCTGGAATACAGACAGGTCCTTGCAGAACTTTCTCTGACAGAAGATCTGGTCTAGTTGGGTCGCGTATCATCTGGTCATCCATCATTTAGACAAAAAATAAAACTTCAATCATCAAATTTCTTACCAACAGAAGTTTTTAACACTGCCTGTCCACAATCATTAGAATTTGGTAGCAAGTGGCTCTAGTCTATAAATTCCAAGGCTTGGCTCCTGATTTTCATACCAAGGAAGGAGGAAGAAGGTATTTAAATATATAATTTATTTATGTAAATCTGTCTATCTTGTCCATATCTCTCACAAACCCTTTAGCACATTGTTAATATTCACATGCATTCATATTCAGGTGTGTGCACATCTTTAGAACAGCTTTCTTCATATGGAAAAGTGAAACTTGGGTGGACCAGCCGAGTGTGGATAACTTACTGGTTTACTTCAGAGTTTCATGTGAAATAAAAATAGTTAATTATTATTAGCTCACAAAATGATTTTTCATTCGTTCACAAGATACTCTATGGGGGAAAGCACAACATTTACTCATTAACAAAAAAAATGTCCGCTTTATAATGCAAACATTATCCTTACAAAGACAGTAGTTACCTTTGCATTGGCTTGTGGTGTAAAAATTATTGTATTAATATTATTATATACAATTTTTTTATTTTAATCTAATGCATGATCCTTCCAGTAACACTAAATAATGCAATGTGGTTTGAAGGTTAAGGTAAGTGAAATGGAGTCAGTGGCCCAGTTATTTAGATTCCTATAAAGTTAAAATGAACTAGAGATGACAACTGAATAATGAATCGATTGAACTGATAATGAATGATAAGGGTAGGTGTATTTTGGAGTGACATTTGATGAAAAAGCTTAACAGTCATGAAATTATGATATAATGGCCTGGTAAAAATAAGCATGTGCCTTTTTCAGAGGGATTTAATCACTGTTAAATTAAAGGCCTGTCTCACATTTTCAAGAAGGCTGCTTTTAGCTGCATTAGTTCTGACTTGTCAGAGATGTACTTTGGTGTTCGGCCATGGAGAGATTTGTAAAAAAGCAGAGCTACTTTAAAGTCTATTCTCTGAGCCACAGAAAGCCAGTGCAGAGACCTGAGCACATTACAGGACGTATGTGCTAGTACTTCCTGTAAAGGACCCAAGCAGCAGCACTACAGCTACAATTAGAATATATACAATTTATACCTTTGTACTGTATTTCCTTACCCAACCTCTTGTTCATAGCCTAAATTCATTTTATATTTACTGTATTTTAAAATTTCATATGTAAATCTGTATTTGTGTAATTTGACAACAAAAGTCTTGTTTTTTTAGAATGCATGGGGAACATATATTAACATTTTTATCCTTTATCTTGAAAATATCCATGTTTTTGTGAATGTAAATTGCCAGTTATGCTTCATGGTCAAGAGGAAGAAGCATTATACAACAGTCAGAAGAACAAACAGCTTAAGAGCTCCTTACTTACTTACTTAATAGAAACTTAAGGGCTGATTATTATGCACTCAAAGAAGAGGGCAACTGACTGAAATACTGTTACTTCTTGATAACATGACAATAACAACTGATAACAACAACTGATAATATCAACAACATGATAATATCAACAACTGTTATGTGTGGTTCGTACTAATCTTTGTAGATCTGCTGCCTCCAACAACTCTGTCCAAAGTGTGTTAAATAAACTGATTATATTCCTGTGTGTGCATACAAATGTAGCCAGAATTACAATGCCTTTTTCAACAAACTTTTCTGCCCTAACTGTTGTCACTCTATTGTCTATTTGATTATTATTTGAACAATACAGAAATTTGATGAGTTAAAAATGCAGTAAGGTGTTTCCATTTCACTTGTACATTGTGCACTTGACATTTACAATGAATGTCGGCCTACACTTATTTGTTTTACTAAATACACAAGGCTTATCAGATCATTGCTTCTCAGTTCTCTCAGTCAGTTTGTTTGACCATTTCTTAGGGAAGTTATGGTTATACATAGTTATGGTTATTAGACATCCACTGAGCTGTGTCTGTCGCTTTACTTGTCTAAACACTTGGTCATTGGATCATCCACAGCTTTGTTAGGTCTCCATGCTGTTCCCGAGTGGGGTCCGCTGGCCTGCCTCCACTGGCATTTACCAAAGTAGCTGTATTGCCCCCACAGATTCTGTGATTGTACAGACCGACAGTTCCGAGATTGACTTCAGCTGAACCTGTCATTTCTTCTGCATTCTCCATGTTTACAAACCAAAAGATCCCTCCTAAAACATGCTAGTTTACGCTTGTTAGCACTTAGTTTCCCTCCCCACAATGTAGGGATAATGTTTGTGCAATGAAGCCCTTTTCCTAACAGTATAAACATTCATTTAACAAATTAAAGGGGTTATCATCTATTTTTCTTAGTCAACTCATTACAAATTGCAATTAAGCAATACAAGCACAATACAAATAAAATGTTATTCATGTAAGCCCCAGAGCTCCTCATAAAATCAGTGAATAGCTAACCACAGGCTGAACTTGAATGCTTTTTTTAAGGTATCTTCTACATGTGCACCTTCAGTATGCTGCTTGAGTGCTGGAGGCCTGCAGTGGGTGACCGGAGGTCAGTGCATAATAAAAGTGTGAGTTTTACATATTTATCACTGCATTGTGGTAGTTAAATTTGTCATTTGTGTGTAGATTTACATGTACTTGCTGTAAAAATAGTCTTGTAGGAAAATAACACACCAAAACAAAACACATATAACTTCAATTCAAACACTATTATTAATTTATAGTAAATAAATATGAATGATTTATTTTGACAGAACAATGTGAACTATATTCTAATGTACATCATAGTTTAAAGTTCCCTTTATTTTTTTATTGTTCTTCTCTTAGTGGAGCTGTTAAAACCAAAATAGTTCTCTTTTATGGTACAAGCATGAAACTTTGCCAGATTACTAACACCAACAGGGCTAATATTTCTGGATACGGAACAAAGTCTAATTTAACACTGGAGCTGAGAACTGCACATAGGCTGGCATAAAAAATACTGCATAATCCCTTTCTTAAAGTCTAATTTGCTTAATTATAAATTTTGTAATGTTTAACAACAATTTTTTCTAAACTCCAAAGCATCACATGACTGTTTTACTCCAGAATATTAGGGTTCTGTGTGTTCTCTGTGGTTGAGTTAATCAGATATTTAATCTTTTAGTGCCATATTTACTGGGTTTTTGATAAATACCAGGACAGCACATATGCAAGGGATGCTGTCAAGTAATAAAACTAGGAATTTTGCATGTTGTGGTGGTAAATTTTGTCATTTGTATGTGGATTTACATGTACTTGCATGTAGGAAAATAGGAGGAAAATAACATCAAAACAAAACACAAACACTTCAGTTCAAACACTATTATTAATTCATATTTAATAACAATTAATTATTAATTTTGACAGAAGAACATGCACTATATTTTAATGCTCCTTTGTGCCATGCCACTGGATAGTGTCTGATGGCGCAGGAGGAGCTCTAACAGAGCATGCACAGAGACCAGAAGTGAAAGGTCCCTATTTAAAACCAAATGAACTATTTGTTCAAAAGCAGGAGTGCAAATCACTACTGCTCTTTGGCTCATGAGGATCATAATGCATTAAGGTGTTGTGTGAATGAATGATTTTACATCACTATGTTTCAGTAAAGTCAACAGTCTACTGATCCCAACTATCAAAGCAACAACAGTAAAAACATCTATAATCAGTAATCTGGTGAAAATAAAGTTTGTGTGAGTCTATGTACTTCAAAACTCCAGATGTAATTCATGTTCTCTTTCCTGTTTGGAGCATTCCAGGCTGTAGAGATTGTTAAGGCCAGACACTGCCACAGAAGAAACTAGACTTGGCCTGTAAATTTTTTGGAGGAGGGTGGAGCTCCGGTGCAGTACATACGCGGGATGTGGAATGGCTTCATTTGCTACATGTGCATGATTACACATCTGCATGTGTGGCGCAGTACAGCGGAGATGCATGATGCGGAATCAGCTCGTTAGTCCTAACACAAACTATGCATTTTGCCCATTTGAAAGTCTTTAACTGTAATTATTTGTTCAAATAACACAATCCAATATGCTGATTGAATTCCAGTAGCCTATACAAAGTTTTTAACAATCTCACTTCATCTCCATCATGGAGAGGCGTCTTTTCAGCACTATGGCCCTCGTCTATGGAACTGCCTGCCGGAGGAGCTCAGGGCTGCAGAGAACGTTCATGTTTTTAAGAGTAGGCTCAAGACCCACCTTTTTAGCTTAGCTTTTGATTGAAATCTTATACTTTTACTTGTTTTTATTGTACACATTTTACTATATTTATTTATCTTAGGCATATTTTTTAGGATTTCCAGTGTCTCCTCTGTAGGAGCCTCTGCATCGGGAGTGGAGGTCAGCTGTGGCTGCTGGGTCTGTCATGTGGGCTCCTGGTGGAGGGATGGTGCTTGGGCCTCAGGTGCCCGGGCTTCATCTCTCCCCTGGACCCTGTGGTGGTTCCTGGTGGTGGTGGACGTCTCTCTGCTCCCGGTGCAGACGGCTCCTCTGATGGTGCTTTCTCAACTGGTTCGCCTGTATTCAGCCTCACATTTTATTGTGTCCGGTTATGTATTTTAGCGTGTGAGTGTGAGTGTGTGTGTGTGTGTGTGCATGCTTGTGTGTATGTGAGTGTGTGTTTGGGTTGTTTGACTATGTGGGGTTGGGGGTGCGGGGGTTGGG
Organism: Boleophthalmus pectinirostris; assembly: GCF_026225935.1. NCBI lineage: Eukaryota > Metazoa > Chordata > Actinopteri > Gobiiformes > Gobiidae > Boleophthalmus > Boleophthalmus pectinirostris. The sequence goes on along the minus strand of NW_026571447.1, from coordinate 10,931,204 downwards.
TTGGTGGGTGGGTGGTTGGGTGGTTGGAAATGCGGGACTGTTTTTAATCACTGTAAAGCACTTTGTGTTGCATTTTGTATGAAAAGTGCTTTATAAATAAAGTTTGATTTGATTTGATTTGATCCTCTAAAGCAGTTTGTGACATCAAAAGCAGCTTCTAGCAGCTTCTGACTGCTCAGTGCGGTTTAGGAGAGGTGCTTTTGGACTACTTTCTTTTGTTTCTGGAGTAGGTCAGATGTGGAACACAGTACCTGTTCATATACAAGAGCTGTCAACACTGGCACCATTTTCTAGAACAGGCATGTCAAACTCAGGACCGGGGGCCAAATTTGGCCCGCGATATAATTATATTTGGCCACGAGATCATCTCAAATATGTATTAGAGCTGGTCTGCCGGCTACAGATAGGCTATAGAGACTTTATTTTTTTTATTTAAAATTGTGTTTTTATTTTATGTTATACTTGTTCTAGATTCAATGTTAAAGCAAAACTCTTATTATACATTTATTTTAATAAGAAAAGGTTTAACATTACATATCTCGAAAGAGAAAAATAGAGAGACATGCAGATGTTGTTGAAATTTTTCAATAAATATTTAGTTTGGTCCATGACTTAGTCACAGTTTTTAATTTTGGCCCTCTGAGAATTTGAATTTGACAGCCCTGTTCAAGAGCTTTAAAACAGTGGCTGTTGAAGGCTCAAATATGCCTACATGCATAACAGATGAGATTTGATTGTTGGTTTAACTTTTAACTTCAAATTAACTGTTCTTATAACTATCCATCCATCCATTCATTTTCTTCCGCTTATCTTGGGCCTAAGTCTAAGCAGGGACTCCCAGACTTCCTTCACCCCAGACACGTCCTCCAGCTCTTCCAGGGGGACCCCGAGTGTCTCCAGCATGTCATGGGTTTTCCCCGGGGCCTCCTTCCTGTGGGACATGCCCAGAACACCTCCCGAGGTGTTCTGGGCAATTTTTTAGGTATTTGTTCTGGCAGTATAAGAATTGAGTCATAGAAGGTTGAATTTAGAATTCTAAAGACTCATTACAGACAAAAACTAATTACTTAACTGTTGAATTCTTTTATTTATTGCAGCACATGTTTTTTTTTTGTTTTTTTTACAATAACATTAATATAACGTTAATCAATTAGTTTGGGATTCAGGAGCTAATGGTGAACCTGGTTTGGAACTCAAAAGTTTAGACACTTGTTTAATGTAATTTTATCAGTTCTGCTGATATCTTGAATATTGTATTAGCACAAAAAAAGAGTATTTTAAAAGTGCTATGAATGGGTGAGTATTTGACTCAGTAAAAGTAAAATCAGTTAAATAAATGATGGTTTATGTAACCATTTTTGTCTTTCATCTCTTTTTATCCTGATTCGGCCACACATTATATACATAATGAATGTTTTTTTGTGTCATTTTGACACTCAAATGAAGAGATATACTGTTTTCAATATGCAATACCGAGACCAACACTCCAAGAACCCCTTCACTTAAGTAGGAAAATAAATCTCTTTACTATATTGTCATTTAGGCCAATTCATATTTTTGTATCTGTGATACCGATGTCCAGAATCCTCACGAGGTTACGGGGTGTACCTGTCACAGCAGATGAAGGCGCGCGATGACGCACGCTTTGCTCAAGGCGCAAAGCTCGCAGTCAGACAGAAGATCAACTAAAAACCTAAAAGGATCAATAATGATTTAGGAGTTTGGTTATTTTCATGAATAAGGGCTAAAGGATTGGAATTATACCTGGTCATGGAGGATAGAGCGGCTTACACAGGGACCCAGAAATGCGTGGGTCCCTTATAAACTCTACAGGCTAATAAGTGGATAACAACAGAGCTGTGTACTATACAGTTATGGTGAGTTCAACTTCAAGTCAAAGTGCGTCCGAGGAACAGTTTTTAGGGAGTAATATGTCTTCTCTTCAGCAGGACCCTTGTTCCAAGCAAGTAATGAAGCATGAAGCTGAAGTGAGTGCATCTATCTGCGGTGAAATTCTGTGGCTCTTGTGTTGAGCCTTTTCACTGTATTTGTTTTTTCTTCCAATCTTCGAATCCTGTGTGGTTTGTTATATGTTGTTCTGAGCGGTCCGTCCTCCGCGCACATTCTTCTCAGGCCAAAACATCTAACATCATCATACCCTGAGCATAGGAGCTCATCCCAGAAGTTTACAGGCATTATTGTTCCTGCCTAAACCTCCCTAGATCAGCCGTGGCCTGTAACACAGACTGAGTAAATGGATCAATCATCATTTCATCAGCATCAAAGCTTTGTAGATTTCCACCAGACTTAGACTGATGTCACAATATAGAAAATGATAATATTTATAAAAATGTATTGTTAAAGCATTTATTATATGGATTATTATACAATACATCTGCAACACTGAGTCATCATTACACACACACATAATATAATTATTGTCAACATTTGATACCTGCATATTTCAGCACATTAGCAACATTAATGAACATATTATGTCATTTAAAAGATATACTATGAGACTTTTCTGGTGGAGAGTCCATCATCAGCTTGGAGATGTCACTTTGCTGAATGTTCCATAGTACCTGATTCTCCGCATAGACACAAGCAGATGTTGCCACCAGTTACAGGTCAAATCTACGGTGAGGCAAGCCCCTCACAATAAGAACGCACATTTTTCAAGATAATTTTGGGTAATAAAACTACTGTAATTAAATAAATGCAAGACAGACAAGTTTTATGCCACACTGAAATATTTCTGGCAAAGCTGTAATATCTCCATGGAAACAAGCAGGTAACATACCCACCACCAGAAAAGTTACATAGTGCACTTTTAAAGAAGTACAATTGCTCTATAACTGTAATAACAAAGCTACTCTTCACTGATCTCACTTATTAAGGTACATCTAAAAGTTTTAAGCAATATGGTTCTGTGTGATCAAGATGTTTTTTGTACAAAATAACCTTATTTTATTATTTGACCACAAGCACTTTTCCTGTTTTACTTTATTATATTGTCCTCTACTGGTTAGTATGTGTTTTGGGTTTAAATTTAACTTGAGCATATACACATTCTGCTTCCTTGTTGATAATGATTTGTCTGTTTTCTCCCCCAATATTCCTCTGCTCTTTCAGGTAGGAGCTGCCTGAGGGATCTGCATCACTTCTGGCCTCTTGCTCCGTCCTCTTGATGCTTTTTTTCATCCTGTTCACAGAGTAAACCCCACTGTCTTGGTTCTCTGGCAACTGCTCTGTGGTCTCTGGAGAAGACTGGCGCTTATTATGCCGGACAATCAGGGTTCTGAAAGCACCAAAATAGAGATTAAAGGTCCTGTATTACACAGAATTGAACCTTGAGAGCTTTTAGCCACGTTATAATGTTGTTACCTCATCAAAAATACACCTAGAGTTGTGTTGTTTCATTCACACACGTTTGAGTAATTCTTTATTAGTAGTCTCTTTACTTCAAAGCTCAAAAATGCTCTGTTCCACCTTGTTATATCACGTAATGGTAGTTTTCATGTCATCAGCTCCTTTTACCTTTAGTTCAATCGAGACTGGCAATTCCAGAGATGAAATGATGCCAAATGATTCTAGTGAAGATGTATGGATTTTAAAAAACACAGTGGAGCAAAGTGGAGTTAGCACATGAGATCACAAGGTGGAACAGAGTGTTTTCAGTTTGAGAGAAGAACTCAGTCTAAATGTATGTTAAACATGTGTGAAAGAAACAAAACACAACTCCAGGTATGTTTGTGATGAGGAAACATAACAGAAAATTGAGTAATATAGGCCCTTTAACGCATGTACAACAATGCTTCTAAGGGACTGCATACATTTTTGATTGTAGTTTTGAAATACATCCAGGACAAAACAAGTGATTTCCTCTTCTGGCGTCAGGTTGTAGCACCAGATTTTTGCTCTGCTTTTAGCTTGGTTATCTGTTTAACACATGAGCAAACGCTTACGATAAATGAGACCCTGTGTTTCGTTGGTGTTACTGCTTGTGGTTTTTGTTGCAATGTTTGTTGTTTTAAATGTGCTATATAAACAAATTTGCCTGGGCAAAATTTGACTATGTGTGCTAAATGGAAAAAAGCCACACCCTCAGTACCTGATCACACAGAAAAGCACCAACACCAGCACCATCAGAATGAACGTTGACGCGATTAACAATGGAGTGACCACATCTTCTTGTCCTAAAAGTCATTAGAAAAACAAAACTAAGTTAGGACATAAGGAATGTTTGGGGAAAACAAGCATTTATATTTATAGGTTAACATTATTTTACAAACAAAAAGCATGTACTGCAAGATGAAAACAACCAAATATGTCAGCCTGTTGATACCAGAAAAAAATCAAATACCCTTTTGCTTTTCAGGAGATTTAAGCGCATGTTCAAATCTTTGTCTGTCAGATCCCAGAGAGTTTCTGCTGTGAAAAACCAAAGTGACTGGATCTCTCCACTGTGGGTTAATAACAGTGAGGACGCTTCTTATAGCTTTGTCACTCAGAGGCTCACTGATGATGGAGATGTTTGGAGAGAGTCCTGGGAAACTCCACTGTATCAGGGGAATGGGGTTCCCCTCAGTCTCACACACACACCTCATCTTGACTGAGTCTATAGTGCAGTTTGAAGAGCTCACAATCTGTGGAGGGACTATAAGTGATGAAATAAATATTCATGGAAATGAATGGAATGTAAAAATACAATGCATGTAATGTATTAAATGACTGAAAACACATACAGAGTACATTCAGCTCAGCTACAGTAGAGTTCTCAGTCCCAAGTTCATTCTGAGCCTGACAGAAAATAGCAGTAGTATTCTCTGGAGGCTTTCATGTTTAAAACAGATGAGTTTCCGATCAGAGTGTGAGTTCCTCCATCAGTTTTATACCAGTGGTAGTGCTGTACAGCTGGGTTGGCATCACTGCTGCAGCTCACTGACAGATTACTGTGTTCTGTCAGTGGACCAGAGGGACTCACTGTCACTCTGGTGTTTCTGGGTTGATCTGAGTAGGATGATAGAAAAAAATCAGGCATAATCCATATTTCTTTCTCAGTTTTTCACAACCATAGCTTATATTCACTTTAACATAAACAAATATCATATTACATTTTGTATTAGCAGCACTGATATTGCTCAGAAAAAAATTAAATTGCCTTTTAAAATGATTTTAATTGTAAATACTTGACAACAGGTAACATACATGTAATATCAACAGTGATTTGTGCACTAGGAGACAACACATGTGTGTCATTTTCCCTGCTGTAGACTGCAGAGCATGATAGATTTGTCTTATAGTCAGAAGCAGTGAAGGTGAGAGTGGACACTTTGACAAAGGTCTTGTCCAGTTGCTCCTGCAGAGTCTCCTGAATGTCCCCCAGGACAGGGCTCCATGTCAGAGTGGGAGGGAGAGACAGACACGGGACAGGAACAGAGCACTGCACACTCACTGACTGCCCCTCACTCACACTCACAGAGGGCGGAGTCAGTGTAGGGGTGGGCGGAGCTTCTGGAAGAAAAAACTTAGTAAGGTAAAATAATTACATACCTAATATTGTAAAATAATGAATGCTGCAGAGACCATTCACTTTAATATTCATTGTTTTATCTTTAAATGTCCATATTAGAGGTTTGCCACAGTCCAGTCTAAAGTTAGCTTCTTTCCCCTGGTCCTCAGTGATGTTATACACTGTTGTGGTGCAGTTCTTCTGGGTTAAGTCTCCTGTTGTTGGTCTTGTGAATTGTATTTTGTCTGTTCATTGCTGACATCTCTCCATTCTGATCTACATTTATTGTTCAGGTTTGTAATATACTCATCCCTGATTGTAAAGGAGCAGGGTATTCTCAAACAGGATCCACGCACAGCCTCCACTCGTTTTGGCAGAGTGACACTAAAGACATTACAATGGGCACCTATACAAACAAGTCATAAAGATAGCACAAGCTGAAATGAAATAATTTGATCAAACTATTGCACATATTGTATTGCTTTAATAATCAAGCTGTTCTTAGCAACCACTCACTGTGCAGCAGGAAGCCCACAAGGAGAACATTTGTCAGAGCAGACATCTGATTTAACAGAAACAAAATATAATCAACATCTATTCAGTGGTGCATGTACAGTTAAATACAGATACACATTTTTTTTTTTAACCTACTTAACTGTGAGCCCCATTGAGGCTCAGAATCCCAAAGAATAGCCAAATGTTGAACCAATTGAGATTTTATTATATTAAATACTGAACAGCTATATTCTGACACTGTTGTCTCTCTTGCTCTACATTTATCATGTCTAGCCACAAGCAGAGTTTTTGGTACTCCACCCTGAGCTCTGTTGGCCTTAGCTGGGTGGCAGTGTGAAATTCTTTTATTAGATTTTCTAATATTATTTTCTTATTGGAGTCATGAAGGGATTTTCTTCAATTTAAAGGACCTATATTATGCCATTTCCTGATGTATGTTACAATGTTGTTTCCTCATCAAAAACATACCTCAAGTTATGTTTTATTTCAGTCACACATGTTTAACTCACAAACCCTGCATATTTAGGCTGAGATCTTTTCTCAAATGGAAAACACTCTGCTCCACCTTGTGATATCATTCATCCATTTTCTCCAGCTTTATCTGGGGCCGGGTCACAGAGGCAGCAGTCTGAGAAGGAAGGCCCAGACTTCCCTTTCCACTCACAGTTCTTCCAGTTTTTCAGGGGGAACCCAGAAGCCTTCCCAGGTCAGCTCAGAGACATAGTCCCTCCAGTGTGTCCTGGGTTCCTGTGGCCTCCTTCCAGTGGGGCGTGCCCGTCCCCAGGGAGGCATCCAAGAGGCATCCCGAAAAGATGCCCAGGCCACTTCGACTGGCTCCTCTAGACATGTAGGGGCAGCGGCTCTACTCTAGGCTCCTCCCGTATGACTGCGCTCCTCACTCTATTTCTAAGGGAACACCCAGCCACCCTGTGGAGGAAACTAATTTCTTGTATCCGCAATCTTGTCCTATCTGTCATTACCCAAAGCCCATGACTGTAGGTGAGGGGAGGGATGTAGATTGACAGGTAAATTGAGAGCTTTGCCTTTCAGCTCAGCTCCCTCCTCACCACAATGGTCCGATACAGTGACCGCATCATTGGAGACACTGTACCAGATACTTGAACTCCTCAGACACCCTCCGGCCCCTGACTGCGCCTACAAATTCTGTCCATATAAACACAATGAACAAAACCGGTGACAAAGGGAAGCCCGGCAGAGTCCAACATGCACTGGGAACAGGTCTGACTTACTGACGGCAATGCGAACACAACTCCTGCATCAGTCATACAGGGACCGGACAGCACTTAGCAAAGGGCCCCGGACCCCATACTAGCAGAGCACCCCCCACAGGGCACCACGACGGACATGGTCGCATGCCTTTTCCAGATCCACAAAGCACATGTGGACTGGTTGGGCAAATTCCCATGAACCTTTAAGCACCCGATGCAGAGTGTAGAGCTGGTCCAGTGTTCCACAACTGGGACGAAAACCACACTGCTCCTCCCCCACCACGGTAAGGTGGCAGTTCAAGGGGGAACTTGTGGTATCATGTCATGTGATAACCACTGTTGGGCAAGTTACTTTAAAACTATAATGTGTTATTTATTACTTATTACTGTCATTTCAAAGTAATTCGTTACATTACAATATTACTGTATTTAAAATGTAAGGCATTACATTACTATTGCATTACTTTAAGTTACTCTCACCAAAATAACTGCGAAAAAGCTGAACTTTTGAGCCGTATATGGACTGAACCAGGACTAAACAAGGTCTAAACCAGGACTAAACCAGAGCTGAACCAGGACTAAACCAGGACTATAACAGGACTAACCTCAGACTGATTCCAGGACTGAAGAGGAGGACTAAACCAGAACTGAACTAGGACTAAAACAGGACTCACTGTCAGGACGGGCTCGAAGGAGACCGCAGGAGAAAGGACTGGCTTTGCTCCGCACCTCATGGAGGTAAGAGCGGCAGTCGCCCGATCGCGCTTTACAGACCCTCTGATGCGGGGGCTCGCGGTCCTGATTTCAGCAACTATTTGCGGGTACAAGACCCGGTGCAAAACTCTGCTACAGCACGTAACTTCTACCTTCCTTCAACGTGTCCAGAAGTCCAACTTTTTGTGCGATGGTTTGCATCGTCCTCTGTCTTTTGGGTGTGAGCGCAGGAGCCTTTGTCAGTGCAAGAACGTTTCGTATTTTCAAAAAAATAAATAAAAAATCAGCGAAACAGTGAGACCGCAAAAAGTGAACCGTGTTAGAGCGAGGGACAACTGTAAACCAGGTCTAAACCAGAAGTGACCCAGGTCTAAACCAGGTCTAAACAGCGTAGAGTTCTGGAAAACCCACCACTTCAATCCAGGTTAAAAAAGCATTGTAACGCGCGTTATTCACATTTGTACCGAGTAAAATATTAAAATTTTTTCCCCTGTAATGCCTTACATTACTGCGTTACAGCAAAAATCAACGCATTACTGTAATACATTACTTTTATAATGCGTTACTCCCAACACTGGTGATAACACAGGATGTGCTCCACTGTGTTTTTAAACTCTACACATCTTTACTCATCTTCCATCATCCAGAATTTCAGATCTGGAATTACCAGTCTCTACAAAACAAAAGTTCAAAGTAGAAAACTATCACTACATCACATAACAAGCACTTCGATATAGATGTAGACAAACTAATAATAAATGGTTATGCAACTGTGTGTGAATGATACAAAACACAACTCCAAGCATGTTTTTTTATATATAAATTAACAACACTCTAACGTCGCTAAAAGCTCACTGTGGCCAGAATCTTTTAAAATGATATATTAATTGCATGACAATTGTTTTTTCCCTCATTAATTAAATTTACTGCAGAGACAGTGAAAGTAATATCATTTTCTGCTCATGCTGTAAAAAATATTCCTGGAGCAATCTAAAATTCTATAAAACATTTGAATTTTTAATCAAACTAATTCAGTGAGTCAGATGCCCAAATTTACTTTAACCCGGCAATTGAACAACTCTTTGTATAGTAGACATTTCAGAAGGCAGACATTAAAATAACTGCAACCTACCATTTATATAGGATTTGTATAGTAATAATATTAGAATGAGAATTAGAATTAGAATCATATTTTATAATAAATGTCTGGGTACTTACAGTGGTCTCTCCAGAACTCTCTTTAAGGCAAATGTTGACATAGAAACTGGGGAAGTTCTGATATCACCCCACCTGGGCCACTGGGCAAGGTGCAATGTCTGTTTCTGGTAAACTGTTATTTTTCTCACCATTTACAGAACTGAGAAGCTATTTTGCATGTATCATATCCTGTGATAATTCAGCTCTTTACTTTAGCTCCAGTGGACCAAAACCAAACTTAAAGGTACACTGTGTTACTTTTTGGTTGGAGGTCCATCACCTTGTTTCTGTGGTTATGTCATTGCTCTTACCTGTATGACACAGTACGATATTAAACAGCTCTTCCTCAAATTTATTCAATTATGGGTGGTTTTATGACCTACAAAAGCCAGCATTTTGATTGTAAGTCGGATCTCCTCTCCACAGATCTGATCTGTAACTTGATCTGTGCAATACCATAGTGTGAGACAATGTAATACCATACTGTGAGGCATTTCAGACAAAGCAATAACATCTATATAGACTATCATTAGATACAATCCAGTAATCAAAAACTAAACTTTAAATACAAGCAAAACAATGAGGCACCAGCTGGAGGTCACTCTAGTCATTACACAGGAGTGGGCGGGACTAAATCAATGTACAAGCACTGGTTTCTGCCTGTCAGTCAAATGCTAGGAGATAATCTGATTGGTTAGGGTTATGCTGATGATAGGGCCCTCTGCTTGCTGTCTGAAAGCCAAGTAAATGAGTGAGCTGTTTTGAACGTGTTACCCCAAAGCGACACCAAATCAAACCAAATTGGACACTGTAGTTTTCTGAACACAGGACATTGATTTTCTTATTTATGAAAAGTTTGATAAGCACTATATAAGTGCTGAAATATTTTTGCCTTCTGTGAAGGCCTAGAAGTCCCTGACAGTTTCCCTCTGTGACTTTTACACCAGAGGAAGGAAGTATATTTATAAATGTGATCTTGCTCGTATAGCTCTCACGATGTTAGAGTTTGATGCCTTTTGCTTGTTCCTGCTCCCCTTATGTGTTTTCTCTGTAGAGCTGGTGTGTGATGGGAGCGTGGAGCTTCCTGCAGCCGAGTGGTACACCTACAGCTCATTCAGGATCAGATGGAGAAGACCCCACTTTGCCTTCTCTTCACTGCCAAATAATTCCATCTCTCTGCAGTAGTGCTCCGCTCTCCCAAGTCCAGTGTTAATATGTACCAGTGCATTTTACTCACCTGCAAATCTGTCTTTAGGTCATCTTGCTATAGGCCACTGCTGCAGTTCTTGGACCAGACTGCCTCCAGCCTGCCTCTGTCACCACAGCCTGCAAAAATCCTGTACATAAACTGTTAAAACTTACCAGTCTTCATCTCTGCCTTGGGGTTCTCATTTCTCAGAACATAACACACAAATCCTTTGTTTGCACAATGTGAATAGACTTTAGAACTGCTTTTTTCAGAGGGAGAAGTGAAACACGAATGACCAAGAGTGACCTTTCAGAATGCTGAAATGCTTTACTATTATTAGTTACAAATAGCATACAGGGGTCTCATTGTCACCAAGCGCTCATTTTACAATATAGTTTATGTGGGAAATCACAAAACGTATTTATTTTCAAAAAGCAAATGTCAGCATTATGACAAAAATGATTCCCCTTTTTCAAGAAGACAGAAGTACCCTTTGTATTTGTAATTACCATGGAGATGGTTAAATTATTGTAATTTTAGCTGTACTATCAATATTGTAAGGAAAACACTCTTAGTCCATGAGCCTGCTACCAACGCCAAATAATGTAATGTGGTTTGAAGTAATGGTAAGTGAACTGGAGTCAGTGGACATTTAGATACCTAGAAAGTTCAAATGAAATAGAGATAGCACTTTAATGTACCAATAATAAATGATAAGAGTAGGTGTGCAAATCATTTATTATTTTTATTTTAGTAAAATGGTGATAAAACCACAATTACACTGTTACTACAAATAATGATAGTATGTGTAATAATGCAATAGATATTTAATACATATATTTTAGAGGGAAGATCTATTGCATGACAGGTTAGACTAGTAAGATATAGTTCACTATATCATATCACTATCATTATATTTTCGATTTTACAAAATTATAAAATTCTGTGAATTTTATAATTTTACTTCCTGGTTGGACATGAGCAGCAAATATAACAAACAAAGAGGTAATCTCATGTTATTTATTTATGATTAGAATAACAAAAATAAATGACAACACCTTTATTTGATTAAATGAACAGTTTAACTGTCAGGAAAAAAGCCTTCCTTGCTCAAAAAATACTTCTGTATTTTGAATGGAATTTTCAGTGTTGATGACATTTTAGAACTCACTGCTACTGCTCTATTTCTTTTTTGCCATTTAACTAATATAAAAAATATAGTACACATTTACCACAAGTACTGTTCCCACCAAAACAAGTAATAATGAGAAAAGTATGAAACCCTGTCATTAACTTTAACTTGGGCTTATTCACATTCTGCCAGCTTTTCAGAAACACTAAATCTGCCTCTATCTCCCATCTTTCTCCAGCTGGGGGAGATGCATGGTGGATGTGTGTCAGCTGCAGCCACTTGCACCTTCTTCTTGGTTTGACCTTCCAGTTCACAGTGAAGTAAAGGGTCAAGCCATCCCTTCATTACTGTTTGGTGCATTGCTCTGACTGCTCTTCTGCTCTCACCTCATTTGCATTGACATTCTCAGACAACACCTGAAATTTAGACAAATAAAAAAACAAATAAACATAAATATCTCAAAACATCTACTTTTCCATTATAGTGCATCATTCACAAGTACCTCCTTTGACTGTGGTATCGGGTCCAAAGCCACATCAGGAGACTGATGCTTATTAAGACGGACTTTTTGAGTTCTACAAAATATAACACAATATTGTTCATTCAACATTGTTTAATCCCTGGCTTATTTGGTTCTACTACAGTAACTACAGAGTGTGATGACTGCAGCCTTAGAGCTTTGTGGGTGCATGTTTATGCATTGTGCTGCTGGCCCTCTCGCCTCCCTTACAGGGTCCAAAGAGTGGGAGTGACTGACCAATTAGCAGTACCTAGATGTGTCTTTAAAACTGACTGCTGGAGACCTCCTCCCTCTTCTCTCCACATTGTAGTCACAAATTTTGCTTTAGACCTTGTTTTGAATAAATATATATGTTTGTGCCCTTTTTAAACACATGTGGACTCCATCATGTCTGAAACTTCAGTCAGTGTGTGACAATGAGCCAGAGACATGGTAGCCCAGCAAACAGATCAGGTTATAAAATCAACATATTCTCACTTCAGTCTTCTATTATTTTGTTGAAATAAACATTTTCGTAAATATTCTAATGACAACTAGCCTATACAATATATTTATCTGTTCACATTATCTTGCTATCTTAGTGTTGTTTAGACTGATGTTACAGAAAGAAATATATTAAGATGAATCACTTTTACAATTAAAGCTTAAAAATAAAAAATTACAATCTTATATATAACCACATGTACTTACCTAATAACGTACAGCAACGCACCTATCAAAGCCAGAAGAATTATAATAATGGTCACGAGAAGTGGATTTGTCACTGCCTTTCCAGCTCCTACACATGAACAATGAATATAATATGTAAAAAAGTAAATAGAAAATTTGAAATCAAGAAATCAATCTACTGGTGTATTGTTTAATGCCATACTGTGGAACACTTTAAATTCCCCTAGAGCTTTGCCTAAATAAATCAGTATCATGTTAATATATTTAGTATAATCAAATGTGATAGAACAACTAACCTGCTCCTTGAAACGCTTGTTTAAATGAGTGGCCATAAAGTTGCTGTGTGTCAGATCCAAGCGAGTTGCTGCTGCGACAGACCAAAGTGACTAGATCTTTCCACTGAGGTTTAATAACAGTGAGGACACTTCTTAGAGCTCTGTCACTCAGAGGCTCACTGATGATGGAGATGTTTGGAGAGACTCCTGGAAAACTCCACTGTATCAGGGGAATGGGGTTCCCCTCAGTCTCACACACACACCTCATCTGGGCCGAGTCTATAGTGCAGTTTGAAGAGCTCACGATCTGTGGAGGGACTGTAGATGATACAATAAACAGTCATGTCATGGACAATATCAATACATGTAGCATATTTTAAATGAGGGAAAACACATACACTGTACATCCAACTCAGTGACAGTAGAGTTCTCAGTCCCAAGTTCATTCTGAGCCTGACAGAAAATAGCAGTAGTATCTCTGGAGGCTTTCATGTTTAAAACAGATGAGTTTCCGATCAGAGTGTGATTTCGTCCATCAGTTTTATACCAGTGGTAGTGCTGTACAGCTGGGTTGGCATCACTGCTGCAGTTTAATATAATATTACTGTGTTCTGTCACTGGACCAGCGGGGTTCACTGTCACTCTGGTGTCTGAAGGTTTGTCTTTGGGAAAGGAAATTAACGATTTAGACATTGACTAGATTTAGTTCTGGTCTCAATTTAGTTTAAAAATAGAAATTGAAAAATACGTACACTTAACAGGTAGTTGAGTGAGTGAAGAGCGATCAGTTCCAAGATCATTCAGAGTTTCACAGAAAACTCTAGTTGTATCTTTAGAGACTTTAATGTTCAACACCGCTGAGTGTCCAATCAGAGTGTGAGTTCCATTATCATCTTTATACCAGTGGTAATGTTTTACAGACGGGTTGGCTTCACTGTGGCAGGTTAAAGTCACATTGTTATATTCTTCCACTGGACCACTAGGCTGCACTGTGACTGTGGTGTTTTGGGGTGGATCTGTGAAAGATGAACACAATGAACTGAGAGAGACTAATATAACTAATAATAATTAGTGCTGTCATGCGATTAAAAAAATTGAGAGATTAATTAATTATGATCTGTAATTAATTAATCTAATTAATCTCATTTTAATCTCACCTAAAAATTGCTGAGAAAAGCCTTCAATTTGAGGTATTTTCATTTAAATTCATTATTACATTATTGTGGCAGATCAAAAGACTGATATAGAACAAAAAAAAGTGACTTTATAAAGTCATTTATTGTTTAACAAATCTCTTCCAATTTGGCTGTTGAGCCCAAGTCTCCATGAATAAGAAACTGTTTGCTGTAAAGTAGCAAAGACGAGGAAATCTGAACATAATAACTTTTGTCTACTTAAAGACAATAAAAAGTCCAGTCTTTCCTTAACCATGTTAAAAATATTATTGATAGAGAAATGCTTTATATATGAGATCACTGGTTTTAGTCCTGGTTTAGACCTGCTTTAGTCCTACTTTAGTCCTAGTTTAGTCCTGGAATGGATTAATCCTGGTTTTAGTCCTGGTGTTAGTTCTGGTTTGGTCCTTGTTTAGTCCTGGTTTAGACCTGGTTTTAGTTCTGGCTTTAGTTCTGGTTTAGTCCTGGTTTAGTCCTGGTTTTAGTTCTGGTTTTAGTTCTGGTTTTAGTTCTGGTTTAGTCCTGGTTTAGACCTAGTTTTAGTTCTGGTTTTAGTTCTGGTTTAGTCCTGGTTTAGTTCTGGTTTAGTCCTGGACTGGATTAGTCCCGGTTTTAGTCTTGGTGTTAGTTCTGGTTTAGAGGCGCACAGGAGGAAGCGCGGTTTACGCCGCGTACGCGAGAAAACACGATCCACACGCGGCTCACGGGAGCACGTCGGTGTCCGCGCAGTAACTACGGAAGGAAACGTGGTCCGCGCGTTCTCAGGTTAATGACGATGATGAAGGTGTGTGTGTGTTTGTGTGTGTTTGTGTGTGTTTGTGTGCGTGTCCCCTCATGTGGCAGGTCACTATAGGACAGTAGTGCAGACATCATGAGCCTATGCAGGTTGTTTTCACCAGTGACATTTAAGTTGTAGGCAATATTATAATAGTTATTTTCTTTTATATTTCACGTCGGGAGAATAATTTCCAGGACACAAATGTGTTTTTACCTGTGCACTGCTGCCTCTGTTCTACTGGCTCTTTGACCTCGTCCATTGTGCCTGACGCCGCCAACTTTAACATGACGTTTACATCGCTGTTACTGCGCGCGTTTTGTGTGGGTTTCCGGCAATGAGTGGAATTACCGAAAAAAAAAAAATTTATAAATGTGTTTTTTTGTGTGTGTGTTATTGTCCCAACAACACATAAAAACAGGTTTTATAATAAAGCAACTCGCATACAGAAACACTAAAGTTAGAGATTAAAAATTAGATTAACGCAATTAAAAAAACATAACGCGCTAAATATGACTGTAATTAATTAATCGCAATTAACGCGATAATTTGACACCCTAATAATAATAACAACTCTTGATTTCAAACAATTTAGATAAAACATGCTTACAGAGTGGTTGGCTGCATTTGTGGCTACCTGGTTCACACACTGAACACTTATTGAAAGTTTTTGTTTTGTTGAGGTCAGTTTTTAACATCATATCATGGGATTTTGACCAACTAAGAAGTGTAACACGTGCGGTTCAAAGGACACAAGGGACTGTTGGGTTATGTAAAATCTGTTTGTTTTTCCCTTATCCATGGACGTGGTGCAAGAAGGACATAAGTAAGGAGTTAAGGATGTTTGAGATGCTACAGGCTTTTTACACCAAATGTGGCAGAAGGCCTTCCAGAAGAAATACTGCAAGATCTTCCAGAGGAACTAACCAACCACCAGAGTGGAGTAAGAATGAGGCCTTTTCCTGTTGTGTTCCCCTGGCTCCTCCTGGCCTCTGCTGCAGGACACAGAGGAGGGACACTTTCAGCTCTTTCTCTCCTCAAACTGCCCTTTCACAGATCTGCTCACCCTACCTGACCAGTCCTCCTCTTAAACTGCACTGAGACCTTTGACTGAGATACAAAGGCCACTGAGAAATACAGTGTAAACGTTGCTGCAGGAAAGCTTGAATTTCCCTTGGGATCAATAATGTATCTCCAATGTATCTCCCTCTTTCTCTGTTAAATACTCGAAAGAATTAATCATATTGTAGCAGAGGGGCCTAATTGTAAATGTAGTTCAAGGTAGTAAAGTTGCCAACAACGCCACCTGGTAACACCAGGACACAATGTTTTCCCCCACCCACTATGGACACACAGGTTCGTTGACGGAATATGGCATGAGACTTGAATATACTTTACATTGAATTTATTATCCATTTTTGCAAAGGGTTAATCACATACATCCTCGACCAGTCCTGTGCGTTCATTGTCCACTGGGTCGCATGGCCTCGTTGCTTGGAATGACCTTAGGACCATTATCACAGTCAATATCGCGCCTCGCAATAGCGCTTCCCACAAGACGAAGACTTCAGAAAGCGAGTCCTTTCACCAAGGGCCACGACCACCGAACAGACCAGGTACACGGAGAAATAAAAAGAGAAAAGGGGAGGCTTCCCGCCAGCAGGAGCCGAGTAGAATTCACCGCGGCACGCCACCCAAACACGCAAAGGACCGCCCAGCGCCGAGACACAAACGCCCCACGATGCCCGCACACTCTCCGCAATTACTGCGCTGAACACCTTGCAACAGTAAACTTAGTGCGCCTAAACGTGGTCCACTCGGGGCCTCGCGTCTTGCGGCCATGACAGCTTGGCTCCGCCAGCGTGCGACGTCAGCGGTCGGAGTTCAGGAGGGAGGGCGAGCGTAGTGCATAGCGCCCCTTTTATAGGCGGGTTTGTGACCCATAAACCCGATACTATCACAATATTAAGAATTAATATGATGAACTGAGAGTCAGGAGCTGGACCACACTTCAAATTCCTCTCCAGTTAACCACGGCTTATCTCAACCACACCTTCAATTACCCAGATGCCCCATTTATACGGCCTATCCCAGCAACACCGTCTGTCAGCTCTCTCGACCCCCTCCCTCCCCCCTGTGTGTTTTGCCCATTCTTCAGCCCGAAAACGTCATCTTTAAGGAGGGGGGGTTCTGATTCAGCTGGGTCACCATTTTGGATTGGAGACGGAGCCCCCACCCTGAGTCTCCCCCAAGCCATCACATCTATCCACCATCAATACATATCTTATCGTATTCCACTGTCAAGGCGTGGTCCTTGCTAGTGAAACGGACGGCGAACAAAAGCACTCTGCACTGCTAATCAGCGGTGAGAATAGTTTGCTCTGAATAACGCAAAGATTTTTGAGAATATTTTTCTGCATGACACGTTATTATTATTGATTATTCCAGAAGGGAGCAGTGTTCTGAAGAAACAAGAAAACATCTTAATTTGCTTTTTACTGTAAAACTCAGTTTTGTATATTTTCTATTTTTGTATATAAAAATACTCCCAGCATTGCATTATTTGACTAAAAGACATTATAATGCAGGAATAGAATTTGCAAATATACATACACTGTACATCCAGCTCATAGATGGTGGAGTGATCAGTCCCAACGCCATTCTGAGCTTCACAAAAAATAGCTGTAGTGTCTCTTGAAGCTTTCATGTTTAAGACAGATGAGTTTCCGATCAGAGTGTGAGTTCCTCCATCAGTTTTGTACCAGTGGTAGTGTTGTACAGCTGGGTTGGCGTCACTGCTGCAGCTCAGTGACAGATTACTGTGTTCTGTCACTGGACCAAAGGGACTCACTGTCACTCTGGTGTTTGAAGGTTGATCTGTGAATTATAAAAATAAAACTGTATGAAATTATAGGCAGTTGAAAAATGCAGCAAGGAGACCAACAAAAATACATACAGTGCACATCTATCTGAGTAACAGTTGAGAGATCAGACCCAAGTTCATTCTGAGCCTGACAGAAAATAGCAGTAGTATCTCTTGCAGCTTTCATGTTTAAAACAGATGAGTTTCCTATCAGAGTGTGAGTTCCTCCATCAGTTTTATACCAGTGGTAGTGCTGTACAGCTGGGTTGGCGTCACTGCTGCAGCTCACTGACATATTATGACTCTCTTGTATTGGTTTGAAATAATGTACTGAAACTGTGGTGTTTCTCGGTGAATCTAAAAATATAGAGGAAAAAAATTAAACCATACAATAAAACAAGGTTAGGAATTTTTAAATGCTACAGGGTGCCAGCTACATTTAAAGTGCATTGAACAAGCTCGACTACACTTTTGATTTACACATATTAAGCAAAATGATATTCAGTTTGCGTAGTTTTCCCCATTTAATCTATTTTGGTGAAGTTGATAATTTGCCTGGTAATTACATAAATGTTATCTCACACAGTCGACAAGGGCCAAAGCTTGTCTAATGTACACAATTTTTATTATATAACTATACCTCTGTTGTTTAGAATGGATGTTTAAACCGTAAGCAAAATGAGTTCCTTGCATGTAAACTGTCTCAGCATTTTCTAGAGAATTGTGTGTAGTGATGACATAGAGGGCTTCCGTTTTAAAACTCCCTGCTACTTCCTTTATTTTAAAACTTTCTTCACTGCCACTTCACTGATGTAAAACGGTGATAGACGAAACTAAACTACTTCTAAACATAGTAGCTGTTGGTAGGGGGATAGAGGTTGCGCACTCCAATGTTAAAATGCTATAAATACTCTGTTGTGTGAGCACCCACATGGAAGACCTGAGCAACCCTTAACCTATACCCATCAAGAAAAAACTGGACATTTTTGTGTAGTAGCTACCTCTAAATTCTGCTGTTCATGTTAATCCTCAAATGATAAAAAGATGAAGCTCAAGTAAAATAATAATAAAAAAAAATACATA
This sequence comes from Boleophthalmus pectinirostris, assembly GCF_026225935.1. Lineage (NCBI taxonomy): Eukaryota > Metazoa > Chordata > Actinopteri > Gobiiformes > Gobiidae > Boleophthalmus > Boleophthalmus pectinirostris. The sequence continues at coordinate 10,912,352 of NW_026571447.1, read as the reverse complement.
CACTGTACATCCAGTTGAGTGACAGCAGAGTTCTCAGTCCCAAGTTCATTCTGAGCCTGACAGAAAATAGCAGTAGTATCTCTGGAGGCTTTCATGTTTAAAACAGATGAGTTTCCAATCAGAGTGTGAGTTCCTCCATCAGTTTTATACCAGTGGTAGTGCTGTACAGCTGGGTTGGCATCACTGCTGCAGCTCACTGATATTTTACTGTGTTCTGTCACTGGACCAGATGGACTCACTGTCACTCTGGTGTTTGAAGGTTTGTCTTTAGGGGAAAAAACGTTTTAACTTTTACAATGACTGGATGTAGTTTTGACCTCACATGATCTTAAAATATAAATTGAGAAAACATACACTTAACAGGCAGTTGAGTGAGAGGAGAGCAATCACTTCCAAGATCATTCAGAGTTTCACAAAAAATTTTAGTGATATCCTTAGAAGCTTTAATGTTTAACACCGCTGAGTGTCCAATCAGAGTGTGAGTTCCATTATCATCTTTATACCAATGGTAATGTTTTACAGATGGGTTGGCTTCACTGTGGCAGGTTAAAGTCACAGTTCTTATGTTCTTCCACTGGACCACTAGGGTGCACTGTGACTGCCATGTTTTGGGGTGGATCTGTGACAAAATACAATAAACAGAGAGGTTATTTTGTAACACTCCAATCCCGCTTGGTTGGTCTTAAACAATTTCAATATAACATGTTAAATGCTTGAACATTTTCTAAAGTTTAGAACTTTAAAATGGCCAATAAATTTACCACAAAATAAACAGGTGATGAACAAAAGCATTGAGCACTGTTAATCAGGGGTGAGAATAGTTTGCTCTAAATAATATAAAGATTTTTGAGAAAAGATATGCATGACACATGATAATTATTGGTTATTCTCGAAGGGAGCAGCGATCTGAAGAAACCAGACAGCCCTTCTTTTGGAGAAGAGAGGATGGGCTGGCTCACCAGGCAGGAACATTTGTTTTCTGAATCTAAGACCATTTTAGACTTTAAGACTTTTAACAGTTTTCTATATTTTAGATTTTAGATTTTTTTTTTTTTTTGGTCAAAAAAAATAAATACATAACTAAAATCATCAGATTGCATCCTTTGGCTAAAAGATCAGTATAGACAGGATAATGCAGCAGAAGAATTTGCAAATTTACGTACACTGTACATCCAGCTCATAAATGGTGGAATGATCAGTTCCAAGTTCATTCTGAGCCTGACAGAAAATAGCAGTAGTATCTCTGGAGGCTTTCATGTTTAAAACAGATGAGTTTCCAATTAGAGTGTGAGTTCCTCCATCAGTTTTATACCAGTGGTAGTGCTGTACAGCTGGGTTGGCATCACTGCTGCAGCTCACTGACATATTACTGTGTTCTGTCACTGGACCAGAGGGGCTCACTGTCACTCTGGTGTTTGAAGGTTTGTCTTTAGGGACAAAAATTAACAGTTTAGACATTGACAATATTTAGATCTGGCCCCAAACTATTTTAAAAATATACATTGAAAAAACATACATTTCACAGGCAGTTGAGTGAGAGAAGAGCGATTAGTTCCAAGATCATTCAGAGTTTCACAATAAATTGTAGTGATATCCTTAGAAGCTTTAATGTTTAACACCGCTGAGTGTCCAATCAGAGTGTGAGTTCCATTATCATCTTTATACCAGTGGTAATGTTTTACAGACGGGTTGGCTTCACTGTGGCAGGTTAAAGTCACATTGTTATATTCTTCCACTGCACTAGGCTGCACTGTGACTGTGATGTTTTGGGGTGGATCTATGAAAGATGAACACAATGTCAGTGTCTCATTCCTCTTTCCTTGCTTCCTTCTCCTTGAGCCTTGCTCATGTTTATTCCTTCATTTTGTGTTGTTTTTTTTGGGGGGGGACACCACTTAATATGTCACATTTGACTGACAGCTGAAAAATTTAGGATTGAGGAGACGAATCAAGGTGAAGAAAGTGAGGAAAGAGAATAGAGACGTGACCTATGAACAGAGAAGCTGAAATATCACACCATGATCATGCAGAAGTGTAACTACCTAAAGAGTTAACAATTTGGGAAGACATTAGGAAATGATATGAATTTTAGAAAATTATACATTTTCTAATATTCCCTTCTAACTGAAATAGAAGAGTAGTACACATGGTCATATTTTTTTTATCACGCTTTTCCACAGTCAAGCGCTTAAAGTGTTTTACATCAAGAAAACACTCACCCATTCACACACACCAGTGTACACAGACACTGGGTGTGAGGCGGGTTAAGTATCTTGCCCAAGGACACAATGACAGCATTCATCTGTGGGAGCTGGAATCACACCACCAGCCTGTGAGTTAGTGGATCTGACTGCTCAACCAATGATGTTTATTATGTTATTATGTTAGGATTCAAAGTGCCAACCTTGGGATCAGTGGACAAACATTCTACCAGCTGAGCTACTGTTGCCCCATGTGGATGTATTTTAAACACAAGGAATATAAAAATAATAACATAATTCTTCTATCCATCCATTTTCTTCTGCTTGTTCAGGGCTGGGTCGTGGGGGCAGAAGTCTAAGATGTGACTCCCACTTTCCTCATCCCAGACTCCTGGAAGCTCCAGCTACTCTGAGTGGGACCCCAAGGTGTTCCCAGGCCAGCTGAGAGAGATAGTTTCTCCAGTGACCTGGGTCTTCCCCGGGGGCTCCTCCCGGTGGGACATGCCCAGAACACCTCCCCAGGGAGGTGTCCAGGAGGCAAGTGGAGAGGTACAGCATTAAAACTCTCTTTTAGAACACAATTAAACTCAGACTTTCTTAATTTAAACAAAATTAAGAGCAGAAATGAATGGTATAGGTGGCCACCATATTGACTTTTTGAATAAGGGATTTTGGCAAATGAGATTGAGACACTCGCACAAAACCATGTAATGTTCATATATGTGCCACAGCAAATAAAAATAATAGTACAGATTTTAATTTTATTTTTTTATTATTTGGTGGTGAACTGTTTGTCCATAGAATATATAGAAAATTGATCTTTGGTATATTTTCTAATAAACCTATTTCTATAATCTATTGTGGGTTGTGAGACTATAATACCCCTTTAAACAGGTTGGTGCAGAAAAAAATAAATATGAAAATGTATACATACACTGTACATCCAGGTCAGTGACAGAGGAGTGATCAGTCCCAAGTTCATTCTGAGCCTGACAGAAAATAGCAGTAGTATCTCTTGCAGCTTTCATGTTTAAAACAGATGAGTTTCCAATCAGAGTGTGAGTTCGTCCATCAGTTTTATACCAGTGGTAGTGCTGTACAGCTGGGTTGGCATCACTGCTGCAGCTCACTGACATATTACTGTGTTCTGTCACTGGACCAGAGGGACTCACTGTCACTCTGGTGTTTCCTGGTTTGTCTTTAAGAAAGAAAATTAATTGACTTTGACAGTAGTTAGATTTCAAAATCTGGCCCCAAATGAGAGCAAAAAATACATACATGTGACCAGTAGCTGAGTGGTAATTGAGCGATCAGTTCCAAGATCATTCAGAGTTTCACAGAAAACTCTAGTTGTATCTTTAGAGGCTTTAATGTTTAACACCGCTGAGTGTCCAATCAGAGTGTGAGTTCCATTATCATCTTTATACCAGTGGTAATGTTTTACAGACGGGTTGGCTTCACTGTGGCAGGTTAAAGTCACATCCATATATTCTTCCACTGGACCACTAGGCTGCACTGTGACTGTGGTGTTTTGGGGTGGATCTGTGTAAATTAAATACAATAGAATGTGTGAATAACATAATAATATGTGGATAACTGGACCCCTTGCCCACAGGATGAGGAGTCCTCTCAACTTTCAAGGACCTGGGCTAGTGTCCCGAAGAAGTTGTATTGCAGATCACGCTATTCCCCTACCAATGCAGGTAGGAGAATTGCACCTAAATCTGTGTAAATCAGTTGCAGTACACATCACATCACATGCAGAAGACATCCAAAACATGTCAAGGTATGTGTAAAGAACATACTGGTCTGTTAAAAACATAAAAACACTGGAAGACCGAAACAAACCTCTTTGAAGCAAACTGATATCCCTCTGTATAAATAATACAGACATCATTTTGGATTCGCCAAGAAAAGCTACACTGTTGTTCGTGTGTGGCAAATAATTAGGTTTACCATGTTAACTACTCATCATACATACTGCATACCACATCTTGGCAGTGCTGGCAGGACTGACGAAATTTTGGTGGTGACTGGGGTCATACAGTTGTTTAAGTAAGACCTTGATGTTGTTTATTATAATGCATATGTTGTAGTTGTCGTGTGCATGTTTTTATTAATTTACACGTAAATAGTACATGTCTGTCCATATTCATACTACTACAACCAGATGAAAGTAGTGCTGCAGCCAAGTATTTGTAACTAAAATGCTAACACAGGCCTGATATTGGTCTATTTTTTGCGTAGTACTAGTAATAATGGTAGGTAAAGTTTATTGTAAAAAGGAGGATCCTTTGGAAGGTTGGACTTCGAGGTGGAACATTCAGGTGGTTGTGATGGTCATTACTGAGTGACTGTAAATGGAAGTTTGAAGTCTGGGCTTAATTGCAGTGTATTTGTATTGCTGTCACAATTGTATTGCTGTCACAATCTCTATGATATGCAGCCCCTGACGTTCCAAAAAAATAATAAATGATCTTGTTTGAACAAGATATCTTGTTTGCTCAAGAGAAGTAGCAAGGAGGACATTTGCTTGTGATTTGTGTGGAGATCCTCCAGTGGCCAACTGAACTGTTTAACTGCTGCTCTGTGGTAGTTTAAATTATGAGATGTGAGTGAATTAATGCAAAAGTGACATCCACCAACTCTAACTTTTAGACTACTAGCCTTGCCAGCAAGATGAATTCTCGGGATTGAATTTATTTTGTTCACCTTCAGCTGAAGCGTTTGCATGTGATAGATCCTGAAGAGTCACAAATGAACCAAAAGAAACATGACAAACACTACTATATAATGCAAACAAGATAAGGCAGTACATACATATAATGAAGAAAAATACATACAGTGTACATCCAGGTCAGTGGTGGAAGAGTTGCCAGTCCCAAGTTCATTCTGAGCCTGACAGAAAATAGCAGTAGTATCTCTGGAGGCTTTCATGTTTAAAACAGATGAGTTTCCGATCAGAGTGTGAGTTCGTCCATCAGTTTTATACCAGTGGTAGTGCTGTACAGCTGGGTTGGCATCACTGCTGCAGCTCAGTGACAAATTACTCTGTTCTGTCACTGGACCACAGGGGCTCACTGTTACTCTGATATTTTGGGGCCGATCTGTAAAAGACCAACACAGCAGAAGAAATAAAATGTTTTTTGATGTAACTCTTTTTACAACCAACTTGATCCACCACTGTAAACATTTTCTTGCCTCTGCATTCTTTAAAATTCTGCTCAAGGTAAGGTAAAGCACACGTTATTGCCCCTTAGGGAAATTTGTCCTCTGCATTTGACCCATCCTTCAATGCCGCTGAGACACTTCATCAGGACCAGTGCTGCAGTGCTGCACCCAAGGACTACCTTGGCTAAAAGGCTGTACCTATAGTGCATGTTTTGGATTGATAGGGGAAACCAGAGTGCCCAGAGGAAACTCACCCAGACTCAAGGAGAACATGCAAACTCCACACATATGGCCCAGGCAACCCAGAAATTAAACCTTAACATTAAACATTAGCCACTCAGCCATCGTGCCACCATTGTTTGTGTTAGCAAGAGTCTGTTAACCCAACCAAATTGAAATATTAAAAACAAGAACACATTAACCTTGCCAGTGGAGTGCAAGAGCTCTAAAACTCTGTGTGTCAGATCCCAGAGAGTTGCTGCTGTGACAGACCAAAGTGACTGAATCTCTCCACTGGGGTTTAATAACAGTGAGGACACTTCTTAGAGCTTTGTCACTCAGAGGCTCACTGATGATGGAGATGTTTGGGGAGACTCCTGGAAAACTCCACTGTATCAGGGGAATGGGGTTCCCCTCAGTCTCACACACACACTTCATCTGGGCTGAGTCTCCAGAGCACTCTGAAGGGCCCACGATCTGTGGAGGGACTGTAGATGACAGAAAAAATTGTCATGCATTTCACCATATAACAAACTATGTTAAGGACATTTGAAGGGGAAAAAGACATACACTGTACATCCAGCTGTTTTACAAAAGAATTATCCATTCCCAGATGATTTTGGACCTCACAGAAAATAGCAGTAGTATCTCTAGAGGCTTTCATGTTTAAAGCAGATGAGTTTCCGATCAGAGTGTGAGTTCCTCCATCAGTTTTATACCAGTGGAAGACACTTGGGTTGGCGTCACTGCTGCAGCTCAGTGACATATCACTGTGTTCTGTCACAGGGCCAGAGGGGGTGACTGTCATAGTTGTATTTCTAGGTGGATCTGCAATAAACATAATACATGTATAGTCATACAGGTTCTCGTATCTTAAATGCTGAACAATATGTTGATTTAAATATATCATGATCAAACAGAAACTACATACACTGGATGTCTAAATGAGTGACAGTAGAGTTCTCAGTCCCAAGTTCATTCTTAACCTCACAGAAAATAGCAGTAGTATCTCTGGAGGCTTTCATGTTTAAAACAGATGAGTTTCCGATCAGAGTGTGAGTTCCTCCATCAGTTTTATACCAGTGGTAGTGCTGTACAGCTGGGTTGGCATCACTGCTGCAACTCAGTGACATATTACTGTGTTCTGTCACTGGATTAGAAGAAAGTATGGTGGTGTTTCTTGGTTGATCTACAAAGACAATGAGAGGTTTCACATGCATCCGGCATGAATACATGAATGAAAACATGCAGGTTTTGAGCGCCAGAGTTGAAAATCCTAAACTTTTGGAGAAATTAGCTGAACGTCATTGAGTTTCAAGCATCTGCCACAAATGGCAAAACATTGACAAGGTGGTCAGAACTCAGCAAAATAGTGACTCACATGTGACAAAAGACGTAATCTGCACACTCGTATGGGACAGAGATCTGTCTTCTTTGCTGTAGTCTGCAGAGCATGTTATGATTTTCTTATGATGGAGGTGAGAAGCAGTGAAGGTGAGAGTGGACACTTTGACATAGGTCTTGTCCAGTTGCTCCTGCAGAGTCTCCTGAATGTCCCCCAGGACAGGGCTCCATGTCAGAGTGGGAGGGAGAGACAGACACGGGACAGGAGCAGAGCACTGCACACTCACTGACTGCCCCTCACTCACACTCACAGAGGATGGAGTCAGTGTAAGTATGGGTGGGGCTTCTGAAACAATTGAAATCAACCAAACTTTTACAAAAAGCATTTTTGGATATGATTTTAAATGTGATCAAAGACATACCTATGGCTTGTATGGTCACTCCTGTCTCAACAAATGTGTATTTCAGTGGATTGTTACATTCCACTCTGAAGAAATATTTCTGGTTGTGTTGGGGACCAATGTCATGAAAGGTTGTGGTGCAGTTTTTATGTGTTAAATTTCCTGTTTGCTCTGTGTTTAAAAGTGTCTTTCCACTGATATCCTTCCACAATGGGTTACATGCACTATCCAAGCTGGGTTTATATTTGTTCTCGATTTGAAATGAACAGGGTATTGTCACACAGGCTCCTTGCAGAGCCTTTATGTTCTGTGGTAGAGAGACACCAAATTTAGGACACTGGTCACCTAAAAAGAACAAGAAAGTTGTCAAAATGGAGATAAAAACGTGATGGCACTGTTACAGTTATCTCCACGCATGCCCACAACCTGCATATAAAACAAAGCATGTACGCTGATTAAGCAAAAAGAAGGAAAAAAATAACCCACACATAATCTGAGCTGTTGCAACACCACTTGACACAGTAGTCCCATCTTCCCTGTTGTAGTGTGCAAAGCATGATAGCGTTATCTTTGGCTCAGATGCATTGAAGTTGAGAGTGGACACTTTGACATAGGTCTTGTCCGGTTGCTCCTGCAGAGTCTCCTGAATGTCCCCCAGGACAGGGCTCCATGTCAGAGTGGGAGGGAGAGACAGACACGGGACAGGAACAGAGCACTGCACACTCACTGACTGCCCCTCACTCACACTCACAGAGGACGGAGTCAGTGTAGGGGTGGGCGGGGCTTCTAAAAGGAAGAAATAAAACTTTCATCAATATACTTGTAACACACTTAGATTATTAGCTTGCAGAACAATGAAAACCAGAGACCATTCATTTTAATATGCAGGCTTTTATCTGTGAATAGCCACTTTAGAGCATTTTCACATTCCACTCGGAAGTAAACTTCTCGCTCTTGCTGCCCAGTGATGTCATGCACTGTTGTGGTGCAGTTCTTCTGGGTTAAGTCTCCTGTTGTTGCTCGTGTAAATTCTACTGTCTCCTTACTTGTTTTATCTTTCCATACTGCTCTACATTCACTGTTTAAGTTTATTTCATAAGCATCTCGTACTGTGAAGGAGCAAGGTATTGTCAAACAGGATCCACGCAGAGCCTCCATTTGCTCTGGCAGAGAGACACTAAAGTCATCACAAATTGCACCTATACAAACAAGACATGAAGGTATTGAAATGATAATGAATTATATGAGAAAGCCACTTAACAATCACAGTCAGCAACCACTCACCATGCAGCAGGAAGCCCATGAGCAGAACATTTATGAGGGCAGACATCTAATTGCATTGAAAAACAAATAACAAGTATATTATGAATGATGCACATATACCTACACAATCATAAGTATAATTGAATAACAACTGGTGTAAAACTTGTGCAGGAAAGATCTTGTCTCCATTAAAATTACATTGTTAAGAACTACTCCTATAATATATTTATACTAGACAATTCAGAGCACAAACCTCAACAAAGCATACACAGTAATAATGATGTCCCATTTGTAGTTATGCTATTTTGCTTTAGTGAATGTGCTAGGAGTACTTACACTGCCTGCAGTCAATCCAGAGGTTCCTTAAAATAAAGCTGGACACATAAATGCTTAAGTAATTATATTTAAACTGAGGAAGTCTTGATTACACAATATCGACACATGGGCTTTTCACATGAATTGAAACTTTAAGGTTATTTATATGTGACGTAATGTATTTTTCTAACTTTCATAGAATTTAAACTGTTCTGTTACACATAAAGTAACAAATCTTTAGAAAGTGGAGATTACAGATGCCACTGATTTCATGTGTATTTCTCAAGTTTGTAGGGACTCTTCAGTTAGAACTTTATTTAACACATCTTAACGTTAAAGGAACTTTATTGTCCCTGTAAAGAAATTTGTCATTGCATTTGACTCATCCTTCTGTTCTGTTGCACAACCTGTCAGGTCCGGGTTGCGTATTTTTATTTGTTCTCCCAGCAACAAAAGAATGCCCAATGTTTTAAGTAATTTAAACTAAAAACAAGTATTTTTTATTACGGATTAGTAAGAATATACTTTATTTTGCTGAATAAACTGTTTATTTTAACAGAAACATTTCTGAGTGCAAATGGAGTCATTGCTTTCACTGAGGCCTTCCCACCAAAATTTAATTTTGAAATCTTACATTTTCTGTGATACAAAATATGATTAGAGATTGCATGTGAATCAGTTTCAAAAAGTTTATTATATATATTTCACACTGAATAACACTCTATAACACATTTTGGGCAGCACAGAAAAAACAGACAAAAGAAAATACAAAGATCAGATCACATTTTATAATAAAGCAAGTTTTAGAACAAGACATTATAAAAACTTGTCATTTTGTTCAGTATTTGAAAAAAAAAAAAAAGTAAATAACAAAATGAGAAGAAAGGTCATTCAATTAAGGCAAAATGTTCACACACATTTCATAACATTACATTACATTGCATTACATAAAGCCATTTATGACATGATGACTGTTTCATATTATACACTTTTACACAATCCCCAACAACTTCTTCCTTCGATGGTGATATACGATGTAAAAATAAATCATTGCATATGTTTCATGGAGCAAGACTATTGCACTGGATTCTTGGGTTTAAATTTAACTTGGGCATATTCACATTCTGCCAGCTTCTCAGAGACACTAAATCCACCTCTGTCTCCCACAATGCTCCTCTGCTCCTCCAGGTAGGAGCTACATGGTGGATGTATGTCAGCTTCAGCCTCTTTCACCTTCTTCTTGTTTTTGGCCTTCCAGTTCACAGTGGAGTAAAGGGCATTGTCTTGGGCACTGGTAGAGGCTTGATCATTTCCTTCATTACTGTTTGGTGCGCTGCTCTTCTCCTGCACTTTTGCTCTCACCTCACTTGCATTGGCATATATGTCTGACTCATCCACGGGCGGCCCCTGAAAAATATGACAACAAAATAACAACCAAATAGTAATAATATTAACAGAAACGCATTGTTGTACATGCATATTAGTAGGTCCAAATTAGATGACTAATGGCATTTTTAAAAATCACTGAAAGCATTATGATGACTTTGGCGATATTAAAAATTAAAAAAATATATGTTTGTGGAATCCCCCATTCATCCAGGAGTGGTTGGTAGTTATCTGGGCAATGTATAAATAGCAATAATTTGAAGAAAATGTGATTCTGCAGCACATCCATGAGACCAAAAAAAAAAAAAAGTTCCTACCTCATTTGTATTGGCATATACGTTCATCTGTGTCTCCACCTGTAACAGAATTAAAGTAAAAGAGTTAGAATTGTGCAAATGATTTAAAAAAAAAAATTAAGTTCATTCATCATTATTGACATTGTAAGTACCTCATTTGACTGTGGTATTGGGTTCAAAGTCACATCCTCAAGCTGACGCTTATTAAGATGAATGTTTTGAGTTCTAAAAAAAATATAGATAATTATTATTTCAACATGATTCCAACTTCTCGTAACTGCTCCTTTGAGGGGTCACAATTATTGATGTCTACAGTAAGAAACCAGTATATGTTCTGACTTAAAACTTTAGTTTTCACTTTTAAAAGGCCCATATTACTGCATTTTCTGATCTATGTTATGTTTCCTCATCAGAAAACATACTGTACCTGGAGTTGTGTTTTGTTTATCACACAAATCACAAAATATAGCTTCATGACATCACAAGGTGGAATAGAGCATGTGGGAGCCTGAACCCAGTTTTGTGATTTTTTCATTACTGAGATAATTATTCTTATTTTGTTTGATTTCATATTTACTTAAAATGCATGATTTTTAGTCATTTGGGTAATTCTTTATAATTAACATGATTATTTGTTAATTATTTGCTAAAAAATAAAAAATAAAAAATCGATCTATTTACATTTTTTCTTTCAATTAATTTTTGCTAATGTTAATCATAAGTTAACTTAAGTAATGTTTATTTTTTGTATTATTTTGTGGTCTATGGCTCCTTATTTAAGGCGAGTGCAGGTACACCATGGGAGTAGAGTGGAGCCAAACAGTTTTTTGACCTCCTGTCACCTGAATGTTGAAAAGTTCCCCTTTTTGTATATTTGTATGTCCCAATTTTGTGAATACTCAGTAAAGAGTTTTAAACTGCACTTGGATCGCTCTCCATGGATTCTTTCACTTTTGAGGCATTTTAAAAGGTGGAACAATGTGTGCAAAGCGTCATCTACGGCTTCACAAATGTTTGGACCTTACAGAGCATTTTGAGCTTTGGAGACGTAGACAGACTAATAATAAAGGGTTGAGAAGCAGGTAACAACATTCTTCCAACATGGCTTAAAGCTCACAAGAGTCTATTTTGTGTAATATAGAACCTTTAAATGTTATTCTTTATCTTTATCTTCACACTTGCAAGCTGTTGTTTATTGTAAGTATCAGGAGTTCATTTGTTCACTGTGGGATTTATAACATTTGTTTTTCAGTTTGGCCCAGGTTTAGTTTGCAGAGAGGTGGTACTGATAGGCAAATCAATAATGATCTACTGATGGTGGAGCAGATTAGGTCTCCAAACAACAAGAATTGTTCAGTTAGTGGTACAAGCATCAAATTTCTCATATATTTAGGTAACATCATGCTCTTTTAGAAAAGCCCAAAAGCCACCTGAAATATTCTACATGATGGCCATTTTTCAAGATGGCTGACCAAACAACTGATTTCACATGTATGAGTTAAAAGACAATAAGTCATTATGTTCTTAATCAAAATTAATGGAATAAATCACACATTTACAAATATATACATATACAGTAATGCAATGTCAGGTATTCAACAAATTTTACACCAAAATATATTTAATTTTGCACAAAATTCATTAAATTTTCTTGCAATTTGAAACCAAAAGTATCCCAATAACCATTTGGGAAGTAGAAATAAAAACATGAGCAACATTAAAATAAAATGCAACATACTGACAGGTTAATTTCAGAAATAGAGCCATTAAAATAGAACAATTCATAGTGCTGTTTGTGCTTAAGAACTATCGAAAAAAGTTTGCCATCATTAAGATTTTTGGCACATTCTTTCAGCCTATCATTTAACTACATTGTTGATGCTTGTCTTAGTTCAGAAGCTGATTCTATGTTATCACATAAAAAAACATTGCTGGGGCTTCTGCACAGTTCTTCTAATTTTTGAATGTCCTTTGTCTGAGTCCACTGTATCACAAGCTGCTCTTTTGTTTGCCCGTTCAAGTTTACTGTTACTGAACAATAATCTGCAGCTTTGGTGATTTAACTTTTTATTAGCGTTTCTTCAATTCCACTACCATCATTCAGTCAATTCAGGTACAGCTATCTAACTTTAATACTACTAATACTACTATAATAGTATAACTAATACTTAAACTACTAGCTGGTGTATTTACAGGGCTAATTAGATAGCATTTGGGACACTACATCATGCTACATTAACTACATTAAATATTAGAATGTGAGTAACACTACATAGCCCACACTGAACCCCATGCTGAGTTTCACAGCAGCGGAGTCACCAGTATGCCCTGGTTGTGCTACAACCCCACCCATTTCTAGAATAAACACATATATATTCTAACAAAAACATATTTTAGCACATTGGTACTACATATATTTGATATTTCTTCAGGTAGGTTTCAATAAGATTTGTCCATGAGATTTCTTTCTACTGTGTTTTATTATTTAATGACATTTATTTGTAGATATTATAAATATAATGAAAGGTGATAAATAATATATCAAAAATGATTTGATGAATAATTTCACTCAAAATAGGAATTTTTAATTAAATAACAAAACTATGCTTCGACATTTATACATATATAGTTATATGTAGTTATTATCTTATTATCTTATATCTTGGATATTTTTGGTGGCTAACGGGCTTTTCATAAAGACCATGTTATTATCTATCTCCACTCCAAATTTGATGCTTGTACCACAAACTGAACGATTATTTCAACTACCAGCTCCACTATGATACTAACAGAAGCATCAAAAGTTAAGTTTATCTGCACATGTATAATTTGTCTTAGATATAAACTAAAGTAAAGATTGTGACACCAAAGTAAAATTCTTTGAGGAGTTTCAATGCATTTTAATACATAACTCACTTGTGATACTTGCTATAGAATTGCTTGGGATTGGATTGGATTGAATCACTGGTAAAAGTGTGCACAAACATAAATGCCTCTCATACCTGATCACAAACAGCAAAACACCCATCAGGACCAGCAGAATAACAATGATGGTTATGAGGAGCACACTTGTCACTTCAACTTCAGCTCCTAATAATACAAAAATGTAACAAACAGAAATGCACAAACAAACATGAACTCCACTCTAAGTTGCTCCCCGTTCAAAGCGCTACCACAACACCATGAGAATCTACCCTGCTAAAAAAACTACTGCGCATCGAATTAGGTTGAAGTTATTGTTGTGTACACTTTTGTATCATGCCTTTAGCTTTATGGAGAATTGTTGTGTGTCGTAGGCTTGTGGGCTGAGTGTTGCACAAAATCTGTTGATAAGGAGGGTTTGAATAAGGCCCAGAAGAGATTGCTAAATTGCGGAAGAAAACACGGTAGAGAGAAGTCATCACGGTTGACGCTACAGGAAATAACATAACATCTGATATACCAACACCAGTGACAGTGCTGAATGTCACTTGCAGCTGACACCTCACACTGCCTTGTCCTAAAAAATAATTAATAGTCAAATATTACGTTTATGGAACAGATAAATCATGCTCAGATATTTTGACAGTTTATACAATATTTGAAGGTATGCAACAATTACTCATACTGAGATTTGAGTGTCAAATAGGTAACTAACTAGAATTAGAATAAAATAGAACAATGTAGTCAAAATAGTCAAAAATAAATACCTTGTTGTTGAAATACTAGTGTAGAAAGTTGCTGTTTCTGAAATCCCACAGAGTTGTTGCTGTGACAGACCAAAGTGACTGGATCTCTCCACTGAGGTTTAATAACAGTGAGGACACTTCTTAGAGCTTTATCACTCAGAGGCTCACTGATGATGGAGTGGTTGGAGGATATTTCAGGCAAACTCCACCGTATCAGGGGAATGGGGTTCCCCTCAGTCTCACACACACAGCTCATCTGGGCTGAGTCTCCAGAGCAGTTTGAAGGGCCCATGATCTGTGGAGGGACTGTAGATGACAGAATAAAATGAGTACTATAATACTCATAGCAGAGTCTACCTGATACAAGTACAATATTACAGCCACTTACACTGCACATCTAACAGCATGACAAAGGAATTATTAGTTCCAAGTTCATTTTTAGCCTGACAGAAAATAGCAGTAGTATCTCTGGAGGCTTTCATGTTTAAAACAGATGAGTTTCCAATCAGAGTGTGAGTTCCTCCATCAGTTTTATACCAGTGGTAGTGCTGTACAGCTGGGTTGGCATCACTGCTGCAGCTTAATATAATATTACTGTGTTCTGTCACTGGACCAGAGGGGCTCACTGTCACTCTGGTGTTTGAAGGTTTGTCTTTAGGGATGAAGATTAACAGTTTAGACATTGACCAGATTTAGATCTGGCCTCAAACTAGTTGAAAAATATGAACTGATAAATCATACATGTCACAGGTAGTTGAGTGAGTGAAGAGCGATCAGTTCCAAGATCATTCAGAGTTTCACAGAAAACTCTAGTTGTATCTTTAGAGACTTTAATGTTCAACACCGCTGAGTGTCCAATCAGAGTGTGAGTTCCATTTATCATCTTTATACCAGTGGTAATGTTTTACAGACGGGTTGGCTTCACTGTGACAGGTTAAAGTCACATTGTTATATTCTTTTACTGGACCACTAGGCTGCACTGTGACTGTGGTGTTTTGGGGTGGATCTGTGAAAGATGAACACAATGAACTGAGATGTTGATGTATAACTCGATGATCTCACTGAAGATGTGCAATATGATGAAAATGTGTTTCTGGTTTCTAGAGTGATGCTGCATCCAGCAAAGCACTGAACACTTAATCAGAGGTGAGAGGTTTTTTTTTTTTTTTTTTTGTCTTGTTTTGTTTTTGTTTTTTGATTAGCTTTTCCTTTTTTAATGAAAATAGAAATATATCTTTTTTACTACTTTCTTATTTCTTCTCATTCTTAAATACAGACAGAAAAACACATGTAAAACCGAATACATACACTGTACATCCAGTTGAGTGACAGTAGAGTTCTCAGTCCCAAGTTCATTCTGAGCCTGACAGAAAATAGCAGTAGTATCTCTGGAGGCTTTCATGTTTAAAACAGATGACTTTCCGATCAGAGTGTGAGTTCCTCCATCAGTTTTATACCAGTGGTAGTGCTGTACAGCTGGGTTGGCATCACTGCTGCAGTTTAATATAATATTACTGTGTTCTGTCACTGGACCAGAGGGACTCACTCTCACTCTGGTGTTTGAAGGTTTGACTTTAAGAAAGGAAAATTGATCTCAGCTTTTACAATGACTGGTAAACTAGTCCTCAAACCAGTTTAAAAATATCAATTGAAAACACATACATTTCACAGGTAGTTGAGTGAGTGAAGAGCGATCAGTTCCAAGATCATTCAGAGTTTCACAGAAAACTCTAGTTGTATCTTTAGAGGCTTTAATGTTTAACACCGCTGAGTGTCCAATCAGAGTGTGAGTTCCATTATCATCTTTATACCAGTGGTAATGTTTTACAGACGGGTTGGCTTCACTGTGACAGGTTAAAGTCACATTGTTATATTCTTCCACTGGACCACTAGGCTGCACTGTGACTGTGGTGTTTTGGGGTGGATCTGTGAAAGATGAACACAATGAACTGAGATGTTGATGTATAACTCGATGATCTCACTGAAGATGTGCAATATGATGAAAATGTGTTTCTGGTTTCTAGAGTGATGCTGCATCCAGCAAAGCACTGAACACTTAATCAGAGGTGAGAGTTTTTTTTTTTTTTTTTTTGTCTTGTTTTGTTTTTGTTTTTTGATTAGCTTTTCCTTTTTTAATGAAAATAGAAATATATATCTTTTTTACTACCTTCTTATTTCTTCTCATTCTTAAATACAGACAGAAAAACACATGTAAAACCGAATACATACACTGTACATCCAGTTGAGTGACAGTAGAGTTCTCAGTCCCAAGTTCATTCTGAGCCTGACAGAAAATAGCAGTAGTATCTCTGGAGGCTTTCATGTTTAAAACAGATGAGTTTCCGATCAGAGTGTGAGTTCCTCCATCAGTTTTATACCAGTGGTAGTGCTGTACAGCTGGGTTGGCATCACTGCTGCAGTTCAATATAATATTACTGTGTTCTGTCACTGGACCAGAGGGACTCACTCTCACTCTGGTGTTTGAAGGTTTGTCTTTAAGAAAGGTAAATTGATCTCAACTTTTACAATGACTGGTAAACTAGTCCTCAAACCAGTTAAAAAATATCAATTGAAAACACATACATTTCACAGGCAGTTGAGTGAGTGAAGAGCGATCAGTTCCAAGATCATTCAGAGTTTCACAGAAAACTCTAGTTGTATCTTTAGAGGCTTTAATGTTCAACACCGCTGAGTGTCCAATCAGAGTGTGAGTTCCATTATCATCTTTATACCAGTGGTAATGTTTTACAGACGGGTTGGCTTCACTGTGACAGGTTAAAGTCACATTGTTATATTCTTCCACTGGACCACTAGGCTGCACTGTGACTGTGGTGTTTTGGGGTGGATCTGTGAAAGATGAACACAATGAACTGAAAACTTGATGTATAACTCTGATCTCACTGAAGATGTGAAATACAATGAAAATGCCACCAAAATATCTGTCTTGTGTCCAGAGTGATGGCTCTGTTGAGAAAAATCTACAGTGGCACATAGAGCACTGAACACTTAATCAGAGGTCAGAGTCATTTTTGTCTTGAATGATGGAGTCCAGATACAGTCATGTATGAAAGTCATGAATAATTTCAAAAACCTAAGAGAGCATTGAGTTAGTCTGCAGAAGGGACTGTCATTCTGTGGAGAAAGGACCACGGTCTGACTCACCATCCAAAACATATCTGATTAGCTTTTTCTTTTTTAATTAAATTTATAATCTCTTAAATAACAGGATATCTTTTGTAAAACTGTGTCATCAAGCTAAATTCTTATTTTTTCCTTTTATTATATATAGACAGGAAAACGCATGGAAAACTGAATACATACACTGTACATCCAGTTGAGTCACAGTAGAGGTATCAGTCCCAATGTCATTCTGAGATTGACACAAAATAGCAGTATCTCTGGAGGCTTTCATTTTTAAAACAGATGAGTTTCCGATCAGAGTGTGAGTTCCATTATCATCTTTATACCAGTGGTAATGTTTTACAGACGGGTTGGCTTCACTGTGGCAGGTTAAAGTCACAGTGTTATATTCTTCCACTGGACCACTAGGCTGCACTGTGACTGTGGTGTTTTTGGGTGGATCTGTGAAAAATGAACACAATGAACTGAGGCTGAAGTATCATAGTTGCACTAGATATCATTGGGGCATCATTTGGCTCTTTCCATGATGTTAAATGCTTAAGCTTTTCACAATGGAGCAGAGGTGAGTTCAGAGCCACAGATGTGCATAACGGCAAATACATTTATTCAGAAGAGTAGACGTAAGCTTTAAGAAATGAAAAAGAAAATGACAAGATCAAATATGCTGTCATTGGCACTGGAAAAGCTGAACACAGTGGAGAATTCTAGTCCACAAGCAACATCCTGATGTGTCTGCTGGGAGTTTCCAGGTGCATGAAGGTAGTGTGCAGCACAGTGCAGATGGTATTGTCTGTGGATTTATTGGTCCTGTATATTTATAGCCTGTCATGATCCTGATACCTCTCCACATTGCACACAGGTTGTTATTAATAAAGTTATCCTCAGTGCAGATGGTCTTTTCAACAAATGTAATTCTCCTGTGCACATTGGCCTTCGTCCTCGAAAACTTCTCATTTTCCAGCACTAAGTCTAATGCCAAATTGATATGTTTAGCACTCTGAATTGAGTTCTACGCATCAGTCTGGAATGGCCCTCACTGAAAGCATGCAGGAACAATGGAACATCATGATGAAGATTTGAGTTGATTGGGTGATGTGTTACAACAGTGGAACAAGCTGAAAATTCAACGTGTTAAATTCAGTTGAGAGAAAAGTACGGACATCTTTCCTGTGCATGAGTTAATTTGAGTTTGTGAACTCACAAATATCACAATAATTAATTTCACTGGCCAAGTTAGCATCCTGGGCTCTGAACAGCTCATGCATTCTGCTGGTGAATAATGCAGGGCTCCTGGTTGGAAAATACTTTGATCTGCTTTATTAACAGATACAGTGTCTGTGCAGTTTAGACAGCACGGTATTGCTGTGGTGTTCAAGTGTGGGTGTTCAAAGGTGTTTCATTTGGTGTCCTAAAACAGTCCCTCAGACAGAGATAGTCTTCTTAGTTTAGATCTGCACAGATGTGTGATTTTGTCCTACTAAGAAATAAAAGAAATAAAAAGAGGAGTTTCAGAAGCTCCAAAGACACCAATAAACCTGCTGTAATATTTTGTTCTTTCGTACTTTAATGTCCACCTTCTGGCAGTCTTGAGGTTTAGGGTTTTAAAGTCTACTGTGACAATGAGTAAGTTCTCTGGGTCCATATTTTACTGCATACTGATGGCATTGTGTAGCTTCTTCATAGCTATAGTAGTATAAGTCTGAGTATGGACATACACAGCAGTAATAACAGCTGTGAGTTCTCTTAGCAGATAAAAGGCCATCAGGTTTCCATTATCTTAATGCAGCTACTCAGGCAGTTGCTAGTGATCCGCATTGTCTCACCGCAGAATTTGTTTCCCCGGGGACCCCGGAGAGCATTGGCAAAACAGACCTCTATGTGGCCATTTGTAGTCTGGCACAAAAGTCAAGTCACTTGATTTGTTTCCGTCTCACATGTCTCATTTCTTGGAGTTCTGAAGAGTTTGTTGGTGAAAGTAAATGAAGATGCAAATGATGCAAATGATTCCCTCTATAAGATATCTTATTCTGCTGTAAAAACATATAACCAGTATATGTTGCCAAAATTTCTAAATCCTATTTAATCTTTAAATTTCTCAAAATGTCTTTAAAGCTTGTGCTGCCCTATTTAACTCTATAAACATTTCACTTAACTCTTTTAACTTTTGCTATTGCACACTGAAGACAAGAGGTTCTGTTTAGAATATGCCTTTAACAGCTTCAGGTTTTATTATGAGCATGCCATGTTCTTCACAACTGAAATGAGTTTCTTATTGGTGAGCAGAGAGATCAATTTGAAGCAAAAGCTCCAATCCAGGATCTTCTTTAAGCGGTAGTAACTTTGAAATCTGGGCTGAGGTCGCTGATTCAGGTCTTGATTCTTCTACTTTGAAATTGTCACTATGCACAATCACTCAGTGTTTTCAGCTATTACACTGTATATAATTATTTTTTAATATTTTTATAATTTTTGCTCTATTTCACTTACTTATTTTGTAAGTAATGAAATCTCTTTTTTGAGACTGTCAAAGAAGTCCAATGTGCTACACTGCATTGACACATATGGAACATATATGGAACACCACACAAAACAGTTTTAACCTAATGAGGCAATTTAAATAGGTGTTTTATCTGTATATACAAAGACACATAGTGCAATCTGTGAGAGGAAAAGACAGACAATGATTAATAATGAGTTTAGCAAAGCTTTTCTTTGAACAGAGAGAAGCAGGAGAGATGGTTCCCCTGTGGCTCTAGGGCCTCTCCTCAAAGTCAAAGTGCCTCATTGTGCATTGGCTTATTCCCATATAGACAGTTGAAAAAAACAAACAAGAAATGTACTTACACTGTACATCCAGCTTAAAGATGGTGGAGTTATCAGTCCCAAGATAATTTTCAGCCTGACAGAAAATAGCAGTAGTATCTCTTGAAGCTTTCATGTTTAAAACAGATGAGTTTCCGATCAGAGTGTGAGTTCCTCCATCAGTTTTATACCAGTGGTAGTGCTGTACAGCTGGGTTGGCATCACTGCTGCAGCTCACTGACATATTATTGTGTTCTGTCACTGGACCAGAGGGACTCACTGTCACTCTGGTGTTAAAGGGCTGATCTATAAATGATAAATACAACAGATTGTCATGTTAATGCCCAGTGGTGTTTCTATTACACTTAATTATTGAACAAATTAAAATTAAAATGCATATAGACCTATTGATGGTGGACAAATGAAGGTGTGCAATTTAAAATAGCTGTTTTGAAGATATCAAAAATCATTGTCAGTCATGACTGACTGACTAAAATATTTTATAAGCAACAAATGAACACATCGTATCTAATATTTATTGGAGTTCAGTCTCCTGATATATGAGAGGGTGAATTTTGTGTAACATTCAGTGTAGAGACATTTTCCACAATGATCATCTGGACAATGCTTTTGCAATGAAAATGTTTCTGTTCAGAAGACATTTTCAATTAATATAACTGGTCTGAATCACTGGGACTCTATCCTACTTTATTATGTAGGACAGCAGTTTAATAGGTGAGGTGCAGCTCCCCAGGAAGATGCCAAAGAGCCACTGGGGAGACGCGACACAGGCGGACTAAACCAGGACTGATCCCGGGACTGAACCAGGACTGAACTAGGACTAAAACAGGACTAAACCAGGACTAAACCAGAACTGACTGTCGAGAGGGGCTTGGAGGTGCACCCACATAGACTGTCAGGGGACCTCGGGCAAATGGACCAGTGCAGAGCTCCGCGCCTCACGGAGCAAAGCGCAGTTGTTGCCTGACCGCACTTTGCGCACACCCTGCTCCGCATGCTCCGGGAAGATGGCTCGGCTGTATTTACCTACTCTAAGGGGAAGCTCCCATTCACCCAATTTGAAAGTCCCCGGTGTAGGATAAAGGCCAAATGTTTTAGACCAGTTCTAAAATATTGTCCAGATGACCATCGTTGAAACTGTCTCTTCATTCATGTTATATGGTGCTATTTTAAGGACGGCTGACAACAGGCAGAAATGACTTGACATCAAATGACATCATTGGGTGTACTTTTTTTTCTCAAATAATATTGTTTGAGTAATTTCATTTTTAGGCCTAAAATTCATCAATATAAAAAATAACTTACAGTGGAGTCCATGAGCTTTGAAAGTCTGTGTGTCAGATCCCACAGAGTTTCTGCTGTGACAGACCAAAGTGACTGGATCTCTCCACTGAGGTTTAATAACAGTGAGGACACTTCTTAGAGCTTTGTCACTCAGAGGCTCACTGATGATGGAGATGTTTGGAGAGAATCCTGGAAAACTCCACTGTATCAGGGGAATGGGGTTCCCCTCAGTCTCACACACACACTTCATTTGGTCTGAGTCTATAGTGCAGTTTGAAGAGCTCAAGATCTGTGGAGGGACTGTAGATGACAGAATAAACAATCATGTCATGGACAAAAAAATAAATAAATGTAACCTATATTAAATGAGGGAAAACACACACACTGTACAAAAACACATACACTGTACATCCAGCTCAGTGACAGTAGAGTTCTCAGTCCCAAGTTCATTTTTAGCCTGACAGAAAATAGCAGTAGTTTCTCTGGAGGCTTTCATGTTTAAAATAGATGAGTTTCCGATCAGAGTGTGAGTTTCTCCATCAGTTTTATACCAGAGGAAGACACTTGGGTTGGCGTCACTGCTGCAGTTTAACACAATATTACTGTGTTCTGTCACAGGACCAGAAGGGGTGACTGTCATTTTAGTATTTTCAGGTGGATCTGTGAAAACAAATTAAGTAAACACATTCTGAAGAACAAGACTTTTAAAACTGTAAGTATGAAACAACAACTAAATGAGGGAAAAGTGCTTACACTGTATATCCATCTTAAAGATGATGGAATTCTCAATCCCAAGTTCATTCTGAGCCTGACAGAAAATAGCAGTAGTATCTCTGGAAGGCTTTCATGTTTAAAACAGATGAGTTTCCGATCAGAGTGTGAGTTCCTCCATCAGTTTTATACCAGTGGTAGTGCTGTACAGCTGGGTTGGCATCACTGCTGCAGCTCACTGACAAATTACTCTGTTCTGTCACTGGACCAGAGGGACTCACTGTCACTCTGGTGTTTCTTGGTTTATCTACAAAGACATATCAAAGCAGTGAGTATGTCATTTAAAACAGACCGATGATGCAAAATTGACTTTTCAGAGCTTTTAACCAAGTTATAATTTCCCTTTCACATTTACCCTCTCAAAGTTGTATTTGGAGTCATGTGTGGATGTTTGAGCAATATTTTATTGGTTATTTTCAATATTGCTCATGTTGCCAATCAGCCCCCGTTTTTGCCGTTGCTGGTATATTTCCATTTCTCTGTATTTTTCCAATTTTATGTTCTTAATAGGTGAACAAATAACATTCACCAGTGTCGCATGGTCATTTTGGTACAAATGAAAAAAAATTGCTGCCCGCTAATATAATCTGCAGCTACCCATCGGGAGGTGACGACTCTTTGTGGCGATGACATTTACAGCAATGTCGGCTCACATTTATTTATTTGTTTTAGATGAATATTTCGTTTAAAATTTCCAAACTATATCCAAATTATAACAGTGATCTATGGGTGTTCTAGATTATAACTATACATAATATGTTTTCTTTAAATCAATAATACTGCGATATTATTATTATTATTTTATTATTATCTGAAATTGCAATCTTCCAGTGTCTTTCTAAATCTTGAGGTCCCATTTGGACTTTGAGACACTGATTTAATGGTCACCATGATTTAAAATGGCTTTCAAAAGATATTTTGTGGCATGGTCAATTAAATAATAAAAAAAGGGACAATTTGCTTTTTAAAACATCTATAAGGTAGAGATGTTTAATATCTTTAAAATTCGCAGAGCAGTGAAATAAATCTATGGCATCTTAGACAATTTAATTTAATCCAAGCTGTAAAAAACTTCATTCTTTGATTCAATGTTTACACTTCAACGAGCACTAAAACATTTGTCTATATGCCTATGCATTTTCAAGTACACAATCTGGAATTTACTTATTTTTAGAATTATTTATTTATGTAATTATTTAACTGCTGTCCTTGCACATTAAGGAAATTGTTCAATGCTAGAGATTATTTTTCATTGATGTGCAAAAGTTTTATGATGTTTTAGTGACTCACATGTGACAAAAGGAATCATCTGCACTGTCGTCTGTGACAGAGAGCTGTCTTCTTTGCTGTAGTCTGCAGAGCATGTTATGTTTTTCTTATGGTGGAGGTGAGAAGCAGTGAAGGTGAGAGTGGACACTTTGACATAGGTCTTGTCTGTTTGCTCCTGCAGAGTCTCCTGAATGTCCCCCAGGACAGGGCTCCATGTCAGAGTGGGAGGGAGAGACAGACACAGGACAGGAGCAGAGCACTGCACACTCACTGACTGCCCCTCACTCACACTCACAGAGGGCGGAGTCAGTGTAGGGGTGGGCGGAGCTTCTGAAATCAACAAACCTTTTACACATACAAAGATTTTGGATATAATTTTAAATGTGATGAAATACATACCTATGACTTGTATCGTCACTCCTGCCTGTTTAAATGTATATCTCAGTGGATTTTCACATTCCACTTTGAAGAAATGTGTTTTATTGTGTTGTGGACCAATGTTATTAAATGTTGTGGTGCAGTTTTTCTGAGTTAAATCTCCAGTTTCCTGTCTTGTATTTGGAAGTGCATTGTGATTGGTATCTTGCCATAAAGCTCTACATCCACTGTTCAAATTGGTTTCATGTTTGTTCTGGATTTGAAATGAACAGGGAATTGTCACACAGGATCCTCGCAGAGCCTTTATGTTTTGTGGCAGAAAAACCTTGAACTTAGGACAGAGGTCACCTAAAAATCACACGAAAGTTGTCAAAATGGAGACATAAATGTGTTAATGCTGTGTCACAGTTAACACTATTTATAGATAAAGTACACAAGACTGACATTTAAAACAGCTGAACATTCAAGCAGATGAAGAAAAATAAACTCACATGTGATCTGAGCTGTTGCACTAGAACTTGAAACAGTCCCATCTCCCCTGCTGTAGACTGCAGAGCATGACAGGCTTGTCTTATAGTCAGAAGGAGTGAAGGTGAGAGTGGACACTTTGACATATGTCTTGTCCAGTTGCTCCTGCAGAGTCTCCTGAATGTCCCCCAGGACAGGGCTCCATGTCAGAGTGGGAGGGAGAGACAGACACGGGACAGGAACAGAGCACTGCACACTCACTGACTGCCCCTCACTCACACTCACAGAGGACGGAGTCAGTGTAGGGGTGGGCGGGGCTTCTGGAAGAAAAAACTTAGTAAGGTCAAATAATTACATACCTAATATTGTAAAATAATGAATGCTGCAGAGACCATTCACTTTAATATTCATTGTTTTATCTTTAAATGTCCATATTAGAGGATTGGCACAGTCCAGTCTAAAGTTAGCTTCTTTCCCCTGGTCCTCAGTGATGTTATACACTGTTGTGGTGCAGTTCTTCTGGGTTAAGTCTCCTGTTGTTGGTCTTGTGAATTGTATTTTTGTCTGTTCATTGCTGACATCTCTCCATTCTGATCTACATCCACTGTTCAGGTTTGTAATATACTCATCCCTGATTGTAAAGGAGCAGGGTATTGTCAAACAGGATCCACGCACAGCCTCCAGTTGTTGTGGCAGAGAGACACTAAAGCCATTACAGTGGACACCTAAACACACAGTAACATGTAGAATTGACATTAAATCATTCTATCAAACTATTTTAAAAGGTAAATTTTACATTGCTTCATAATCAACCACTCACTGTGAAGCAGGAAGCCCACAAGGAGAACGTTCATAACGGCAGACATCTAATTTCATAGAAACAAAATACAATCAACAATCAATGTATTTTTTTAAAAGTTGCACACGCAGTTACATTAAAATAATTGTGTTTTTAAAAATTATGCATTTACTTAACAGTTAAATAACTTTTGCAACAAAAAGCTGTGAAAACTGCACTGTTTACTATACTGCTACAAATAAGACAATCTCATAATTGAAAAAGTACACTTTATTTCTAAGTTCTTTTCACCAGCATTGTAAGTACAGATGTTTTAAACTCCTCCTATGTGATATTACATTTATATAAGACATTTCAGAACACAGACCTCTACAATGCAACTTGTACACAGTATTAATGATCTGACATGTAAAGTTAACAACTATTCATTTATATTTAGCAGAAATATTCTTGATTTACATAGTTTATTTCATAGTTTGTTTCAGGAGTACTCACTCTGTCTGCCGTACCTCCAGACGATTCTTCTGTAAAGTTTTTTAAATTGAGGAAGTCCTGCATACAAAGGCGACTCAATGAAGTCACACAAGTAGTAGAAACTGTTAAAGTCAAATGTGACAAGTTGTTTGGGTGTATTTCTCACATTATCTTTACTGGAACTGAGAAACTTTTTTACGTTTATGTGGAAGATTTAGCCTCAGCAACTGCAGTTTATTATTAACAAACTATTTAATGCAACCATGTTTTTAACCTAAAGGGATTTCAACAATATTGTGTTTTGAAAAATAAGTATTAACATCAAAATCTTCACATGTTGTTTGGGTGGATCAACACTGGAATTTAAGCTCGACCTTTTAATCCACAAGGGAAATTATCTGGACACAGCAGCTCACGCATCACAATATATTATTATAACAAAGAACTAAAATATAAATGGTAATAACACATTGTAAATAACTAGCAAAAATAGCAAGAGACTGCTGTCAAATAAGGCATAATTACATAAATGTGTATACACAGGCAAAAATAAAACATAGAAATGCAGTAGTACAAATATATCTCAACTATATACAAGAGGTCACAAGGAAAACAGTGCAAAGATGACAGGATGATTGACAGGACATAAGGCTATCTGTTCCAAAAACGTGAGTTGTTGTACAGTTGTAGGGAGTATTATCTGTTCCATAAGGGTGAGTTGTTGTACAGTTGTAGGGAGTATTATCTGTTGCTCCATAGTCTGGTGCAGTGGGTGAGCAGGAGTGTCCATGTCCTCACTGTGACAAATGTCTCCAGCAAAGACACGTGTTATGAGTTTTTGGCTTTTGAAAATGAATTCTATAATTTGAGTAAATCATAATATATACTTTGATTCTTTGTGTGGTTTCCTCAAAATATTCTGTTGAAAATGTATCCATAAAAATGCATCATAGATCGGTTCTATTGTGAATGTCTTGTCTGTAAATGCCCCATTTAGTTTACATTTTAGTATGTATAATATACTATATGTGTCGAATGTGAGAAGAGCCCTTGTTTTTTTTTTTTTAACTCTGTATGTATTTTATTTGCTACGACGGAGTATAAGGGTCAGAAAAAAAAAAAAAAAGATGCTGGCTCTATGAGAATAAAGTCATAACATTTCGACATTAAAGTCGTAATATTATGAGAATAAAGAATAAAAAGTCGAATTAAAGCGACGTAAAAAAAGTTATAATTATGAGAATAAAGTTTATAATATTACGAGAATGAAGTCGTAATAAAATCAAAGTCAAGGACTCAATCAGGACTCAATCAGGTCCGGAACCAAACCAGAAAGACCAGGATTGAGACCGGGACCAGACCAGGACTGAAAACGGTTTAGTCCTGGTTTAGTCCCGATTCAGTCCTGGTTCAGTCCGTATGCGGCGCAATAGTCCAGCATTGCATTTTAAAGTCACGGAAACGCCATTTCCCATTTCCGTGACTTAAACCAGGACTAAATTAGGACTAAACCGTTTTCAGTCCTGGTCTGGTCCCGGTCTCAATCCTGGTCTTTCTGGTTTGGTTCCGGACCTGATTGAGTCCTGATTCAGTCCTTGTTCAGTCGAATGAACGAATGATACACGGATTCTTCTCCTTTACAAAATTCTCCAAATTCTTCATTCTCCACTCGTTCATACTTTCCGAGCAGCCGATATTCTCCTAATATTACGACTTTATTTTGACTACGACTTTATTCTCATAATATTACAACTTTAATGTCGAAATGTTACGACTTTATTCTCGTAGCGCCAGCATTTTTTAAATTTTATTTTTATTTTTATTTTATATGCAGTGATTTTTTGTTATACTGGAGTGAAGGGCTGGGTGGACTGAACTAATTGAACATTCCAGCTGGACCAGGCAGAGGGACGCGCCAACAAGGACAGATACAACTCCTGAAAAGAGCTAAGTAGAGGGATGTATCTGGGGGACCTTGTGGGCATGCGGGAGTGCAGTGACCGCAGCACCAGACTCATTTTTTAATTCTGATTTTAGCCGAACCAGATTTTTAATATTATTTTTTTATTATGTCATTTTTTAGGATTCTTTTATCCATTTTATACCCATTTTAATTCTTATTTTAAATGTTGTACTTCACCGAATAAACTGTTAACTGACTGCATATCTGCTCATGTTTTTTCCAAACAGTTTGGTAGGACTAAAGAATCTGACATATGCATAAAAAATATAAATGACGGTTAAGGTTTATGGTATCATGAGTTTTTGGTTGCTGTATAGACGTGAGGACCACAGGAGTGTTTTCTGAAGCCTACATGCAACAACTCTCAGAACAGACAGTTTTTATACACTGGTGGTGGACAACAGGTGTGAGGCTCATGTCAAACAGAGTGACCAATACACAGTCAGGCAACAACTGTATCAGTAAAAGTGACTGTGACAATTTAACTTTAGCAACAACAAATGGTCTAACATTTCTTAACGTCATTTTAGGAAATAACAGACTTATTCTCATACTCCTTACATGAAGCTTGTTTGTCCTTCAACTAATATAAAAAAAAAAAATGCCATCACTTTACAAATTAGTCTTCATGCCTACAACAAGTGTCTCTGTCTTAACTTTTTTGAATCAAATAATGACATAAGATGACACAGAAAAGACACTTAGACACTTTGATTATCATGAGGACCAAGCAAGCAACAAACTACATTTGTATTTGGATGAAATGTTTTTCATTTTACTAGCTCATTATTCATTTACACACTACCAGACTTGTGAAATTCAAGACAGGTTGCAATGGGCTCTATTCACACTTACGCCACAAAACTGGTAAACATTTGGGAACATGCAGACGATGACTTCCTTTGGGCTCTGTTCGTGATAGTAACTCTAACAAAATCTGCAGAAAAACGAGAAAATGGCACAGTTTTCTACATCTAGATGTCATTGTATTCTTTCTATTTTCCTTCTATAAATTTCCCATTGCTTTGTGTATAATAATTGTTCTAACTTAATTAAAACAACAAAACAAAAACTGTTACAACCAGCTGCCTGTGAGGATGCCATTACACTTACATCTCCCATGGAAAGCTCTGGCAGGTTGTGAAGACCGCAGCTGCTGAATCCATGGTTTTATCACATGCTCAGTGTCAGTAACTACACCGGAAGTCATCATCTGCATGTTTCCAAACGTCTTCCAGGTAAGTGTGAATAGAACATATTGGAGGATCAAAATGAATTGTCCCTGGTTACAGCTATAATTAGTCGAATGAACCTAAAATATCTCACAGAAATTATCTCCAACAAAGGTTTCTTTTTGTCTCTACACGTTTTTATTTGGGAGAGTCTATTTTGATATTCATCTTGCATGCAGATTTTGGTGTATCTGAACTACATTGTCCTCTCAGCATGGAAAAAATGAATTATAAATGTCTATGGAAGATTATTATGTCATGATCATAATATTCTGTCCTAATAAGTGAAATAAATCATTTGACATTCTTCTATGAGAGGATAAATACTGGACCCACTTCTATTTTATGGCATTTAACACCTCATGAGTTTTGTGTCTCTGTGTCTTTTATTCATTTGATTGTATTAATTATTTTATCTTCTATTATTTAATTTTATTTTTTTGTTTTTGTTTTATTATTCTGATAAATTGTATTAGTTAATTTGTGTGAAATGCATCTCTGCTGACATTTAGATGAAAATGTTTTCTATTGTTATTATACTTGGCACTTAGGAAACTATCTTGTTCATAAAATGTGCTCTATAAATACTTGTACTGTATCTGAAATATAAAAGAGTAAATATGGCAACCGGATGTACAAACGTTTCACACAATTATAATATAACATGTTTAAGTTGTAACAAAGGTACAGTTGCCCTAAAGTTTTGACAGACAGAATGTAAAGAGCATTCCAAATGTTAAGCACAACATTTGCATTCACTTGGCTTCTTCTAGTCACACAGCAGCCCTCCTGTTTATAAAAAAATACATCTCTGTCCTATTAGTTTAAAGCAATATGATGAATCTGCCTATTACGTCCACTTTTTCTCCATCTTAGTTTGTTGTGCTTGTGTAAACCTCATCCAAAGTCAACTGCCTGCACCTGAAAAACAAACAAAAAAGCTTATTATACATTATTTCTATTGCCTGTATGTGGACATTATTGCATTTCATTATTTTCTCAGCTAAATCAGTGAATATCTGCTGCAGTAGTAAAGTACATGTACCTCCATTCTCTCAGTGAATCCCAACAGTTGTACCTCATTTGACACTGGTAGTTGCTCCATCATCACCATGTCTGTCGGCTGGAAATGATCATGAGGAGTGTGGAGACTCTTGAAATACACATTCAAATACATGTGTTGACTGTTAATGAATATTTTAAATGAATGATGGTGTAGAAGATGTGGTTGTAATTACAAATATGTTTCCTACCTCATAATGGACAAGAATGCACATGGGAACACCAGCAGGCTCACAACTCTGATAGCAATGAAGACTAGAATCAACACGTCCTCTAAACAACAACAAATAAGGAAAAGTATTTGAACATATAATAAAAATATGTCAATTGTACTAGATAATAGCATTACCCAGTGTCTAGTAGTAAAGCTGGATACATCGAATGCTTTAGTAATGATATTTAAACTAAATTAAACTGACTAAAACATACACTCAAATGTAGAAGTTGATGTTTAGGTTTACTTCCTTTACTTTATGGGCTTTTTGCATTTGATAAGATAATTATGGTTCATTTAAGGAAGCTGTCTCTAACCAAAAGGCAGCACAAAATTCTGTTTATATTTTAAGGGTGCTTCTCATATTTATATTTTTGACACAGCAGTATAAGTAAGCAGAGGAAAGTTCTCATGTGAACTTTTAATTTTTGTGATTCAACTTTTTGTAATTACTTACATGATATTCATTTATTATATAGATAATAATTCACTACAATAATAAACTGATACAATAAATAGCATTGGTTTGTGCAAAGATTATGCCTAGTGCACATGTCCTTGTATTCACACAAATACTTATTCATGACAGATGACTGTTTATTCCACCCTGGAATTCGCTCACTGGTTGTGAGTAAAATGTTTATTTAATTCTATAAATAATACATTTTCTTCAAGGGAATCATTTGGGCTATTCACTTTAAGACTTGTGTCAATGTAAATACCTGAAGTTCCTGTAAAACAAGAGTATTAATAATAAAAATAAATAAATAAATAAATATCTGATTTTATTAGTAATTTTTTCCATCATCTTGTTTCTATGGACATGTCATTGGTCTGCCTAGAATGTTCTACAGTGTTTATTTATTTATTTATTTGAAATAGGGACATTAATGAACATATACATGATATGTAAATATGTTATCAGATTGTAGTCCAAGGCTCATTTCCATCTGCTGTCCCTAGACTGGTTGATGTTATCATACACAAAGTAGAAACAATACACCCAGAAAGACAATACAATAATACAAATAGACAAACATAAAGAGGTGGTTAGTCACAAGAACACAGACACAGGTCAACTAAAGGATGTTGAATTATTTGATCAATATTGCACGCTGCCCTGTTTAGTTAAAGTGCCAGTGTATAAATATTGCACACAGCCCATTGCTAAAATTGTGTGACATGAAACAGCTCTATTTTACATTTATTCAATTATTTGCAGTTTCATACTTATAAAAACAGGCATTCTGACTGTGAGTGGGGTTGCCTCTCTACAGATCCGACCTGTAGCTTGGTCTGGTTTGGTCTTCATGAAGACAGAAGGTTTAATGCCAAACTGTGGAACATTCCAGACAAAGCTCTAGAGAAAAGCATTTGACAGCCCCTCCACCAAAGAAGTTGCACAATGCACCTTTAAAAACAAGCAAAATGGCTTTTATATTTTATTAACATAAACTATTCAGACTTTGACTTTGCCATTTAACACAAACAGGGTTGTGCATGAACGAGTTCAAAAGAACGCGTTCATTGAACACGTTCATTTTTCAGTGAACTTTGAACTGAACGCAACACTTTTGTAAATCAAGAACTTGAACGTGAATTTGTTCAAATTATGTGTGATGAACGACGTACGTCACTGTTGGGGTTCAGAAACGTCGGAATTTAACGAGTGACGATCTGCTCTCACTTCACCTCGCGAAACCACAGCCGCGTGTCAACGTGAAGGCGACTCCACCGGCAGCTTTAGCGGAACGTACGGGCTCTTGTGTCTCTCAATGGGAAAGTCAATCAAACTTGACTGGGCGCGTTTAGCTGCTTGTATTTACCTTCTGTACAGACTGACCACGGCAAACGCAAGGATTTCAAAAGTAAATTTCAAAGCACTAATTAACAGTCTATGTGGATCTGGGCTCTTTCACATGATACACAACTGCCCAGGGAGCACAATGTGCTGATGGTAAATGCACAAATACAACAATAGATACATGCTCTCTGTGTATTTTGACGAGGATACGCGCCTAAGCTCGTGTAGAGCATCAAAAAATAGGATGGATCCTATTTTCTGAAATCTACACGCACAGGACGTGCTGCTCCGCGCGCGTATTATTTTACTTTTTTATTTATTTTACTTTTATTGTACTTTTATACAATGTAATTACTTGTACATATGCATTTATATAAAACTGTAAATATGACAAGCTGAAGCACACATGTTAACACACAAACTACATTAAGTCCATTACTGATTACATAAGTAGCAATGAAGGTACAGTGAATTAAGAATTGCAGAAACTGTATGAAAAGAGCAAATATATAAATATAAGTAAATATCCAGAAAGGCCATTAAAAGTCAGTACAAATATTAATCTGAGACTTAGACAACATAGTACATAAAGTATACAATTTAAAGATCTGTCTCATCTCAGTTAGTTTGCAATACAGTGGTTTTATTGGCCTATTATATCCACTTTTGCTCCATCCTAGTTTATATAATCCTCATCCAAGCCAAGTGTCTGCACCTGAAAAACAGATTAAAAGCTTATCATACTTTACATCTATTGCCTATTATTTATCAGATTACTTTCTCCTTATTTTCTCAACTAAATCAATAAATATCTGCTGTAGAAGTAAAGTACATGTACCTCCATTCTCTCAGTGAATATTAACAGTTGTACCTGATTTGACACTGGTAGTTGCTCCATCATCACCATGTCTGTCGGCTGGGGATGATCATGAGGAGTGTGGAGACTCCTGAAATACACATTCAAATACATATGTTGACTGTTAATGAATATTTTAAATGAATGATGGTGTAGAAGATGTGGTTGTAATTACAAATATGTTTTCTACCTCATAATAGACAAGAATGCACATGGGAACACCAGCAGGCTCACAACTCTGATAGCAATGAAGACTAGAATCAACACGTCCTCTAAACAACAACAAATAAGGAAAAGTATTTGAACATACAGCAAAAATAAAATATGTCATCTAAATTGTACAAGATAGTAGCATCAACTAGTGTCTAAATGTATAATAGTAGTAGTAACAGTAGTAAATAATAAAAGTCTAAAATAATATAGTTGGTTGAATATTGAATATTTGTGTTGTCACATTTAACTACAACTAACCTTGTTCTTGAATGATATTTTCATGTTTAAATGGAGGAACATTAAATCTTTGTCTGTGAAATCCCATAGAGTTGCTGCTGTGACAGATCAAAGTGACTGGATCTCTCCACTGAGGTTTAATAACAGTGAGGACACTTCTTAGAGCTTTGTCCCTAAGATGCTCACTGATGATGGAGATGTTTGGAGAGAGTCCTGGAAAACTCCACTGTATCAGGGGAATGGGGTTCCCCTCAGTCTCACACACACACCTCATTTGGTCTGAGTCTATAGTGCAGTTTGAAGAGCTCACAATCTGTGGAGGGACTGTAGATGACAGAATAAACAATCATGTCATGGACAAAAAAATAAATAAATGTAACCTATATTAAATGAGGGAAAACACACACACTGTACAAAAACACATACACTGTACATCCAGCTCAGTGACAGTAGAGTTCTCAGTCCCAAGTTCATTTTTAGCCTGACAGAAAATAGCAGTAGTTTCTCTGGAGGCTTTCATGTTTAAAATAGATGAGTTTCCGATCAGAGTGTGAGTTTCTTCCATCAGTTTTATACCAGAGGAAGACACTTGGGTTGGCGTCACTGCTGCAGTTTAACACAATATTACTGTGTTCTGTCACAGGACCAGAAGGGGTGACTGTCATTTTAGTATTTTCAGGTGGATCTGTGAAAACAAATTAAGTAAACACATTCTGAAGAACAAGACTTTTAAAACTGTAAGTATGAAACAACAACTAAATGAGGGAAAAGAAAAGTACTTACATTGTATATCCATCTTAAAGGTTGTGGAATTCTCAATCCCAAATTCATTCTGAGCCTGACAGAAAATAGCAGTAGTATCTCTGGAGGCTTTCATGTTTAAAACAGATGAGTTTCCGATCAGAGTGTGAGTTTCTCCATCAGTTTTATACCAGTGGTAGTGCTGTACAGCTGGGTTGGCATCACTGCTGCAGCTCACTGACAAATTACTGTGTTCTGTCATAGGACCAGAGGGACTCACTGTCACTCTGGTGTTTCTTGGTTTATCTACAGACATATCAAAGCAGTGAGTATGTCATTTAAATCAGACCGATGATGCAAAATTGACTTTTCAGAGCTTTTAACCAAGTTATAATTTCCCTTTCACATTTACCCTCTCAAAGTTGTATTTGGAGTCATGTGTGGATGTTTGAGCAATATTTTATTTATTGGTTATTTTCAATATTGCTCATGTTGCCAATCAGCCCCCGTTTTTGCCGTTGCTGGTATATTTCCATTTCTCAGTACTTTTCCAATTTTATTTTCTTAATAGGTGAACAAAAAAGATTCACCAGTGTCACATGGTCATTTCGGTACAAATGAAAAAAAAATTGCTGCCCACTAATATAATCTGCAGCTACCCATCGGGAGGTGACGACTCTTTGTAATGATGACATTTACAGAAATTTCTGCTCACATTTGTTTATTTATTTTGGATGAATATTTCGTTTAAAATTTTCAAACTATATCCAAATTATAACAATGATCTATGGGTGTTCTAGATTATAACTATACACAGTATGTTTTCTTTAAATCAATAATACATTTTCTCTGCGATATTATTATTATTATTATTTTATTATCTGAAATTGCAATCTTCCAGTGTCTTTCTAAATCTTGAGGTCCCATTTTGCCTCTGAGACAATGATTTAATGGTCACCATGATTTAAAATGGCTTTCAAAAGATATTTTGTGGCATGGTCAATTAAATAATAAAAAAAAGGGGAAACATTTGCTTTTTAAAACATCTATAAGGTAGAGATGTTTAATATCTTTAATATTCGCAGAGCAGTGAAATAAGTCTATGGCAGTTTAGACCATTTTATTTAATCCAAACTGTAAAAAGCTTAATTCTTTGATTCAATGTTTACACTTCAACTAGCACTAGAACATTTGTCTATATGCCTATGCATTTTCAAGTACACAATCTGGAATTTACTTATTTTTAGAATTATTTATTTATGTAATTATTTAACTGCTGTCCTTGCACATTAAGGAAATTGTTCAATGCTAGAGATTATTTTTCACGATGTGCAAAAGTTTTATGATGTTTTCGTGACTCACATGTGACAAAAGGAATCATCTGCACTGTCGTCTGTGACAGAGAGCTGTCTTCTTTGCTGTAGTCTGCAGAGCATGTTATGTTTTTCTTATGGTGGAGGTGAGAAGCAGTGAAGGTGAGAGTGGACACTTTGACATATGTCTTGTCCGGTTGCTCCTGCAGAGTCTCCTGAATGTCCCCCAGGACAGGGCTCCATGTCAGAGTGGGAGGGAGAGACAGACACAGGACAGGAACAGAGCACTGCACACTCACTGACTGCCCCTCACTCACACTCACAGAGGGCGGAGTCAGTGTAGGGGTGGGCGGGGCTTCTGAAATCAACAAACCTTTTACACATACAAAGATTTTGGATATAATTTTAAATGTGATGAAAATACATACCTATGACTTGTATGGTCACTCCTGCCTCTTTAAATGTATATTTCAGTGGATTTTCACATTCCACTCTGAAGAAATGTGTTTTACTGTGATGTGGACCAATGTTATTAAATGTTGTGGTGCAGTTTTTCTGAGTTAAATCTCCAGTTTCCTGTCTTGTATTTGGAAGTGCATTGCCATTGGTATCTTGCCATAAAGCTCTACATCCACTGTTCAAATTGGTTTCATGTTTGTTCTGGATTTGAAATGAACAGGGAATTGTCACACAGGATCCTCGCAGAGCCTTTATGTTTGTGGCAGAAAAACCTTGAACTTAGGACAGAGGTCACCTAAAAATCACACGAAAGTTGTCAAAATGGAGACATAAATGTGTTAATGCTGTGTCACAGTTAACACTATTTATAGATAAAGTACACAAGACTGACATTTAAAACAGCTGAACATTCAAGCAGATGAAGAAAAATAAACTCACATGTGATCTGAGCTGTTGCACTAGAACTTGAAACAGTCCCATCTCCCCTGCTGTAGACTGCAGAGCATGACAGGCTTGTCTTATAGTCAGAAGCAGTGAAGGTGAGAGTGGACACTTTGACATATGTCTTGTCCGGTTGCTCCTGCAGAGTCTCCTGAATGTCCCCCAGGACAGGGCTCCATGTCAGAGTGGGAGGGAGAGACAGACACGGGACAGGAACAGAGCACTGCACACTCACTGACTGCCCCTCACTCACACTCACAGAGGGCAGAGTCAGTGTAGGGGTGGGCGGAGCTTCTGGAAGAAAAAACTTAGTAAGGTCAAATAATTACATACCTAATATTGTAAAATAATGAATGCTGCAGAGACCATTCACTATAATATTAATTGTTTTATCTTTAAATGTCCATATTAGAGGTTTGCCACAGTCCAGTCTAAAGTAAACTTCTTTCCCCTGGTCCTCAGTGATGTTATACACTGTTGTGGTGCAGTTCTTCTGGGTTAAGTCTCCTGTTGTTGGTCTTTGTGAATTGTATTTTTGTCTGTTCATTGCTGACATCTCTCCATTCTGATCTACATCCACTGTTCAGGTTTGTACTATACGTATTGTCTATTGTAAAGGAGCAGGGTATTGTCAAACAGGATCCACGCACAGCCTCCAGTTGTTGTGGCAGAGAGACACTAAAGACATTACAGTGGACACCTAAACACACAGTAACATGTAGAATTGACATTAAATCATTCTATCAAACTATTTTAAAAGGTAAATTTTGCATTGCTTCATAATCAACCACTCACTGTGAAGCAGGAAGTACACAAGGAGAACGTTCATAACGGCAGACATCTAATTTCATGGAAACAAAATACAATCAACAATCAATGTAATTTTTTTAAAAGTTGCACACGCAGTTACATTAAAATAATTGTGTTTTTAAAAATTATGCATTTAATTAACAGTTAAATAACTTTTGCAACAAAAAGCTGTGAAAACTGCACTGTTTACTATACTGCTACAAATAAGACAATCTCATAATTGAAAAAGTACACTTTATTTCTAAGTTCTTTTCACCAGCATTGTAAGTACAGATGTTTTAAACTCCTCCTATGTGATATTACATTTATATAAGACATTTCAGAACACAGACCTCTACAATGCAACTTGTACACAGTATTAATGATCTGACATTTAAAGTTAACAACTATTCATTTATATTTAGCAGAAATATTCTTGATTTACATAGTTTATTTCATAGTTTGTTTCAGGAGTACTCACTCTGTCTGCCGTACCTCCAGACGATTCTTCTGTAAAGTTTTTTAAATTGAGGAAGTCCTGCATACAAAGGCGACTCAATGAAGTCACACAAGTAGTAGAAACTGTTAAAGTCAAATGTGACAAGTTGTTTGGGTGTATTTCTCACATTATCTTTACTGGAACTGAGAAACTTTTTTACGTTTATGTGGAAGATTTAGCCTCAGCAACTGCAGTTTATTATTAACAAACTATTTAATGCAACCATGTTTTTAACCTAAAGGGATTTCAACAATATTGTGTTTTGAAAAATAAGTATTAACATCAAAATCTTCACATGTTGTTTGGGTGGATCAACACTGGAATTTAAGCTCGACCTTTTAATCCACAAGGGAAATTATCTGGACACAGC
Organism: Boleophthalmus pectinirostris; assembly: GCF_026225935.1. Classification (NCBI taxonomy): domain Eukaryota; kingdom Metazoa; phylum Chordata; class Actinopteri; order Gobiiformes; family Gobiidae; genus Boleophthalmus; species Boleophthalmus pectinirostris. The sequence continues at coordinate 10,874,488 of NW_026571447.1, read as the reverse complement.
AGCTCACGCATCACAATATATTATTATAACAAAGAACTAAAATATAAATGGTAATAACACATTGTAAATAACTAGCAAAAATTGCAAGAGACTGCTGTCAAATAAGGCATAATTACATAAATGTGTATACACAAGCAAAAATAAAACATAGAAATGCAGTAGCACAAATATATCTCAACTATATACAAGAGGTCACAAGGAAAACAGTGCAAAGATGACAGGATGATTGACAGGACATAAGGTTATCTGTTCCATAAGGGTGAGTTGTTGTACAGTTGTAGGGAGTATTATCTGTTCCATAAGGGTGAGTTGTTGTACAGTTGTAAGGAGTATTATCTGTTCCATAAGGGTGAGTTGTTGTGCAGTTGTAGGGAGTATTATCTGTTCCATAAACGTGAGTTGTTGTACAGGTGTAGGGAGTATTATCTGTTCCATAAGGGTGAGTTGTTGTGCAGTTGTAGGGAGTATTATCTGTTCCATAAGGGTGAGTTGTTGTGCAGTTGTAGGGAGTATTATCTGTCGCTCCATAGTCTGGTGCAGTGGGTGAGCAGGAGTGTCCATGTCCTCACTGTGACAAATGTCTCCAGTAAAGACACGTGTTATGAGTTTTTGGCTTTTGAAAATGAATTCTATAATTTGAGTAAATCATAATATATACTTTGATTCTTTGTGTGGTTTCCTCAAAATATTCTGTTGAAAATGTATCCATAAAAATGCATCATAGATCGGTTCTATTGTGAATGTCTTGTCTGTAAATGCCCCATTTAGTTTACATTTTAGTATGTATAATATACTGTATGTGTCAAATGTGAGAAGAGCCCTTGTTTTTGTTTTTTTTAACTCTGTATGTATTTTATTTGCTACGACGGAGTATAAGGGTCAGAAAAGAAAAAAAAAAAGATGCTGGCTCTATGAGAATAAAGTCATAACATTTCGACATTAAAGTCGTAATATTATGAGAATAAAGTCGAAGCCAGAAAAAGTCGTAATTTTACAAGAATAAAGTCGACGTTAAAATAAAGTCGTAATATTATGAGAATAAAGTTATAATATTACGAGAATGAAGTCATAATAAAATCAAAGTCAAGGACTCAATCAGGACTCAATCAGGTCCGGAACCAAACCAGAAAGACCAGGATTGAGACCGGGACCAGACCAGGACTGAAAACGGTTTAGTCCTAATTTAGTCCTGGTTTAAGTCACGGAAATGGGAAATGGCGTTTCCGTGACTTTAAAATGCGAATGCGGGACTATTGCGCCGCATACGGACTGAACCAGGACTGAACCAGGACTGAACCAGGACTGAACCAGGACTAAACCAGGACTAAACGAGGTCCGAGACCAGACCGGGACTGAGACCGGGATCAGACAAGAACTGAGACCAGGATTGAGACCGGGAACAGGACAAAGACTGGGACTGGGACTGAGACCGGGACCAGACAAGGACTGAAAACGGTTTAGTCCTGGTTTAGTCCTGATTCAGTCCTCGTAGCGCCAGCATTTTTTTAATTTTATTTTTATTTTTATTTTATATGCAGTGATTTTTTGTTATACTGGAGTGAAGGGCTGGGTGGACTGAACTAATTGAACATTCCGGCTGGACCAGGCAGAGGGACGGGCCAACAAGGACAGATACAACTCCTGAAAAGAGCTAAGTAGAGGGATGTATCTGGGGGACCTTGTGGGCATGCGGGAGTGCAGTGACCGCAGCACCAGACTCATTTTTTAATTCTGATTTTAGCCGAACCAGATTTTTAATATTATTTTTTATTATGTCATTTTTTAGGATTCTTTTATCCATTTTATACCCATTTTAATTCTTATTTTAAATGTTGTACTTCACCGAATAAACTGTTAACTGACTGCATATCTGTTCATGTTTTTTCCAAACAGTTTGGTAGGACTAAAGAATCTGACATATGCATAAAAAATATAAATGACGGTTAAGGTTTATGGTATCATGAGTTTTTGGTTGCTGTATAGACGTGAGGACCACAGGAGTGTTTTCTGAAGCCTACATGCAACAACTCTCAGAACAGACAGTTTTTATACACTGGTGGTGGACAACAGGTGTGAGGCTCATGTCAAACAGAGTGACCAATACACAGTCAGGCAACAACTGTATCGGTAAAAGTGACTGTGACAATTTAACTTTAGCAACAACAAATGGTCTAACATTTCTTAACGTCATTTTAGGAAATAACAGACTTATTCTCATACTCCTTACATGAAGCTTGTTTGTCCTTCAACTAATATAAAAAAAATGCCATCACTTTACAAATTAGTCTTCATGCCTACAACAAGTGTCTCTGTCTTAACTTTTTTGAATCAAATAATGACATAAGATGACACAGAAAAGACACTTAGACACTTTGATTATCATGAGGACCAAGCAAGCAACAAACTACATTTGTATTTGGATAAAATGTTTTTCATTTTACTAGCTCATTATTCATTTACACACTACCAGACTTGTGAAATTCAAGACAGGTTGCAATGGGCTCTATTCACGCTTACGCCACAAAACTGGTAAACATTTGGGAACATGCAGACGATGACTTCCTTTGGGCTCTGTTCGTGATAGTAACTAACAAAATCTGCAGAAAAACGAGAAAATGGCACAGTTTTCTACATCTGTTATTGTATTCTTTCTATTTTCCTTCTATAAATTGCCCATTGATTTGTGTATAATAATTTTTCTAACTTAATTAAAACAACAAAACAAAAACTGTTACAACCAGCTGCCTGTGAGGATGCCATTACACTTACATCTCCCATGGAAAGCTCTGGCAGGTTGTGAAGACCGCAGCTGCTGAATCCATGGTTTTATCACATGCTCAGTGTCAGTAACTACACCGGAAGTCATCATCTGCATGTTTCCAAACGTCTTCCGGTAAGTGTGAATAGAACATATTGGAGGATCAAAATGAATTGTCCCTGGTTACAGCTATAATTAGTCGAATGAACCTAAAATATCTCACAGAAATTATCTCCAACAAAGGTTTCTTTTTGTCTCTACACGTTTTTATTTGGGAGAGTCTATTTTGATATTCAACTTGCATGTAGATGTTGGTGTATCTGAACTACATTGTCCTCTCAGCATGGAAAAATGAATTATAAATGTCTATGGAAGATTATTATGTCATGATCATAATATTCTGTCCTAATAAGTGAAATAAATCATTTGACATTCTTCTATGAGAGGATAAATACTTGGACCCACTTCTATTTTATGGCATTTAACACCTCATGAGTTTTGTGTCTCTGTGTCTTTTATTCATTTGATTGTATTAATTATTTTATCTTCTATTATTAAATTTTATTTTTTTGTTTTTGTTTTATTATTCTGATAAATTGTATTAGTTAATTTGTGTGAAATGCATCTCTGCTGACATTTAGATGAACATGTTTTCTATTGTTATTATACTTGGCACTTAGGAAACTATCTTGTTCATAAAATGTGCTCTATAAATACTTGTACTGTATCTGAAATATAAAAGAGTAAATATGGCAACCGGATGTACAAACGTTTCACACAATTATAATATAACATGTTTAAGTTGTAACAAAGGTACAGTTGCCCTAAAGTTTTGACAGACAGAATGTAAAGAGCATTCCAAATGTTAAGCACAACATTTGCATTCACTTGGCTTCTTCTAGTCACACAGCAGCCCTCCTGTTTATAAAAAAAATACATCTCTGTCCTATTAGTTTAAAGCAATATGATGAATCTGTAGGCCTATTACGTCCACTTTTTCTCCATCTTAGTTTGTTGTGCTTGTGTAAACCTCATCCAAAGTCAACTGCCTGCACCTGAAAAACAAACAAAAAAGCTTATTATACATTATTTCTATTGCCTGTATGTGGACATTATTGCATTTCATTATTTTCTCTCAGCTAAATCAGTGAATATCTGCTGCAGTAGTAAAGTACATGTACCTCCATTCTCTCAGTGAATACCAACAGTTGTACCTCATTTGACACTGGTAGTTGCTCCATCATCACCATGTCTGTCGGCTGGGGATGATCATGAGGAGTGTGGAGACTCCTGAAATACACACTCAAATACATGCGTTGACTGTTGCTGAATATTTTAAATGAATGATGGTGTAGAAGATGTGGTTGTAATTACAAATATGTTTCCTACCTCATAATGGACAAGAATGCACATGGGAACACCAGCAGGCTCACAACTCTGATAGCAATGAAGACTAGAATCAACACGTCCTCTAAACAACAACAAATAAGGAAAAGTATTTGAACATATAATAAAAATATGTCAATTGTACTAGATAATAGCATTAGCCAGTGTCTAGTAGTAAAGCTGGATACATCGAATGCTTTAGTAATGATATTTAAACTAAATTAAACTGACTAAAACATACACTCAAATGTAGAAGTTGATGTTTAGGTTTACTTCTCACATGAACCTTTACATTATGGGCTTTTTGCATTTGATAAGATAATTATGGTTCATTTAAGGAAGCTGTCTCTAACCAAAAGGCAGCACAAAATTCTGTTTATATTTTAAGGGTGCTTCTCATATTTATATTTTTGACACAGCAGTATAAGTAAGCAGAGGAAAGTTCTCATGTGAACTTTTAATTTTTGTGATTCAACTTTTTGTAATTACTTACATGATATTAATTTATTATATAGATAATAATTCACTACAATAATAAACTGATACAATAAATAACATTGGTTTGTGCAAAGATTATGCCTAGTGCACATGTCCTTGTATTCACACAAATACTTATTCATGACAGATGACTGTTTATTCCACCCTGGAATTCGCTCACTGGTTGTGAGTAAAATGTTTATTTAATTCTATAAATAATACATTTTCTTCAAGGGAATCATTTGGGCTATTCACTTTAAGACTTGTGTCAATGTAAATACCTGAAGTTCCTGTAAAACAAGAGTATTAATAATAAAAAATAAATAAATAAATAAATATCTGATTTTATTTATTTTATTAGTAATTTTTCCATCATCTTGTTTCTATGGACATGTCATTGGTCTGCCTAGAATGTTCTACAGTGTTTATTTATTTATTTATTTGAAATAGGGACATTAATGAACATATACATGATATGTAAATATGTTATCAGATTGTAGTCCAAGGCTCATTTCCATCTGCTGTCCCTAGACTGGTTGATGTTATCATAAAACAAATACACACAGTAAAAACAATACACCCAGAAAGACAATACAATAATACAAATAGACAAACATAAAGAGCTGGTCAGTCACAAGAACACAGACACAGGTCAACTAAAGGATGTTGAATTATTTGATCAATATTGCACGCTGCCCTGTTTAGTTAAAGTGCCAGTGTATAAATATTGCACACAGCCCATTGCTAAAATTGTGTGACATGAAACAGCTCTATTTTACATTTATTCAATTATTTGCAGTTTCATACTTATAAAAACAGGCATTCTGACTGTGAGTGGGGTTGCCTCTCTACAGATCCGACCTGTAGCTTGGTCTGGTTTGGTCTTCATGAAGACAGAAGGTTTAATGCCAAACTGTGGAACATTCCAGACAAAGCTCTAGAGAAAAGCATTTGACAGCCCCTCCACCAAAGAAGTTGCACAATGCACCTTTAAAAACAAGCAAAATGGCTTTTATATTTTATTAACATAAACTATTCAGACTTTGACTTTGCCATTTAACACAAACCACATGACTTGATCCCCAGTAGTCTAAACTTTAACTGCTAACAGCTAAAACCACATGCTTTCAGGACAGAAGATTGACTGTGGACCTCTCAAATTAAAAAAATACCCATACCCCTGATAACTCAACATGACTCTGGTGCTGTGACAAGTAGCTGATATAGAAAACTGATACATTAATAATAGGAAACCGAAAGCACAGATCTAATTTATACTAATTTGCACAATTTACAATTTTTAGCATTTTGAGAACTGCACAATGTGACTACACTGTTCCCTTATAGGTTTGTGGTAAAAAGTGCTGTGGGTGAGTTTGCAGTAAATTTAAATTGCATCATTTGAGGAAAATAATCAACAGTGGCCCTATAGCAGATATCGGCTCAAAAAATATCGTCAGAGCTTATCTACTGTCGTTTGCTCTTGATTCTGAACAATCTGTATCAGCATCGGTTATGAAAACACCCACATCAGTGAATCTCTATAAAAAAGCCACATTCACAGGACAGAAATGAACCTTTCTGAATAGCTTTAGAATGGTCTAGAACTGAATGTGAACAAGTATAAAAGCACATAGACTAGTATATGCCCATGGACGCGACCTGGATTGAGGGATTACATACTGTGGAACATTCTATCTAGACAAAGCAATATTTCCATGGAGACAAGCAGTTGGCAGACCCTCCACTAAAAATGTTATATCGTGCACTTTTAATATATTAATATACATTTTCCCTATAAACTTACCTCCGTTGATTCTGGTGGTGTGGCAGATGTTGAGATGCCTGAAGAAACACACACACAGATACAGATACATATCCTAACTTTAAGTGTATTCCTTAAATGGAGAACCTGTCAGATACACTTTAGAGCTGCCAGTCAGGACCACTGCTGATACTGATCTCCACACAAACATCATTCTATTATTTTTATTGTATTGCTTGTTTTGTTTTTTTACTGTACAAGGTTTTACATTGAAATGAATACCAAAGAATGTCCACAAATGTTTTCAACGTTGAACAGTTAATAATCCAGTTTATATTGTATATTACATCTTTCTCATATCAAATTGAGTTACAGTAGATTATATTTTACCTCAAAACAAGCAGCAGTGCAACAGATTGTCAACTGAAACAACAACATTTCTATATAACTTCAAATGTTATATTTTTTTTTATCTGTGGCTCCATCTAGTGGTACATTACATCCACTGACCTTGTTTAAAATGCAGCTGTACTTTTATACAATGTAATTACTTGTACATATGCATTTATATAAAACTGTAAATATGACAAACTGAAGCACACATGTTAACACACAAACTACATTAAGTCCATTACTGATTACATAAGTAGCAATGAAGGTACAGTGAATTAAGAATTGCAGAAACTGTATAAAAAGAGCAAATATATAAATATAAGTAAATATCCAGAAAGGCCATTAAAAGTCAGTACAAATATTAATCTGAGACTTAGACAACATAGTACATAAAGTATACAATTTAAAGATCTGTCTCATCTCAGTTAGTTTGCAATACAGTGGTTTTATTGGCCTATTATATCCACTTTTGCTCCATCCTAGTTTATATAATCCTCATCCAAGCCAAGTGTCTGCACCTGAAAAACAGATTAAAAGCTTATCATACTTTACATCTATTGCCCATTATTTATCAGATTACTTTCTCCTTATTTTCTCAACTAAATCAATAAATATCTGCTGTAGTAGTAAAGTACATGTACCTCCATTCTCTCAGTGAATATTAACAGTTGTACCTGATTTGACACTGGTAGTTGCTCCATCATCACCATGTCTGTCGGCTGGGGATGATCATGAGGAGTGTGGAGACTCCTGAAATACACATTCAAATACATATGTTGACTGTTAATGAATATTTTAAATGAATGATGGTGTAGAAGATGTGGTTGTAATTACAAACATGTTTCCTACCTCATAATAGACAAGAATGCACATGGGAACACCAGCAGGCTCACAACTCTGATAGCAATGAAGACTAGAATCAACACGTCCTCTAAACAACAACAAATAAGGAAAAGTATTTGAACATACAGCAAAAATAAAATATGTCATCTAAATTGTACAAGATAGTAGCATCAACTAGTGTCTAAATGTAAAATAGTAGTAGTAACAGTAGTAAATAATAAAAGTCTAAAATAATATGGTTGGTTGAATATTGAATATTTGTGTTGTCACATTTAACTACAACTAACCTTGTTCTTGAATGATATTTTCATGTTTAAATGGAGGAACATTAAATCTTTGTCTGTCAGATCCCACAGAGTTCCTGCTGTGACAAACCAAAGTGACTGGATCTCTCCACTGAGGTTTAATAACAGTGAGGACACTTCTTAGAGTTTTGTCACTCAGAGGCTCACTGATGATGGAGATGTTTGGAGAGAGTCCTGGAAAACTCCACTGTATCAGGGGAATGGGGTTCCCCTCAGTCTCACACACACACCTCATCTGGTCTGAGTCTATAGTGCAGTTTGAAGAGCTCACAATCTGTGGAGGGACTGTAGATGACAGAATAAACAGTCATGTCATGGACAATAACAATAAATGTAACCTATATTCAATGAGGGAAAACACATGCACTGTACATTCAACTCAGTGACAGCAAAATTATTAGGCCCAAATTCATTTTTAGCCTGACAGAAAATAGCAGTAGTATCTCTGGAGGCTTTCATTTTCACAAAACAGATAAGTTTCTGATCAGAGTGGGAGTTCCTCCATCAGCTTTATACCAGATGAAGACACATTACTGTTTTCTGTCACAGGACCAGAGGGGCTGACTGTTATTTTAGTATTTCCAGGTGGATCTCCGAAAACAAATTACACAAAGTAACAAAGTACACACATTGTGATGAACAACATTTTTAAAACTAAAAGTATGAAACAACAACATACAATGGGTGATTAAATAATCGTACGACACGTAGGATTCGGTAGCATCGTGTTGTCATTTTGGTACAAATGAAAAAATAAATAAATCTGCAGCCCTCTACCGTGATCTGCAGCTATCCATCAGATGTGCCTACTCAACAATTTAAGTTGTTTTACATGAATATTGCATTTCAAATGCCCAAATTATATCCAAACTGTAACAATGCTCCATGGCAATCATAGCTTACAACTAAAGTATGTAGCAGACACAAACACAATATGTTTTCTTTAAATCAATAATACATATTCTTTATCACCTAAATTTGGAATCTTTCGGTGTTTTTCTAAATCTTGGGGTTCCATTTTGACTCTGACCAAATCTTTGATTCAGGCAACACCATTATTCAATTTGACTCAAGATATTCTAAAGAGAATAAGAAAATAAAGGGAAAAATTGCTATTTCACCTTATACCGTAAAATGCAGAAATGTTTAATATCTTTAAAATTCTCAGAGCAGTGAAAGAAGTCTATAGTAGTTTAAACAATTTGATTTAATCAATGCAATAAAAATCTTAATTCTTCTATTCAATGTTTACACTTCGACTTGCACACCCAAAGCCTTAAAATTAATCAAGAATGTTTGTGTGCATGCCTACGCATTTTTAAGTACCCAATCTTTAGCTCAATTTTGTATTTTTTATTAACGTATTTAGGTATTTAAACTGTTCAGTGTTAGAGATTATTTTTCATTGATATGGAAAAGCTTTATGATGTTTTAGTGACTCACATGTGACAAAAGGAATCATCTGCACTGTCGTCTGTGACAGAGAGCTGTCTTCTTTGCTGTAGTCTGCAGAGCATGTTATGTTTTTCTTATGGTGGAGGTGAGAAGCAGTGAAGGTGAGAGTGGACACTTTGACATAGGTCTTGTCCGTTTGCTCCTGCAGAGTCTCCTGAATGTCCCCAGGACAGGGCTCCATGTCAGAGTGGGAGGGAGAGACAGACACAGGACAGGAGCAGAGCACTGCACACTCACTGACTGCCCCTCACTCACACTCACAGAGGGCGGAGTCAGTGTAGGGGTGGGCGGGGCTTCTGAAATCAACAAACCTTTTACACATACAGACATTTTTGGATATGATTTGAAATGTGATGAAATACATACTTGTGACTTGTATCGTCACTCCTGCCTCTATAAATGTATATTTCAGTGGATTTTCACATTCCACTCTGAAGAAATGTTTTTTATTGTGTTGAGGACCAATGTTATTAAATGTTGTGGTGCAATTTTTCAGAGTTAAATCTCCAGTTTTCTGTCTTGTATTTGGAAGTGCATTGCCACAGGTATCTTCCCACAGAGCTCTGCATCCACTGTTCAAATTGGTTTCATGTTTGTTCTGGATTTGAAATGAACAGGGAATTGTCACACAGGATCCTCGCAGAGCCTTTATGTTTTGTGGCAGAAAAACATTGAACTTATCACAGTGGTCACCTATAAACCACAAGAAAGTTAGAAAGTGGTTAACACCATTTATAGTTAATATACACATAAGACTGACATTTAAACCAGTTGAACATGCAAGCAGATGAAGAAAAAAAAACAAAAAACTCACACATGATCTGAGCTGTTGCACTAGAACTTGAAACAGTCCCATCTCCCCTGCTGTAGACTGCAGAGCATGACAGGCTTGTCTTATAGTCAGAAGCAGTGAAGGTGAGAGTGGACACTTTGACATATGTCTTGTCCGGTTGCTCCTGCAGAGTCTCCTGAATGTCCCCCAGGACAGGGCTCCATGTCAGAGTGGGAGGGAGAGACAGACACAGGACAGGAACAGAGCACTGCACACTCACTGACTGCCCCTCACTCACACTCACAGAGGGCAGAGTCAGTGTAGGGGTTGGCGGGGCTTCTGGAAGAAAAAACTTAAATCAATAAATGAATAACACACTTAATCTTGTAAAGTAAATGAATGCTGCAGAGACCATTCACATTGATCTTCAGTTTTTTATCATTAAATCTCCATTTTAGAGGATTGCTCTCCTCACACTGCAGTCTAAAGTAAACTTCTTTCCCCTGGTCCTCAGTGATGTTATACACTGTTGTGGTGCAGTTCTTCTGGGTTAAGTCTCCTGTTGTTGGTCTTGTGAATTGTATTTTTGTCTGTTCATTGCTGGCATCTCTCCATTCTGATTTACATCCACTGTTCAGGTTTGTATTATACTTATCCTCTATTGTAAAGGAGCAGGGTATTGTCAAACAGGATCCACGCACAGCCTCCAGTTGTTGTGGCAGAGAGACACTAAAGCCATTACAGTGGACACCTAAACAAACAGTAACATGTAGAATTGACATTAAATCATTCTATCAAACTATTTTAAAAGTACGTTTTGCATTGCTTCATAATCAACCACTCACTGTGAAGCAGGAAGCCCACAAGCAGAACGTTCATAACAGCAGACATCTAATTTCATGGAAACAAAATACAATCAAAAATCAATGTATTTTTAAAGACGCACAGTTACATTCACATGATTGTTTTTTAAAAATTATGCATTTAGTTAACAGTTCAATAATTTTCACAACAAAAAGCTGTAAAAACTGCACTGTTTACTATACTGCTACAAATAAGACAATCTCATAATTGAAAAAGTACACTTTAAGTTCTTTTCACCAGCATTGTAAGTACAGATGTTTTAAACTCCTCCTATGTGATATTACATTTATACAAGACATTTCAGAACACAGACCTCTACAGTGCAACTTGTACACAGTATTAATGATCTGACATTTAAAGTTAACAACTATTCATTTATATTTAGCAGAAATGCTCTTGATTTACATAATCATAGTTTGTTTCAGGAGTGCTCACTCTGTCTGCCTTTCCTCCAGATGATTCTTCTGTAAAGTTTTTCAGTAAACATATTTAAATTGAGGAAGTCCTGTATACGAGGGCGACTAAATGAGGTTTGTCACATTGGTAGAAACTGTTAAACTCAAATGTGACAAGTTGTTTGGGTGTATTTCTCACATTATCTTTACTGGAACCGAGAAGTTTTCCTTTTATTAGCAAGATCTTGCCTCAGCAACTGCAGTTTATTATTAACAAACTATTTAATGCAACCATGTTTTTAACCTAAAGGGATTTCAACAATATTGTGCATTGAATAATAATAAGTATTAACATCACATAGTGGCGGGGGGCGCATAGGCCAAAATTATAAATTATAAATATATATTATAAATATATGTATTATATGTAGGCTATATAGTTTTTCTAAGATTTAAATTTTTCTAAGAAAAGAGATTTGTGTTTGAAGCATATATCTTTGTTATGCCATATATAATATTTTTGTGGTGTTGTACTTATATACTAAAGTCCAACATAACAGTAGCTGTTTGTGAAAGTTAGAAAGTTTAATTGGAATCTTATCAATGCTATAATTACACCTCAGAATAAAATTTAAACCTCCTAATGCATCAAATATATGTGTTGAAATGAAATTCCATAATGAATTTGGGTTCAATAAATATCTTTTAATCCACTTAATTTTGAAAGAGGAATGTAGAGTCTGAAAATCTAAAATGTTAAATCCACCATTACTTAAATTATTAATCATTACATTTTTTCTAATGAGGTGTGTTTTTTTTCTTCCAGATAAAGTCAAATAAGATTTTGTCTGCTTGTGCATTAATGTTTTTGGTACATCACAGGGGCAGAGCTGGCATAGACTAGACTACAGAGCCCTGCAGCTTTGGAGAGTAGGATTCTACCAGAGATTGATAAGTCCCTTTGAAGCTACATGTTAAATTTTGTTTGAATTCTATACACAAGAGAGTTAAAGATTTCACATTGTCTTTTTTCTTCTTCTTTTATGATAGTAATACCCAAGTATTTCACTTTTAGTTTCACCGGGATTCCTCATATATGTAAGACATTACAATATTTGATGGGAAGTAATTCACATTTGGAAAGGTTTAATTTGAGTCCTGAAGCTAAGGAAAATGTGGTTAATAAGATAGCATAGTTTACCTGAGAACAATCATTTAAAAAGAGAGTTGTGTCGTCAGCAAGCTGACTTAAACATATTTCTCTTCCGGATATTGCTTTAAGGTCACTATTCTTAATGTAACTGGCTAAAATTTGCATGGTTAACAAAAATAGAAAAGCAGAAATTGGGCAGCCCTGGCGTATTCCACGTCCTATATTAAATCTATGAGTTGTTCCATGGGGCAGTATATTCTCAGATGTATACAGGGTGCGAATGGATTTTTTAAAAAGCTCACCAAAGCCAAATAAATTCAAAGCTTTAAGCATAAACTGGTGTTCTAATGAGTCGAATGCTTTTTGGAAGTCCAAAAATAGAATGAAACTGTTTTCTGAAATAAGATCGGAATAATCTAAAATGTCAAGAATGAGTCTAATATTGTCAATGATATATCTACCATTCATAAAGCAGTTCTGTGAATACTCAATTATATCATTTAGTATTTTCTTTAACTTGGTGGCCAGGCAGATAGCTAGGATTTTGTAATCATTATTAAGTAGGGAAATGGGACGCCAATTATCTAAAATTAAGCTATCTTTTTGTGGTTTTGGAATTAAGGTGATTAGTCCTTGGCACATAGTATGAGGAAGCTGTTCTTTCTCGATACTCTCTAAGAAGACCTTTAATAAAAACGGAGCAAGCTCAGTGGAAAAAGTCCTATAAAATTCAGAGCTTAGCCCTTCAGTGCCAGGAGATTTGTTTAACATGTACAAGCTGATCCACCGCCCACAACCAACCCCAACAACGTCAGCTCACTGACACACTATATAACTATTAACACTATTGGGGCGGCAGTAGCTCAGTCGGTAGAACATTGATCTGAAGATTGGCGGTTCGATTCCAGCTCTTGACATAAACATCACAGGTTGAGCAGTCAGATCCACTGACCCACAGGTTGGCTGGTGTGATTCCAGCTCCCACAGATGAATGCTGCTGTTGTGTCCTTGGGCAAGACCCTAAACCCACCTTGCCCACAGTGTCTGCGTACACTGGTGTGTGAATGTGTGTGTGAATGTGTGTGTGAATGGGTGAGTGGTTGCTTGTTGTAAAGTGTTTTGAGTGCCTTGAAGGTGGAAAAGCGCTATAGAAAAATGTGACCATTTACCATTTACCATTGACCTGTGAGGCTCCGCCCGCAGTCAAGGCAAGTCTGTTTTCCAAAGTGTATCCTCTACCAACTGCCCTGTTGGTTCTGTCTTCAATTTGAAGAGATCAAACTGGTCCAAGTCCAGCCGAATGCACGAGCTGGTTGTAAACTTTTACAACCAATCTTAAACTCTCTTCCCACTTAAATGAGAACGTTACACCAATCCATATTAGCACTAGGGCACCAGGTAGACTTAAGGCCTATGCGCTACGCCCAGGTCAGAGTTTTACACAGAGAAACAAGCGGGCAGAGGAGCGAGCGACTGTCTCCGAGTCCCGGAGGGTCCCGGTGTCTTTAGGACTCTCCTCCCGCTCTCCTGTATGGAGCTTTAGGCGAAAGTAGCTAGCCGCCATTAGCCAGTGTGTGGATCAACACAAGAGCCGTAGGATTTCACCACAGATAGATGCACTCATTTCTGCTTAATGCTTCTTTACTTGCTTGGCACAAGGGTGCCGCTGAAGAGAAGACATATTACTCCCTAAAAACTGTTGTTCGGACGCACTTTGACTTGAAGTTGAACTTGTCATAGCTGTATTGTACACAGCACAGCTCCACTTATTGGCCTGTAGCAGTAACATGCTGCCAGTGGAGAGTTGGGGCTAGGCAGAAGTTTGTGATAATGTTTATAAAGACCAATCACGATTTCAGGTCACCCACACCCTACGCCCCCAATAAGTATTTTACGGCTGTAATGTAAAGTGCTGGGCAGAAGCAACGTAATGACGTCAAATTTTCGTCAAAACTTCAGGCTCTCCCATAGACTTCCATTAAGTCACTCCGACCCAGCGCACTCAAATGCCACATTTAACATGATAAAAATGTCTATCCAGATACGCGTTGAATTTTAAACAAAATATTAAACATATAGCTTAATACAAACTATCAACTTTATATATATTTTTTTCATCTAGGTCAACCTCTATTGACCAGCCGCCACTGACATTAAAATTTTCACATTGTTTGGGTGACACTGGACTTCAAGCTTGACACTTTAAACAGAATACAATTTAACTTAGACTTAGACACACTTTATTGATCCACAAGGGAGGTTATTTGGCCACAGCTCACACATCACAATATATTATAATAACAAAGAGTAAAAATAGAAATGGCAATAAATATTTAAAAAAAAAAAAAAAAACTAGCAACAATAGCAAGAGACAGCTGTGACATAACTATATAAATGTTTGCAGTAGTACAAATATACAGTATCTAAGCTATATACAAGAGGTTGTAAGGAAAAACAGTGCAAATATGAAATAGTAATTGACAGGACATAAGGTTATCTGTTACATAAAGGTGAGTTGTTGTACAGCTGTAGGGAGTATTATCATAAAATCATAATTCTGTCCTAATAAGTGAAATAAATAATTTGACACTCTTTCTGTGAGAGATTAAATACTGGACCCACTTGTATTGTCTGGCTTTTAAAACCTCGTGAGCTTTGTGGCCTTATGTGTCTTTTATTCATTTGATTTGATTTTTATTTTTTTTCTTGTATTTGTTTTATTATTTTGATTGATTTTATTTGTTCATTTGTCTGAAATGCATCTCTACTGACTTTTAGAGCAAAATGTTTTCTATTGTTATTATACATGGCACTTTGGAAACTATTTTGTTCATAAAATGTGCTCTACAAATAAATTTAACTTGTATCTGAAATATAAAGGAGTAAATATAGCAATAGGATGGACGTTTCACACAATTATGTTTAAGTTGAAACAAAGGTACAGTTGCCCTAAGAGTTTCGACAAACAGTATGTAAAGAGCTAAACAAGCATCCAGAAAATAGTTTAATGCAGTCCAAATGTTAAGCACAACATTTGCATTCACTTGGCTTCTTCTAGTCACACAGCAGCCCTCCTGTTTATAAAAAAAAATACATCTCTGTTCTATTAGTTTAAAGCAATATGATGAATCTGTAGGCCTATTACATCCACTTTTTCTCCATCTTAGTTTGCTGTGTTTACATAATCATCATCCAAGTCAACTGCCTGCACCTGAAAAACAAATAAAAAGGCTTATTATACATTATTTCTATTGCCTGTATGTGGACATTATTGCATTTCATTATTTTCTCAGCTAAATCAGTGAATATCTGCTGCAGTAGTACAGTCATGTACCTCCATTCTCTCAGTGAATCCCAACAGTTGTACCTCATTTGACACTGGTAGTTGCTCCATCATCACCATGTCTGTCGGCTGGGGATGATCATGAGGAGTGTGGAGACTCCTGAAATAGACATTCAAATACACGTGTTAACTGTTTATGAATATTTTAAATGAATGATGGTGTAGAAGATGTGGTTGTAATTACAAACATGTTTCCTACCTCGTAATGGACAATGAAGACTAGAATCAACACGCCCTCTAAACAACAGATAAGGAAAAGTATTTGAACATATTCACAAAAATATATAATAAAATTATTAATATTGAAACTACGCAAGATTATAACAACAGCCAGTGTCTAAATCTCTCCTCATGTGGCTGAATGAATATTGAACTAATGTTGGTACATTTAATGATAAATTCAATAGAGTCGTGCATCTGTTCCAAAACATAATTAATCAAAAGAAAAATAAATTAACCTTGTTCTTGAACGATATTTTCATATATAAACGGAGGGACATTAAATCTTTGTCTGTCAGTTCCCATAGAGTTGTTGCTGTGACAAACCAAAGTGACTGGATCTCTCCACTGAGGTTTAATATCAGTGAGGACACTTCTTAGAGCTTTGTCCCTAAGATGCTCACTGATGATGGAGATGTTTGGAGAGAATCCTGGGAAACTCCACTGTATCAGGGGAATGGGGTTCCCCTCAGTCTCACACACACAGCTCATCATGGACTTAGTCCATAGTGCAGTTTGAAAAGCTCACGTTCTGTAGAGGGACTGTGATGACAGAATAATCATGTCATAAACAAAAACAATAAATGTAGCCTATATTAAAAGAGGGAAAACACATACACTGTATATCTAACTCAGTGACAGTAGAGTGATCAGTCCTAAGTTCATTTTGAGCCTAACAGAAAATAGCAGTAGTATCTCTGAAGGCTTTCATGACACACTCACTGACTGCCCCTCACTCACACTCACAGAGGGCAGAGTCAGTGTAGGAGTGGGCGGAGCTTCTGGAAGAAAAACCTTAAATCAATAAATGAGTGACACACTTAATGTTGTAAAGTAATGAATACTGCAGAGACCATTCACATTGATCTTCAGTTTTGCATCTATAAATCTCCATTTTAGAGGATTGCTCTCCTCACACTGCAGTCTGAAGTAAACTTCTTTCCCTTGGTCCTCAGTGATGTTATACACTGTTGTGGAGCAGTTCTTCTGGGTTAAGTCTCCTGTTGTTGGTTCTATTGTTCTATTGTTTGTTCATTTCTGGCATCTCTCCATTCTGATCTACATCCACTGTTCAGGTTTCTATTATACTTATCCTTTATAGTAACAGAGCAGGATATTGTCAAACAGGATCAGATGGCAGACATCTAATTGAACGAAAACAAAAATACAATCATATATTCAATTACACACACAAAGTACATTCAGCAAGAGAAAATTGCATCTTCAAAGTACTTACTATCTGCATTCAATGAGTTTAAAGCATTTCTATGATAATACATTGATACTAAATGTTCCAAGAGACCCCAGCAAAGTTCAAGTGTTTATCGTTAGTAAACATTACTTTTTTTCCACACTGTGATTATATTATTGTATTTTTCTTAAGTGAAAGTATTACAAGTACTTACCCTGCTTCCAGTCCTACAGACAAGTCTTGTAGTGAAGCTGGATACATCCAATGCTTTAGTAATGATAATTAACCTAGAGAAGTTCTTAATGCACCATACGATGGCAAAAGAATGAAGGGTGAGACTAAAAACATACACTCAAATGAAGAAGTCGATGTTTAGGCTTACATCTCACATGAACTTCCACACTATGGGCTTTTTGCATTTTTTCAGCTAATTGTGGTTCAATTAAGGAAGGTGTCTCTAACCAAAAGGGTGGACTCTCAACACAATTTTCTGTTTATAGTTTGAGGGTACTTCTCACTTTCATCTTGTTAACACAGCAGGGTTCATAATAATAATGTGTAATAATGCGTGTAAGCAGTGAGTCCTCATGCAACAAAATCACAAACTTGTCCTCATTAGCCAGCTTCTTTCTGTGTGCTAATTAGCATGCTAGTGCTAATTAGCTTGCTACTGCTAAGAAATGACAGGTCTTGGTCTGCTGCTGCTATCATACAGTTCATACAATCAATCAATCAAACTTTATTTGTATAGCACTTTTCACGTGCAAATGAAAAAAAACAGAGGACTTTACAATAACAATTTACCAAATTAAAAGGACAGTAAGGAAAAAACAAACAAACAAAAAAACTTACAATCTGGTCTTCTCAGATTGCATGGATCTTCTCTGCTGTGTGCTGCATCTGCAAAGGTCGAGGTAGCGGAGCACGTAACTACAAGTGAGTACCTCAGTGTAGGGCTTTCATTTCCTTTGTGGGATCTGAATCTTTTGGACCAATAACTCTTTTACTTTTTATTTTTAAGGCAGAAGCTAATGTGAGAACTCATGTTTCTACAAACTTATCACTGAGAGAAACGGCTGAGAGAAATCCTCCATGTTTAAAAAAGTAAAAAAATCCCTCCTAAAACGTGCTAGTTTAGTTTGTTAGCAGCTCCTCTTTTCTCTGTTTTAGTCCAGCCCAGAGAAAATGGGACAATGTTTACAAACTCTGAATGTGTCTATTTTGGTTATTTAAAAAAAAAAAAATTGATCCACTTAATGAACGGAACACAGACCATGGGTGTGGGAAAGCCAGTCAGCATTTCTGTCATCGACTGAATATAACCATGGACCACAATAAGCACTGAAATGTATTAGTTAAATTATTATATTAATTATTTTAGTAAAATGTAGATGAAATAACAAAACATGTTTTTGTTTTACTATTTTGCAAACTGGTTTACACTCAGACTCAACACTAACACATTTTCAGATCAAGTTGATTGTTTCATTTTTTTATCACCCCTTTATGGTCTCCAGCAGCTGTGTGATCTTCATTTGAAGTTCTTTGGCCTTGTTTGCATTCTCTGCCTTGTGCACCTCTCCAGCCACCTGCAGTCCTCTGAGCACTGAGAGGAGGGCGTCTGCGTTCTTCACCGACTCCATCTGATCCCGATCAGCCTGGATCTCCTCCACCCAGTCCAGGTAGGCCTGCAGTAAGCCTATGTCATCCACAAAGTTGGCAATGATGCGGAGTTCTGGTCTGCACTGCTGGAGCTGCCGAAGCCTCCTCCTGCCTTCTTCTCCAATGTCATTCCCCACAATACTAGAAACCAGGAGAAGATACAGATTCATTAAAGGTTTTCTATGGAATTAAACTTTTCAGTCATGAAAAGTTTAATTTCATGACTCCGCCACCTCCTGGCTATTGATAAGTTTCAGATGACATCATTATCTATAGGGCAATGATGGGGGCAGATAAAATGAATATTGTTAAATGCAGGTTTTTGTTTTGTAGCTGTTCATGGTCTGGTCAATAAGAGAAATGATCAAGTTCAACATTTGTGAATTTACCTTCTAGATATTTCTAATGATAGTAACATGTAATGTTATCAATAAAGAAATCTGGCTCTTGCCTTACATCTGGCAGTATGTACATCACATGAACTGACTATTTGACTACAGAATTTTAAGAATATTTCACTTTCCTAACCTATCCACCAGAGGGCAGTGTTTGCCATGAGTAGTAGCTCATGTCTTACGTGAGGGTTTTCAAAGAGGTGTTTTTGCTGAGACAGTTCACTATGTTTTCTGTTCCTCTTTCAGTGATGCCGGTGATGTCCAGATACAGCTCTTCCACAGTGGTGTTGTGTTCCAAAGCGTTCCACAGCTCCAGCACTCCCTCAGGACCCAGGTTATTCCCACACATACTAAAAAAAACCAAACAAAAAACAACAACGTAGGACTGTTTCTTATGTAGTGAACTTTTAATACACTCATAATTATAAAACTAGGGAATGACTTACAATAGCTTCTTTACTTGGCATTCGTTTGACCTCAAAATAGATGATTCCAGAATCGCTGACTGTCTGTCTAAGCAGTTGTACCTCAAGCTGAAAGAGAGAGAAAACAGAAAATAAATCAGGTTAAATATCCCTCTCAATGCTGGTGAACCAAACCCCCTTCTCCTACTCAGTAAATAGCAGCTAATAAAAATGCAATATACTTATTAAACTAATATAAGATGTTTATGTCTACATGTTGATGCCAGTTATTTATAGACGCCTGTTTGGGAATAGTACAATGATTTTTTTTAAATCACTGTACTTTGTGTGTAGACTAATATTTGAAATATTTGGAACATTGCACTATACATTATTCCAAGTATTATTCTACACAAATATTACAAACATCATGCTCACACTGCCATAAAAAGTGTAGTAAATTTTATAACTTTAGAAGAATGTTTTTTGTATATTTAATGTTTATCAGTAGAACAAGAAAATATATTTACAATCTAATAATTGTCACTGTACAGATGATGGGGGTACTACGAGTCCAAGACAATTTAAGACTAAAAAGATTGTGAACCACTGCAAAAGCGGTTAGACTTGGTAAGGTAGTTATTATCCTGGAGACAATAGGGAAATATAAAAAAAATATCTTTGTTTAAATATATATGGTTACATTTTTTAAGTTAATTCAAGTGTAATGAATGTTCAGGTCAAATAATAAAATTGAAGCAAAAATCAAATGTTACCTTTATATTTATATTACTCACTAGAGAGACTCGCAGCGGTGAAGGATGGGCCCCAGCCGGCTCAGTCCCCTGTTGCCGATGTTGGAGTATCCCAGGTTGAGCTCCTGCAGCTTGTGTGGGGAGAATTGTAAGACATAATGCATGGCAGCACAGTCCACCACACTCAACTTCATTTTAAACAGGTTCAACTTCTTGATTTCAGGTGCTGTTATCCTAGTGGTGTCCTCCATATGGAACTCCATCAGACAGTGTAGAAAATTCAGAGCTTCCAGGTTCTTCAGATTTCTGCCTTTGAACTGATCTCGGAACCACACACCAAGCTTGGCAGGGATACCACTGGCTTGTTCCATTGGGCCACTGACAAGGCCATCCAAGAGTCCTGCAAGGCGCGCTCTTAGCATACCCATGAAGAAGCGCGTGAACATTTGCAGGCTCTCCAACTTGTCCATGTGGAGTTCTATGTTACAAAGAGGTGGAGCAGTAGAAGAAGGTGGTTTACCAAAACACCAGAAGTCCAGAGCTTGGAGTATGTCATCTTGGGTTGAAAGGTTGATCGCACAGTACAGCGCTGCTAGATGCTCTTGAACAGTTAAATGGAAGAAGGAATACATGTCCACAGTCTCCTCTTTGAGCAGCTGGAGAATGTGGCAAAGGAAGGTGCTTTGGATGTCAACAGGTGTAACTCCGTACTTCTCCAGGTCTTTTTTGTCGAACATGATCTTTTTCTGTAGAAGATTTTCATATGCTAGTTTGCCCAAGTTGGTCAGCTGCAGTTTGGCAAGACTCAAAACCTGCGCTCTGGAAGTGTCCCTGTCAGTGCTTCCCTTCAGCGCGTGGTGCTTGACGGCGGTGAAGAGGTAGCAGAAGTAAACCTCGCTCACAGTTTTAGGAGGATTAAGCTCCAAAGATTTCGAAGCATCGTCATCTTGAGTTTCAGAAGCAAAAAATTCTGCCATGGCCGTGCAGATGATGTAGCAGTAAAGTGGGATGAAGGACAAGACAAAAAGATTATCGTTGTTCAAAATGTAGTCGTAGACTTTGTCTGCTACTTCGATGTTTTTGTAGAACTTATAAGTGTAGTCCTTCACTTGCTCCTCCTCAAAGCCTAGGACTATGCAGCATCTTTGGAAGAACTGCTTTGGAGCTTCAGTGGAGGGTCTAGTCGTGATAATGACTGAGGATTCTGGGAGAAGGCTTCCTTTAATCAACGCAACCATTAACTCTGGCAATGGCACTTTTGATTCCATCCCAATGTCTTTTGCTGGATCATTCCATTTCAGAGGAAATTTAAACTCATCCAGACCATCCAAAATGAAGAGAAGCGAACTTGGAGACATGAATAGATCTTTAAAAACATCTTTAAGGTAGCGGAACCGATCACCTAGCAGCTCTGTCAAGCTCACAGGTTCGTTGATCAAATTGAGCTCGCGAAAACGCAGGTCAAAAACGCAGTCAAACTCTCGCATGTTCTTCCCAATGGCCCACTCATAAAGCAGCCTCTGAACCGCCACGCTCTTCCCAATACCGGCGATCCCTTTGACTTTGACTCTTTTGGGGGGCCTTGCCGAGCCATCCCGCGGTGTGAGCAGATGGTATGGCCGGATGCGTTGACAGGCTTGATGGACATAGATGCGGGCCCGTCTGCTCGCCAGGTCGAAGTACTCGTGGCGGCTGCTGTCCAAGAGATCATAGTCTTCAGTCACGAAAAGGTCAGTGTAGCGGATCTCGATGTGGGAAGCGGAGTTCGCAGAAATGGCGTCGCCTTCTGAGTAGCTCTTCAGTTGTTCGGTGCGCTTCAGGACGGTGGTTTTATGGGCAGATATAGCAACTGGAGGGGGGTGAAGGAAGCAGTTATAAAAATGTAAATATTTACTGCACATGGCCACAAAAAAATTAATAATCAGATATGCCAATAAATTTATGTGATTTTTTTTTTTAAGAATAAAAAATAAGAAAGCTGATCATCACAACATGGAAATTAGCCTTTTTGGTATAATCTGGCACATTTACTCTGTGATTACAGATGTTCGTTAATATGGACTGTCCCTATCAAATAAATAAATAAAACAAATAAAAACACCTGGCAACATGTATCAGTAATCAACTATTTTTACTGTTACTATATTTATAGACAAAGACAATAATTTTCGTTAATTTTTTTGACTTTTTCTCTTGTCATAACCTGCGTGCAACCTGTTTACATGAATATAAACATATTGAGTGACATAAAGCTGTTTAGTTTAGTTTAGTCTTTATTTGAAGGAACAATCGACAGACATTAAGTTCATAAAAATGTTCTCTGCTCCAGATTATAATTTATAAATAGCTAGTTTCCATCTGCAGTTACTGATTTGCATTATAACTTTCAAACTATGTTCCAATTATTGTTTAAAAATGTTTTCCCTTTTTCATCAAGTCCATATTTATCTTGCATTTAGTTAAACTTTGCCTATGAAAAATAATAATTTGTCTTTCAAATGTAAGTTATATAAATATCTTAATATCTAATTATGTGTTAGGATAATGGGGATGTCAGCAACTTTTTTACAGATCGTTTCAATCACTTTCAAAGAAGAAATTATTCTTTGCACTTACGTCGGACGTTTCCTGACTTCATACTTTTTCTTGCATTTATTTGATTTTTTCCTACAGCAGAAAGACAATTGTAAGACACAGCATTTCTTATATTATTTTAAATGCATGTTAGTATAGTATAGAAGTACCTTTTTCCTCTGCTGGCAGTGTGAAGCCCATGCTCTTGCCTTTGAAGAGTTTAGCCAAAGGACTCTTTGGCTTCTTCTCTGTGGATGATATTGCATTGCATTGATAGGCCCAAACATATAGGCGTCTTTGTAGATAATACTTTTGTTGACATCAATTTGTTTTTTTCATTTTTCCTGTTGTTAAACGTTATTGATTCAGTAATGTCAAATATCAACAACAGTTGGACTTATGAGAGACTTGCATTTTCCTAAAAGATAATTGAGAAGTTTTATTTCATCTATTTTATATAGATCATTCTATATATCTTTGTTATGTTATATATCTTTGTTGGTGCACTGTGTAAGTTTTCTGGAGAGGGTCCGGTTGGTTTGAATTGGCCACAGTATGGTATGAAACTAATCTGTCTTACATTTGTTCAACTACAGGTGTTATTTATTGCTCAAAAATATCTTAAAAACGTAATTTGTTACCGTGACTATGGTCGCCTCTCCACAAATCTAACCTGTAATTTGTTTTGCAAGTCTCCATGGAGATTCTTAAATTTATGGCCATACTGAGGAACATTCTTGACACATCTCTATGCAGAAAAGCAGGTGAAGGATAAGTTACCCAGTGCATTAAAATAATACAAATAGTCAGTACTTTGGGGAAAAAACTTTGTAGACTTTGTATCTTGTGTATGTAGAAGTTGTCCTTGAATCAATTAGAATGCATGTCTAATCCAGTTACATTCACTTTATGTCATTATGTGTCTGTTAACTCTGTATCTGGCAATAGTCCAAGATGAACTCTCCCGCGTAAATAAACTTGGACAGGTTCCAATGCTCACAGCCTCTAATGAGATTTGGAGGCACAGAAAATAATTAAACTGGGATTTGTGACTCTTACAAAGATGATATTATATTTGGGATTTGAGGTGTTTTTTTGATTGCTAACTGGTCAACTTAATATGGCAAAAGTATTGACAGAGTAGAATAGCATGCAAACTCATATCAAGAACAATTTATAGTATGCTAGAACAACAACAATCACTATAATAATAAATATTCTGTCTGTCTCTTTGGAATATTTGAGAAATTATCTATACTTGACACAACTACCATAGAGGTGACGGCATCTTATGTGGAGAGATGTTTATCCCCAAGGCTGATTACTAACGTCTCCTTGGGCAAGACACTTCTCTCGCGTTATTGATGTTATGTGTGTTTTTGACTGTGAATGATTTTATAATAAAAAGCTTTGTTTCTCCAGTTAGGGTAGATAATAGAACTGCAGCAAATATTGCAATCATATGAACATGGTGAAATGGTTACAAATAGCAAATTGCATAGACAGCACAATATCCTGTTTCTATGATATATGAAAGCTTTTTATTCTGCACACATCTCTCTCATTCAATGACGCTCTCAATTTTAATTGAGTAATTTTAATTTTATAATGGTTATTTATGCTTTGATTTGTTTGTATTGTAATTTGAATGTGTTAATTATTCTGTAAAGCACTTTGAATTACTTTGTGTACGAATTGTGCCATAGAAATAAATAAACTTGCCTTGCTTTGCCGTTAGCCTGTAGTTTAGATGTCTTCAGATATATTCCAAAGTGCAGTTGTTTTTATACAAGTTTAGCTGTTTTTTTCTTATTACCAGTACAATTCAGTACTTGTGGATGGGTTTGAAATGTGTGCTTTGAACAGAATGCTTACATATTTTAAACATGATCTAATAAGAATAGTGGTACTGGTTACAAAAATTGCTATTAGACATTTTTCAAAATTGTTCAGCACATCAACAACAACACAGGTACAGTCAAAACCATATTATCATTATTTTGAATTGACCCATCCAACTTGAATCACCTCACCTTGTTTGCTTCCAGGTGTCTCTTGGATCTTGGCAGCTTCATTCTTGCAGTGCTTCTCCACCCAAAGCTGCAGGTCCCGGCCGTAGTAGTCCTGCACCTCTGTGAGCACTTTGAGAAACTTGTGACTGCTTTCTTCTGAGGAGCTCACCAGTTCCAGAGCCTGGACCACCGCGTTGGAGGGCGAGGTTTCCAGGAGGGCCAGGTAACGAGCATGAGACAGAACCCCAGCATCACACAGCCAACGCAACAGGGGCGCGGGGTGCTCACGAGTCCAGGAGACGAGCTGGTCTCGCTGGGAGCGGAGGAGCTGCTGAGAGGATGTCATGGCTTCTAATAGCAATAGTGCTGGATGCCACACTTAAGCTAAGGTAAGCAAACCATAAAATCGCAGTGAAATGGATCCTGCATTCTTGCTCTAATCTCAGTGACCCAAATCTGGACTTTTATCGAGCAGTAACCACTAAAAGGGTGTGCTGGTCATAAAAAAAAAGTCTAAAGTCCCTCAGACATTATTCTTTGTTACTTCAAGATTGTAGTGTTTGAAATACTTGGCAGTGTGGCTAGTGCAAACAGTATCAGTGAAAATACTGGGATGAACACATACACTATTGAGGCAGTGGTAGATACAGAATTATATGGTGCAGATGAGTTTGTTTGTTGCATTTGAACTAATATTTACTACAAGAATACATTTAAAATCTACTATAAAAAATATACCTCAAATAAATAAACACTTTTTGTGGTGTCCTACTGTTGGACTACATCATCAGCTCAGTTTCTTGATTGAGTTCTCAAACTAAAAGTGAATAATTGGACATAGCACATTACTATTATTATCTACTGCTAAAATATTATGAATTTATAACCAATTTATAGTTATTTATAATACACATACACATAGGTCTAGCATTGTAATGCAAAAATTAAATAAATACAATATACAATGAAAAACTATATATCAGGTATTATTATTATTAAATTATTTGGAAAGTGCATGTTAATTGACATGATAAATATACAGGCTGACTCATACATCATTGTACATGAACACTGGACGTAAATTGGGAAAAATCTCACTCAAGGACACTATGACATTGTGTTTAATGCATTATAATTAATGCCAGACTATGGTATTCCCAGCAGTCTCCCATTCATGTACAAACCAGGCCCTGTTTAGCTTCTAAGATCTGACGAGATCGGCCAGTCTCATGGTGTTGTGACAGCTGCAATATATTTTAATAAGACATTTTGAATAAATATGCAGCATATTTGTAAGAAAGAAAGAAATACATACATTTTGTCATAACACAACATTATAAGAATATATTCCATTTTTATTCCAATAAAGAAATGTCTGTACAATAACAAGCACAGTCATTCACACTCAGCAACCCCTCACTGACTCATCCCATCCTGCATGTTTTTCATTTGAAGGAAGATGCTAATATCATGGGACACAGACTTCATGAGAAGAAGCAAAATATGAACCACAATATGATATGAAACCAAAAATGTTATGTTGAAAAATGATGTATGACATAATGCTAAAGGGCAAACTCTTCATCGACAGCTTATTCCTTAATCCCCCTTTCTTTTCATTGAGCTGCAGACAAGGCATTTAGATTAGAGGAACTGGCTCCCAACATGAGAGTGACTCATCCGTGATCATGTGTTGTCTCACAGAATGCTGAGCTTTTCTTTCCCTAACCAGATTTTGCTATTTTAATTGACATACACGTTAACTACCACCTTGGAGAAATACACTGTGAGTCAATTATAGTGGTAGCATTGATAGTGTATTAGGTTAATTAAAAACGCAATCAACAAACACACAATTTGTAGCATTTTGTTCGGGTCATGATACAGGATCCGTTACATATTCCATGATGGACACTGAAACTGTGCACTTCCCACTTTGCAGTGGTCAGTGTCCAGGCGAGCAGTGCACAGTGAGGCAGACAGGGGCAGACAGGGGCAGTCATGCATGTGGACTCTGGCTTTGTCATCTATGTGCTGATATTTGGTAAGTAATTCAAATTTCATTCATGATGATAGAAAATGTCACAAGATTTGGAGAAGCTTTACTTTTATGAAAATTGTAATATTTTAACATTTTGATAATCCTCACCTTGGGTCATGCTCATACAAGCACTGTATTTTACACTGGATTGTATTTGCAAATATATTGTTTCTTAATACACGCACAGGCCTTTTTTATTGTGCAATTTGTAATGACATTATTTATAAGAGTCTGCTTTCCATTTAAATCTGCAATAAATACTATTAAATCACTGTATAATAGACGTCTCACTTCCAGAGTCAGAAGTGCTTTGTCTTCCTCTTTTTAAAAATGACTTCATTGCGAAATGTCCTTTGTCTGAGGTACAGACAAAGCAAATTTACATAAAAGTTCACAAACATTCACAAACACTTTATTTACTTTTTCACTGTATTTGCTTGTGCCAAGTCCAGCCATGCATTTTAGTTTCCTTATCTCTCCTGGTTTGGGACAATTTTGAGTCCTTCTGTAGAATTGGTTTAGTCCCATTAAATCCTTGCATGTTCCAGGTTTAGTACATTTTTGTCTCAATGATGTAAATTTACGGCAATGTGGTAGTTTGATCCCATTTCAGGCCAGTGGATATTAAAAGTTTTATGCTTTGTCTCACACTAAAGAAGACATAATGTATTTGAGCCCGCTATATAATATAATTATAATCTGCACCCGTGGATCATTATATTGTAATGTAGTTTGCATATTTTAAATTGCAATGTTTATCTGAAACAACTTAATAAAAGAAACAAGTCCACTGGCTTCCGTATTAGAAAACTCTGTTCTACGATGGAAGCAGATGTCATGTTTTGTCATCATGACAAAGAATCAGCATGATGGATAGCTGCAGATCATGCTAACGAGAAGAGATTTTTCTTCATTTGTACAAACATGAATGAAAAAAATTGCTGATACACACAAATGTATGTATGCTGTGTGTATCACTGATTAACAATAAATAAAATAAATAAAAAATACATTTTGAGAACAAATTAAGTACAGATCAGGGGACTTATGTTGGTGGCGGTGAAAATGGGTCGATATGGCATCTTGTAAATATGCAATTAAAGATTGCTCAAACATGCATGAATCAAATACAACTTTGAGAATGTAAATAAGAAGCGGAAACAGCTATAACATGGTTAAAAGCTCTGAAAAGTCTGCTAATAGGTCTACTTTAATGAAAAATAAATGCTAATATTTTGTCCACTGCAGTAACTGAAGCATTATGGAGGGGCGTGCATGCAGTCTCCCCTGTCCCCTCAGTCCCACAGCGGGTCCCTGCCCTGGCCGGCTCTTGTGTGATCATCCCCTGCTCTTTTACCCCCTCTGCCCCTTCTCTGACCATGAGGAAGCAACGCATGGACGTCCGGATCCGCTTCAGAGGAGGAGGGCACCTTTTCCCCCTGCGCAGCACTGCCTTCAACAGTGAGGACAGGGACCAGGTGAGCAGGGACTTCCAGGGCCGCTCCTCCCTGGTGGGGCAGACCTCAGAGGGGGACTGCTCGGTGAGGATCAGCAGGGTGAACCAGGACGACTCGCGGGTGTTTGAAATCGCTCTAAAACGAGGAGGGGATCTGCTCTGGGGAAAGCCGAGCACTTTCAATCTGGACGTTACAGGTGAGTGATACAGACAGGTGGGTAGTAGGCCTATTCACTTATAAGATAAGCTTTTTTTTTGTGGCCATACCGACTTGTCAAAGCCCGATCCCATCAGATCTCAGAATATAAGCAGGGCCGGGCCTGGTCAGTACTTGGATGGGAGACCGCTGGGAAAATCTGGTGCCACAGTGGAGCGCCAGTTGCAAAAACTGTTGTTGTGTCTTAAGGCAAGGCACTTTACCCACATTGCCTAGTGGAGTGTGTGTGAGTGATGTTGGTGGTTGGATGGGCTGATGGCGCAGAATGGCAGCCACACTTCTATCAGTCTGCCCCAGGGCAGCTGTGGCTACAATGGTATCTTACCACCACTGGGTGTGAAGTGAATGAATAAAGCTCTGTAAAGTGTCTTTGAGTGTCTAGAAAAGCATTATATAAAAGTGAGGCATTATTATTTATTTATTTTTTTTCATGGCAGGTGCCAATACCAATTGTTTAGAATCCAGAGCAGCTGATTAGATTAGATTGTATTGCCATTGTACAGAATGAAATGAAACTTTGAAAGAGCAAAACTGCAGCAGTAAAAAATAATAAATATAAACACATTGTCACATCCATACCAATTAAAAACTCATTACGGTAATAAATGTCCCCAAATTATGTAATCTGATTTAAAACAAACTCCCCCACAGCCCCTTTTTTACCAGAAATCTCAGAGAGCAGTGTAGACATGTTTTGTGCAGCTGTCTCTTTGTAGTAGTTTTAAATAAAACTTTGTGTGTATTTGGAAGCAGCAAATTCACCTAATCAAAATATTGGCCTGTGCTGGTGATTTAAGGCCAATAGCCAAAATATGGGTCTATGTCTGCTTAGTTATATTTACTGAGTTACATTTACTTTTACTTTACTTTACTTTACTTTTTAGTGTAAGTCTAAAAGTTGTCATTAGTAAATGATTTGAACATTTATGTTTGCTGCACTGCTCCTTCAGATACGATTTAGCTTTTCTCATTTTTGTGTGTCTCCACTGGAAATAGCAGATTTTGTGCATTATTTAATGTTTTCTCCTTTTATTTGCATTAATACATCAATTCAAATTATAACTCAGATGTTGCATCCCTACAGTTACTCTTACTTGAGTAGCAGTTTTCCCAAATACTTTTTAAAACTTGAGTGCTAGTTTGTACTTCTACTTGAGTAATAGTTTGTTCTACTCACTTAAGTACAACTTTTGACTTTGTTACCCACCTCTGTTTACAGGGGTGTTTCAAAGTGAATTTAGATTTGATTTATGAAAGATTGATCTTCTGTTTGAGAGAAGAACTCAGCCATAATATGCAGGATTTGTGTGTGAATGAAACAAAACACATCCAGGTATTTGTAATGAGGAAACAACATTATAATATAGATCAGAAAATAGTGTAATAGGGGCCCTTTAAATAAATGTGTCTTGATTTTATGTTGAAAATTACACTCTATTGTAATGTTTTTAATCGTCATGGTGGTTTTGAAATGCGTATGTTGAAATAAGGTTTGAAATAGTACTACTCTGCGCTATACCGCTAAATCATTGTAGTGAACTATTAATACTGAAGATGACCCTTTTATCCAGCTGCATATGTCTGTTCAAAGAAACTGTCTATTTTTCCTTTCTCACATTAGCTTTGTGGCACTTCACAAGAAGTAAGTAATAAAAGCAAGAAGGTTATTCTGTATAGGTGAACTTGAAACTCAGATTTCTGTATTTTAAAAGAAATTTTTCTATTACCGAGATACTTTGAACTCAAGGGCGACTTTTATTACATTACATCATTCCTCATGGAGTGTTAAGAAAATTGTGTTCTTTTGCATTACGTCCTTGTTCAATGTGTGTATTGTTGTTTTTATTTTCACATAGGCCTGTCACAATAATAAATATATAGACTTATAGCTCAATACATGGAACTATTATGTTTGGGGTCAGTTTTTATCGTGGTTACTTTTTCTTTGTACTAGGGCAGAACTTTTGATTTGAAAGATTTGAGCTGTAGAGAAGTGGGTAAATAACTTTGCTTGATTAGTACTTGGATGGACTGTGGTTGTATCCTTCGGCAAGACACTTCACCCCCTTAGCCTAGCATAAATGTGTTGTGGTAGTCAGAGTGGCCGAAGGCACAGATTGACAGCATCGCTTCTGTCAGTCTGTTCCTGGGCAGCTGTGGCTATAATTAAAACTTACAGCTGATGTCATCAATATTTCCTGGGGGTGTGATGCTAACTGTAAGCACTGTTCTGTCTGAGGCTTTGTTACAACTTTAATCTGAGCATTTTTATTTATTTTAACACAATTTGAAGTGATAGAACTAGTGAACATACCGCCAATACACATGCATGTAGAACAGCCCAGCTTGATGTCATTGCAGCTTATCACCATCGAGTATGTGATTAATGTACAAAAACTTTGGAAAAGATTAATGCATTACTTTTATTAAAATTTGTTATCGTGACAGGCCTATTTTCACAGTGCCCTTTTTATATCTTGCCCTCCTTCATCTTTACAGATCAGCCTGCCTCCCCCATCATCAGTGGGATTTGGGCTTTCACAGAAGGACAGCTGGTGACTCTGAACTGCTCCGTGGAGTTCTCGTGCCCGTCCAAGCCTCCGTCTCTGATCTGGAGCTGGGACAGAGGGGCCCAGCTGAACAGCAGCGAACCCGGGGGACAGATCACTCACTTCCCCCAGCCACACTGCGCCCTGCTTGTGTCCACGCTGACTTTCACAGCCACGCACACGGTCCAGCCCCGAGTCCGCTGTGAGGCCAGATACCCGGGGGGAAAGAGCACATTAGCTCTCAAGGATCTGCATGTGACCTGTAGGTATTCTGTTAATGCAGCATGCACTTTAAGGTTCTATAGTACGCAAAATTGTGTTTTGTGAGCATTTAGCCAAGTTAGAATGTTCAAAATGCTCGTGAAGGTGTATAGAGTTTAATAACACAGTAGAGGACCTCCTGTATTGCTACATGACATCACAAGATGGAATTGAGTGTTTTCCGTTTGAGAGAAGAACTCAGCCTAAACACAGTATGCACGGTTTGCGAGTTAAACATGTTTATGATGAGGAAACAACATTATAACATAGATCAGAAAATAGTGTTAATAAAGTACATGACAGGTTAAAGTACTTTTTCACTAAAACATAGTCAACATAATTATATCTAAAATTGTAGTAAAAATGTACCCAGTTTGTCTAGCTTTTAAATTTTAATTTCCTGTCGATGAAATTCCAGTTCTGTTACATAGCAACCCGAATGTTAAAAAGAGCTAAATGCTTTTAGTTTGAATAGACCAGGGGGCTCTGAGATTCTAAGAAGAAGAATTTTGTATTGAAAAGACTGTCAGTAGATGGGAAAGAAGCCAGTCCTGTCTATTTCCTTATTAAAGTCAATTTAATCATACATTTCTTTGCAGAAGAACATTTTTATGTGCAAACAGTGATTAGGTTTGTTCCTAGACTGGCTAATATGCATTCACTTTGGCTCACTGAGAAAAAGACTGTGGCTACCTCTGGATTAGACAAAAAAAAAAAAAAAAACAGAACCCTTTATTTTTTTTAATCAGGTGTTAATCAGATGTTCCTTGATCATACATTGTCTCTGAAATTTTGTATCATGAGGAAAAGTGGAAAGTAAGGGAACTTAGGGAAGCATCAGAGGTTATAGGTACTGTAAGAAGCTCTACTTTATTCCATTAATTGATTGTAACTCCACAATAAGTTGCATACTTATTGTGTAGTTACAGTCATACACTATAAACAAAATTACATTGTTATATCAGACTTGGGGGGTGTATTTAGAAATAAAGATTCAGTGGAATATGTTGTTTGCAGGAACTTATGCAACAGATGACCGGTCCTTTACATGTTTTCCGTCCTAAGTACTTTATTAACTTTGCATGCAGACCTAGTGTTGGGTACTGTTTATAGGAACTAGTACAAAGCTGAAAAAAATGTATTATGCCTGATGGTTGCTGGTTGGTTGCTGTACTGGTAACCCCCCCCCCCCAAAATTTTTTAAAATACTCTACTCTGTGCAGGCCATATTCTAGAGCTGTTTGGTTTGCTTTCAGGACATGCAAATTTTTTCTGCTTTAGATAGTTGCAACATCCACATATTGGAAAAATAATTTATAATAATTTTACACTGCATCTTTTCAGTAGGTTTACTGTTTACTTCAGAGTCCTATCTCTCTCTCCTTTCTCACCCCAGTCTCCCCCAAAGACGTCCGGGTGCAGGTGCAGACGTTGTCAGTTCACGAGGGTGGCACTGCACTGGTGTCCTGCTCCTGTAAAGCTGACCCCCCTGCCTCAGAGTACCGCTGGTCCTACATCCAACATGGCCACCTGGTCCACCTGCTCCAGAGGACCCACACAGTCCGCCTGCACAACGTCACCCGGGACATGAGGGTCCACTGCTCTGCGCTCAACCTCATTGGAAGAGGAGAGTCTCTGCCTCTGCTGCTCAATGTACAATGTAAATATATTGTAATTTATTTCAGTCATTTTTTTTCATAGTCTAAAAGTAATAATGTTTTTGAAATATATTCTTTTTAAATACACATATATTGAAATTTTAAATTTCATGTTAAAACAATAGATTGTTTAGACTAGAGTATGGCCTCACCTGTAGTGTTTGGCTCCAGTCAAATGAAGCTCATTGGGCATTTATAGGGATGAAATTGGAGCTGAGTTTCTTATCTCAACGGCCACTATCATATCAAGCAAAGAGCCAATCCAAAGTGAGGCTTAGTAACGCTGTCAATCAAACCTGTTCCTAACGCTGACAGGAGTGACCTCGGAAAGAAGGGGCCTGATTTGTGTGATATTAATGCTCATATCTTAATTTATGGACAAAATAGCGAGATATGAACACCAGGATCATGTAGAGTGGGTTAATATGAACATTTTAAAACCAAAATGACAGCAGCAGTTACCGAGACGGGTGACACTTTAGTTTTTCAACGTAAATTGAATTGGAGCGAGAGTCAATGGAGCCGGAAGCTATGTCCATTTATATATATGGACTATGCTCAAAACATTAAACAGCAAAGACGTTCCATTCTATGCTGTTGTTGTCCTTGAGCAAAACACTTTACCTACCTACCCTGAAAAGATGTCATGTTAATTATGTTAATAAATGCATTTATTTGGAATAGTGATCACTCTAATACATACAGACATGACAAATCTAACTATTTGGGTTGTCAAAAGCAGAGGTGGAACCAAGTCATCGTCTTGCAAGTCTCAAGTGAGTCTCAAATCTTTGACCTCAAGTCCGAGTCAAGTCCCAAGTCAAATACAGCCAAGTCCAAGTCAAGTCTCGAGTCACTGGTATATAAATACAAGTCAAGTCCAAGTAGTCTGCTTCGAGCTTCAAGTTATTTCAAGTCTTTAAACCAAAGTACCAAATATAGCTTTGATTTTGACTTTTAAACTAAATTGTACTTATAGTAGAGTCATACAATATTTATATATGAATATTTATAGAGTTGTAGAAAGGCAATTTTTTCCTTTTTAAATGTCTTGACAAGATGTTAGTGACATTACAGTCAGAAAAAAACAAATTCAGATTTAAAAGTGCGTCTCAAGTCTTCTCAAGTCACAGTCCTCAAGTCCGAGTCAAGTCCCAAGTCACTGCCCTTCAAGTCCAAGTCGAGTCTCAAGTCTTAGTCCATTTTATCAAGTCAAGTCTCAAGCCCTTAAAATAGTGACTCAAATCTGACTCGAGTCCAAATCATGACTTGCAAGTCCTCACCTCTGGTCAAAAGAATTAAAAGTCAGATACTAATCGATACTAAAACAAGTATTGAAAATAGATACTAATTTGAGCCAATATTGATACTTTAAAAAGTCACATTTACAGGAAACAAATGAACCTTTCCTCAGTGTTTAGTGTTAGAATGACCTTGAGCTGTATCAGAACAAGTATAACACTATATAGACGAGCATACACCCATGGAGCACTGTGGAACCTACCTGGACCACTGAGGGATTCCACAGATATAAAACCACATGGTAATATAAAAGTACTACTATATAAAAGTACTATTATTTAATGCTGAAAATCACATCCTACTGTCTAGAGATTTTATTATTATTATTATTATTATCAACATTATGGTATCAGAATATGTGTACAGTCTATTCTCTAGTATCAAGT
Source organism: Boleophthalmus pectinirostris (assembly GCF_026225935.1). Lineage (NCBI taxonomy): Eukaryota > Metazoa > Chordata > Actinopteri > Gobiiformes > Gobiidae > Boleophthalmus > Boleophthalmus pectinirostris. Next base: position 10,839,496 of record NW_026571447.1, on the reverse strand, counting down.
TGGAATTTTTAGTATCTTGACAACACTACTGACTGTTCCATTGTTTTATTTAATTTTATTGTTTTGAATTGCTTTAGACACAATAACCCCAATTATGTGTTGCTTACAGCGCTTCTTTCAATCAGTCGGCATTCTTAAAAGATAACATTTTATAGCACGCTTGTCTCTTGTTTTGTCACGTACTCCACTTTACTGTACAGTATGGAGAAGGAATTGCTGGAGGCTTTATCAAACCCTAGTACACAAAAACGTTCATTTTCTGTCCCATTTATCTGAGTTGAAATGACCAAAGTGAATAGAGAGACTTGAGAGCTACAATTGCACTTCATTGACTTTATATACTGTAGAAGAAGATATTAACTGCTCAGCTGCACAGACGGCACTTTGCGCAGCACAGCTATAAAAGTAGTTTTATTGACTGTGACTATAACCGTGAGGTCCAGAAGTTTTAACTATTGGAGAAAGGAGCTACTGCAGTTCAAATCCAAAGAGAACCATAGATGAACTTATAAATATAGAAGTAAATATGAAGTTTTGAAGTACTCAAGTTGGTAGTAACAGTAACAGTGCTTAAAGCAGTAGTAGCAGCAGCAGGGGCAAAAGTAGTAGTAGCAGTACGTACAGTAATAGTGGTAAGTAGTAGTAGTAGTAGTAGTAGTAGTAGTAGTAGATTCAGCTTAAGATCCACAAATGTTGAAACTCATCATTATCTGTTAGAGAGATTAACAAATTACACCATAGAATTCTGACCTGTCCTCTAGCTCACTTTTAAACTATTGATACATTGCAGCTGATGTCAGGATGCTAACTGTAGGCTCAGCTCTGTCTGAGGCTTTATTAGACTTGACTCTGTGATTTACACTCTCACCTTTTTGTTGAAAATCAAACTCCTAACCAGGACCATGTATGCTTCTGCTGATCACAGGTTCCTGAAAATCCATGTTGTATTTTTTCTTGAGTTTTTAAACAGTTTTAAAACTTTTTTGTATTTGCTAATGTGTGCATTGTGTCACCATGGTAACTCCTAAACATCCCACCATTAGTGATACGTGGAGAACACCCCCAGCATGATGTCGAAGTATCAACTGAAGTATTACATATTGTGAGTTAGTTCTATTAATTTCAACAGTCTCAAATGCTTGTCATATAGGCTAGGACTGTTAAAACTGATGGAGTTTCAGTCAAGTTAGATAAGATTAGGGCAGCTCTTCTTTTACCCTGCAGCCCAAGTAATTACATAATGTTGCTGACCACTGTTCTGTCTACAGATTAAACCCATCTCATCAGACAGTCTCACAAAGCTTGTAAATGTTTTTGTATATTTGAAAACAGCTGCCCTTTTTTCTGTTTCGCCCAAAGAATATTATCTTCCCCTAAAGAATGAGGTAGTTAACATTCTGTGATTCTCATTTGTATGCGTAATCATCCGCCATTGTGTTCCCGAGAGCGGTCCTTTCCATACACAAAAATTTGAACAAGTAAATAATGCGTATTATAAAGTTCAAGGACACAGGAGAGACCTGCTGTAATGTGGAGTTTGCAAGGCAGTGGTTTTGATTTGGATATTGTCTGCAAAATTTTATTTATTTAGTTTTTTTGTTTTTTTTTGTTTTAACCAGATCTGTATAAGTTATTCTGTGTTTACTTTGAGCTGTGAGATGAAATTTGAAGTTTTAAGGGAAAATTAATGCTTTCTCTTAGAATAGTTTGATTGTTATTCACAGCCAGACAGTTTAAACTTCCTTTTATTTCAAGTGGACAGAAATGCAGTAAATATAATGGTTATTAAAGGTCCTATATTACTGAGAATTGATCGTGCAAGCTTTTAGCCATGTTATAATCCTGTTACCTCCTCAAAAACATACCTACATTCACATGTTTGACTAATCCAGGATTATTAGGCTGTCTGCATGTTTATAGGTCAAAATGCTCAGTTCTATTTTTCAATATTTTGTTTTCTCTTTTATTCAGTTGAGAGTCTCCAATATCTACTTGTACAACGAGTGATGAAGTAGTTTAAACACCTTTGAAACTGTAACCTCAAAGATTGTCCAACAAAAAAAAGACTAGTGTTTATTTTAACAACACAGTAGAGCACTTACTGCATCACATGACATCACAAGGTGGAACACAGTTTACTGTGCAAAGAGACATCACAATTTTATGATTATTATGATTCATAATTACTAACACCATGACTAAACAGAAAAATGTATTCCCAGTCAATGTGACATAAACAGATAAAAAGCCCTTTATATTCAGATTACTATTGTGCAGTAACAGACTGAATTTTTTACTTGTGGTTGTTACCAGATTTATTTGTTTTGCTGATCAATAAACCAATAAATTGTAGTGATAATAACAATGATTGTGGTAAAAGCAGTAGTAGGAGTAGTAGGTGTATTGTAGTTATAGAAAAAAGTAAGCAGTAGTAGTATTATTGGTAGCAGTAGTACATGTTGTAGGTAGTTGTAGTTATAATTTATGCTAGCAGCTCAACTTTTTATTTTATGTATTTACAAAATAACTCTTCCATGAATACAAACTGATACAATCTTTTATTCATTCAATTTATAACTTCACAAGAAGATGTATTTTGCTTTGAACAAACTACTGAATACACAATAAAAGATTAAATTGTAAGAGAACTGGAGGCTTGTGACTGAAGCATTCACTTGGGGAATAAGTACATTTGTAACCTCCAGTTGATTTTGAAGGGTGAGTAGTAGTAGTAGTAGTAGTAGTAGTAGTAGTAGTAGTAGCAGTAGTAGTAGTAGTGGTGCGTGTTGTAGGTAGTTGTAGTAATAACTTATGCTAGCAGTTCTGAAGACATGACTTTTAATTTTACACATTTACAGCTTCATTTATTCATAAATACAAAACAATACAATCTTTTATTCATTCAGTTTATGACTTCACTTCAAGATCTATTTTGCTTTTTTTTTTAAAAACAACAACTACTGAATAGATAAAAATAAAGCCTCAAATTTTAACAGTTGCAGAAGGAATCAAAACTGTGACCGAAGCATTTGCCCAGGGAATATGTAAACGTGTAACCTCCTCTTGCTTTTAAAGGGGTAGTAGTAGTAGTAGTAGTAGTAGTAGTAGTAGTAGTAGTAGTAGTAGTAGTAGTAGTAGTAGTAGTAGTAGTAGTAGTAGTAGTAGTAGTAGTAGTAGTAGTAGTAGTAGTAGTAGTAGTAGTAGTAGTGCCTAGTAGTAGTAGTAGTAGTAGTAGTGCCTAGTAGTAGTAGTAGTGCCTAGTAGTAGTAGTAGTAGTAGTAGTAGTAGTAGTAGTAGTAGTAGTAGTAGTAGTAGTAGTAGTAGTAGTAGTAGTAGTAGTAGTAGTAGTAGTAGTAGTAGTAGTAGTAGTAGTAGTAGTAGTAGTAGTAGTAGTAGTAGTAGTGCCTAGTAGTAGTAGTAGTGCCTAGTAGTAGTAGTAGTAGTAGTAGTGCCTAGAAGTAGTAGTAATAGTAGTGCCTAGTAGTAGTAGTAGTAGTAGTAGTAGTAGTAGTGCCTAGTAGTAGTAGTGCCTAGTAGTAGTGCCTAGTAGTAGTAGTAGTAGTAGTAGTAGTAGTAGTAGTAGTAGTAGTAGTAGTAGTAGTAGTAATGCCTAGTAGTAGATGAGCCTAATAGTAGTAGTAGTAGTGCCTAGTAGTAGTAGTAGTAGTAGTAGTAGTAGTAGTAGTAGTAGTAGTAGTAGTAGTAGTAGCCTAGTAGTAGATGAGCCTAATAGTAGTAGTAGTAGTAGTACCTAGTAGTAGTAGTAGTAGTAGTAGTAGCAGTAGTAATGCCTAGTAGTAGACGAGCCTAATAGTAGTACATAGTGGTAGTGCTGTATTTATGGCTAAGTTATGTTTTAATGGTTTCTTCGACTCTTGTTTATATTATGTGATTTGTGTTTTAATATGTTTTAATTAATTTGTTCAGTTATTTTTGTGCCGTATTTTGCTTTGAATAAAGTTCTAAAAGCTGAAATTAAAACAGGACTGGGGCTTGCAGAATGAATCTAAACCATGACTGCATTCACCCAGAGAATATGTAAACCTGTAACCCCCACTTGCTTTTAAATTGCATCTGTGTCTTCCAGATAAGCCCGCCATCCTGGAGCAGTCTTCTTTTTGTGTTTGGGACGGCGTGGAGGTCAAATGTCACTGCACAGTCCAATCGAAGCCACCACCTTCCATCACCTGGAGCGTCAATGGGAGCGTGCCACCAGAGAATTACAACTTTTCATTCACAAGTCACTCCCACACTATAAAAGCCACTATGAGGGGACCCATGGACAGCAAGATAACAGTGGTCTGCTATGCCGTGAATGCGCTGGGAAATGACTCTGCACTGTTGCTGCAGGAAGGAGGTATGTTCAAGTACCATTAAAAAAGAAGGGAAAATAATGAAGGTTTGTTTTGTAAATGAGCATTAAACAAATATGTCTTGCATAGAGTTTTTATTTCTCAAAATTACCACAAAAATGTGCATTATTACTGTGAGCTGGGCCACTTCTTCACAGATCTGACCTGTAACTTGGGATGGTGATGTGGTTGCTTGTTTCCATGGAGATAAATTAAATGCCATACTGTACAGCATTCCAGGGAAAACAATAACATCTACATGGAGTAAAGCAGGTGGCAGACTCCTCTACCTGAAAATGTACTTTAATATGCACGGTTCCTATCAAATAAATAAATCAGTGAAACTAAATAATGTCAGTTTAGTCAAAGTTGTGATACGCAGTAGTTGAGTGGTTTGCTGTATTGAAATTATACAAGTTCATAGTTATTTTTTGAAGTTGCTCAGGATTTGCTGGTCAAACCTTGGATGAAATGAAAACATCTGGTGATATTTATTTTTCCTCAGAAAAGTAAATGGTATATGTCAATATAACACTGACAGAAAGTTACAGCAGTGCTTTCCCTCAGCCTCTAACTCACAAATCGACATAATGGAATCATGCACATCATATTAAACGTGCACTGCGTAACATTTCTAGTGGAGGGTCCACCACCCGATGTTCTTTCTTTGTCTAGAATGTTCTACAGTATTGATAGACCCTTATAGATACAGTATACAGTATAGATGAACCACAAGGGAGGTAAGGAGGTTACAGCACTATGGTACATTACAGTTCAGATCTGTGGAGACTCATCCCTATTCACAAACAGAATTATTGTATTTTTTAGCAATAGAAACAGCCATAATTAGTAAATGCTAAATGGATATGTTTCATGTCATACCATGGAACATTCAAGGCAAAGCAATAACATCTTCATGGAGAAGCAAGTGACAGACCCTCCATCGGAAAAGTTCTGCAGTGCACCTTTCATTGAAAAATCTACTCAAACATGCAGCAAATTAGTGTCAGGTTGTACCAAAGTTACTATCAGTTTTGTTTTCTTTATAATAAAGATATGGAAATCATTATGGCAAATAATAATAATCATTTACTTATACTTTTTTGTCTTTGCTCTGAATTTACCTATTGTATAATTTTACCTCACAAAAAGCTCATCTTAATTTCTTTACCAATCTTGTTTATTGTGTTGAGGCCCCACCTAATTAAGTTCTCAGCTTTAGTTTGCTTCATTGATTTTAATTATCAGCTCTCCTGAGGCCTGAGGATTTGGGATGAAATTAAGTGATATGCGAGGAATTTTGAGAAACCCTCTTGCTCTTTTTAACTTGCAAATAATGACATTTGAATGATCTATTGTGGTGACCTTTAAAAGGACCAGTACAGCCAAAGTGGATGTAACATTAATATTCAGTAGTGAAAGAAGAACTACATTTTATTTCTTTTTTGTTAGTTTTTGTGATCTACTAAAGCTTCAAATGTAAGGATTTGGATAAAGAATATTATTTAACGGAAACAATTTAATTAATATTTTTCAGCATATATTTTAGCATATTTTTGTTTGCTCAAACTACAGATGTGTGCAAAATAAACCCCTCAGGCTTTTCAGCAGGTCTCAAACAATAATAAAAAAAATACTTTAACGTTTCAGTCCTGTTCAAAAGTACAGATACATTCTCAAATTTTGTGAAGTTAAAGTAAAAACTATCCACTTAAAAATGCACTATGTAACTTCTTGGTTGAGGGTCCGTCACCTGTTTGTTTCTATGGATATATCATTGGTCTGCCTGGAATGTTCCACAGTATGACATTAAACTGCTTTGCCTTACATTTATTCAATTGCAGGTGGTTTTATAGCCCAAAAATACCTAGAAAAACAGGCATTCTGACTGAGCAGGATTTGCTCTCCACAGATCTGACCTGTAAATTGGTGTGGTTTGAGCTCCATGAGGAATAGAAATATTTAATACCATACTGTGAAACATTCCAGACAAAGCAATAACATCTCCATGGAGAAAAGGATTTGACAGACCCTCCACCAGAAAAGTTATACAATGCACCTTTAAGAACAGTACTTTACTACTTTTGCTTTGTTACATTCCACCATTATTAATATTATTTTTTTTCACATTTTCTCACAAACAGCAGACTTCCCTCTACTGTGGTTTATCCTCCCAGCTGTGGCAATCTTCCTCATGGTCCTCATCATTTCCATTGGCCTTTGTTTTTGTTGCTTCAGAAAAAGAACCAGAAAGTAGGTTAAATGATTCAGTTCCTCTATTTATTTTAACTCATCTAGCAAAGTTTGGTAATCTCTCTCTCTCTTATTTATTTTTTTTTTTCCAGACGTATGCTGCGCCACCATCTAGCTGCATATCCTGAAAACCTTGGCATTTATCAGGACAGGATGCCTCTCTATATTAACTGCACTGAAGTGACTCATATTTACACAAACGGCAGCTATCAAGTTGTGTACCAGAATTCCACACCTTGTTTTGTTCAAACTAAGCAGGTATAATATTATGGTGTTTTTTTGTATTATTGCTCGCATTCAGACATATGAATATATATTGACATTTTCAGGTTCGTCCAATGGGCAGACGAGGAGGGGAGAGACGCAGAGGAGCAGAGCGTGGAGTGAGAGAAAGACAATCCAATTTACAAACCAGACAGATAGTCCAGAATACTGCAGTGGCTGATGCTGATACTGCCATATACTTGGAGATACTCTGAACTGAACTATGGCTGAAGCTCATTTATAAATAGACTTTGGAACAGCTTAAAGGCTTGCCTGTCAGCATTTTTTCATGTTTATTTCATATCCCTTTTTCTGTATAATGCCAACATTGTTTTAATAAAATGATGAATGTAGGTTAATTAAAATCATATTACAAAAAACAGCAAATACTAATATTTCTAATAAATATAATTCTTGTTAAAAGGACTATTCATTTAAAGGAACCAAAACAGGCCTATTTTCCTCAACTTCAAATAATATTACTCAGTAGAAGCACACAGTGGAGGTTGCAGAATGACTTGGAGAAGCTATTTTTATTTTTTATTTTTTTTATAATAATGACACTATTTAATATATTTAAAAAAATAAAATACAGAATATTCTAGACAAAATATGTCAAATAACACAAAAAGCTACTCAAATAAACACAGTTAACCTTGATATAAAATGGTTTGCAACTTACCATGACAGATGTTCATTTCATTGTTTGCAGCAAAGATCTCAGGGAGGCTGCACGGTTATATTGGGGGTTCAAGTCTGAAAAGTTAATCCCTTCCCCTTCTTAACTGAAGTTGAAGAAAACTGTTTGGAGTTTGGACATAAAAGAGGGACTGGTGCAATATTGCATAAATTGTTTCCCCAATTAATAAACTGTAAATTAAAAAAAAAAATCTCATCATAAAGCGTGTTACTAAACACAAGAGCGCTGCACTGAGCTCATACACACAAATAATCATATGAATAGCAGCATAAAAACTGTTATTGAAAAGTTTATTGTGCATGTAACGGCTAGAGTAGACATTTAAAAAAATAATAATTTTAAACACGATAGATGCACGACCATTACAAAAAAAAAAAAATCTCCTCCAATCCTACAGGGAATGCTAACTATTCTGTGGGGCGCAGTTTTTAGACAACGAAGATGTCCTGCTCTTTGATTGGACAGAGACACTACGCCGCCGGAAGTGACGCAGCACGCAGACGTCAACCTTTTGGTGGGAAAATGAGTCCAGTGGTGTTTTATTTAGGTTTAAAATTACATTTATACAATTTCTGACGCGAATTTCAGTGCGAAACGAAGCGAGTGCATTATACCCCCATGTTACTTCTATAGGTTCATCTGTAGTAGCCATTTACGCGTAATAAAACCTTATGCTACAGTGTCCAAGCTAACACCGGCTAACACTGCCTATTCTGGCCATTGTTTGGTAGCATGTTAGCTTTTTAGCCACACGTTAGTTTGAATAATAAACGTGCATCTCGTTCATACTTTCTGTGTGCTATTTTTGTCCTTTTTCTTCGATAACAAGACGAGCATTTCTCATTTGATTCATCGGGAGTCACGTGTTGCATGTTAACAACAACAACATGCCTGAAATAAAATTGAAGCACGTTGTGTCCTGCAGTACAGAAGACACGGTAAGTTTCTTTTTAGTTTTGTGTTTAAACTGCAGTAAGATCGTGACGGAAAACAGCCTCTCGTTATTATGTAACTGTTTGTTGTGATGCAGACGCACAAGGCTGACAACCTGCTGAGTTCTGACACCTACAGAAAGTGGAAAGCAGCCAGACCAGGGGAAAAACAGACCTCCGTCATCATACAGGTAAAACAATATATTATTAAATATCCTAGACTGCACAAATCTTGAGAGCTTTAAGTCATGTTACTGAATCAATAACATACCTGGAGTTGTGTTTTGTTTCATTCACACATGTTTGCGCAACCTTTTATTTATTAGTCTTTCTACATCTGCTTTTAGATTTTGTTCTACAGAGATAGGCAAATCCACAGCAGAAATGATATTAATGATTCTAGTGAAGGTGTATGGAGTTTAAAAATACTTCCTGTATTGACCCTGACATCACGAGGTGAACAGAATGTTTTTCTGTTTGAGAGAATATCTCAGGCTAAATATACGGGGTTTGTGTGTTAAACATGTGTGAAAGTGCAAAAAAAACCAAAAAAAAAAACCCGCAGTATCATGTGACATCTTGCCTACCCATCAACATGCTCTTGCAAAGCAGATTTGCACTGTTGACCAAGTTATAACAAGTGTGAGCAAATAATATAATAATTAATTGGATTAATTCTCCTGTTTGAAAGACTAGCAGTCCCGTGCTCTGCTTCAATAAAAATTATAATCATCCAGCGTGTGCAAAAATTTTATTTCATTTGCTGGTTTCTGTGTGTTTGACTTTATTTTTGGACTTAAATGATGCAATTAACTTCATTTTATTTTTATTTTTTTACCACAGTTTGAAAAAGAGGAGCAGGTGCACAGCATTGACATTGGAAATGAAGGGTCGGCGTTCATTGAAGTTTTGGTGGGGAACTCTTCAGCTTCAAGAGACCAGGACTATGAGGTATTCACATAAAACATTCTATATGGTACATACATTTGTTGTTCTTTAAAGGCCCTCTGTTACACAAAATTGAATCTTATGAGCTTTAAGCCATGTTAGAATGTTGTTACCTCAAAAACATTTCTGGGGTTGTGTTTTGTTTCGCTCACATATATTAGAGTAACGCTGCATTATAAGGCTGTCTACATCTCCCAAGATGAAAATGCTCTGTTCCACCATGTATTGGTAGTTTTCAAGTTAGTTGTTACCTTTTACCTTTTGTTCACTAAAGAGTGGCAATTCCAGGGCTGAAATGATCCAAATGATTCTAGTGAAGGTGTGTGGAGTTTAAAACACACTGGAATTTCCTGTATTGACTGTTTGAGAGAAGAACACAGCCTAAATACACAGGGTTTGTGTGTTAAACATGAATGAAACAAAACACAACTATTGGTATGTTTGAGATGAGGAAACAACATTATAACATAGATCAAAAAACTGTGTAATGTCTAGCCTTTAATTGTATATTTGTTTTGTGTTTTTCCTTCTTAGGTCCTCTTGGTGACCTCTTCTTTTATGTCTCCGACTGAGAGCCGGAATGGCACTAACTTGAACAGAGTGCGCTTCTTCGGGCCTGCTCAGCTGCAGAAGAGCACAGCGCAGGAGAAGTGGGACAGAGTTAAGATTGTCTGTACCCAGCCGTATTCCAAGGTCAGTCTAGAGATGCTGAGCTACTTTGCTAATGCCACTGCCTTGTTAAAACATACTTTCTTTAAAAAAGGCCTATAATTATGGCTGCACGATTTGTAAAAATATATTTTTTCCACAAGCATTGTGATTATGTTTGTGTTTTAATAAAGGGATTCTGTTCAAAGTTCAGATTTTATACGTGTTCAAAAGAACTGACAGAGGTGGGAAGTACTTTTACATTTACTTGAGTATCTTTTTAAAGAAACTGTACTTTTCTAGCAACAGTACTCTTACTTGAGTAAAATTTTGTGATTACGCTTCCCACTGTGAATAAGTCTACAAGTGACGAAAGCTTTATGGATGGATACTAAATGATTTGAACATTTGTTTCTTGCATCGTTCCTTCAGATATGATTTAGTTTGTCTCATTTTTGTGTCTATCTTCTGAAAATTCCAGATTTTGTGCATTATTTAATAATGCACAAATATTTTGTCCTCCCAGTGACTGTTCTAGAGTAATATTTTGATGTAACATTACTCTTACTTGATTACAAGTTTGGGTTAGAGCAGGGTCTCCAACGGTTTTCCTCTGGTGAGCTACCCTTACAAAATGAAAATGCTGGAGAGCTACGCATTTAGAAATATTTAAAGAAATTTAGAGAAACTGAGTAAATATAAGAGCCTTAGATGGGGTACAGTTGCCTATAAAACATATACACATTTATTATATTTATTAGAGTACAAAGATAGCCATCAGAATGATACAATTACAGTATTAACATGCATTTAATCAAATCAAATTTTTGTTATTCAGTGGAATACACATGATTCAGAAATCTCTTGGCGAGCTACTTGGAGGGGGATGGAGAGCTATTTGTAGCTCCCAGGTTACAGGTTGAAGACCCCTGGGCTAGAGTGATCTAAACTACAGGGTTATCATTTTTTATGCAAAATAAGATCAGATATTTTGTTTGTGGTTTTGTTTATGGTTCTTCAAAAATTGCAACCTTTGCGATTTGCTAATTGCATCCATTTAAATTGTGATTTCAATTAAATTTCAATGAATCTTGCAGCCCTGCATTTTAATATTAGAGAGAGTTTGTTTTGTGGAAAGCCACGACTGCTGGATTTTTTTTAGGTTTGTACAGTTGATTTTGCTGCCCTTGTATAATTTTGTGGAAAGAAGCTAGCTTAATTGAACTGAAACAAAGCAAAATGTATACATAATTAAGTTTTATTAGTCAAGGTAAATTCTTACCTTGCCAGTTTGTAAGTTAAATATAAATGATGAGTTTCAGAGATGGATATTTTGAAAACCAATCTGCATAACAGGAACAGGAACAGTAATAGCTTGATAAGAAAAAGGAAAGAATGAGGCCCAGTCCAATTTCAGTGGATTTATCCGCAGTTATTTGTCCACATCAATATTTGAACACAAAAGACAAGAAATAATTTATTCAGTGAACAAGCATAGATTTTTTAGCTCTCATTGTGTTATTTGTGGAAACATAAAATAGGTCTTTTTATAGTTTTTTCAGGATTTATTTTTGCTTCTGGGTTTTGGTGTTTTGTGCTGTATTTTAGTGAAAGTTTATAAGGAAAATAAGCTAAGTTATCTCAGATCTACTCTATAAGACCGCTTGAAAACCTGACTGTATTTCCACAGTTATTTTATTTGTGTATTCACATTTTATTCCTTTTTACTGTGAAATTTTGGAAAACTCCTTGTTAGTACTTTTTAAAAGACCTAATTTTTATTTTTTTTATTAAAGTTGAGGAAAGTGTATATTTCTCTGCTTTTTGCTGCTATTTGTTATGGATGTATATATAAGGGGTTTGCCATTTACAGTATTGCATCATTATGGAAAAGTACTCCATAGTGTAAATGTACTCCATAGTGTAAATGTAGTCCAAAACAAATCAGGCGAGTAAAAATTACAGATACAGTAAGAAAACTTGCCAAAAAGTTGCCACATTTCATTTTTAGTTTCAAATGCTGTGTATATCTCTGTCTTGAACAGAACATAGCGTACGGTCTGGCCTTTGTCAAGTTCCACTCGCCTCCAGATAAGAATGACCCTCCAGCGACTACCCCTCCAGTAAGTAAAGCCAACCTTCTCCTTTAATTGTAATTTTTCACAGACCCATGAACCAGAAGTCAGTAATTTTCTGTGTGGAGTTTAAAGACAATCAATTTCCTCAACCAACCATTTTACTGAGATGCACCGGGCTATAAGTCATTTTGAAAAAAACATTGATTAAACCTGGCATTCTCCATAGCTCTATTTTGCTCTTTTGTGGATTGTACATTTATTTGATTCAAATGTAGTTCATTTTTCTGTGCGGTAAATTGTTTTCCATGAACATAAATCCTGAGCTATGCTTCATTTCCTTTTATTGAATGATCTGTCACACTCAAGCCTTGTTTAATGAAACAGCACTTCTGTCTGTTCGCACAGCACATTTGCCCATAACTCCACTCTATCTTGTGTCTGCTCTCAACAGAAACTGACGAAGCTGGGACAGTTCAGACTGAAAGATGAGTCTCCCTCAGCTGGGCCCAGCCTGCAGCCGGGCAGCCTCTTCAGTGCCGCCAAGTCCAGCGGTGAACTTAAAGGTATGTCTACAAGTCTTACTGTTTGGACATTAGTAAGTGTAGAAAACATAGTTTTGAGAGATAATATAATCTATAATGAAATATGTCTATTATTGTTTAAAGTTTAAATCTGGCATGGGATCCCTGTCCTGCCATTGTATTCTCAGATAACACTAGAAGCTTCCTACATTGACACATTGCCTGACAGCAGTAATAGAGTGGCAATGAAGCGCACACATTATTGTAACAGCTCCTGTCCATAACTGTGGGCTTGGGATTGATTGTGCTGGACATTATATACTAACTTTGATTCTTTTTTTTCTCCTGTCTCTTCAGCGTCTCCTCAGAAAGAGAAGTTGAGTTATGCAGCAGCTGCTCTGAAGACCAGTGGTAGTGCCCACTCAACGAGCCAGGCCTCTTCCTCCAGCTCTGCCTCTCCACAGGTACTAATCACTCAGCCTCTCATGTGGATGAAACCAGAATGCAATCAACGTCACTCCAACAGGTGCACGGGGCAGGAAAAAACTACACTTCTAATAGCTTTGAACATACCTATAATTGTCCAATCAAAAGGTAAGGTACTTTTTTTGCACAAAAAAGTACAACTGAATGAACATACATTTGACAAAGAACTACTTTTGTAAAAGGAAGGTCAGAAAGTCAGAAGTGCAGTGCTTATAGTAATGGTCTTTAAATGCACCATTCACAAATCTATATGTTCCCATTTGTTAAGTAATGGCAGGACACTCAGCACCTCTTTGTAATATGTCTGCTGTGACGTCTGACAGAAAATTACCTTTAATTGTGAGAACCTTTTAACCTTTTGTCACTGTCAACTTGAAGATAAAAGCCAGACTACCAGGGCAAGGACACATGTTCTTTGTGCCCCCTCCATGTAATAAAAGATCCTTTATTAGGCAAAGTCTTGACTCTTGTGAGCATTAAGTCATATTATAATGTTGTTACCTCCTCAAAAACATACCCGGAGTTGTATTGTGTCATTCAGTGTTTGAGTAACCCTAACGTAATATGCAGGGTTTTTGTGTTCAACATCAGTGAATTACATAAACAACTCCATGAGGAAACGACATTATAACATAGATCATAAAATAGTATAGTATGGGGTGTTAAAAAAAAATTGTTTTAATCAGGATGGATAGGATCTTTTTTTTTTTTTTTTTTTTTTTTTTTTTAACTGGACTAACATTTGGCTTAAACTGTGAATTATTGCTATCCAAATTAGAATAACAGTATGTGAGTGAACTGGCATTGACAAGTCCTTTCACCAAAATTTAATGTTTTCAATGTTTTTACTTTTTTTATATTTTTAGGCTCCTGTGAAAAGAAAATATGAGTTCAGCCAAGAGCGTCAGTCAGCGCCAGGCCCTCCACCTGCGAAGAAAGCGAGTCCTATGGGTTCACCTGAAAACAAAGCTGCTACACCCAAACACAAGGCCAGTCCCATCAGCACTCCCTCTGCAAAAGGTATGCTCTGCCCCCACTTAGGCAAATTTATTGGTACACAAGGGAAATTATATATCACTCAATCAAACATATTTATAGAGCCCTTTACAACACTCAAGGTGATCAAAGTGTATCACATTAGAATCAACACAATATAAAAACATGCCAGCATTAAACAATTAATGAAATAGTATGTAGTCACAATAGCTCACACATCACAGTATATTATAACTAACAGCAAAAATATAAATGGTAATAATAAATTCAAAATATGTAGCAAAAGTAGAAAGAGACTGGTGTCAAATAAGGCATAATTATGTAAATGTATACATATAACTAAAAATAAAATATAGAAATATAGTAATACATTACAGAGATTACATCTGTCTAAAACAAGATATAAACTAGATTCCAAAGATTAAGCAGCATGTGGAATGTAACAAATGAAGTAAAAGTAAAGAAGAAAAGTAGTGTGCTGTAGTATAAATTTTAGGTGTCTGTACAAGTACATTTTAAAGTGCTTTTACTTCACTACATTTGAGAGTAGGTATCTGTACTTTCTACTCCGATACCTTTTTTGCAAAGTAAAAGTATTTTTTATTATTGTTTGAAACTTGCTGGAAAGACTGAGGGATTTATTTTTAACACATTTATAATTTGAGCAAAGAAAAATATAAAAATAATAATAAAATAATATAAATAATAATAATAATATAAAACAATAAAAACATCTAGGAATTTTTTAAAAGTTCTATCTCTAGCTATGTACAAGGTCATAAAGAGGAACATCTTTTTTCTTTCTTATTCATCAATAACAAACCTTGCCTTGACTCCTGTCTCCCTCCCCAGCTTCACCAGCACCAAAAACATCTGAAAAGAAGAGGGAGAGCCTATCTAAACCAGACGCCAAGCCCAAACCGCAGAAAGCCAAAAGCCAGAGCAGCCAGCAGGTCCCATTCAACCGTCTTTTGGAGGGGGTGGTGTTTGTACTGAGCGGCTTTCAGAATCCTTTCAGAGGAGAGCTGAGGGAGAAGGCCCTGGAGATGGGAGCCAAGTACAGACCAGACTGGACCTCAGACTCCACTCACCTCATGTAAGTCACTGAGCAAGAAGATTTGTAGTGTGACTGCGCTTGCAGACAGTGGTTAGGTTAAGTTATTTGTAGTCGAAAACACATTGGAAAAACGTGTGCAAAAAGCTCCAAGTGCACTACAAGACATTATAAACAACCACATAAACAAATAATAAACTCTCATTAGACAACATGACACTGTGAAAGAAACAAGATTACAAAGATTAAGGAGCTTGTGGAACATAGCAATGTAAAAGTAGTAAAGTACTGTAGTTAAGTAAAAAAAAAAATAGGTAGCTGTTAAGTAATTACCTACAATAATACTGTCATAGTCTGAGTTTTGATAAAAAAAAAAAAAAAAAAAAAAGGAATTCAAGTGTTTCTATTGAACAAAATTCAGAACAAATCTTTATCAAAATCTGTACATTAAAAGTTTTATTAGATCACAAAATATGTGTAATTTTTTTTCTCTTAAGTAGATTTTTTTCATGTAATACTAAAGTACCAAAATTGAGTACTTCTTCCACCACTGCTTGCAGATAATCTTAATTTGTAGTCCATTAGTGGTTCTATAAAATGTCAAGCATAAAACACATTTAGCATTATTTTTTAGCTGACTGGCTCTAAAATTTAATGCATATTTAAGTGCATATGACAGGTTTAACTATGCATTTACTAAAACATAAGAAATGTTCCTGGGGGCGGTTCCGGCTCTTTCGACTTAGTGTCCAAAAATTGTCGCCTCTCTCTCTGTTGCTGTGAGCCTTGTCAGTTTGGTCGTATAATTTTCATATTAACCCGCTCTATGATCCCGATGTTTTTATTTAACAATTTTGTCCGTAAATAAATTCCTAGTCCTAAAATAAAACTCGGCTCCAAATTTGCCCCAGTAACTACCAGCCTCATGAGCTTCATTTGACTGGAGCCGAACGGTGTGGATGATGTCTCCTTTAGTCCACTTCTTGATGTTAAAACTAAAGACTAAAGTGCTACAGTAAGTTCTTTCTTTGTCGACTTTTTCTTTGTTTCTTTCTTTCAAAAAATTTAATTAGATAGGAAATGGAAAAATAAAAGGATGTAACAATTTAATTAGAATGGCATAGTTCCATCTAAATGTTATTCCTTTGTGTAAAGAGGAATAGCAACAGAAGAGATTGAAGCAATTGAATCAAGTGACTCTGAGATAATGTATTCTGTTGTTGGAAAAGTGTTTACATTGTCATATTCTCAATATGCACCATATTACACGGTTTAGATTATCCATTTTACTGAAAGGCTTTGAAGCTCTTATTTTATCTTGTCACATTTCACAGCCAAAACATCTGCTTTAATCTGATTTTCTGTCCTTGGCACCATATAAATACTTTGAACATTTTGAACCAAACTATTGTGAGTTTAGACCATTTGAAGAAATGCCACCAATGAGCTAGCGATAGAATGAGAGCGATTAAATAAAAGGGATGAATAGTTTATGCCAGGCATGTCCAAAGTGAGACCCACGGGCCAAACTTGGCCGTCTTGAGAGTCTAATTTGGCCCTCGACTCTACTGGGATTTTAAGAAGAATCTATTTTCATAAAATTTTATATTGAAAAGGCTGCTAGGGGTGGGTACTGTCTAGTTCCTTATATTTAAAGACCATTTAATCATAGACTTTTTTCAAATGAACATTTTTTATGTTCAAACTGTTATTATGTTTGGCCCACAATCCACTAATGCGTATACATTTTGGCAGAGGAAAAAAAAGTAGGCAATTAATAAAAGTTAAAACACAACTTTGACATAGACTCCTTCTACTATTTAGTGCAATTTATATTCCCCACTCTATATTGCTCCAAAAATATTATATATAAGAGCATATGAAAGGTTAGACTACTAATTTCACACAAAAAAAATGGTTTACTATAAACCTTGACTATTTTTTGTATTATAATTCTGGTGAATTTTCAGTGTTGGTGACATAGAGATATTCCATTTTAAAAGTCATGGCTACTTACTTTTGTTTCTCAACTTTTTCACACAAAAATGCCACTTGAATGATAAAACTATGATAATATTTACTATGATTACTAGCTCACCAAACCAAGTAATAATAAGATAATAAAGAGATAAAATCCTGTCATATGCACTTTAAACTCCCAGTGGTCTTATCCGGCTCTGCTCTATTGAGGAACCCTGTTCAGTAATTCGCTCTCATCCCCTCTCCATCAGCGCCGTCACTGTCGTCATTAACCTTGTCCACTTCCCCTTTTCACTGATGTAAATCTTGTGTGTCTGGCCTGTTCCTCTCCAGCTGCGCCTTCGCCAACACGCCCAAGTACAGCCAGGTGAAAGCAGCAGGGGGCATCATCGTGCGCAAAGAGTGGGTTATGGACTGTCACAAGAGGAGGCAAAACATCTCCTTTAAGAGGTGAGACACTGTGGGACCATTAGCGTAATCGCAAAACATATTTATCAAATACTGTACCGCATCTTATTCTCATATCGTGGTGTCCTAATGAGCAGATAAACTAATTCAAGAATCCCATGCATTTTAGAACTTGTGTATAATTACATTTGAAGGACAGTCATGGTTGTTACACAATTCACTGCACAAGTGTTAAAGATAACCAGTAAAAAAAAAAGATAAAATATTTGCCTTATTTAAAATTCCTCTCACCAAACAGAAGGCTGGAAGAACAAATGGAGCTTTGACACAAACCACTGTGTGTTCAGACTGCTTTGAAAAATGCTGCTGATGAGCCTGTGATAAAATGCAAAAACAATGAATAGTTTAGGAAATAAATACAAGTTAAAGCACAAGTAAAGCACAAGTTTGACGTCTTCTTTTTCTCCTAATTCAATGCCATTTTCATTCTAGACACTTAATTAATAACATCTTAATAACATAAACAAATAACTAGTTCAGTTTAAATGGTTTGCAGTGGTCCAAAATTTGTCTCATGCATACATTTTTCATTTAAAACAAAAAAAAAATCTTTATTTAGTTTTGTTTCTTTAAAAAAAAAAACACACACACACACACACAAAAACACAGACTGACAAATAGAAGGATAAACAAGCAACTGACAATAATCCCAAGTATAATAGTCAACAGTCAAGGTCAAATATGTACCCATGATGAGTTTCTAATCACTTTCAAAAACTTTTAGAGAGCGTTACTCTCAACAACTACTGGCATGCTAACAGTGCACTTCTTGATTATTGGACAATAGAATACTTTATAATTAGATGCAGACAATACACAGCTGACATATTTTGACCTCAAGAGCTGTTTATACAATATATCTGTGCTGGGACAAGACAGGCCCTTTAAATGCCAGGTGATCTGATACAGACGCGCTCTGTTGAGTAACCGTGTTTACACTCTCACCAAACAGAAGGTTGGAAGACCAAATGTGTCACTAACCTCATTCTCTTAAGTGTTATTTGTAATTGTCAACAAGACGAAAACACGAATATTAGACTAAAGGTTGAGGGATAAAGGACACATCCAAGTTTCCTTTAATTATAGTAGTATGTACAATGATTGTAATATGCTAGAAAGTGCGTGTTTTCTGAAAATATAGCATTTTCAAAACAGTAAAAGATAACTGGATGATCGAAATATGTTATGTGTTAGCAACTAATACCCCATAGAAGTGTAATACCCCGTCTTTAAAACATTCACCATGTTGAAAATCCTCCAGTTCTTTGCTAGTGTTAAGGGTAACTCATATAAAACCAGACATCCCCAAATAGCTGTTCTTCCATTTTATTATTATTTCCCTTAAGCCACGTCCTGCTTACTACATGAATGCCTCTTATGTTGATTGAAGCGTCCAAAAATACACAGTGTCGCTGTAGCAATGCGCGCTCATACCGAGATCATTGTAACCTTGAACAGCTGATGCCTGTGCGCTCCGGAAGCTCCATAATTATTCGCCTCGTTATAAAGAGGGTCGCAGCAACACTCAAGCTTCCCTGTCATTACATGTGCATTATTTAGCATGGAGTCATAAGTGAGTATTCATCCAGAGAGAAGACTGCTGCTGGCTAATTGGACCTGTGCTTGTGTGACTGAGGAGCTTTGCATCATGGGGCCCATGTCTTCAAACTCACCGCTTTCCCAATAATCGCGTCTGCTTTGAAATCGTCCTTCCCACACTGGCTGCTCAGTCATTCAAGGCTTGAGTACAGTCTCTGGTGATGTAAACTGTAAGATAAATGCAATCCCTTACACAGAAGAGTCTGGCAAACAGGGCTCTTCAGTAATTGACCAAAAGTTTTAAGGTTTGAAAATTAGTTAGTATTAGTTTCAGAATTTTAATTAAAAGTACACATTGAAGAGGAAGAATAACACTTCTTTGTGTTATGTTATATTGAAAATGCTATATTCACAGAAAACAAAGTAAATGTTAAATTTTTTTGCCCCTGTGAGTCCTCCCTCCCTTTGCTCCCCACACTAAGTCACTCCCGCTTCAGAGCACTATCATATTACAGTTGTCATGCATCCCGCTTATAAAACTATTGCACATAACATCAGGTTTATGAAGTTGTAGTATTTCCTGCTTTTGTACACTTAAGGAAAATTAAAGTGATGTAGGCTAGTGGGCTGAGCTTTGAACAGAATCATACTGCTAACAAAAAGTAAGGGTCGTACAGGGACCTGGACAGATCGCATGCATGGATGACTACTAAAATCTTTTCCGGCATGTTTTGATGAAGGAACAAAGTATTAACATGGTAGAAAGCTCCAAATAGCAAAAGCATAATGGCATTTTCAAGAGGAAGCCCAAGAAAGTGTGTGCATCTTTGATTTTCATTCTGAAATTTTGTGCATGTTTAAGAAGTGTATTTGAACCACATTGTTGCCATGTGGCAATGAAATAGAGCATTTGTACAAGTCTGTGTAATTTTGTGTATTCAGACTTTTTCATGTTTGCAGAATCACCCTCTTCCCAAATCAATTTGCTCTGCTGTTTCCAAAACCAGAGTGAAATCTGGTCTGCGAGTAAATCTGTCATTGTGTTGTCAGGATTGCTTCTCCTTTCAGAAAGCATTATAAAACTTGTTAAATCATTCACAGCGGTCTAAGGCTACAACACATCAAGCTCCAAGAATAGCGTTGTCACATAAATTCACACTGGAAGGACAAGTTTACACAGGCCTGCTCTGAAGAGGACTGACCGCTTTCTAGTTTAGGTGAAAGCTCTGAGTCAGGGCCACAGCGCGTCTTTATGTCTCCTCATGTGTCCTCATGTGTCACAAGTTTTGATTTAAATTTGTAAAATTTTACTCAAATTCCAGTGTGTCCTTCCCTCTGCCTCTTTGTGTGCTGTACAATCCGGAGCCCCTCCTTCTCTTATCCTCCTCACCTTTTCTCATCTTTCTCTCCTTTGGTACTTATTGTTTTAATCCAAGTTACAGAACTATTTTCTCACTGTTTCTGAGTAAAACTTAAGACCTAATTTAGTGCACAGACATTGCAAGTGTTTCTGCCTCTAGCACTTGCTCACGCTTTTAGGCTTAAAGGTGCACTATGTAACTTCTAGGGCGGATGGTCTGCTACTTGATTGTCTCCATAGAGATGTTATTTCTTTGTCTGTAATGTTCCACAGTAGTTTATTAAACATATTTCCCTTGCAATGTTCAATTACAAGTGTTTTATAGTTGAAAAATACTTTACAAAACATGAATTTTTAATATGTGCGGGATTGCTTCTTTATAAATCAGACCTTTAACCTGTCTCCGTTTATTTCCATACTGTCTCCATAGCGGTCAAGGCAAACAGTAATATCTCCATGGAGACAAGCAGGTGGCAGGCCCTCCAGCAGGAAAGTTACATAATGCATCTTTAATACATTGTACAAACTACTAGGGATCTAACAATAACCAAAATATCGTGATATCGTATCGTCAAAAGTCTCACAATAATATCGTGGACTGTCACAATATATCGAATCACAAGTTCCTTTGCTTAAATGCATGGTTTTATAGTAGAAACAGATTATGAACATTGGAAACTATCGTGATAATATCGACTCATGAGATTTGGATATCATTATATCCCTACAAGCTACTAAAAATTTTGATATATTTTTTTCCTTCCGTGTATACAGCTCTACTTCAGTATGTTTTATTTGTACAGCAGAGAGCAAATAACAAGTAATTCAGTTCACAGTCTAGGTCTAAAAATCAAATCATCTAAATTACTAGATGCCCCTGATCGCCTCGAAGCCCCCCATTCACACCTACTGGCGGTTTTAGGTTGTAGAATGTGAATGCGAATCATACTCTCTTATTAGGGGCAAGGGACAGTTTTTCCTATTGATTATAATTGTACTTTCCCATGAACTATTCAAAAGACAAAAGCACAAATGTTGAGTCTAATCATTTCTATTCCTGACTAGACTCAAGATTTCACTATATTGCAACAAAAATCCGCGTTTTATCAATATTGATTACCTGCCTCCCATCTGTATTCAAGTGGTCTGACAGGTTTTGGGACAAAGACTTTGAGTGAGTTTTTTTTTTTATTATTACTTTGTGCATGTAAACGTAGTAAGATACTGGAACCAGTGATCTCTCATTCTTATGTCTCCTCTCCACTGTCCTCCCCCGAAACCAATTCCCCTGGCTAGAGGAGCTATTGTGCTGTGCCTGGAGTGTGGGGCTTTGATGATGTGTGCTGTATTTAAAAACTGCATCTGCTATGAGTAATTAAAAGGAGCTCTTGCTTTGATCGTTACAAGTGGTCAACAGAATAGGCACACACAAGCACTCAAACTGTCACTCAATTAGTGCGAAAAAAAAAAAAAAAAAAAATTAACACTGGCAGAGAATGTCCAGGCTGTGTGGTGGTGGTCACTGGCAAGACCTTTGCTGAGACAGAAACAAACTTAATTGATCCACAAGGGAAATTATTTGGACACAGAAACTCATACATCACAATATATTATAATAACAAATAGCAACAATATACATGGCAATAATACATTCAAAGAAGCAAAAATGGCAAAACAGGTGTCAGATAAGGCATACCGGTAATTATATACATGTATGTTCAAGTAAAATAAAAGTATAGAAATATAGTAATACAAAATATGTCTCTGCTATATATATATATGAAGTCATAAGGAGAAACGGTGCAAAGATGAAATGATGATTGACATGATATAGGGTAATGTGTTCCGTAAGGGTGAGTTGTTGTACAGTTGTATAGAGTATGGTATAAATGTAGTCCTGTATCTCTCTCTGTTTGAGTGGAGCTGTAGGACCCTGTTGCAGAATGAGCTCCTCTGTCCTTCTATAGTCTGGTGCAGTGGGTGAGCAGGAGTGTCCATGATGGAGAGCAGTTTGTTTAGTGTCCTTCTGTCCCTCACTGTGACAAATGTCTCCAGATCACAACTGCTCACGTGACCAGCTTTATGAATCAGTCTATCAATCTGTCCAGTGTCCCTTTTGCTGACGCTGATCCCCCAACAGACCACAGCGAAGTACAGGGCGCTGGCCAAAACAGGTCATTACAGTTAATGCATGTTTACCGTAAACATGAGGGCGAATTGGAAGCACTAGGGCTGAACGATCTGGGGAAAAATATTGTATTTCATTTTTGTCTGACAAACATTGCGATGGCGATTAGATGTATGTTTTAATAATAGGATTCTGTTCAAATTTTAACCACTTCCAGAATAACTGACAAAAACTAATAAAAAAATATGAATTGACAACCTAATACAAGATTCACACTTCAGAACATGTTTACAGTATTAAACTCCTGGATGAGCAGAACAAGATGCATATTTGATTGTTTGTGGAGGAAAGTATTGACTGTGTAAAAATTGCAGCCTGTACGATTTGCTAATTGCTGTTTCGATTTGATGGTGATGAAGCTTACAGGCATAGTGATCTGAAGAAAATGACTTGATCTTTCAGCCGATCCAGGGGCAGTAAAAGTGTGTGGTTGGGAGAGGAGTCCAGAATGTGAAGGAATACATTTTATTTTTTGTTTATTCTTTGTTTGTTAATTCAACAAATGTCAATTTTATTTAGATTTTAATTTATTTTATTTTTTTTGCATTGGTGAATTAATCTATTTTCTATATTTCTCATTGATTTAAAGAAACTGTATCTAAGATTTTAATTAAATATCATAAACTTTGCAGTCCTTTTTATATAAGGGATGAACCAATACTAATCCTGTTATCAAATATTGGCGCTGATGTTGAAAAATTTGCTGGATCGGGTATTGGTTCCATGATATCGCTTAAGCCGATATCCTGGTTGGGCTTTTAATTCAATGTAAGAAGATTATTTACAGGCTGATTTTGTCCAGAATGTCTCATAATGTTTAAACTTTTATTTATGCATAGCTTTTCAGACGTGATGTGAAGGAGAAACAAACAACAAAATTGGATTTCTTGTGTATAAGTTAACTGTGTTTTGGGGAAATAAGTACTGTTTTCCATCCCTCCACTGGTATCCGTTAATGTGACATATCGGTAGATACTTGCAGTCATAGTATAGATATTGGTTTCTGAACTGAAAAAGCTGGAATTGTGCATTCCTTTTCCATACTGAAAATGAGAAAAATGTGTACGTATCCTCTATCCACAAGTTAACAAGCACTGGCAACACAGGTTCAGTTGTGATTGTTACTTTTTTTAAACCATAAGAGCTCAGACTACACTTAGTTTAAATTATACAATCAGGGCAGTTGAATAGTGCTGTTAGCTGCTAAATGGCCGGTATGAGAGAAAAAGCTGTTTACATCATGGGCACACCTCAGAGCTTTCACAAATTAAAGTTAAGGTTGAAGTACACTTTATTGTCCCTGGAAATCTCGGTGGAGCCACAAAGAGAAAAAGTCCAATCAATGTCTCTGCCATCATATCTATGGGGGACCTGCCCTCGTGACTGTTGCCCACTGACAAATTGCATTCATAGTTTTTCCACTGCTAGGTCGAAATCAATTTTTTTTTCTAGAACCCTTATGAGGAAAAGTCAGTTTTTAATGTGCAATTTTCTGGACTTAGTAGCGGGCACAGGTCAATAAAATCCCCACTGCTTGCTAAAAAGTGTTTCTACCTAAAAGGGCCCATTTTACACTCTTTTCAGATCTCCTGAACATACCAGGAGTTATGTTTTGCTTCATTTATACACGTTTAAGCGAGTTCCTCTCTCAAACGGATGTCATGTGGTACATGAAAAGCTTCACTGTGTTTTTAAACACCAAACACCTTCACTAAAATCATTTGGATAAGTTCAGCCCAGGAATTGCCAATCTTTACTGAACAAAAGGTAAAAAGCAACCATTAACTTAAACTACCTCTTCATGACATCACAAGGTAGATGTGTGTGAATGAAACAAAACACAACTCCGGGTATGTTTTTGAGGAGGTAACAACATTATAACACAACATACAGCTCACAAGAGACCATTTTGCGTAATGTAGGACCTTTAAGGCTGGTATTTCCACTCCTCAACTCCTCATACAGTCTGATAATCTTTCAATGACTTTCTAATAACTGAAGGAAAAATCCAGGCAAAAATGTCATGTCCTGAACCCGACGGCGCTTGCTTTCAATTCAGTGTTATCAGTTTTAGGTAACCATTTCACATTTTATTGTTACTGGCTGAGAATTCTTTTAGGAATTCACAAGGATTTTTTTTTTATTTCCCAGGTCTCCTCTAATTTAGTTACAAAACATACAGTGGCTGCTCTTCGCCTTTACTCTGCATCATATATCTTTTATTCTTGACTATCTTTACCCATAAAACCTTATTACTGCCACGGGTGCTACTCCTGTGATGGATTTCAGGGCAGGTTAAGGTCAGAAAGAAAATTATTTTTTGTCAAGGATCTGAAACGCAACCTGCATTTATATTGGCATGTCAAGACCATAGACTGTATAAAGAAGTAGACCAAGGGAGTGACATCACCTATAGTGATCGGCACCGGCCAAATGAAGCTCACGATGCTAAGTTGTTGGAGTAAATTTGGAGATGAGTTTCATATTAAGAATAGGAGTTTATTTATGGACAAATAGTGAAATAAAAACACCAGGATCATGTAGACTGGGTTCATTTTTCATTTCATTTTAAGACCAAAATGAATGGTTCTGGCCAGAGGTGGGGACTTGCAAGTCGTGACTTGGACTCGAGTCAGACTTGAGTCACTATTTTTAGGACTTGAGACTTGACTTGATAATGGACTAAGACATGGGACTCGACTTGGACTTGAAGGTCACTGACCTCTGAATTCTTTCTATTCTGACTGTAATGATTCACACTAAGATTTACTTACATTTGTACAACTCTTATATACTCAAAAATCATAGAATATTTATGAGTATTTATAAAGTACAGTTTAGTTTAAAATTCATATAAATTGCAAAAATCTAAGCTATACTTTGGTTTAAAGACTTGAAATGATTTGAAGCTCAAAGCAGACGACTTGGACTTGACTTGGACTTACAGGCCAGTGACTCGAGACTCGACTTGGACTTGCCTGTATTTGGCTTGGGACTTGACTCAGACTTGAGGTCAAAGACTTGAGACTTACTTGAGACTTGCAAAACAACGACTTGGTCCCACCTCTGGTTCTGGCTACTTCTGTTTATCACAATCAGGCAGTGTTGAAACTCCCCTCCACTTGCCTGTGTTTTGATATGTGACTCTTGATGAAAAAAGTTTGGACACCCTTGCAGTACACAAAATACCATATATTTAGTAGAGTAGTATAAAAAGTAATAACAGAACCTAGTCATCACATTAAAAAAAAAATATGTATATGTTAATTTAGAAGGTGTTTGGAGATCCAGCAAGAGCACGACAATGTGGAGAAACCTGCTGCTCTTCCTTGAGTCAGAGCAGACACAATTTACGATCAAGAAAAACTAATCTGAGGCTCTGATTTGTGCAATTTTATAAGAATGTAATTTACTGTCAGTAGTTGGTGAATCAGAAGTTATGCCAAAACGCAGAAAATTTGACTTGGACTGAAACACTTGTGTCAATCAAATATCTGCTCTTTATTCACAATTTTACATATATATATATATATTATTTTTTATCAACTTCTTTAATTTAAACGTGCACTGTGTAACCTGTCTGGTGGAGGGTCCGTCACCTGCTTGCCTCCATGGGGATGTGTCTAAAATGTTCCACAGTATGACCATAAATTTGTAAATCTCCATGGAGACTCGTAAGCTTAATTACAGGTTAGGTTTATGGAGAGGCGACCCCATTCACAGTAAGAATATAAATGAATGCTTTTAAGATATTTTTGAGCACTTAAACACTGAATAAATGCAAGACAGATTCGTTTAATGCCATATTCACAAAAACACTGGACAATTTAAACAAAAGCATTAACATCCATGGAGACATTAGGTTGTTGATCTGATCCAGAAAAGTTACACAGTGTACCTTTATGTTTACTCATCCCTCTTTTTGAGCATATGTAAATGGGCTTCTATACTGCAAACAAACTGAAAATACTTATCATACGGACAATGCATTAAACATCAGGCATTTAAATGTTTTAAGTTGTGCACAATATCTCCTTTATTGTGAACCTGGCTCTCCTGGTACGTGTTCACTGTGTAAAAAGACTAACTGATGGATTCGTAGTTTTAACTTGCACATTGTCCCATTCCCTCGTGCCTTTAATCATCCCCAGACGCATTCTCTGGTGTCTCTCCTGCAGGTATTTGATGGATGGTGCAGAGTCGAGTTCAGAGAGTGAAATGGAGGCGGATGACCAGAGTGACGAGGAGGTTAACACAAAGGTATGTCTCACGTCTGTGTGCAGCCATAAATAATCCAGTGTAAATCTTTATTCACACTTTTTATGTTTTCATTTTAGATGCCGCAAAAGAGACAGGTCACTCCTAAAAAGACACCACAGAAGAAAGATGATGATGATGATGATGAATATGGAGGCTCAACTGACATAGATGAAGCAGGTTTGCATATACGAATGCATAAATACAAAATCTTGTAGTTGGTATCTGGATCACAACTGTCACCTCGCATAAATTGTCATGTTCCACATAATCTAATTTATATACAGCCACAGTTCACATGGCACAGATGGTTAGACTGGGTTGAGTTAAGGTAAGCTTTTTAAACAAGAGGAAATGACAAAATGACAGCAGGGATTTAAAAGGCTCTTAGACCAAAGTGAAGCCAAAACGGGGACTCAAATCATTTCAGTCGTCACTCTCCACCTCTGCACCAGACCAAAACAAACATGATTTTATTTCAGACAAACAGGAATAAAGAAGCATCTATTGTTGGGCTGAGGTCAAAGATAAATCCAATCTTCTCACAGTTATGTAGCTGTCGGTCTCCTCTGTTAATGCAATGCAGGCTACAGTCTGGCACGCTAACCTTGTGTTTCCAAATGGTGGTCAAAGGTTCTATATTACACAAAATTGACTTCTGTGAGCCTTCAGCTATGTTAGAATGTTGTTACCTTCCCCAAGACATACCTGAAGTTGTGTTTTGTTAGTTAGCCTGTCTATATCTTCAAAGCTCAAAATGCTCTGTTCCACCTTGTGATGTCATGAAGGGATAGTTTTTAAGTTAATAGCAACCTTTAGTTCCAAATGATTCTAGCAAAGGTGTGTGGAGTGGAGCACTTCCTGAGTTTTTCTGTTTGAGAGAAGAACTCATCCTAAAAATTAAGAGTTTGTGTGTTTAAAAAGTGAATGAAACAAAACATAACTCCGGGCATGTTTGTGATGAGGAAATAACATTAGAACAGATCAGAAAATAGCATAATATGAGCCCTTTAATAATAAACGTGAAACATAAACAAGTCTGTCATAGTTTTACATTAGTCCATTATTCATCCAGTAATAAACCGCAGTTGTATTGGACTACTGACTGTATGTAGTTTGGTGTTAAAGGGCCCATATTACCCTATTTTCTGATCTATGTTATCATCTCGTCACAAACATACCTAGAGTTGTGTTTTGTTTCATTCACACATAATCCTGCTTATATAGGCTGTGTTCTTCCTCAGACTGAAAATATTTTGTTCCACCTTGTGATGTCATAATAATACAGGAAGCACTTTTAAAACTCCATACACCTTCACTAGACCATTTGAAAATGTACAGTCTTGGAATTTCTACACTTTAAAGCTACAGCTATTGTTTGAGCCTTATTGAGAGTTTTTTTTTTTTTTTTTTTTTTTCTGACCACCAGTAAATGCTGAAGACTTTCTGTGGAAATCTCAAATGAACAAAAGTGAAAACAAAAAGGCAACCACTTGTTATTCTAATGTACTGTAAAGCAGTTCAGCTGGGGCTAAAAATTGCTGATAACCTCTAAAGAACCAATACATGACATCACAAGATGAAACAGAGCATTTTTAGCTTTGGATATGCAGACAGCTCAATAATGCAGGATCGCTCAAGCATGTGTGAATGAAACAAAACACAACTCCGGGTATATTTGTGAGAAGAAAAGAGCATTATAACATGACTAAAAGCTTTTGAGTCAATTTTGCATCCTTTTAAAGTTCACAAAGCTGAAATTACTGATGTTTTATTTATTGTGCCTATTATGTTTGAAATATATTAAAAATGGCTTTAGATCTTCCTTTCATTGACCTTCATTTGTGCCTTAAAATTTGGGACCATCAGACATCCTCTTTTTGGATTCCGTTATATTAATCCATTATATTAATAATAATAATTTGTCATTGATCATCTGCAAGTTTATTAGATTTTCCTCATCAAACAGTTTTATCATAGAGACTGTGGCATTATTAAACCAGAATGGAAAAAATGAATTAACCATTTTTAACCATCAACCAATAGTCATTTATTTATCATTTTTTCTGTCTATAATTTTACTGTTGTCTGATTAAAGGGCCTATATTACAGTATTTTCTGGTCTATGTTATAATGTTGTTTCTGCATCAAAAACATACCGAGTTGTGTTTTGTTTCACTGACACCTGTTTAACTGACACATGTTTAACACACAAACCCTGCATAGGAACAGAAAACACTCTGTTCCACCTTGTGATGTCATGTGGTAATACAGGAAGCGATTCACTGTTTTTAAACTCCCTACACCTTCATCAGAGTCATTTGGATGATTTCAGTCTTGGAATTGCCAATCTCTACTGAACTAAAGGTCAAATGTAGCTGTTAACTTGAAATCTACCACTATATCACATCACAAGGTAGAACAGAGCAGTTTAAGCTTTGGAGATGTAGACAGACTAATAATAAAGCATTGCTCAAACATGTGTGAATGAAACAAAACACAATTTCAGGTCTGTTTTTGAGGAGGTAACAACATTATAACATGGCTTAAAGCTCACAAGAAACATGCATTATATCACCTCTGAATCATGAGGCGTTTATTCACTGCTTGAGGAGGACCATCTTGAATTGGCTTGAATGAATGGAGAGGGCATGGGGGGCGATTCAAGTACTTTAGTTTCGGACGACAAAGATCACATTTATGAAGTGCTAGGAAAAACTGCACGCTTTCCGAAGTTTCATTGACAAGAATGCGGAATAGCCGAATCAAGACGAGATCTGAATGCTGTAATCATCGTGAAAGGACTTGAGCATGTTTCTCATTTCTATGTTAATGCAGGGCCAGACGTGAAGTGGCAGAGCGCATTAGCGAGGAGACACAACAAACATACAGGGGAGGCAGCGTTTTAATTAAGAGCCACTACGCCTTCTCTGTCAACAACCCAAGATACCGAGAAAGGAGCAATTCTCATATACTGTGCGAGGCCTTAAAGTGTGGTTTTCACCGTATACGATTGATCAGATTACCGCAAAGGGCCATGGTCTCATTTTAATTGGATAATAAAAGAACGCTGAAAGACGAGGTTTGTTTTGACAGGAGGTGGTGATGATGACGAATCGGCCGTGGACACCGAAGATGAACTCCAGAGGTAAACAAAGCAATTAGTGGTGATGAAGATGCAGATGATAAACCAAATAATTGTTATCGTTTAATTAAAGGTGCAATGCGCAGCTTTTTTGGTGAAGGGTTCATCACCTACGTTGTCTCCATGGTGATAGTTTGCTTTGTCTAGAATATTCCACGGCAGAGATTAAACCTGTGTATCTTAAGCGAGACAACATTATGTAAAACACATTTAGAATCATTATATTTAAGATTTTGCTGAAAATTTTAGGTTTCAAATTTTACCTCCTAGAAATCATGACATAACGCTAGATGTTCCCATAACTGTTACCTAGCAACCATACCATACACAATGCCTATACCTTTAAAAGCATGCACTCTTATTGTGAATAGGCTCTCCTCCCACAAATTTGACATGTAACTTGAGTTAAAGCAGGGGTCTCAAACTCAAATTACCTGGGGGCCACATTAGATAAAGTCTGAGTGAGGCTGGGCCGCATTGAGTATTAGATAAATAGCGGTTGCACGGGAAATAAAGAGAGAGAAAGAACAACACACACAACACACGCTCTTAATCTTTAATAACAGTTCAGAACATGAAAATGTATTTAGAACGTAAGTTTAAACTAATACGTCTACTCTTCTTCTTTGCCTACTTCTTGCTGGTTGAAATTTGGCTACGCTTCATCTTGCACAGCTGACAGATATTTGGCTTGCAGGAGGAAGCATATGAGATCCTCAGGATAGATTGAAGTCAGTGAGCCTTGACCTGTAGTTTGATGGTGCTTTCACACACTTTCACACTGGTGTGAACGCGAACCCGGGTCCAAACCATAGACAGCAGGTCCAAATGAACTATTCGAAATGCATCATGGGAGAAACGCGTCTCCTTTGCTTGAAATGACGCGCTGTACGATTCCAGCGCAGTAACAGATTGTTGTCCAGATGCAGCCGCGATTCATTATCGAATAATTTTACCAACAATGGCCAATACAGAGAATGTAACACACGAAGATCAGAGCAAGAACCAGTGTGCGAACGTGTGGCTCCAGAGTGAGTCAAAATTGGGGGTGTGTACTTCTGTGCAGGACCTGCATGCACAGAGAGGTCCCGGTGTTCCCCGTGATCATGTAGGAACCAGCATTTGTTATTTTAGGCTTTAATTAACCAAATAATTTCATGGCAATAGGCAATCGCCCATTCAACTGATTCACCTTTAAAAATGTCCTGCTTTTAGCCTAGTGTGAGAAATACAGTCGGACTAGATCCAAACCAGAGTCCCGAACTAGCGGGAGCAGCTCCGGTTCTGTCCGGGCATAGATGACGTGGAGCGGGGAGTGAAAAGCACTTTCCCCGGGAAGAACCAAATGCGCGGAGGACGGACACCAACTAAACTGGATTCATGCTTCTGTCCGGATGCACCTCAGAACCAGCCGCGGTTCTTGAGCGCGGAGGACAGGAGCAGCACAGACCTGTAGTCTACAGCGCATTCTCACTTTCCCCGCACGGAACCAGCGCGCAGACGGCGGAACGTTCCCGCTCAGACCCAGTCATTGACCAAGGACCAGACCCCAGCCCCGTTGTGAGGAGCTGCGCGCTACGGTGAGCGCTGTTGTCTGCTGCTGTTTCCCGAACTCTGGGCTGATGCGGTGAGTTTGTAGAAAGTTCTGCGTTGCTGTTTTATGAGTTCATGATGATAAGATGAGGACGGCCCGCGGTATTAACAGGGAACATCAGTATTGGTTACTGGAGATATCGCTGTTCTACCGGGATACAGAGGCTCCTTAATCGGACCAGTTTTGGTTTGTTTGCCGGTGTGAAAGCGGACCACACTGGAGTGTATCTGCTTCTCGTATGTCAAACATGGATGGAAGACGCTTGTTTTTGCCTCGTACTTTTTGCTAACATGTCGCCAAGCCTCTGGAATAGATCACTGCAGTTTTGTGGTGCTTGCATATTGATGGGACAGCTGTGTTTGCCGCTGTGTGCGCGTGGATTTCGGCAACGCACAGGTGGAGCTTGGTCATCGGGTTGCCAGCAAGTTACGCACCGAGTGTTGAGCAGGTAAACAGACTGTCAATGTCTTTTTATTTCTTATTAGCTCCTCCAATAAAGGTCCCACACTTATGAACAGGGGAATTGTGTCAGCGCCTCCTCTGTGCTCTGATACTGTGGTTGTGGGAGCGTAAAGTGAAGTGCGCACACGTGTACCACCATGTGTGGTTTGTTTTGGTTCTTCGGTGACGCCGTATGTGCACGTGTACTCGTATTAACAGATCCACTTAAACTCGTTGCTTCACAACTGCTGTAAATTGAGTTTTGGGATGTAAACTGTTAATAATCTGTTGTTGTGACTCTGCATGGGCACCGATTGCAGCTTCATCTGTCAGTGCGGCCCGCGGTAGGGGGGTGGGATTGTGCGTACATCTACCGCGGGCCGCACTGACATTATTCTTTGGAATTAAGTGGAGGGCCGCAAAAAATCCTTCCGAGGGCCGCAGTTGGGCCCCGGGCCGCGAGTCTGAGACCCCTGAGTTAAAGCATCTACTTGTCTCCATGGAGAATACGTTTAATGCCATCCTGTAGAACATTCTAATAAAAGCAATACCATCTCTAAAGACTTGAAAAGTAGTAGAAAATGTATACATCAGAAAAGCTACATTGTGCACCTTAAAATATAGTTTTCATATATCAAACCCCTTTTTAGCTGTGCAGTTTTACTTGAGGGTCCCCATAATTTGTTTTAATTGTGTAATGAATTTCTAAAGTTGAAGAAGTCCTTGGTTTAATGGTTTAAAAAGTTTTTTTTTTATGGTTAACTGGAGGAGGTTTTGTCCTTGTCAGAGTGGAGAAGGAGAATAAGCAGAAAAAGGCAGCAGGAGCAGTGAAGGCGGTGAAAGAGGAGGAGGACCCATACGGAGCCTCCACAGATGAGAACACAGACGCAGAGGCTGAACTGGACCAGCCCATCCCCGTGTTACCAGGTAAGGGCACTTTTATCCCTTTTGTCCCACCTGCTGCCTGGGCTTTCACCTGCTCTCCTTGCTGCAAACAAGTCATTGGACTGCCTTTCATGTTTTGTGAGCTTGTCCTTTCCTCTTACTCACTGACCAGCTGTAATTGCACTTTTCTAAAGCCCTGTTCAAATGATGTCTTTCAGATTTCCTATCGGGAAAGCACTTTTTCCTCTACGGTAAATTCCCCAACAATGAACGCCGGCTGCTTTTGCGGTACATCGTTGCTTTCAATGGGTAAGTAATAGAACAGAGCACAGCATGAACATGTAAATAAAGCCCCACTCAAACCTTTTTACATGCATTAGTCCAGTTATAGAAGAAAAGGTGAAAGGAAATGATGCCTGCTGATGTAGTCCCTTTTCTCTTCAGCCTGTACATGGGGAATTTTCAGACTAAGAATAACTACACGTGAATAGTACAAGTGAATAGAAGTGAAAGACTTGCATTATACACTATTTCAAGGCAGTATGTGCAAACTAACAACATCCCTGAATCCTTTAACTGAGTTAAAATGGTGAGTAATGGAAAGGCAGCGTGTTACTGCAGAAGTAATTTGATTAAAACTATCTTAGTCTGTGTTTGCTTGGCTGGTCAAGAAAAATCAAGTGTTAGACAAACATTAAAGAGGAGAATACTTAAAATGGCACAGTGATGGAAGGAATCTACTCTTCAGATTTTCATAGGGATGCACCGATCCAATACTGGTATCGGATATCTGCGCCAACTAGGGCTGGGCGATATGGATAAAAAAATATATCTCGATATATTTTGCTATATCTCGATATACGATATATATGTCGATATATGTTCAAGAAAAAGTAACCCCCTAAAACTGAAAACTGCAAAAACAAATCTGCCAAATTCCACAAGGTCCTTTTTTTTTTTTTTTATTGAAGTGTAAGAGGTCGGCAGTTCATATAGGAACATTTAAGATTACAAAAAAACCTAATTACATAAATAATAATTTAACTGTAAAATAAAAGAAATAATACATATTTCCTTCTTTTCATTCATAAATAAAACAACTCAACACAAGCTCATCTTTGCATTAACTCTGTTATCCAGACCAGAACCAGAACCATGAGCTCATTTAGCAGAAGAAGCTCAAGATGTTCCTTACTTCAATAGATCCATGTAATAACATGGATCTATTGAAGTAAGGAACATCTTACAGCGTCAGGAGCTCTGAGGTTTAATCCCACAATCCACTACAGATCAAACCCAACGTTTCCAAACACTATTGTACAAGTGACACTGCAGCAGATTATTAATTAAAATCTTCTGCATAAATAAACTTTACATTGCTAAACTTTACAATATATAAAGCATAACGACTCTAGAGCCACATCAGCCCGTTTACGATAATAATGTGCTTAATGCAGTTTTGCGCACGCGTGTTTACGTTTTACAGAAACGAAACTTAAGCGCATGGCTCATTTGCATAAACAGCACTTCTCCTGCAGCTCAGCTCGTTTAGCTTCTTTCGGGCTAAAGGACGCGACTCGGTGGAATATGAGGATGTGCTGCTGGTGGTTTTGTCTGTAAATGGTGGAAAAGGTTCCTGGTACTTGAAGCTTTTCACTGGCACCAAATTTCGGCGTTCACGGCGGTACTGAGGAGTGAAGGAGACACGAGCGAACAAAATCAGGGAGGCGGGGGCGACGAGAGAGAAGGTAAACAAGTGAAGCGGCGAAATCAGAATTGAATATAAGCATTATATCAATATATACGATATGTCAGAATTCATGTCGAGTTTAAAAACTATCTCGATATATTTAGAATATCGATATATCGCCCACCCCTAGCACCAACACTGATAAATTTGCTGGAGCGGATTCTGGCTTCCAAATATCGAGTCTACTGATATCCTGATTGGACATTTAAATCAATGTAATAAGACTATTTGCTGGTCGTAGCTGGCCCAGAAGGTCTCATAGTTTTCATTTTTATTCATACCAA
The DNA here is from genome assembly GCF_026225935.1 of Boleophthalmus pectinirostris. Classification (NCBI taxonomy): domain Eukaryota; kingdom Metazoa; phylum Chordata; class Actinopteri; order Gobiiformes; family Gobiidae; genus Boleophthalmus; species Boleophthalmus pectinirostris. The sequence continues at coordinate 10,804,373 of NW_026571447.1, read as the reverse complement.
GTTGTTCTGTCTCTACTTTAGAAATAAATAGCAGCTACATAACAAATTTGTATCAGTTTTGTATTATTTTATTTTTGTTTGAAGGAAGTAAATGCTGTTTTCAGTCTCTGCACTGGTATTGATTAATATTGGATGTTGGCAGATACTTAAAGCCATAGTATTGTAATCAGTATCAGAACTGAAAAAACCTGGATCAGTGCATCCTTAGATTTTTCCAAGAGGATGGAATCTTCATGAACATAAACACCAAAATTGGCCTAAACTGATATTTTTCATCTAGTATCCCTGGACAAACTTACCCTAAAAACCAATTGCATCACTATTAGAATAAATATACAAGGGCAATATTAAAGTATAACACTAAAACTACACTACCATTTTTCAATCAGGAGAGCAGCATGAAGCCACTATAACAGTACAATTGTTCTTCTCTATGCGGCAATCCATTTGAGAGTGGTGTGATTTTAAAACGATGAAAAGTAATGCTGCATTTTTTAAGTTCTTGTAGCAGACCAGCTGCGTATTTGCCATATACTAAAGTTTTATGTTTCTTTTTACTACCAGTACACATTTACTCATGATGTCGATATAATTATTCTTTTTTTTATTTTATTTCTAGTGCTATTGAGGACTACATGACGGATAAGGTGCAGTTTGTAGTCACCAGTGAAGGTTGGCAAGACTCTTTTGAAGATGTGAGTCTCTGTCTCGCCTCTCCTAATGAATCTCTCCATCTTTTTTCATTATCTCAGTTTTAAAGCCACTTTTCTAAGGTTTTGCCCTGAGATGGTTTAAGTGCCCTTCAAATATAAAAGGAGCAAAACAGCACTGATAACATGGTTTAGAAATATCTGTAAAAAAAAAAAACTATATTTGTAAGTGCAATGGGAGATTTTAGGCAATTTATTTGAGGGAAATTAGTACTTGGATCTGTTATTGGTGGTATAATGAAATGAAAGCAGCATCCAAGTTTGTATTTTCAGCGCATTCAAATGAGCAGTTCTAGTAGTACATTCTGATCTTGTAAACATATGAAGTGCTTTTGCAGTGGTGGAAGAAGTATTCAATATTGTTAAGTAAAAACAAAAAATACTCAACTAAAAGTATCACATGAAAACTGAAAACGTATTAAAGCGTCAGTTTAAAAATGTTCTTAAGAAGTGAAAAGTATTTTGCTTGTATTTTGAGGTCTTGTGAGGCTTCAAATGTAGTGATTTTAAGAAAGATTTGTGTTGAGTTTCGGTCAACTGAAAAAAAATAAAAAATTCTCCCTAGCAGTTGTTATAAATTTTTTTTGTATACAGTATTATGTTTGCTCAGACTTTGAATGTGCTAAAAATAAATTCTTCAGGCTTTTCAGCATCAACTACCGGTATATTAAAAATACTTTTCAGTCCAATTAAAAAATGTAGTGGAGTAGAAAGTACAGATGCCTGCTCTCAAATGGTGTGAAGTAAAAGTTAATAGTATCTACTTTAAAATGTACTTAAGTAAAATGTTTTTACTTTAGGACATTGTACTACTTTTGCTTTGTTACATTTGTGGTGAAAGGTCCGCCACCTGATGTCTCCATGAAAATGTTATTGCTTTGTCTTTATGATTAAACCTATCACAAGGGCGACAAGCAGGTTACAGATACATTACATTTCAGATCTGTGGAGAGTTGCTCCTATTCACAAAAGGAATTATTGTAGTTTTGACCAACAGGAACACAATAAATGCTAAATAGAAATGTTTAAAGTCATACCATGTAGATAAGCAGGTAGCGTGCCCTCCACCAGAAAAGTTACACAGTGCTACTTTTACTTTATGTTCCACCACTGAGTATTTGTTAACATTTCTCTTCACAGGCTTTGATGGAGAACGGCAATCTGAACTTCGTCAAACCAGCCTGGATTTACGCCATCAACGAGCGCCAAAAACTGCTGCCCTACCAGCCGTACACAGTGGTCCCCTAAACACAACTACACACACACACAGACTCTGATGAAACCACAGCGAGTAAAGCCATGCAGTTCTTCCATTTGGCAAAGCAATACCTTTTCAGAGCCAAGAATGTCATCCACTACATTAGATTATCGGCGATTTTTTTTTCTTTTCTAACAAATTACGAAGCACATTTTGGATGATTGGCAGTTCTCTCGTGCGTCTGCTGGCCTCTCGTCACCGCCGTTTCCTCAGGGCAGGTTTGAGATTGAACCGTCTACCTATTCTCAAGACTAAGACTGTTTATTTATGCAAACAGGGACTCCATGACAACAGAAAACCAAAGTCAGATGCTGCTTTTTAAGGATGATATCGATGCTTTGCAGTGACATTACGCTGAGGTTGTTCTACGTGTATCTCTATTTGGTGGAATGCTCAACAGTAACCATGGTGACACAATGCACCAGTTGACAATAACTACCAAAATTTTAAATGTCTCAAAACTCAAAAAAAAAAAAGTACAAAATGGATTTAAATGACATATTTTCAGGAGTCTGTGATCAATGAGTCTAATTTGAACAGAGCCTCTAACACAGTAGTGCTTTGACATCAGCTGCAAAGTATCAATATCAGTTATCAGCATTATCGGTGACATTGGTCTGATATTAAAAACTGAGCTGATATTTGGCACCAGTATTGTTTCTGCACTGCCCTTGTCTTTGTGCCCACTTTGTGTTATTGCCAGTTTGTCCGCATTACATCAGAATTGTCTTTTTGAGCAGACTAAATTAGTTAAAATATGAATTCATACCTTGGATAAATGCATTTTCTTATTTTTACAAAAAACATGAGTTCATTTGTAAACGTAACTATAACTTAACATAAATTTGGTCTGTCCTATAGACTTCAAAATCTTACCAGTATTATCACAACAGCAAGACAAATATCAGACATCAGTATCAGCTAAAAGAATCCATATCGAACCATACCTGTTGTTTTTAAAGCTACTCTGATGAATTCTAAAATATTTTACGAGAATAAGATCCTTCCACAAGGAAAGTAATCAAATAAAACGTGTGCAGCTAAGCTTTCTAAGGGGTGGATTGTAGACATCAACATTTTTCTTTGGTGGGTAAACTTTGATGAACTACTGTTGTCTTCCATGGGTTTACATACATTTCAGTATATCATAAGAATTCACTGGCTTCTACTGTTTTGTCTCTTCTTCGGTTTATTCACATTTTAAGCTTATTTGTAGCTAATGCTAATTGGTCCACTGAAGATCTGTTGCAGTGTTTCTCAAACTGTGGGACATGTACCACTTCTGCAGGTGTTCTCTGGTGGTTATTAGGGCCTTGGGCAGTTTTAGTTATTTTAATGTTTTAATCTAAAAGAATTTTATTTATACCTCAGTTTGCTTTGAAGGTTAAACTTTTCTGGTGGAGGGCCAGTCACCTGCCTGTCTCCAAGGGGCTGTTATTGCTTTGTCTGGAATGTTCCATGGTATGACATTAAACATATCTATTTAGTATTTATTCATTTCAGATGTTTCTGTTGCTCAACAATACAATCATTACCTTTATGAATAGGCTTGCCTTTCCACAGATCTAGCCTATACTTGTCTTCCTTGTCTACAGTGGAACATTCTAGACAAAGCAATAACATCTCCATGAAAACAAGCAGGTGACAGGCTCTCTCTCCACCAGAAAAGTTGTGGGATGCACCTTTTAAAGCTGGGTCTTGTCCTGATTTTGACCTGCTTTATGACCAGTTTAAGCATGATTTAGTTATGTTTAGGCCTTTTTGAGCCCTGTTTTAGATCTGTCCTGTCCAGATCTAGCTATATTGTTAAAATTGTACGAGGTGGAACTTGTAGAAAGTTTGAGAAACGCTGATATTTTGCATTGTGCTTAAAGGTGCATTGTGCTTGTCTCCATGGAGATGTTATTGCTTTGTCGGTTTAACAGTACAGTATTAAACCTTTCTATCATGAAGACCAAACTAGACCAAGTTAGGGTCAGAGCTGAGAAAGGGCAACCCTGCAAGAATGCCTCTTTTTTTTTTTAATTATTTTTAAAGTTAGAAAACCACCTATAATTTAATAAATGTAAGGTAGAGCTGTTTAATGTCATACTGTGGAACATTCCAGGCAGAGCAATGACATATCCACAGAAACAAGCAGGTGACAGACCCCCAGCCTAAAAGTTACATAATGCGCCTTCAACCATATGCATACATGCAAACAGAGCCATGTAGTTTACACATGTATGAGTGGGAACAACGATTTTTGAATGTTTTATTACAGATAGATGTGGTTTTGTAATGTAATTTTGTTTTGTTTTGTTTTTTGTGTTTGTAAAATAATTAGAAGATGAATGAAGTGGCCTTGATTGAAAGGTAAGCCCAAAACAGTCACAAGTCCTGAGCCTGGCCAGTCTAGTCACCACTCAAATCTGTTACCAGTGAAATCCTGCCAGAAGCCAATTTTTCTTGTTTTGTTAGGTCGTTGTGTTCCAGATATGTTAAAGGGCCTATCTCACGCTATTTTCTGTTGTAATGTTGTTTCCTAATCAATGACATACCCAGAGTTGTGTTTTGTTTCATTTACAAATGGTTAACATACTAATCCTGCATATTTAGGCTTTGAAAGAGTTCTTCTTTCAAACAGTAAAACACTCTGTTCAACCTTGTGATGTCATGTGGTAATACAGGAAATGCTCCACCGTGTTTTTAAACTTTATACACCCTCACTAGAATCATTTGGTTAGCCCTGGAATTGTTTGTCTCTACTAAATAAAAGGTAAAAGGTGCATGTTAACTTGAAAACTACCACTTCATGACATCACAAGGTGGAACAGCAATTTGAGCTTTGGAGCTGTAGACAGATTAATAATAAAGGGTTACTCAAGTGTGAATGAAACAAAAACACAGCTCCAGGTAACACAAACATTATAACATGTCTTAAAGCTCACAAGAGTTAATTTCGTATAATATAGGACCTTTAACAAAGCACCAGAATGCCCTAACTCTGATGAGATTATATCCAGTTGTATTAATGAGGTGTTAACATTTGTGTTTTGCTCTTTATTTATTCTGCTTTACAATGAAACCCAGGCTGGCCAGGCTAGTGCCACTTGGGTGATGCCTTCTTTGACTATTGAAATTTCACTTGAGCTGTTCATTCAAGCAGGACAACTTTTGTTCAGGCCTCTTTATAACTTTTTCTTATAGTTGTTACAGTATTATTATTTTGAGACAATAAAATATTTTAACTATTAGTTCCACTCTCTCGTTCTTATTCACATGGCTGACTTTGCTCTTTGCTCCCACATTCTTTTTTGCCACTTGAAGGAACCTGTGACTCCAGCCAGCCTCTCTAATTTGTTTCTCCTCCTGCTTTGTACCCTGAAGCCACTGAGTCTCGCGTACTTCATTCAAGGAGATTATGAAGCTGGAATGTGCATGACGGACAGGCAAGAAGGGCCATGTGTGGAGGCGAGAGGCCACAACCAATGAAAACCTTATTATTAACTTTCATTTAAACAGGGAGACCAGTTGACTGTCTAGCTCTCTTTTACAACAGTGCCCCGTATACACAATAATAATAGCAATAATATAAAATTAAAAAAAACTGCCGCAAGTGGCAACAATTGGCCCTCTCATGCCCCGCAAACTCTGCGCCCTGCAAAAGCTGTGCCCTACACTGACCCTAATAAATGTAAACCATGACTCTAACCCCTAGCCCCAACCCTTATCCTAACCCTAAACGAAGCCCTTACCCTGCCATTTTTGTTGATTTATTTTTAAAAATCCAAGATGGCGGGTTTCAGGTTTGTAAAGGGGCGTTGTCACAATATAATTTTTTGTTCCTATTGCCATGATGCATTTGATTACCGAATTTGGTTTGGCTAAGCCAAAATTTATGTAAGATGTCCCAATGGCAAGGACAGATTTATGGTTAGTTGCCATAGCAACACAATGTGAGATGGGGTGTGGGCGTCACAGTCCTTATTGAAGGTAAGCGCGGATTCACTGTGTGGTTTGGAGTGGATTGTATTCACCGTTTTCCTTGTATGAGAAACATCAGTGCACTGGACAGGGACGGTATAGTGAAACCATGTGTGTGCACATAAATGAGCAACCGTGTTGTGCTTTGGCCCTCCTGCAATTGGGACAAAGTCTCTGCCGTGCCTGGGCACTGTTCAAAAGTCCAAGTGTGAGTCACCCTAAGGCTACATGATTTTGAAAAAAATGTTTCTGAAAAGTATGTATTAAAAGTAGGATTTTTTTTGTTCATATTCTGAACTGTTCATGAACTGTAAAGGTCTAAACTAGAGGTATAACAGCAAAGATTTTCATTTTCATTTTTTGCAGCATTTGCACCAACTCCCATTGCTATTCGATTGCAATATATTGTGCAGCCCTACAAGAGGCTTATAATCAAGTGATTACCTTATAGACCCCAAACTGTGTAGGAGACTTTCAGTTTCTTTTATGTTTCTGTCACTGTGAAGTAAATTGACCTGTGAGAAGGCGGAGGGAAATTACCAAGTACACAGGGTTACTGACAGACTGAACAATGAACAAAGCTATAGAAATAAAGTATATGATCTGCGACATAGAGGCATACACCAGTGTATACGCCATTTCATTCTCATACTTAAACACAGATTTATTGAATAGAGAACACAAAAAAACTTATCTTCTTATCTAACATTGTTTCTTCTACTTCTCATCTAATCATTTTAGCATGACAATAAGTCTGATACAATAAGTATTAGAATTATTAAATGTCATGCTAAAATTGTTTTTAAAGTCCCCCAGAGGGCTGCATCTTGAAACGTATACAAACCTAAGGGCAGTGTTGGGGAGTAACGGATTACATGTACCGCCGTTACGTAATCAGAGTACAAATTATGAGTAACTGTATTCCGTTACAGTTACTGTTTCAATGAGTGGTAATTGGATTACAGATACTTTGCTGAAATAAGTGGATTACAAGGCGGTATTTTCCTGTTTTCACATTTTGTGCTACATCCCATTTATTTATTTTTTTATTTCGGTAATTTCACTCATTGCCGGAAACCCAAACAGAGCGCGCGCAATAAGAGCGATGGAAACGTCACGTTAAAGTTGGCGGTGTCAGTCACACAGTGGAAGCAGCAGTGCATTGGTAAAAACGCATTTGTGTCTTGGAAATTCTTCTCCCGATGTGAGATATATATAAAAAAACAAATATAAAATCGCCTACAACTTAAATGTCACAGGTGAAAACAACCTGCATAGACTCATAATATCTGCACTACTGTCCTACAGTGACCTGCGACATGAGTGGACGTGCACACAAACACACACAGAAACAAACACAAACACACACCTTCATCATCGTCATCAACCTGAGAACCCGCGGACCACGTCTCCTTCCGTAGTTACAGCGCAGACACCGCCGTCTCGTGCGTCGCGTGTGGACCGTGTTTTCTCGCGTAAACCGCGCTTCCTCCTGTGCGCCTCTAAACCAGAACTAACACCAGGACTAAACCAGAACTAATCCAGGACTAAACCAGGACTAAAGCAGGACTGAACCAGGACTAAACCAGGACTAAACCAGGACTAAAGCAGGACTGAACCAGGTTTAAACTAGGACTAAACCACGACTAAACCAGAACTAAAGACCTGGTCTAGACCTGGTCTAGACCTGACCTGGTCTAGACCTGGTCTAGACCTGACCTGGTCTAGACCTGACCTGGTCTAGACCTGGTCTAGACCTGACCTGACCTAGACCTGGTCTAGACCTGGTCTAGACCTGACCTGGTCTAGACCTGACCTGGTCTAGACTAGACCTGACCTGGTCTAGACCTGACCTGGTCTAGACCTGACCTGGTCTAGACCTGACCTGGTCTAGACCTGACCTGGTCTAGACCTGACCTGGTCTAGACCTGACCTGGTCTAGACCGGGTCCCATCATAGCCCCGCCTAAAGCATGTTCAGTAGCTCTGATTAACAAACAAGGGCACAGGACTTTTTATTTGCATGTCTTACCTGCACAAAGAGGACACCTTTAGTCCTTACTATTTAACGCCAAATGAGCACATTCCATGTGCACAGGACACCATGTTCTGTGAATAGACATGTTATGAATAGTTTTATAGCTACACATTGAAACTACACAAATGATGCTCCAGTGTGAATGAGGCACGAATCAGATACACACCAACACGGTGCAAAAACAAAGCTTCTCACTTGGGTGGAGACATCCAGAGCACGTACATGTACTTCGATGTACACTATATCCTGTGAGAAAAGGACATTTCAAACAGATCCTACACAGTGCACGTGAGTGTGAATAGTAAAACGAAGCATGATCAACACGTTATGCAAAAAAACAGCAAAGGCACGCCCAGCTGATACGATATAAAAATTAGTCTGAGGACTGCATTTGCCCTCAGGACCATAGTTTGGAGACCGCTGCTGTAGATCTTTCATAGTGCAGCCTCAGCAGCGCAGGGATCAGCAGTGGATCAGAACTGCTGATCCCTGCTCTACGAGTCATTGTCATAAACTTAATCATGTCCATCATCATAGACTTTGTCCTGGACTCATTTTGACAGGTTTCTCTCTAGACTTTCTCCAGGACCGGGAACTGGTTCTGAAGTTTGTCTCGATGTTTTCCTGAATGTTCTTAATAACAATAATAATGCATTCATTTTATATAGCACTTCTCCAGATGCTCAGAGTTACTTTACACAATATGGTGCATTATTCATTCACTCCATGGTAAACTACTACTGTAGCCACAGCTGCTCTGTAGCAGACTGATGAAAGTGAGGCCAGTCTCTCCAACCACCACTATCACACACACCACTTCCATACTAGGCAATGCGGGTGAAGTGTCTTGCCTAAGAACACAATGACACTGTGGCACTTGACTTTCCCAGGGGTCTCCCATCCATGTACTAACCAGGCCTGGCCCTGCTTAGCTTCTTATATCTGATGAGATCAGACTTTGACAAGAAGGTTTGTGGATACATCCTTCTGGATCTTTTCCTTCTGGTTTGACTTTGGGTCAACAGTGACTGATTATGTGGTGTAGAATTGTTTTAGGAGATAAGTTTTGAGTCTGGAAAATTTGAAGAGCGAAAGAGAGTCTATGTTGCAAAGGTCAGATGGAGAGAGAGGGAGTGGGGCAGGATAAGGAGAATTTTGAAGTAGATTTTTTTGTTTAAGTGGTTGTTGTAGAATTGAAGTGAAGTGATTGTAACCCAGTGTTGAAAATATTATTAAAAACAAATAAATATTAGTTTAGTTTATTTAGTTCACTTTATTTATTTAATGAGACAGGGACAGTGCACAATATACATTAACCTTAACAGGAGAGATGTATTGTACCAGGTTGTAGCATCAGAGATAATTTCCACCTGTCATCCCTGAGCAGGTTCATTGATCGATCGTATTTAACTGACCTTGATTGATCATAGACATCAACTGTTCTTCCTGGAGACCTATGTAGTATGTTTTGGGTTTCAAAAACACTTGAAACTATTGAACTATCCCTCGCTCATGTTGTTGTGAATCGCATTAAGCTTTTGATTTTCTGTGATTGGTAAGCACAAACCAATGCTAAGAACAGCCTAAAGTATCATTATAATTCATGTTAGTGACGTTTACATTCGTAAGATATCTGCAGTGTCTGAGAGCATAGAACTATCTGTGAGCCCACAGAAGCGTGGGAAACCCCGTAGCCTCTGTTAGCACGTGTTGCCCTGCATTGGTGAGTTCCGTACACAATGGTCACGTTTACATGATGTTTTTTAATTCTGAATTAATAGTTCCTGATTAAATACTTCAGAATTAAATTATTCTCCTTCAAGTTTACATGGAAATAATAATTCCGAATTGATGTTTACATGGAAAACACGTTAAATCAGCTTTAATGTCTTGGGGTCGGGAAGGGTTTTGACTGGACAAGGACACGAACGTATGTACGTCTACCGGAAGAAAACACATACGTAATCAGCTGGCTACATGGATCTATTAAAATAACTTGATTGGGTATTTCTAGCTTGTAACTATGTCCAGTTGATGTAGTGACCACTCACTGGAACTTCAGCTGAAAAAATCCCCTGGGCAGAGAGAGCATTTTTCTCATAGAGCGCAATGTAATCACAAACTGCTCGTGTTTGGCTGACAGGGGACCTACAATTTTCAAAAATCTTGGATTTGTTGGCAATTTTTGCCTATTTTTAGATTATAAACGTTCTCAGCTCTAAACCCTTCACTTTATAATCGTTAGCTCTAGATCCTCTTGCTCTGATCAGTCAAAGCTTGATACACAAGACTCTGTGTGTGTGCTCTTGTGCATTTGCGTGTGCCCGTGGGAGAAAAGAGCACTACTGCACATGCTCGGTCAGTCCACAGCCACTGGAAGTACCTAGCCGAGCTAGGCTAATCCTAGTTATTTAAATAGATCTATGGGCTAATCTGGAATCATGCGCCATTGAGCTCAGCCCATTGACTTGAATGGGCGGCTATTTTGAAACCCCGGGGCCTGGCTGGCTACCGGCCATTGTGTCATCTCGGTTGTCATTACGCATGGGGGTGCATACTAGGGATGGAAATTCAATTACATTTTCTTAATCGTCAGGAGAATTAATGATAAATTTCTGATGAATCAATAATGTTTTTATATTTAAATAATAATTATTATTACTATCTGCACTACTAATTTGCATAAATAAACTAAGTTTCATGACATATAAACCATAACCACTATAGAGCTCCGGACCCCACGTGACTCACAGTGGGCGGGCCGCCATTTTAGCAGTAAAAATTGATAGCGCCACCGCCGAAGCGTTCAAGCCATGGAGTACTCAGCTCATTTTAAATCACAAGACATTGAGCTTTATATCAAAAAAATTAAACCAATTAAACATTACTGACCCGTATAAAAATATTTCCGCTGAAGAAGACGTCCCAGATCTGCAATACACCGCCAAACAAAACAAAATTGGTCCGATTGACGTGCCTCTGTTTCCCAGTAGAACAGCGATACCTCCAACTATCAACACCGATTTTCCCTGTTAAGACCACGGGCCGTCCTCATCTCAAGTGTCATCATGAACTCATAAAACAGCAACGTGTACAACTTTGTACAAACTCACCGCATCAGCCCGGAGCAGAAGCTCTGAGCTCGGGAAACAGCAGCAGCCAACAGCGGTAAAGAGGAGCACTCACCGCAGCGCGCAGCTCCTCAGGCCTGGGCTGGGCCCTGGTCCTTGATCTGGTCCTCCGAGCACATTGGTCAGATGGTCCGGAGGCTCTGTTCTCCATGTGCTGGTTCCAGACGGGGGCGAGCAAGGCCAGTGCTTGATGGACTGGGTCCGAGCGGGTACGTGCCATCATCTGCGCGTCGGTTCCGTGCGGGAAAAGTGAGAATGCACTGTGGACTACAGGTCCGGACGGGCTTTTCTGGTCCTCCGTGCTCAAGAACCGTGGCAGTTTCCGAGGTTTGCAGCATCCAGACAGAAGCGTGAGTCCTGTTTGGTTGGTTATATGTTTTTCTGAGCGTCCGTGCTCCATGCTCTTGGTTCTTCCCGGGGAAAGTTCTTCTCAGGTCAAGGCTCCTGACACCACTCCCCGCTCCAGCTCCTCTGAGCCCGGACAGAACCGGAGCTGCTCCCGCTGGGTCAGGACTCTGGTTTGGCTCTAGTCCGACTGTATTTCTCACACTAGGCTAAAAGCAGGACATTTTCTTACGTGAACACGGGGAACACCGGAACCTCATCATGCCACAGATGCAAGACCTTTCTATTGATGAGGAGGCCAGCGTGCCAGCTTCTGTCTGCATCACAAATCATAACAACTTTCTTGCAATCCTGAATGCTGAAATTAACTGGAAGAAGCGTCCCAGACCAGCCGGACCTGATGGTCAGTTGTCTTCAGAGTAAGTTTTGACTCCTCTCTTATATGTTGCACAGGTTTTTTGTTAGTTGACTTTGATAACTTTATACTGTATAAGTGATCAGTTATGCATTGACTTTTTAGCACATAGTGTATTTAGCATGAGTCCAGGTAATCAGCATCCAAATTCTGCTATAACCAGATTTATCTTGCAATTTCCTTTGTAAAAAGTGATACTATTTTATTATAAATGGTGTTGTTGTTATATCAAGTATGCACCAACTTATGTTGTGTTGTTTGCTATTTCAGACAGTACAGACTGGTTGCCTATCGCATCGTGATAGAATGGGCCCTGAAAAGAGAAAAGCTCGGTCCAGGCAACAGGAGAGTTCTTCCCTCGTGTGTGGTGGAACTACTAAGAAAAAAATATCCATCATCAAATGGACAATATGCAGGGTTCAAAGAGTCAGAGGATGCACTGCAATTGTTGTAGATGTTCAAAACAGACTTTTTTTTTCAGTCCTGTTTAATAAAACTATGTTCACTAAGACATCAGATGTGATGGTTATTATTACACTTACAGATAGTTATATAAAAAGCAATGTGGCCTGAAAACATCTCTTTGGTAAAGGTAAGAGGCCACAAATAAGGCTTTCTCAGTCTCAGACACCAACACCTTTATCGCCAGCATGTTTTTTTTGGAAAATGTGATGCATGTTGTGTCACCAAGTCATCCTTGTTTGGCTTTGGAGTGGGAGCAGTGTTGGCTGATATGCTGACTGGAGGATGGATGTGGAACGTTTTGCCTCCAAGCTTGACATTCTTGTTAGGCCGCCTTTGAATGACCTGTTGCACCAAGTCTTTCTGAAAATCCTGAGATGTTGGCTCATATAGCTTCCTTATAATCCACTGGTTTGATTGCTTGGAGTGAATAACATTGTATTTTTCTTTTCCTAGGAATGAGGAGCGTGAGAGGATACAAGAATGATGAGAATGGTACATGTGCATTATTTTGGTGTGTGTGATGTGTGGTGTGTAATGTATTGGGCATGAGAGGGGTAGAAAAGGCTGAAGAAAGATTCTTGAGCCAGATGTCTCGGACTTTGCTCAGAATTTTGTCCTGGTCTTGACCACTGATGCGAATCTGGACTTCTGCCACCAGGACTCCCTCCTGGACTTTTTCCTGGTTTTGTGTATGGACATTCTCCTGGTCCTGTTTATTGCTCTGGGTCTTGTCATGGAGTTTGTACAGAACTGGTGCCAAGACCTGATCCTGGAATTTCTGTTTGAGTAGTTTCTGTAAATTCACCAGTATTATTCTTCTGGCCTTTTTCAGGACATTAGTTCTGTAGCCTAGAATTTGGATCTTGGTGGGTCTACGCTGTTGGTCTTACGTCAAACTCTTCTCTTCTTTGGTCAATTCTTGAGCCTGGCAGCCATTTTTCAGATCACTGCAAAATAAAATAGTATAATGAATAAATTGTTGTATAAGAAATGGCAGCATCATAATGTGTTATGGAAACAAATAAACATACCTGAGCTGTGAGCTGATGCAGCTCTGTTTGTGGCCAGTGTCTCCAGGACTATCTGTTTGAGTTCTTCGTATTTTCTTCAGGATTATCCCCTTGACTCTTTTCAGAACTCTTCTTCTGAACAGCAGACTTGGATTCTTTGTGTGACTGGAGTCTTGGTTTTCAGTCAGACTGCTCTGCTGTGTTTGTGTCTAGTCTCTCCTGGACACTCTGATGACCTGTGGGGCTGAAGATGTTAAGGTCCAGGTCCTCTGTTCTCCTCATGACCCTCTTCTTCTTGGTCTCTGGGAAGACTCTGTCCAAAGCAGAGGGTCTGTTCCTCTGCTCGTCCCTTCTCACTGACTCTGGGACATTTGGCCAGGGTAGGACCACAGTCAGTATCAGGGGGCATTCAATATGGCCACTGTCTCTTCATCCCTCTCGTCTCTACCTGGAAATGGTGAGGTTTGGCTGGGGTAGGATCACAGTCGGGGTCAGGGGTCATACAGTTGGGACCAAGGTGTTGGGTGCCTCCTCTCGGACTCCAGTTTGTGGATGGAGTGCCACAGTTGGGGACAGCTGTGCTGAAGGACACAGTGAAAGGCCCAGAGTGGACCAGATGCAGTGGCTGTAGGAAGAGGGTACATGTCTGTTACGGCCCCAGGCCTTAGATTGTAATTTGTTTTGTGTGTTCTAAATTATTCTGCTGACACACCTTGATTCCTGCTGTGGGAGCCCTGGTTTGTGTTTGGTGGGGCAAGTCTACGCCCACCTCACCTGCAGCCACCTCCCCCTATTTAAGAAGATTGCCTGCACCTGATCGGGGCTGCTGGCCTTGGTGGCCAATATGACATTTTCTGTTCATGTGTGGAATTTAGTTCTGTTTTGTGCCTTTTTTGATTTGGTCACTCGATTCTGTTGGTGGGCTTTTGTGGTTTAATTTGGGGAACTTGTGTTTTAATTCAGTGCGGGTCCCTTTGTTAACCACTCGTTTTGTGTAAGCCTGCGTGACGCCTTTTGTGGCACAAAACTCAGTTTATTCTGTTGCTCTGTTTTTTATTTTCTGTATATTTTAGTCTTCTGTTATTTTACCTTTTACACTCCTGTTAATTAAACATTATTTAATTTATTCTTATTTTACATCTTGGTTTTATTTAAGTTACATCCTTGTCCCTAGCAGAGCTGGGTTGTATTTTTGATCAAGGAACTTTAAAGTAAATTTAATTGCACATTTCTGCAGACAACTCCTGAGTTTTAATGTTACACAAAGAAAATATATACATACTTTATACTGGATGACACCGTACATGAAAGTAGATCATAAACTGTTTTTGTTTTCAAAGTGAATTTACACTGAATAGTGTGTGGTGGATGGGCCTTACCTTGTACTCCACTTGGGGCTGGATTGTCACAGTGAAGGTCCCAGACCTGACCATATACACTGGCTGTTGGAAGAGGGTAGATGTCAGTGACGTGTCAATGAGAAAATACACACATGCAATTTGATGTAACAACAACTTCTTTCTCTTAAAAATAAGAGAAAGAAGAAAGAAAGAATAATATTCTGATACGACCTCAATGCTCTGCTTTTTTTTGGCTAACAAACTATATATTTTAGGAAAGCTCTGGCGCATTCCTACGTCATGGAAAGGGTCCCTAGTCACTACTGGTGAGTCACGTCACATCATTTCACTTCCTAGCCACTAGGAGGCTTTTTGCCAGCTTCTAGCACTTGGGCCTATGATAAATTTTAAAGCAGTATAAAGTATGAGGCATTCATCAGTGAATAAAATACAGAATATAAATCAATTAAAGCAGGCAAATTGGTAATTTAAATAAAATTTAAAAGAAATGTAAAATATTCTACAGATGGGAACTGAGTAACCTTTACAGATGACTGCAATTTGTTCCATGTGTATGGCTCACAGTAATTAAAAGCCCTCCTACCCAGTTCACTGTTTACAAATGGAACATGTAGTATACAGTGCTGTTGTGCCCTAGTGCTCTGTGCTGAACATTGTGGTTTTAAAAGTGTTGATCACATCTCTGAGAGAGATGGCCCTCCAACCTTTTAAAACAGTGATGTGTGCGAGCTGTCACCTGTAATAAACCTTAGAGCACTGTGGTAAAGTGCATCCAGTGGTTGTGCAGTTGCATGCATACAAATAATGTCCCCATAGTCTAAAACAGATAAAAAATGTTGCTTGGATTATTTTCTTTCTGTCATCCATTGTGAAACACTGCAGGTTTCTGTAGATGAATCCAATGACTCAAATGGTCACTGTGTGTTTTAAAACTAAGGGATATGTTCCATAGATCCATATACTGGCATTGATTCAACTGGTTGCAAGTTGTTTGTGTGTATGTGTCTTTTTTAAATGATGTGGTGTTTTGTTTGCTCAAGCACTCAATTAAGATTGAGGGAAAACGCCATTACAATAATTGTGATTCGATTTGCAATTTAGGTCCTGAAGGATTGACATGAATCAAGACTGAAATGTGAGCTGCTGAGCTAATCACATGTAATCAACAAAGAATTGTGTTGCGTGCTTTTTACACCTTAACTGCCTGCCAGTCAAAACAATGTTCTCATGGTATTTCACACAGAGAAATGCAGTTTGGTTATTGCTGATGGAGGGGTGGGGGTGGGGGGTATTTATTTATTTATTTTATTAGGTTAAAGGTCCTATATTACACACAGGTGACTATTGTGAGCTTTAAGCCATTGTTTTTTCTTTCATTCACACATAATCCCCAACCCTAATATAGGCCCTTTATTTTGAGCAAGGGGGGTGTTCTCGGCTCACTTTCACCCTTGTAATAAAAACCCTGGTTCTAGACAGAGCAATAACATATCCATGGAGACAAACAGGTGGCGAGCCCACCACCAGAAAAGTTACGCAGTGCACCTTAAAGACCAAAACATTGTGATTTATATTTAATTAAATGTAGGGCTGCAGGGCTGCAAGATTAATGTAACATGGCATTGGATTTAAGAAAGACTATTAATCTTTTTATATACAGTAAATTGGACATAGTTTTAAAGCCATATTGGGAATTCCATGTTTGTGCCTATAGATTATCTGCCTGACTGATATTTCCTACAGGACCTCTTGTCACAAAGCATTGCCATAAACTGTATGCTGGGGCAGCAGTGGAACACAAGAGTCTCATTAAGGTACAGCCATGATTCTAGGAGACTAAAGTACATATGGACATACTACCTGTGTCCTGCAGCATCACAGCAGTGTCCAGGGGGAAGGGTTAGGGTTGAACACAACAGGAAAGGCCTCACTCTTACTCTGCTCAGGTGTTTCGGTTGGTGATGAAATGGTTCATTCCCTCAAAGTATTTCCTCTGGAAGGTCTTTTGCCACGTTTGCTGCCACAAATGTCTCATGGATCTGAAAAAACAAACAAAACAGTTACTTTTTCACAATCGAACAGTCCCTTACATGCTGCATGTCTTAGTTGGTTAAAATCCCATGATATGGTGTTAAAAACTGAACTCAAAATAAAGTTTCAAAAACTGCTCAGTGTGAAAGCCAGGTATTCATAAAAGCAGATAACCGCTCCATTGCCATGGGACTGTAATTATTAGACTTATTCACATGAATCTAAAAACAATTCTAAAATATTAACACAACCAATATGCTGAAATGGGAATGGACATTGCGCACTTTTCTGTCGGGTTATGTTGGCACTCTCCAAAACCTTGTTCTGGCTGTTGATACATTTTTCATGAAAGGGACCAGACAAGGGCAACAGAATTTCGATTAGGAAGTAGAAGATTTGACATCAGTGTCATCCAAACACTGCCATATTTCACCATCCTGGGAAGTGGCACAGACAGCTTTAAAAGTGTCCCACTTTAACGGGTCAGCTCTGATCAGCAGCAGGTCCCAGCTCTATCTTGTCGACCTCATCTGGTGTTTGCCGACGATTTCCTTTTTATGCTTTAATGCTTTTAGCATTTTTATCTCTGGTGGGTTTTGGCTGACCTTGAGTTTGCAGCAGATGGTGCCGTAAATCTTTTTAAAGTTTATAAGCACCACTTCTATTGTTGTTTTTCCTGTTGCTTTATCTTGCTTACCTGTCTTATTCCTTCATTCCTGTCAGTGTTTATTTGAGACAAAGTTGTTAAAAGGAATGGTAAAATATGTTGAAATGAATGAGTCAGAAGTTTACCAAAAATAGCTCATTTGTGACTTGGCCTGGGGGTGCCAGTTGTTTGTCTTTCAGAGGTGGTAGAGTAGCCACAAATTGTACTCGAGTACAGTAATGTTACTTCAAAATAATATTACTCAATTTGAAGTACAAAGTAGTGCTCCAAAAAATTTCTCAAATAAGAATAAAAAGTATTTGGGAAAATGACAACTCAAGGAAGAGTAACTTAAAGAGTAATAGTTGGGAACATCTGATTTATAATTTAGACATGGACTTAGACAAACCTTTGAACTATTGATGCACAAGGGAAATTATTTGAACACAATAGCTCACACATCACAATATATTATAATAGCAGGGGGCAACAATATTATTGGTAGTAATACATTTAAAATAAGTAGCAAAAATGACAAAATAAATACTGCATAAAGTCTGATATTTTCAAAGGAGAGACAAAATAATGAGAAAAACTAAATCGTATCTGAAGGAGCAGGGCAAGAAACACAAATGATCAAATCATTTCATATTGTCAACATAACACTTTTGTCACCTGTAGACTTAGTCACAGTGGGAAGAGAAACCAAAACCTTTACTCAAGTAAGAGTGCTGTTATCTCAATGAAAACATATTACTTAAGTAGGAGTAAAAGTATGCTGCTAGAAAAGTACTCCAAAAAGTACAATTTCTTTAAAACATTACTCAAATAAATGTCACTCAGTATTCACTACCTCTTCTTGTCTCTGGATTATTGCAGTGTGGAATATTCCAGGCAAAGCAACAGGATCTCCATGGAAACTAGCAGACGTCAGACCCTCCACCAATAAAGTTACACAGTGCACCTTTTAACCATTTGATTATAGCCTATTGTTCTAAACATTGAAAGCATTTAAGTGAAACCAATAGGGTGATCAGATTTTCAAAATTAAAAACTGTGACACCCTCGGTTTGGAGTGGTTGGTAATAATAATGCGTGCGTAATTAAGGAAAATTGTTGTGCACTCGGCCCATTCATGACTTATTCACAACTAACATATGAGTCAGTATAGTGTGAACAATAATCTTATTGTATTAATTTTAGGGATGTAACAATAACTAAAATATTGTGGTATTGTATCATACAAAGTTACTATATGAAGAAATAACAGTTCTAAGCACTTTTAAGTCTTAGTTCTTTGGATTAAGTCCTGTCAAGGCATTTTAAGAGGAAAAAGTAGCATATTCACAGTTTTGTTAGTCTCCACAAAATATGGAAATAAATATGGTACTATGAAATGTATATCGAGAAAATATCATACTGAGAGATTTGGATTTTGTTACATCCCTAATCGTGAGCCTCCCCACTATATCGTGAGCTTTCCACTATATCGCAAGAAATATTGTACTGTGAGGTTCATACCGTGACAATATCGTATCGTGAGACTTGGATATCGTTACACCCCTAATTAAGTTCATACTTAATGCTTGGTACAGCTAAAGTACAAAATACTCTGTTCAGTAACTTTGAATGATGAATGCTACTGTTTTATGATACAAACTGCAGAGGCTCTGGATGATTCCCTGGGTAAAACTATCATCTAAAGATAACATTTATAAATATACAATAGCTTTGGATAGACTTTCAGACACTCAGAAACTCTCTGCTAGATACTTATAGACTCTTTGATACTTTTTTGCCTGTATGTCACCCTTACATAGAAGAATGTATGTTACGTGCCACGGGAGCCTAGGGGGTGGCACGGTAACTGAAAAAGATGTTAAAATGAACCGGGTGTGGAACAAAACGGGAAGCGTGGTGAGGTGAAAAAAAAAGAAGGATATTTATTACAAAAACGTAGATAGAGATAACACAAAAATAAACAACTAAAGATCGCTGCAGCAGAGGACCCACTCGTCACACTTCTCAGATTGGCTCCGGCTTTTATACCCCGCTGATTAGTAGGACCAGGTGAGGCAGATCAGCGGGGCGGATCCGGGGTGAGTGGAACTGAGGTGGGGTGAGGCAAGGAAAAACAACGAGGACGGCATCCGTCACAATGTAGAACAGTCTTCATGCCTCTGTGCCTGTTTTTTCTTTTTGCAAGATACAACAGATGTCAACAATAGTAATAGTAGAAAATTTTCTTTGTGTTTCGGTCATTTTTAAGCAGCTTTTCTGTATTTTACCCAAACAAATTACAATGTATGTCTCATTTTACTGTTGGCAAGTATCACATTTGTCAAAAATAGGGACACCTGGGACATGTCTTATATAAAACTGGGAGAAATCACTGGTTTTGGATAAATCTGCTGGAATAGGGGACACAGGGCTCCAAACTGGGACTGTCCTGGGTAAATAAGTACGTCAGGTCAGCCTAGAAACCAAAGTAGTAGCTAAAGAAATTCTTGGTTGACATACTTGGAAGACATACCCTGAGCTTCAGAAAAGTCCTTGTAAACTCCTTGTAACCCCAACAAAAAATGTGTTCAGTAAAAAACAAAAAAAAACAATCACACACTACCAAAGACAAACAGCTCAGTTAGACAAATATGAGCACTATTTTTTACAAGTTTACTTATTGTACCAACACAAACAAAGTCTCTCTCAGCTCGCTGTCATTTTTGTTTTTTGGTGACATGATTGGCAAGTGAAGATTGCTATTGAATCCCTTGGCCTGGTGAATAGTGGTGATTACACAATCACATGTTAATGCTAATGCGCCTGAGGTTTGCCCAAAAAAGGGAATCGGTAACTGCTTCGTCGAATTCCAATTATCCAAAACAGAAGATGATGACAAATTTTAGATGAGCTCTAGGTAAAAATCCATCTATCTTCGACTTAGACAAACTTTATAGATCCACAAGGGAAATTATTTGGACACAGTAGCTCACACATCACAATATATAATAATAACAAAGACCAACAATATAAAAGGTCAAATAAATGGTAAAAATAACAAATAAATAAATAAAATATGTTGTTGTAAGTACACCACCAGTCAAAAGTTTGGATTTTGTTTGTTTGGACCCTCATTCAATGTTTTTTTTTTTTTCCAATATGTTTACTACTTTCTACATTTGTTATACATAAAGAAGACCTCAAATATTTGAAGTAAAATATATGGAATTATATAGCACAGGGAAAAAAAGTTATCCTCAAAACCACCTTTTGCTTTGTGAAGTTTGTCTGGAATATTTCACAGTATGGTATTAAACCTTTCTATCTTCACGGATACCAACCAGACCAAGTTACAGGTCAGATCTGTGGAATGGCAACCCTGCTCACAGTCAGAATGCTTGTTTTTCTAGGTATTTTTGAGCTCTAAAATCACCTGTAATTGAATAAATGTAAATGTTTAATGTCATACTGTGGAACATTCCAGGCAGAGCAATGACATATCCATAGAAACAAGAAGGTGACAGATTCCCAACCAAATGATGTATTCTGTATGCATATAACATTTTGAAAGTAGTAAGAAAAACAAAACAAAACAAAACATTGAATGAAAGTGTGAGTGTGAGTGACTTTTGACTGTTAGTGTATATATTTCAATTACAAACTTGCATTCAGAACATTTGCAATTGCTTGATAATTCACTTCTCATTATGATTCAGAAATACCCTGAACATGCAAAATTTAGTAATACAATTATTGACTATAGATGTTTTTTTAAAATTGCAGCCACATCCACTGTTCATTCATGTGGATCAGAGATAGCTGTTCTCATTAGTATGGGAAAATAGTGCCTTGATTTTTTTTTTTTTTGTACTTCATTCTTAGAAAGCACAGAAGCCCATTTGAAAAGATATTTTTTTCTGATTGGATTTCTTTTAATGTTAGATGTGATGATGACCCAATTTTTCTACATTTGAATCTTGCCCAAGGACTCAGTCACTACAGTCAGTGTTGTGGTGTCTTTATTTTCATGAGACCATCATGAAAAAAGAAAATATGACAAGCAAATTTCATCACAGCAAAACTCTGGTGTCAGGAAGGTCAAGATCTGTTTCTATAGGAATAAAATCTGTGTTGTGGTATGAATACAGTGTTCTGAATCCTGAATTTCCATTTGATATTTGCCAATTTCTATACCTTAAACATACTAAATTACTGCACAAATACATAAATAAATACTACACAAAATTGACCTGTGAGCTTATAGCCATGTTAGAAAAAAAAACATAACAGCTTCAAAATACCCTTAATGTTCTTATAATGTGCAGACTTGTCCCTACACGGATCCGAAGAGATGTGAATTTCATTACTGTAATAAAGAAGGCATGCATCCATGTCTTTGGAGATGAAAGAGAAAAACAATTGTTTGCTTCTCTGAGTATCAAACATGGTCAGTATCTCTATGACAACCAACATGAATAAAAGTCAAGACAAAGATGTCACCCATCAAGCAACATCACAGAGGAGCACACTGAACTATCTGCACCCAAAGGACCCACTGACAAACAGGAGCAGGGTGCGGTGATGTGAATCAACAGTTATACCTATGTTTGAAATTGAAAAATTGAAAAGGCCAGCGATTCACAAACTGGGAGCAAATGTGAAGAGAGTGCTCCCAAGGAGTGACACCCGGGTCTGGGCGCCGTTACCGGGGAAACAGAGGGTGCTGATGACAGCCTGACAGTAGAGCGTGTCTACAAACTAGCACCTTTACTGTCACAGAAATATCAAAATGAAATAACACATGGACAGGCACCTTTATCATCACAGAAATATCAAAATGAAATATGGTGTTTAATGTCTCAAAAAAAATTAAAATAAAAACATACATTCTCTATCATGAGCAGACTTGCCACTTCACAGATCTGACCTGTTCATATGTTTGAATAACCCTTTTACCCTTTATTAGTCTGTCTACATATCCAAAGTTAAAAATGCTCTGTTTCACCTTGTGATGTCACAAAGTGGTAGTTAACAGCTACCTATTTTACCTTTAGTTCACAAGAGATCAGTAGAGAATAATGTAAATGACTCTAGTGAAGGCACTGGGACTTTAAAAACACAGTGGAGCACTTTCTGTATTACCACATGACATCACAAGATGCAACAGAGTGTTTTCAATTTGAGAGATATGCAGGATTTGCGTGTAAACCATATGTGAATGAAACAAAACACAACTCCAGTTACATTTGTAATGTGGAAACATTATAGATCATAATATAACATAATATATAGACCATTTAAACAGAAGGAGAGTTTATTTGCAGAAACCCTATTCACATAACACAACAGCCACAGAGACTGCAGTGACTTGGACCTCTGTGACTTGTGGATGCATATCTGCTTCAGTTTTGTCCCCGTGTTGCTGAATGGTTTGAATGCATTGCATGACATCCACAATTGTGTTTTGCTTCATTCACACATCAACCTTCAGTAACCCTGAATTAGTAGTCTGTCTACATCTCCAAAGCTCAAAATCCTCTCTTCCATCTTGTGATGTCATCAAGTGGTATTGTGCTAAAGGGCTTGTATTGCACTGTTTTTGGTTATAATGTTGCTTCGTCATCAAAAACATATCTGGAGTTGTGTTTTCATTCACACACATTAAACACTCAAATCCTGCATATTTAGCTTGAGTTCTTCTCTCAAACAGAAAGCACTCTGTTCCGCCGTGTGTTGTGTGTGTTCCACTGTGTTTTTAAACTCCATACACCTTCACTTGAGCAACTTGAGCAATTCAATATCAACAAAACAAAAAGTAAAAGAGTTAACTTGAAATCACTGCTTCATGACAGGGTTACTCAAACATGTGTGAATGAAATGAAGTGTGAGAGTACATTTTGTGCAATATAGGACCTTTAAAGTTAACAGCTTTTTTTTTGCCTCAACTGAACTTATAACAACTTAGAGGATATTCTAGTGTATTGTAAGCTGTTGCGTTTTTGTTTTTGTTTGATGTTTTCTTTGGTATAGATTGCCACAGAAAGTTTCCAGTATATTTTGGTGTACCGAGAAGTGGAACAAGAAACAATAGCTGTAGCTTCAAAGTTTCCAGGACAGCTAATTATTCAAATGATTCTAGTGAAGTGGAGTAGAGCATTGTAACATCACTAGGTGGAACAGAATGTTTTCTGTTTGAGAGAAGAACACAGCCTAAATATGCAGGATTTGTGTGTTAAACATGAATGGATGAAACAAAACACAACTGCAAGGGCCTCATTTTTAAAGATTGCTTACACACAAAGCATTGCATAGGAGCTCTTTATGCCAACTGTGGGATTTATGAAACTCCTACTAAGCTCCACGCTTTACTTATCTGTATCGCAGCTAGGACCCTGCTGTATGCTGTATAAGAAGTGACACTCGTGGAGAGGAGCAGAAGTGAAGAGAGTTTGAGGAAGTGTTTGATCCAGAAATCATCAGATTATTCACATTCAAAAAGAAATTACATTCAGATTTGTGCATTTAATGAGAGGTTAGCCAAAACACAGAGAAGTGCGGTTTATTCCACTCATTATTTTTGACAATATTATACATTTGAAACCACAGGCTTTCGTACAAGATCGCATAGTCCTTTATACATGAGGCCCCAGGACTGTTTGTGATGAGGAAAATAACGTATATGTGCTCTTTATCATAGAATAGATTCAAATTTATACATTAAATGTCCTAAAAGAGAGAGAGAAGTAGAAAGGAACATGTACCAGTTTGTTCCTGTATAATTAAGCACAGAAAGTATGAACTGTGTATAAACATTTGTTTTCTAAAACCTTTTTTTTTTTTTTTTTTTTTTGAGAAACATAAAGAGTCTCAACAGACAGAATGAACCTTAAAAAATAAAGGGACTTTTAAACTGTATTGTACATTAGAATATAGTGCACATTGTTCTGTCAAAATGAATCATAATAATAATAAATCAGTTTTATAGAGTGCTTTTTGGACACTCAAAGACGCTTACAGAGCATTATTCATTCACTACATACCTGGTGGTGATAAGATACTACTGTAGCCACAGCTGCCCTGGGGTAGACTGACAGAGGCAAAGCTGCCAATCTGCACCATCAGCCCTTCCAACCACCACCATCACTCTCTCTCACACACACACCACTTTCATACTAGGCAATGAGGGTGAAGTGTCTTGCCTAAGGACAGAACAGTTGTTTTTTTTTTTTTAGTTTTTTTTTTTTTTTTTTTACAACTGGTGCCCCCCTGTGGCACTTGATTTTCCTAGTGGTCTCCCATCCAAGTACTAACCAAGGCCCAGCCCTGCTTACCTTTAGAGATCTGACGGGATCAGGCTTTGACAATCCTGTATAGCCACAATCATTCATAGTTTGAATTAATGACAGTGTTTGAATTATTTTTACAGCAAGTACATGTACAGCTACACACAAATCACAAATTTAACCACCACAATGCAATGATAAATATGCAAAATTCCCACTTTTTTTATGCAGTAACAGCATCCTTTGCTTTACATGTGACCTCCCAGTCATCCACTGTGGGCCTCCAGAATTCAAGCATACTGTAGGTGCACATGTAGAAGATACCTTAAAAAAGCATTCAAGTTCAGCCTGTGGTTAGCTATTCACTGATTTTATGAGGAGCTCTGGGGTTTACATGGATAACACTTTATTTGTATTGTGCTTCTCAATGATGTTCATGTACAACCACAGTTTGCTGCATGTATAATATGGGAGAGGTATTTTTCAGATATTATTGGAAATTGAACTAATAACTCTTGTGTCCTATTAGCAACAGTAAACAGATTAACAAACCCTCCAGTTCTTCTGCCGCTAGAAGTAATTTCCATATGTTAATGAGTTTGCAGTATTCTTTAAAGGTTCAGAGCATTATAAATGCCATCAGTTCCGCAACATAAATGTAGTATTACAGGCTGACCTATGAAACAGTGAGAAGCACCTGTTTCACTGTTGTCATGGTATCTGAGCTTTAAGAAGGAAATTTTCACCACACCAAATAGTTTGGTCTTTGACTGTGGATGCACACTCATCCCTAACTTCCCATTAGTTCTAGGTGTCATTTAAATAAGATTGATAGAGACTTGTAGTGCAACTGAAACACACAGATTTAAGACTTTGTCTTAAAGAGTAGTGCTAATGTTTGTGGGTCGTACTTGAAAAACAAAGTAAATTGACTTGGGTGGAGACAACATTACACAGTAAACTTAAATTCCTCCGATTTCAACATCAGATACAAGATAGAACTTCCCTGACATTATCATAGAATAATGTGCATTTAACTGTACATGCACCACTGAATAGATGTTGATTATATTTTACTTCTGTTAAATCAGATGTCTGCTCTGACAAATGTTCTCCTTGTGGGCTTCCTGCTGCACAGTGAGTGGTTGCTAAGAACAGCTTGATTATAATAAATGCAATTTGTAAAATAGAACGATTTCATTTGAACTGTGCCTTTATACCTTTTTGTATAGGTTCCCATTGTCTTGGCTTTAGTAACTCTGTGCCACAACGAGTGGAGACTGTGCGTGGATCCTGTTTGAGAATGCCCTGCTCTTTTACAGTATCAGATACGTATAATTCAAGTGTGAACAGTGAATGCAAAGCTCTATGGCAAAATGCCAGCAGTTTACCAACAGTACAATTCACAAGACCAACAACAGGAGACTTAACCAAGAATAACTGCACCACAACAGTGCATAACATCACTAAGGAGCAGGGGCTTCAAGTTTACTTCCGACTGGACTGTGTCAATGTAAAAATACAACTATGCACATTTATATTATGTTAAACTGCAGCAGTGACGCCAACCGAAGTGTCTCCCTCTGGTATAAAACTGATGCTGGAACTCACACTCTGATCAGAAACTCATCTGTTTTAAACATAAAAGCCTCCAGAGATACTACTGCTATTTTCTGTCAGGTTCAAAATCATCTGGGAACTGATCATTCTTTTGTAAAACAGCTGGATGTACAGTGTATGTTTCAAACTTCTTTTATGGTCAAATTAATTATTATTATTCTGTCATCTATAGTCCCTCCACAGATCGTGAGCTCTTCAAACTGCTCTGGAGACTCAGTCAAGATGAGCTGTGTGTGTGACACTGAGGGGAACCCCATTCCCCTGATACAAAACTCTAACTCACTGTTATTAAACCTCAGTGGAGAGACCCAGTCACTTTGGTCTGTCACAGTAACAACTCTGTGGGATCTGACACACAGACCTTTGAAATTGTGCATAACTCTCCTGAAAAGCAGAATGGTTAGTTGTTTCTGGTGATGGTAGTTTTTCTTGTTGTGTCATAATATAACATATAACTAATAAAATAAATCAGGTTCAGTATCTATAAATATAAAATGTCTCCAAACATTCCTTACGTCCTAACTTAGTTTTGATTTTTTTTATGACTTTTAGGACAAGAAAATGTGGTCACTCCATTGTTAATCGCGTCAGCTGTCATTCTGATGGTGCTGGTGTTGGTGCTTCTCTGTATGATCAGGTACTGCATTCTGACCACTCACAGTTGTTACAGATTAGCATCTCAGTTTTTCCATTTATTTCTGTATAACACTGCATTCCATGGGGAAAGTGTTTTTTGGGCTGCAGAGAATTTTTTGCAGTAGATTGGTTCAAATCTTAACAAGATTTTATAATCAGGTCATGTCAGATACGTGACCTATATGCCACCATCAGCCTCACTGGTTCTAATCCAAATGTCAAATGTCAACTCCAAATAAAATATGCATAAACTGGTAAAATATTCATGCTATCCCAATCTTTACTGTCAGCATTTATACAATAACAAATTCCATTGTACAAAAGTATTGCTGCATTTAAAAATTTGATTTCAAATTCAAATCAAATTCAGTTCTGTCACAAACGTGATGTGAGGGATGTTGGTAAAAACCGATAGATCCATGGCCATGACACATTTAAACGGTTCCTGGCTACAGGGAATTACATCTACATCCCTGAAGAATTTCAACAATTGTTGTTTATTGTGTTCATGTAAATTTTTGTGCTTTCAGAATTCTGATTGTTCGGCATAATAAGAGTCGTCTATCTTCTCCAGAGACCAAACAACAGTCACCAGAGGACCAAGAGAAAAAATGAATGAATGAGATCCGTGGTAGCGTAGAGTAGCTTGGTTTTTTCATGTGGTCAGTATCCTATCTCTAAAAAGTAATCATAATAATAATCCGTTTTATTTACATAACACTTTATACATAGGCAACATAGTAGTTAGTAGTACTGTTATAGTTATAGTACTATGTAACTTTTCTAATGGGGAGTACTGGCTTTTTGCCATGGATATATTATTGCTTTACAACAAATGTTTCAGTGTGGCATAAAATGTATCTATCTTACATTTATTTAATTAAAGGAGTATTTATTTCTCAAAATGACCTTGAAAAACATGAATTCTTAATGTGAACAATTGTGAAATTACACTAGGGAATTCATAACTGTTTCATATACACAGAAATTATTATCTGACCACCTAAAATTTGAGAAAACACCTTTATTTTGTTGCATTAATATTTAAAGTATCTGAAAAAAGTGTGTTTTTAGAATAGTAGAATTCTCTACTTCCTGTAATTTTCAACATATTTTTCAAACATTTTTATTAAGTCAAATTAATAAATTAAGTCAAATTTAAAGAATCATAAAAATCTGTCATAGGCAGTTTAACAACAGAACTGACATAATGGACCTCTGGTTTGGCTTCAGACAAGTCACAGAAGAATAATGGGTGCACCCCCAACCCAGGTCCCCCACTCGCTACTTATCGCAGGTTTACTAAAGTTTATGATTTAATATTCCCTCCCTGACTGTGTTCATCTGCCTTTGGACATTTGAAATCGCTGAAGCTGTAAAATAGCTGTCTGTAGATGCACTCCACCTCACTTCCTTCTCACTCTCGTGCTTTCACATGTCACACTGCCAAACCTATATTGGTCATGTTTGGAAGTTCAAAGGGTTACTAACATTTTTAACAAAAGATTTATGAATGAGGTCTATTGTTATCTCATCACCTGGAGTTGATTTAGTTTCAGTCATTGAGTAGTTGGGCTATCTACACCTCTAAAGCTCAAAATCCTCTCTTCCACCTTGTGATGTCAACAAGTAGTTAAAAAGCTAAGTTATTTTTTATTTATTTATTTATGTCTCAATTGAACTACTTTACAATACACTAGAATAATCTTTAAAATCTTTTAAAGGCACTTTAATTTATACGAATGCATTTATATGTAGTCCAATCTATTATTAACAACTCACCATTTGTAAGTCTTTGCCTTGTACTGCCTTTTCTCTGCTTTTTGGATAATGGCCCTTCTTCATCAACAGCTATTCATGTCTTCCTCAACTCTTCACTTGTCAATCTGTTGTCATTGATTTATAGGCCCCATATTGTAAATTATACCCCTGTAGGAAAATATTCTCTTGACTGCGATGTGCAGAGAAAGATGCCAAAAATAACGCACTCCAATTCACTGCTCTGACACATACGAATAATGTGCTAATTGTGAGCATGTGTATGAGCATTGCACATTTGTAAAGGCAAACAACAGACAACTGGTGCCCATTCCCCAAGACTACACTACAGAATATGTGATAGACTGCATTTTGCACAAATTAATTTAGTTCTGTGCAGCCCTAAAATTGATTATTTTGTATGATATGTTACAATGCTGTTCACTCATCAAAAACATACCTGGAGTTCTGTTTTGTTTCATTCAAACATGTTTGAGTAATACTTTATTACTAGCCTGTCTACATCTCCAAAACTCAAAATAATGCAAGGTGGAACAGAGCATTTTCAAGTTAAAAGCTACCTTTCCAAACACAGGGGAGTATTTCCTGTATTACCACATGACATCACCACATCCCGCTGAAGAGAAGACATATTACTCCCTAAAAACTGTTCCTCAGACGCACTTTGAAGTTGAACTCACCATAACTGTACAGCACACAGCTCTGTTGTTATCCATTCATTTGCCTGTAGCAGTAACATGCCGCCAGTGGAGAGTTGGGGCTAGGAGGGAGAGAGCAGCTGAATCACAATAGGTCGGGTGTGATCACATTTATGAAGACCAATCACTTGATTTCAGGTCGCCCCCACCCTGCGCCCCAAAGACGCACTTCAGGGCTGCAATCTAAAGTAATGGGAAGAAGCAACGTAATGATGCCAGATTTTCTCAAAACGTCAGGCCCTTCCATAGACCTCCATTGAGTTCACTCTGGTCCAGCAAACTGAGTGGGCAAACACATGAATCAAATAAAGTGATGCGACCAGATTTAACATGATAAAAATATGTCTATGCAGATACACATTTTTTGCAAAATATGAAACATATAGCCTAATGCAAAATAACAACTTTATATGCAAAATGCAACTTCATACTTTTTTTTTTTTTTTTTTTCTAGTGTGGCACACTTAAGTTTTTTTAAACTCAATACACCTTCACTAAAATCATTTGGATAATTTCAGTCCTGGAATTGCCTGTCTTAGAGATAAAAGGAGCTTTTTACTTGAAAACTACAGTTTCATGACATCACAAGGTGGAACAGAGCATTTTGAATTTTGGAGATGCAGACAGACTTATAAAGCAGGATTACGCAAACACGCATGAATGAAACAAAGCAAAACTCCAAGTATGTTTTTGATTAAGTAACAGCATGGCGTAAAGTTCATAAGAGTCCATTTTGCGTAATAGCCTATATAGAACCTTTAATCATAACTGTTGTAAACACCTTTATTCCTCGCCCCGCCCACCAATAGTGACGGTAGCCAATAGCACGCCGGTATAGTCCCCAATGTGATAAAACGGTCCGTCGCTTTCCTCGTGCCTCCTTTTACTCTTCGCTCAACTCTTTGATCTGGTTTTTGGCGGGCTGCTGAGAGCGCTCGTGCCGCCCTGACCCCACTCGAGCGCGGAGCAGCGGTCGGTCCGGAGCAGAAGAGACCGGAGAAGAGGAGAGACGACCGGGGAAGAGGAGACCGGAGAAGAGGAGACCGGAGAAGAGGAGAGACGACCGGAGAAGAGGAGAGGAGGAGACTGGAAAAGAGGAGAGAAGACCGGAGAAGAGGAGAGGAGGAGACTGGAGAAGAGGAGAGACGACCGGAGAAGAGGAGAGGAGGAGACTGGTGTATTTCTTCCCCAGCTGTCTCCCCGCGTGTGTGCGTCTGTTCCCGTCTGTGGGTGCTGCTGACGGGCGCACGGAGGAGGTCAAGGCGGGAGGTGAAATCACAGACGAAAAAAGAAAAAAAGATGGGCCGCCCTCGGTCAATTAGTCATGAGTTTGTTGCTCCGAAAGGGACATTTCCGCGCGGTCAATGAAGGCAACAGCCCCGGTGCTTTGAGGTGAGTGTTACAGCTATTTGCCTCGTTGATAAAGTACTTTGAGTTTCCTTTGTTTTCTTCCATAATAAATAATAAAGTTCTCAGCTGAGTGCTACTGAGAGCCTCATTGGAAATGATCCACAATTTCGTTATTTACGAGAAACTTTGCAGTTCCAGAACAGCTCTTCACTAAAATCACTTACTACTAAATCTTAAATATCAAAAAGTAGAATTTTTTTTAACATTTAACTTTATTATCAGTTTGGAAATAGATTAGTCGACAGAGCCTATATAGGGACTATGGTAACTGACGGCGAGTTGACATTAATTAGTCTTCTTGTCTATTTGATGCTGGATTGGGCTCAGATTTCTTCTTTCAAATGAAATGCGCTGACATCTATTTTGAGACTCAAGTAAAACACCTAACATTCAAGTGTGTTTTATATTTTAATATCCCGAGGAGACAAGTAATGTAAAATGAATGATCTGTAGTAGTGGTGTGCAAAAATATCGACATATGTATATGATACAGTATCAATATCGCGGTTTGCTGTATCGATATATTGCCAAGAGTATTTTTTTTGTATGTTTTAGTAAATTATTTAGTTGCAGCGCTACAGTTTTGTTGTTTGTTTAGAGGAAGGAAACACGTTTATGCAACACATTTGAATTTTCACTGTTTTGATGAGTAAAATGTTTGTGTTTCATAGTAACTTTGCACAAGAAGTGGTTTAATACAGACTTTTAGTATTACAGCCGTGATTTAGTTATATTTTTATTGAACTGTATTGAATCAATCTGAAATATATAGTATCGATCGAAAGCTCACTGTATGAGATATATATCGTATCGTTGCCTATGTATTGAGATATCATATCGGCAACTTCTTAATG
This sequence comes from Boleophthalmus pectinirostris, assembly GCF_026225935.1. NCBI lineage: Eukaryota > Metazoa > Chordata > Actinopteri > Gobiiformes > Gobiidae > Boleophthalmus > Boleophthalmus pectinirostris. Next base: position 10,772,718 of record NW_026571447.1, on the reverse strand, counting down.
ATACCCAGCTCTAATCTGTAGTTGTGTTTTCCAAATTAGTGAGACCATACAGAAAAAATAAAATAAAATGAGAATACAGATACATTTAAAGGTGCATTATGTAACTTTTTGGATGAGGATCTGTCACCTGCTTGTTTCTATGGATATGTATTGTTTTGCACAGTATGACATTAAACAGATCTATCTTACATTTATTCAATTACAGTTGGTTTTATAGCTCAAAAATACCCAGCAGAGTCGCCTCTCCACAGATTTGACCTGCAACTTTGTCTGGTTTGGTCTCCATGGAAATAAAAAGGTTTAATACCATACTGTGAAACATTCCAGACAAAGCAAAAAACAAAAGCATTTGATGGATCCTCCACCAGAAAAGTTACACAACGCAGCTTTAAGGATGGCTAGACATATTTAAAATATAGAGATGAATGAAGATTCCTATTTATGGCCCTAATAATACAATTTACTTTCTTGTTCTTTACTTTTAGACAGATTAGACACAGATTTATACAGATTATTACTTTTTTTGTTTAATCCCTTTGTTAATGCATCATCACGGAGGAATTTCGTGGTTGCAACTGTTTTAATATCACTAAGTAAATATTTAAAATTCTCAAGCATGAAGTGTTATACTGTACTGTATATCTACTACTGTTTATTTAGTTTCTACTAAAGTGCACATGAACACTTGTAGTTGACATCTTTTATCATGAAAAGATTTTCAAAAAGAAAGTGGTCACGCTTTCAATAATTCATTTAAAAAACACTCAAGCTGTGCATTATATTTTGGTTCTTTTTATTGCCAATCATCACATTATCCAGTCCTCCTCACCCACACTTTCCCAGTGCATTGCTCCTTCTCAGTCTACATTACAATTCAGTACACATCAGCAGCCGCACACAAGCCTTCTGAACGCTGTAGCCTCAGATTAGATAAAAGATGGTGAGAATACAAAAATATCTTTTGCATAAATGATGTGAAATGATGTGAATCCCCCCCCCAGGTCCTGTCTCGTGACTATACCATATTTACCCTTTGCTTCGAGTCCCTAATTTTTGTCAATCAAAATTAATGAATGCAAAAAGCAAAAAGTCCTATATTACACAAAATGGACTCTCGTGAGCTTTAAGCCATGTTAGAATGCTGTCATCTCAAAAACATACCCAGAGTTGTGTTTTGTTTCATTCACACGTTTGAGTAATCCTTTATTATAAGTCTGTGTACATCTACATACGTACAGCTCTAAATGCCCTCTCCCACCTTGTGATGTCATCTAGTGGTAGTTTTCAAGTTAACAGCTACATTTTATCTTTTGTTTAGTAGAGCCTGACAATTCTAGGGCTGAAATTATCCAAATGATTCTAGTGACAGTGTGTGGAGTTTAAAAACACACTGCATTACCACAGTGTTTTCTGTCTGAGAGAAGACCTCAGCCTAAATACGCAAGGCTTGTGTGTTAAACATGAGTGAATGAAACAAAACACAACTCCAAGTATGTTTTTGATGAGGACACAACATTGTAACAGATCAGAAAATAGCTTAATATGGGCCCTTTAAGGTATCCTGATTCATCAGTCGGTCTCACTTTGTAGAAACCATCTTACTTCACAGTGTTAGAATTCGTTCACTTGACGGTAGACGGGTACTTTTTATCATTTAACCAATCACTGCTATTTGATCGTGACGTATGTAATGCACTGCTAACGGGGCTAACTGGTATATTAAGCTTTTCCCAACTCCCGTAGGCACAAGGGCCAGTTGATAAAATTCACCAAACATTCTCTTTATTCTGGCTTTAAATCCTCGATCTCGGGAATCGTTTCCAACACTGAATATATGACTCTTGGCTGATTGGCTGGTGCCCGAACTTGCACTTCCGGGGTTTTTGCAAACTGTCTATTGTATGTTGATTCCTAACCTTGTTGAGAGAAATTAAATTAAGTGGAGGCACTAGATGGCGCCAGCCTGGCTACCTTTAAGGCAGTCTTTCCCAAACTTTTTTCTAGGGACCCATATTTTAAAAGTCACAAACCTTTGCGACCCCTGTCAGTAGAAATTATTCATAAATCACAAAATAAAGGTGGATTTGACCATTATTGAACATTAATGAGGATAATTTACTGTTGAGTGATCATGTCTCTCTGAACAATTAGTAGTAATCAAGTTTTAAACTATGAAAAACACTGATTAAAGGTTTCCATAAGTCACCTGTTTCGACATTAAATGTAGCCCATTTTATTTTATTTTCAGCATTCAACTGAACCAGCAATATTGGAACAAAATAGTCAATAAAATAATTACAAAAAGATTAGAAATTACACAAAACATGTCTTAATTTCAACATGTCAGAACTGTATATTGCAGACCTACATGCAGACTGTAACAAGTTAACCCAAAAAAAATCTCTTGCGACCCAGTCTTTGGAAACAGTGCTTTAAGGAATCGAAATCCTTGTATGTTTCCCTGTTGCTTCTCTGATCATTGAGGGTTTTGGATTGATGCTTGTTTTTTTGGGGGTTTTTTTCAGCTCTGAATGTGACACAAATGGATGCTCTCTTGAGGATGCATAATGGAAGATGGAATGATTTCATTGATTCCTTGCTGCAGGTAAGTAATTCCGGGAACATTCATGTAAAGAATTACAGACCAGTTAATTCAAGGGGAGGCTGTTTGCGATTCCCATGTGCACGTTTAGGTCATTTTCCTGGGATCCAGAATATACAGTACACGTTTGAGTCTGGTCATAGGTTAGATGAGTGTCAAATCGAAGTGACTGCTTAAAAAACATCAATAGGGACTGAAAAATAGTGCACATTTCTGTAGAATCAATAAGCGAAGAACTACACTTTTAAGGGGCCCATATTACACTATTTTCTGATCTATGTTATAATGTTGTTTCCTCATCACACACAGACCTGGAGTTGTGTTTTGTTTCTTTCACACATGTTTAACACACAAATCCTGCATATTTAGGCTGAGTTCTTCTTTCAAACAGAAAACCCCCGGTTCACCTTGTGATATCATGTGGTAATACAGGAAGTGCTCCACTGTGTTTAAACTCCAGACACCTTCACTTAAATCATTTGGATAATTTCAGCCCTGGAATTGCCAATCTGTACTGAACAAAAGGTAAAATATAGCTGTTAATTTTAAAACTATCGCAGCATGACATCACAAGGTGGAACAGAGCATTTTAAGCTTTGGAGATGTAGACAGACTAAAGCCAAATTTATGGTCATGCGTCAAATCGTCTGCGTCGCGTCGCCTTGAACCCGCTCCGCAGAATGTCTGCGTCGACCGACTTGCACCTCAGAAATTACTATGTGTCAAACTGACAATAAGGGCCATTTTTAAATCCTAGCCTCCTAGCATTGTGGCGGTGAATTACTACGCAGCGCATAGACCTCAACGCAGTTCCGTAAATCAAAAATGACAAGGCAACAAGGAAACGACAGCAGTGTACATTGAGTCGACGCAGAACTATAATTTCGCCTTAATAGTAAGGGATTACTCAAACATGTGAATGAAATGGAACACAACTCCAAGTATGTTTTTGAGGAGGTAACAACATTATAACATGGCTCACAAGTAGTACATTTTGGATAATATAGGACCTTTAAATCTGAGGTGAGTTAATAATTATAGTTGACCAATGAGCTCCTTCATTTCATGTAGGATGTAGGCCTGTCACAATAGCATGATATAGCTACAGAGATTCACTGCAATATATTAAAACTAATTTATGCCACTGACACTGAAAGTAGGATAATCCCAGTAAACTCATTTTTTTATATAGTGTATCTTTAAAAAGCCTGAGCTGCAATAAATAAATGAACAGAACAGAATGAACCAATAATTAGCCATAGCAGTTATTTATTCTACTCTCTACAGCTTAAATCTTACATTATATACATAAAAATTGCAAAAATCTCTCCACTATTGCAAAAAAATTTAACATACAATAATAAATACTGAGCCCCAAAATGTATAATTCCAGTTTTCATATATTGAACGATAAGTCAGTATTGTAATTATCATGACAGGCCTCGTTGGGCGGTACTGTCTAAATCTGGCTCAAGGGCGTTGGAGGCAGTGGAGACCAGACTAATTCCTCTTTATAAAAAGTACAGAGAGATGTCAGTCTGGACCTGCCACACAACTGAATATAGAAACATCTCAAAATGTTCTCAAAATAACATTGGTTTATTTTTCTTGCACATGTAAAATCAATAAAAAAATCTTTACAAAATGAAAACGAAAAGTAATGTTAAAGCTGCATTGTGTAACCTTCTGGTGGAGGTTCTGTCAGCTGTTTATTTCTGTGGATATGTCATTTCTCTGCCTGGAAAGTTCCACAGTATGACTTTAAACATCTCTGCCTTATATTTGTTCAGTTACAAGTGGTTTAATCACTCAAAAATACCTAGAAAAACAGGCATTCTGATTGTAAGCAGGGTCGCCTCTCCACAGATCTGACTTTTAACTCGCTCTAGTTTGGTCTTCATCAAGATAGACAGGTTTAACACCATACTGTGAAACATTCTAGACAAAGCAATAACATCTCCATGGAGAAAATCATTTGCACGACCCTTCATTAGAAAAGTTACACAATGTACCTTTAAATAATATGCCATTCTACACAGAATTGCATTGATATTAAGGTGTGTTTGTCTGTTTTAGATGGCCAATAAAATTCAGCATATGCAATTTTTAGAAACACGAGGTGCAAGGAAACCAGCAGGTGGTTTACATTTGTGCAAAAGTAACTATGTGACACTTTATGACTTTAATGAGTCATTTGGATTCAGTGTCCTCTATATTACCAAGAGGGGGGCGTGCTGCTACACCACATCCCTAAAAAGATATGGCAAAGTCCCAATCGGCTGATTAATTTATAGCCCTTCAAAAGAGACTCTACTCGGTTGTATATCGCAAAAACTAATGACTAGCTTCCTAAATTTCCTGTAATACTACATTATATATGAGGTCTGTGGTTGCCCAAATGTTTACACGTTCATTAAAATCTGTTTGAGTGACTTCTGGGAGTGGTTGAGGCCTGTGAAGAGTTGGAAAAGTGTGAGATAAACATGGATCTATTTTTTTATTTTGGCCAGAAGCACAGCAGTGAGTGAGATGATTATAGTGCTGCCGAGCATTCGCCTCATTCCCTACGGCCACAGCCCGATCCTCTATCTGTATGAAAGAAATAAAAGATTTATCGGAGGACGGCTCTCAGTCTTTCTGAAGCTACTGTGACTTTTCAAGAACCCCTTTCTTTTGGTATCGAGGGTCAGCATGTAATGGAGCTGTCAAGTGTCCTCTCAAGAGGATTCCCAGAGGAAGAGAAACTGAAGATTAAAAGAGTACAGGACATGGAGAGCTGACGGACAAAATGCCAGTCAATTTGGTTGTTTGTATCTACCAACAGTATAGATGTAAATATAACTCGAATATTGTAATATCGTATCGTCAAAAGTCTCACAATAATATCATTGGCCATCAAATTACAAGTCTCATTGTTATGGTGCAGCAATAGTTAAAAAACAAAGGGAACTACATAGACCATAATGCTTTGTCACAGTTTTGTTAGCCTTCACAAAATAACGCAATAAATATTGTACTGTGAAATGCATATCGAAAAGAAATCGTACATATTGAATGGTAAAGGTTATAGTAAAATATGATACTCAGCAGTTAAGGCAGTAGCTCAGTTGGTAGAGCATTTGTCCATTGACCCACAGATTGGCGGTGTGATTCCATCTTCGATAGACATAGACTGCCATTGCGTCCTTGGGCAAGACACTTAATCTATCTCACCCCTAATGTCTGCGTACACTGGTGTATAAATGTGTGTGTGAATGAGTGGTTCCTTGATGTAAAGCACTTGAAGCCTTGAAGGTGGAGAAGCGCTGTATACGAATGGGACCAAATGAGACCAGGTAATTGTAAAATATGACACTCAGCAGTTGTTCCCTTAGAATGAAATGCCCTATACTAAGATATATATACTAAGACACTTTGCCTCATTTTTTTAACATAATTTAGAGAAGCCAGCCCTGGATGTTTCTTTGGGGAGGTTTTCAAGGTATTTTCCATCGGGAGACACCCCAAAGAGGAATTAGGACTCAGGAAATATTATGGCTCTCCACTGTAAACACCTTGGGATGCCCCCTGGAGGAGCTTTGGGAAGTGCGTGTGGAATAATTCTAAACTGATCAAAATCAATGCCTGTTGTTACACTGACCTCGGAGCTCTGCGGGTGTGAGTCTGTGGAAAGAATAGACAATGAGTGAATGTGTGAATGCAATGCAATGCAACATCCAGTTCACAGTTATTATAAACTGGACCTTGCATTGTATTGCATTCACACATAATAACATTCGCATTGCTGCAACAGGACATTTAAAATATACAATTTGACTGGTTGCCTCCCTGTCCTGGATGTCCCAGTTCTTTTGATCTTTTGCTGCTGCTAAGAGTGCTGCTGTTTACCATATTTTGTGCACTCATATTACTATTGCTGTGTGCCAGTGTTTACATAGTGGATGTTAGAGGGTGAATGTGTTGCACTATTATGCACTTCTTCGACATACTATGCAGTTTCTTTGTGAGGCTCTAACGTAATTTTGTTTTGATTTTATATGACAATGACAATAAAGCAATTGAACTGAATTGAAAAATTGAAGATATGCTGTGTTTGCATACGGTGCAAGTAACATTAAAGATGCACTATGTAACTTTTCAGCTTGTGTTTCACCACCATGGGGATGCTATTGCTTTGCCTTTGATGTTCCCCACTATGGTATTAAACTTTATTTAGATGCATTTATTCAATTATGGGTGTTTTTATTGCTCATAAATACCTTTTAAACACATGCACTCTGAGTGCTGATTGATAAGTGGAGGCACCTCTTCACAGATCTCACCTGTAAATCAGCCTGTTGGTGTCTCCTGCTTGTGTCTATGGAGATGGATAAGTTTAATGCCATATATTGCTTTGATAATTACAGGAAAAGCAATGACATTTGTATGGAAACAAGCAACGGGCAGGTCCTCTTCCAGAACTTCTATAGTGCACCTTTAAGGCTCATTTATGCTCTGTGTTCTGCTTCTGTCTGTCTTCTTAATTGGTCTGTCTGTTATCTGAGCAGTGGAGCTGTACATGAGCTGACCACTGAGGACAGCAGTGAACACAGCTCTATAGTGGAGGCAAAAGTGACTAGAGCAAAATGCAAAACAAATAAATGTGTCAGTCACCTAATTTTCTTGACTCTTTTCCAACAGATGCGATCTGAAATCTACCATGAGCATCTCCATGTTTGTTTATTAATTTTTTTGCTTTTTAAAAAAATTCTCAAACTGACTTTTAGCACGCTCTGCTGGTGTTTTAAGAGAATGCAGCCTTGACATTAGAAATGTTTGGACTCCAAACTTTGGAGGTATAAATGCGGTGACGGTTACTATGCTTGGAACCCACAGATATATGAAAGTGGAGCATAAAAAAAGCCTTTAGACTGTCCTGGTTGATGGAGAAGAAGATGGATGGAATTTTTATAACTTTTTAACAATGAATACAGATCCACATTTCTTAACCTCTATCTTCCTGATATTTTCAACCCTGAATGCTGTAATTGATAAACTCCCAAAAATGAACATAGATTTTTGTCTCTTGCCCAACCCAAACTGGCGCACAGTTTAAGTTGGGTGATTGAAAAGGTCAGACAGGAAAAGGTCTATACTTCCCATGACTGACTGTTCCAGATAATTGCATCTTCTCTGTCCAGTTATGGCCTTTTTATGTAATGGAAAAGTGCTCTATATCAAAATAGCTGTTTCGTTTTTCAGTAGAAAGATCTTTGTTGCTCATTATACGTAATAGCAGCCCATGCATATTTAAATATGCAGAAAAGTAAACAATGGAAATGAAGCTACACCCAAGGAAATACTGACGGCAAGTGAAGATGGCCAGTGGACCGTTTGCCACTTCCCTTGACCTTCATCTTGTATTTCAGTAAAAGCTGTGTGCACTGTGAATGATTCTGAGCATCATAATAAATCTGCACCCATGCATGTGAAAATAGTGCTTCATTTAATATTTTTGTTCCTTATTATCCCTCACTGGCCTACCTAGAATCTCCCTGAAACTGTGAAACCAGGAAAAAGAAAAGAACCAGGACTACTCATTGGCTCGACGTTTTTGTAAACGATCATAATAACATTGAAGGTGATGTTGTATTATGTTGAATGTGTGAAACTGTTAACAAGAGGCAGGTATAGACTTCAAAAGTGAAATCAAAGAGAAGACTTGTAGAATAAGTACATGTGAACATCCAGGTTTAAATGAGGACTTTGATTTGGCTTGTTGTTTTTAATATATAAATATAATATGTATATTTTTCATTATTTATACTGTTAATTAGAGATTGGTCAATCTGTTGTTTTTTTCATAGCCATTGCCGATACTGATTGTTTAGAATCCAGGGAAACCGATGGTTGATGAGCTCTGCCGATATTAAAATTATTTTCAGCTAATGATGTAGTTTACATTTACTACAGACTTGACCCAAGCCCTTTTTTACCACAAACCTATAAGAGAGCTGTGTAGTATTTTTATCTTTTCATATTAAAGAGTTAAAATAAATCTTTGTGTCTATTTTTGGGGCAGCAGATTTACCAATAGAAAATATTGGCTTGTACTGGAGATTTAAGGCCAAAAGCAGTTATGCCAAAAAGCCAACCGATATGTCAGTCTATTTTTATTGTTATTAATTAATATAAACATTGGTATTTATATTAACATTATTATTATTATATCTTGTTACTTTTTTTGGCTTATACCATGTACTTGTCACACCTGCCTTTTTATAGTCCAAGTCCATGATACAATTTTTATGATTCTAATTAAGCCCTCATGAAGACTTTACTATACTTTTCCTTGACTTTTACTTTATCTGCCTGGATTTTTTCCCATCATTTGTTTGTCTAGCTGTCACGGCCAGTATATATATTTGCCTGACTTAAACCATATGCGAATGATGAATGTGAATGTGTACAGACTAAGTGAAGGCCTAATTGGCAGCAGTAATGGGGAGATGCATTGAAATGAGTGCTTAGTGTCTTTGTAGCTGTAGAGCATCTGAGGTCCATCTCATTTTCACACCTGTACGCCTTGTTAAAGATAGAGAACATCTTTATAGCTCGTCTGCCACTGTTTTTCATGCCTCACTGATCGTTTTCTGAACATGTGCGCTGCCACCAATCCAATTAATTTCATAAAATTATTTAAAAGGTTTTTTTTTAAGGGCACATGTCACTTTATTTTCTGATCCATTATAATGTTGTTTCCTCATTACAAACATACCTGCTGTTGTGTTTCATTTCATTCACACATTAACACATAAACCCCGCATATTTAGGCTGGGTTCTTGCCTCAAACAGAAAACATCTTCTTATCACTTGATTTCTCCACCATATTCCACACACATGTTTTCTTTATTTATTTTACCATGTGTGACCCAGATGAACCTGCTGATGTCTACTCTGTCATCACAGTTCGTTTGGAAAAAACAAGTTTACTTGGTTCCCATTGGGAACCAACATTATTTTTTTTCTTGGTGGCCTGTAATCCATTAGTCAGTTAATCAGTCAGGTGTCTTAGTCGACCAAAACTTTTATTGATGAATTATTTTATTTAGAGTTTAAGAATTTATATCTGTGGGTGAACTATTAAAAAAATAAATAATAAAATAATACTGCAGAGACTGAGAGTGGCATATAATGATGCTCTTAGAAGGGCCCAGATGCACTAGTGCCAGTGACTTGTTTATATTCTCAGAAAGCTATTTTAAGAATTGTTATGTAAAAATGTATGTGTCATTTGAACATGTCGGAAAATGTGGTAATTTTATTGTTGACTAATATTGTACTGAAAAAATCTATTTATCTGTCTATCTATATGGGACAACAGCGGTGTATGGTGTGAGTTAACTCATGATTTTACATATAAATGGACTATTTCCTAGTACATTTCTGTTTATGGTAAATAGTTTATTTAGTTGACCTACGTGCAGTTGTAATCTTGTGAGTGCAGTCAGATACCCTGTCAAATCATAAAAGTTTTAAGAGATTTTTGTACACCCTTTTTTAGTCAACCAATCAACTCGGTTTCTTTCATTGACTACATTACAGAACTTTTTTGGTGATTTGAATTTCTTTTAACAGGATATATAAAAAAATCCTCATTTAATACCAAAGTAAAGAAGTAAAGTGTGTAATTGTTAGAGCATTTTCCCACCATACAAAAGGTTGGCAGTTCAGTCCCTGTTCCCTCAGCCCATAGTGTTATTATGGGAACGGCACTTAACCTTGATAGCTTATGAATGCGACATGTGGGCTTATGTTGTCAGACCAAAGTGTGACATTCTACTGGAGCCTGGACAGCCCCCACAGAAGTATAGTCTCTGTTCAGAACTGCAGCACATTTGGTCAAGTGAGCAAGGCCCTATTCACATAATATATTCACATAATCATATTCGTCCACATTGTCTAACATGTGTAAACGGTACAGACTCAATGCAATCAATCAAAATCAATACAGACCCCCCAGTGGTTGTGTTATGTTGAAATCAGTGGAAGCTGTTTATTCTGTAGCTGTACCTGTGGGCGTTCTGTTATTGTTAAATACTTGGGCAGTCTGGCCAGGTTCTCTGACATCTGTGGAGAAATAATTTATCCATTTTATTTTCTATTTTAACTTTAAATTAGGAAGGATCTGGAAGGGATTTGTGGAAAAAACAAACAATGCATGTGTTAAAACCTTGGGAATATATTCTGTGAGCTGGAGACATTTGTCACAGCGAGGGACAGGAGGACACTGGATAATCTTCTTTACATCATGGACACTCCTGCACACCAATTGCACCAGACTATAGAGGGACAGAGGAGCTCATTCTCCAACATTCTCCTACAGCTCCACTCAAACAGTGAGAGATACAGGACTACATTTATACCATACTCCATACAAGTACAGCAACTCACCCTTATGTAACAGATAACCGTATGTTATGTCAATCCTTATATCATTTTCTCTTACGACCTCTTGTATATAGCTGAGATGTTTTTATTACTTATTTTCTATTTTATTTTTTACTTGTACATTCACATTTATATAATTATGTCTTATTTGACACCAGTCTCTTCCTATCTTTTTTTCTATTTATTTAGAATTTATTATTACCATTTATATTGATGCTCTTTGTAATAATATTTTTTTGTGAAATGTGAGCTACTGTGTCCAAATCATTTCCCTTGTGGATCTATAAAGTTTGTCTAAGTTTAGGTCTAGCCTTCTGTTCACCAGATTGTAGATAAGTCTGCTGATGTCAAAGTATAGGAGCCTCACTTATCTAAAAACAGCAATATCTGATGACATTATTTTGATAGCTGAAGAGGTATGGGCTCGAGTAGTATGACAATAATACCATGTAAATTCAAGTTTCCAGCCATCTGCCAGAGCTCATGTACAAATGACAAAAAAACTAAATGTTTCTGTGTTTTTTATGTTTCTTTCTTCTATTAGAAACCTATAACTTTCCCTTACGTTACGCATATATAAGCAGAACATGTGTCTATTTCACAGTATGTTCCATACTGTTGTAGAACAGTATATGGAACATGGTATAAATGTAGTCTTTTATCTTTCACTGTGGGAACAGAGCTGAGTGTGTGTGAGATGTGCCGTAGTGTCCATGATGGAAAGCAGTTTGTCCAGTGTCCTCCTGACATTGATCACCTGTCTGTGCAGATCAGTTTCTCCTGCAGAGCTCTGTCTTTTGTCCTGTAGTTTTCATTGCTCATGTTAGAATTGCTTCAGTCACTCCACATCGCTCCTCTGAGGCTGGTGAAATTTTGTACTGAAGACAAACATGACCCCCTGCCCTTGTAGTATTGTCCTCTGGGGCCATTCTAAGAAGGACACTTCACAGAATGATTTAAGCCTTGTATATAACTCTAAATGAGACTACAACCGCTTCCTCCACAAATCCATCCAATCTATCCTGGCCTCCATATTATAATTGTGCTACAGCACATATTGACCTCACCAACTCCCTGGCTGGCTATTAGAAATCTATAATGTTACTTTACATTAAGAGGGTCTGTTTTTGAATGCAAATTTTTTGCATGAATGTTATTTTTACATAAACTTTTGCAAATATTGGCCCATGTTATGATTTGTCCCATTTATCTATGACACATTTTCTGCTTGTATTTAGACTTGGGTGTCTTCAGTGTATATAACATTTTTTACACAGTTAAGGGAATTGGACATAATAACTAAAAAATATTAACACATTTATTGTATAATAAAGAGTTGGTCTAGGGCAATATGATTTTAAAATCATATGCTATTTTGGTGATCTTGTCAATCCTTGATTCGCTAATTGAGTTTAATGCTGCTCTAAGGCATTTTGCCATATTCTCTCCTTTCTATGAAAATAAAAATCATCATCTAGACTCTAAAAGAACTGATAAATTGTGGCAAATTGTAGACAAAACATTCAACATTCATTTGGATCTCAGTTTTAATGTGCCAAATTCCAAATGAGATCATAGGTTCAGGAATCACAGCTCTTTGTTATGAAGGTCATGGCATGATTTCAGAGGGGTAAAAATGTAATTGGACGGAAGTAAAAGAGATGAAACCGCTGCACCAGTGAGGAAGACACCCAGTCCCTACAAAATTTATTGACAGTTATATTTTCTCCAGTGATGAAAATGAACATTTTAGATAATGGAAACTTATAGGACTTTTGTGCATTTACTCGAGTCCCTGAAATGAGGCAAAAGACCTGAAAAAAAAAATACCCCCCAAAAGGTTATTTTTAACACTGCATAATTATGTGATTACTCACTGGTTTTTACTGCATATTTTCTATGGTTTATTTTCTTTTTACAATTCCATTTTATCCCCCGAAAAATGTTTTGAATGCCCTCAAAGTGTCAGCACGTCAAGTGTACATCTGTCACAGGGTAAGGAAGTGCAAGATAAAAATGGCAGCTTTGACACAAAGTTATCTCTTTCATAACTGTAACGTGTGTCTATTTTACAGTATGTTCCGTACTGTTGCAGAACAGTATGTAGAACATGGTATTAATGAAGTCCTTTATCGTTCACTGTGGAAGTGGAGCTGTCGGAGTCTAAGCTTCTCTCCTCTAATGTGCTTTGGAGTGTGTGAAATGTGCCATAGTGTCCTTAACGGAGAGCAGTTTGTCCAGTGTCCTCCTGACATCGATCACCTGTCTGTGCAGATCAGTTTCTCCTGCAGCTCTGTCTTTTGTCCTGTAGTTTTCATTGCTGGTGTTAGAATTGCTTCAGTCACTCCACATCGCTCCTCTGAGGCTGGTGAAATTTTGTACTGAAGACAAAAATGACCTCCTGCCCCTGTAGCAGTGTCCTTTGGGGTCATTTTAAGAAGGACACTTCACAGAATGACTTAACCTTTTTATATATCTCTAAAACCTCCTCAACCCATCCATCTAATCTATCCTGACCTCCATATTATTATTATTGTACTTCATATCGACCTCATCAACTCCCTGACTCTCACTCAATACCCCGTGTTTATGTGAAATCTATACATATGCCACAGTTCGTAGTGTCTAGTTCAGGGGCCTTGGTCAATACGCTAAGGTCAACAGGTGGGATGGGTTATTGATTTCTGGGTTGCAATCTAGGATATTTATCGATCCCCCATTTGGAGCTCACAGCCTGGTCAGAGGAAAGAGACAGTGTAGGTTTGCAAAGTGAATACAGTGAGGACACACTACTGTTAGTCATGCATCAGTACATCTGTTTTAACTTGTTCAATGAATATTAAGTCAAACAGCTTGTAAAGTTTTGATGTCAATATGTTTATGGATCGGACACACGTGCACTTTGTTTTGTCTTATTTTATATTTATTTAAAGGAAATAAATGCTTTTTAAGTCTCTGCACTGGTATCTGTTGCACATAGCTATAGTATCTGAATCAGTATCAGAACTAAAAATGCTGGATCAGTGAGTCCCTAAAAAATACCATTATTGTTTACTATAGTTTGATTTGCTGTTACTGAGAGCAAAGTGGCTGTGTAAAATAAAATTAAACAATTATTATAACACTATTTTGTTTCAGAACTGTAATGTACTAATTTTGTTCAGATTAGTTTTGCTTTCACTTGTCTGTTGAAGTCTGTTGAATGTAGTTAATATTTGTTGATGTTTGTATCATCTGACAAGGCTCTCTGGGTGTGTTGGCTCAGTACAAACAGATTGTAGAAGATGTTTGTCCTTGAGTTTGGCTGTATCCTGTTTTTTATAGATTTTAGTTTAATCATTCAGAAGAACCATGTTAGGGTGTCAGTCACGTCTTACAGTTTTTTTCTCTTTTCAGAATGGTTCCTTTATCTCCTCGCTGCTAACAACGAAAATGAATTGTAAGTGTTTATCTCTTATATGTACCATAATATAATTTCTCAAATGTTAAAGAACTCATATTAAAGACTCTTCTGTAGTAGAATAATATTTCTACATGTATGTGTTCTTCAACCATGTTATGTTTTCAGATCATTCCAGTGCTCACATTATAGCTAAACAAACTTGTCCTCCATCTGCTAGTGATAGCAGCCAGCAGGTGGAGTTTTTGGCCCTCTGCGTGTATAAGTTTCATTAGAAAATTAAATCCCAAACTCTCAGCAGTATAAATGTAGTTTTATTTAAATTTAGTATAATGCATAGTAGGACCTTTTAACAAAAATACTCATGCCATTTTCAATATACCCAAAGACACTTTACAGTATATTATTCATTCACTCCACACTTGGTGGTGGTAAGATACTATTGTTGCCACAGCTGCTCTGGGGCAGGTTCATTGAAGCGAGGCTTCCAATCTGTGCCATCTGCCCCTCTGACCACTACCATCACTCACGCTCACACCGCTTTCATATTAGGCAATGTGTCTTGCCAAAAGACACAGCGACAGTTTTAGCTACTGGCGCCCCAGTGTGTCTGTAAACATAGACCTATGTCTGTCTACATACATTTTCAGTGGATTGCATTATGACTTAATAAAGTTCCAGCCTTCCCACGTAGGCATAAAGTAAAAAGCTACAATTTCTAAAAATGTGTTCCAAAATCTGATATGCTTCTGTGGTGTTCAAAGGCAAAAGCTCTAGTCTGTGTCCTTTGTAAAAAGGACTACAGACTACAAAGGACTACAAAAGCAAATTCTCATCCTGTTGGCCCTCGAACCTTTGGCCTTTTAAAGCTGAAGTGTATGGAGGGCCTCAGCTTCATCATTTACTGTAGAGATAGACCAATTGATCTATTCTTTGCAAATCAGCTATCAGTCTTAAAGGAGCACTATGTAACTTTTTGGTTACTTATTACTTGGTCACTTGCTTGTTTCAATGGATACATTGCTCTCTCTGTATGTTATTGCTTGTCTGGAATATTCCACAGTATGAAATTAAATAGTTCCTTACATTTATTCAGTTGCAGTTGGTTTTATAGCTCAAAAATGGAATAGGCATTCTGACTGTGAGCCGGGTTGTCTCTCCATAGATTTGATCTGGAACATGGTCTGATTTGGTCTTCATGAAGATAGAAATATTTTAATACCATACTGTGAAACATTCCAGACAAGCAATAACATCTTCATCGAGAAAAGCATTTGAAGGAGGTTTGAAGTTACACAATGTTCCTTGAAATTACAGAATTTAGGAAAAGTAATCAAAATCACCCTTACATATCAGCCCAAAATATCAGCAGATTTTATTGGCCCCTGGATTCTAAATAATCAATATCAGAATCATCCATGAAAAAGCCCATATTGGTCAATTTGTAATTTACTCTTTGATCCATTTCCAGGACAACCATGACCAGTGAAGTGACATCATGACTTCTCTGAACCAGTCTGAAGATTCACCACCCGCTCCCTCCTTCTCTCTCTCCTTGGCGGAAAACAATGTATCCGTTTTTGTTTCTAATGACCCCTTTTTATCCAACACTGCGTCCTTGGTCACCTCGCCGAACTGCACCGTCCCCCCATCACTGTCCTCTCCTCCGTACAACTTCTACGCTGTGCTGCTGGTTCTTCTCATCTTCTGCGTGGTCTTTGGGAACGTGCTGGTGTGCGTGGCTGTGTCAAGGGAGCGGGCTCTACAGACCACCACCAACTACCTGATCGTCTCTCTGGCTGTTTCTGACCTGCTGCTGGCCATCCTGGTTATGCCATGGGGTGTCTACCTAGAGGTTTGTATGTGAAAATGATTGTGTTCCTATTCTGCTCCATGTTAACATTTTTAGGGCTGGGTGATATGCTGATATAAATGTAATCAGGATGTCGTGCTTGTGATGTCTTGTGATGAAGTGGTAGTTTTCAAGTTAACAGCTGCCTTTTACCTATTTATTTAGTAGAGATTGGCAATTCCAGGGCTAAAATCATATAGATGATTCTAGTGAATGTGTATGGAGCTTAAAAACAACTTTCAGAGATCAGTTTTGCCATCACGGTAACGTTAACAGCAACTAGCATGCAAATGTGCACTTCCTGATTATCGGACTAAGCACTAATCAGTAATTGTTGATTCATGTATATTTGAGTGATCCTGTTTTTGCATGCATTTGAGGCTTGGTTGCTAAAAACATTTAAATGTTAAAAAAAATAATAATTCTAAAAAAGCATACCTAAAATATAAATCATAAAAATCTAAATTATAAAAATATTTTTTAAAAAGGCATGTTACCATAAAAACTTTTTTTTTTTTTTTTTTTAATCAAGCGTGTCTTACTCAAAATTGACTCTAGTGAGCTTTAAGATGTTACTTCCTCAAAAATGTACCTGGAGCTGTGTTTTCTTTCACTCACATGTATTTGAGTAACTTTTATTATTAGTCTATTTCCATCACCAAAACTCAAAATGCTCTTTTCCATCTTGTGATGTCATGAAGTGGCAGTTTCCAAGATAACAGCTGCCTTTTACCTATTTATTTAGTAGAGATTGGCAATTCTAGGGCTGAAATCATATAGATGATTCTAGTGAAGGTGTATGGAGTTTAAAAACACAGTGAAGCACTTCCTATATCACCACATGACATCACAAGGTGGAACAGAGTGTTTTCCGCTTGAGAGGAGAACTCAGCCTAAATATGCAGGGTTCGTGTGTGTGAGTTTGTTAAGACTAGGGAGTTACAAATTATTTTTATTTAAATAATTTTATCTCATTGAATTTGTGCAGTATAAATGTCACTTACTCCTGATATTTTGTCTTTAAACAGTCAGTACACAGCTTGTACTTTGAGGCCACATTGCTACAGCACCAAAGGAAATATTTGTTCTTTCTATAGTAAGTTCGATTGAAGCTGCATTATACTGGTCCTCCTCTAATTACTAATGATGACACATTCAACTGATTTTTTTTTTCTTTATGTCCTTGCTGACTGATTAGGAGAATACATTATGTACTTAAGAAAAAACTACACAACCTAAATTGGCCCGCAGTGATAAAAAGACCTTTGTCGCTCTGAAGTGTTCCTTCTCTGATAATTTGTCATTTCCGCAATAGTACAGACTTTAATAATAATTGCTAAACCACATGCTTTTAAAGAGAGATGACTGTGGACTTCTCATTTAAAAAGACTCAAGCTGATCGGGGATAATTAGAAACAGCGGAATCTTGATCTTGATTAAAATGTGATGAAGTGATTGCACAGCCGTACATGAAATAGAACATAGAGATAACGTATTCTACTCTGGCTGTAACTTATTTATAATTTCAGCTCTATTTCTCACTTATATCCCTACATTAACGGTGCTGTGTAACTTTTCTGGTCGGTTTCTTGTTTGTTTCCATGGGCATTTTATTACTCAAAAATAACTTTTTGAAAAACATGCATTCTTGCTTTAAGCAGACTTGCCTTCCACAAATCTGACTTGTAACTTGTGTCCATGGGGATAGTACAATACAAGCATGTAGTAGAAAAGTTAAGAGGTAATAATGTTCTAACATGGTTTAAAACTCAGAAGACTCAATTTCTCCTAATATAGGACCATTAATTTACAAATAAATTGGGCCTAGTAGGGTGTATAAGTATTCATATCATGTGTGTTTTTGTGTAGGTGGTGGGAGAGTGGCGCTTCAGCCTCATTCACTGTGACATCCTGCTCACTCTGGACGTGATGATGTGCACGGCCAGCATCCTCAACCTGTGTGCCATCAGCATTGACAGGTGAGTTAAAGACATATCTACAGCAAGACTTATGTTTTCACCATAGACTGTATAAAGAAGTGGACTAAGGGAGTGTGACGTCACCTGTAGCATTCAGCTCCAGTCAAATGAAGCGCACCAGGCCAGCTTCATTAGGAGCAAATTTGGATTCAGGTAGAGTGGATTAATATAAACATTTTAAAACCAAAATAACGAGGCTCACTGCAGCAGTTACAGAGAGAGGGCCCTCAATTTCTCAATGTAAAATCAATTGGAAAACAGCCGGAAGCTACCTATGTCCGTTTATGTGGTGTATGGTTTTCGCACACTGCTGGGCTTATTTGTATTTTAATTTCCTATATGTTGGATAAGGTTAGGTAACGCCAGAGTAAGCACGTCATAGCAAATTTTGATGCATGACAATGTTGATGTTGCTACAGAGATGTACTACATTAAACAGTAATACTAAAACTACTGTATGCAACTGACACAAAAACAATGAAGCAGGGTTATCCCAGTAAACAAATGTATATACAGTTACATTAAGAGTTTTTTTTGTTTTTTTAAAGACCATGGTTCTCTCTCATCCACCTACTTCAAAAGGTTCCATATATTACAAGTACAAGCTGTAACACATAATATAAATCCATTGACATTACACGGCCAGAGATGTGTGTGTCAGTCTTTAACTGCAAGTGTCTTGACTCTTGTCCTTGTCCTTTTAAATAAGTTCTATGTTTATATATTCGGACCCGAGCTCTAAGATTAATCTCTGTCTGAGGAGACAAATAAAGACACCTTAACTTTACCGACAAGGCTCAAATTACCCTTTTATTCCTGTTACAAATGAAAGATAAACCCAAGCAAGGACAAGAGTTCATAATAATCAGTCCATTAAAGTAATACAAAGTGAAACACTACATAAAATACAGAACACTGCAAATAATACCTCTCCTATCAACCAAAGGGAAATAGGCAGTTAGTTACATCCATAGACTATATGTAGAAATGGACATAATGAATCCGTTAGCCGCCGCGTTTCAGATAAGGAGTAAAAAAATGCAGGAGCCTCTGGCTTCTTCTCACTCTGTCTCCAATTGACTTACATTGGAATATTGTCACCCCTCTCTCTGTAACTGCTGCAGTGAGCCTCATTTTGGTCTTAAAATGTATTTATTAATTCACTCTACATGATCCTGGTGCTTTTATTTCAATTTTGTCCATTCAAAAGATCCTATTCCTAATATAGGCCTGGCTCCAAATGTATTCCTTGAACACTGTGAGTGACGTCACACTCGCTCAGTCTACTTCTTCATACAGTCTATGGTCCCATCAAAGGAAATTCTTATAAAAACAAAACTCACAATTAATTTGAATATTTCACTAAGGCTGTGTTCAGACTGTAGACTGAAGTGACCCAAATCCGATTTTTTGGCTTCTATGTGACCTGTATCCGATCTTTTAATGACAGTCTGAACGACACAGATCAGATTTTTTCAAATGCGACCCAGGCCACTTGATATGTGGTCCTGAAACCGATCTCCACCGATCTTTTGACATACAACTTCAGTCTGAACGGCCAAAGCGCATTCATCCCACCTACACATTATCAACAAGCCACAAAGGTCACTATTCTGCGCTGAAGTCAGCGAAAATTGTTAATGAACTCAGTGTCACTGAAGTGAAGCACATCACCACTCACCACTCTTGGCTACGTCTCCACATCCACACGTTCCTTTCAATGGATGTCGCTGCCGGTGTCCAACAAAAAGCCACGGCCAAAAACCTCGTCCTTCTCAATCTCCTCCTTAAAACAAGTAAGTTGTACATGTTCTGGCTTCGATACGAGAGGAACTTTAAAATCGCCAGATGCTCAATGCTCGCGTCCATGTTTGGACAACTTCCTTAAACACAGAGCACACTCGCTGCGGTTGACGTCATTGTGTCCTCCAGTGCACATGCGGGACACTTTTGGGCCATTTAACGTTCACACAGGGGATCGCCTACAAGTCGCATTTAATTGGAAATGTGAACGACCTCGCAAAAACATCGGATTTCACAAAAAAATCGTAATTGAACGTTAAGCCCTGCAGTCTGAACATAGCCCAATACACTAGAGCTGGATTCCTCAGTGTACTAGTATCATTACATGTCCAGAGACAGACTTAATTTCCAAAATCAATTAAAAAATAAAATAAAATTATGACACAGAGCACATATATTGACACTGTGGAGCTGATGTCATCAACATTCTCAGCGGGTGTGATGTTAACTGTAGGTTTGGATTCCAGTTTCAGTCATTCTCACCATTTTCAATATTTCCTGAATGTAAACTATACAGACGTGTAAGAATTGCTATGTTATACAAAAACTATAGGCAAATGTATCTTTGTTATAATGTTGTTCCCTCATCATAAGTATATCTGGAGGTGTGGTTTGTTTCATTCACGCATGTTTAACACACAAATCCTATATATTTTGGCCAAGTAGTTACTTATCTCAGAATGAAGAGTTGTTAAACTCCATACACTTGCACTAGAATTATTTGGATAATTTCAGCCCTGAATTTGCCAATTTCTACTGAACTAAAGGTAAGGAGCTGTTAACTTGAAAACTACTGCTTTATGCTCTGTTTCACCTTGTGATGTCATCAAGCGGTAGTTTTCAAGTTACAGCTACCATTTAACTTTTGTTTAGTAAAGGTTGGTAATTCCAGGGCTAAAATTATCCAAATCATTATAATGAAGGTGTATGGAGTTTAAAGACACAATGGAGCACTTCCTGTTTTACCACACGGTTTGTGTGTTAAAGATGTGTGAAAGAAACAAAACACAACTCCAGATCTGTTTGTGACGAGGAAACAACATTATAACATAGATCAGAAAATCGTGTAATATGGACCCTTTAATATACAAATGATCTTGTACCATGCTTTTTACCCTGGAGAAGGTTCTTTCATAAAACTTTGTATAATATACTCCTTAAAGTCACTTCTTGAAGTCACACAGTACCACCACAAACTACTACAAAGCGTTGTACTTAGTTTAAAATGCACAGACGTGGTAAAGGGATCAAAATAGTGACAGTGCATTAATGAGTGTGTATAATCAAAGGAGTGTGTTGGCTTCTTGTTGAAAGAGCTTATGTGTCTGTTTGCAGTGGTACCACTAGAAAAATATGATCGATTGAGTTGCTTTTTACACAAATCTTCATTATTAGATCTCAAAGTCAGGCCAAAATACTTTTACTTTTTACTCTTTAAGTATATTTTAAACAGGCACTTTAATACATTTACTTAAGTAGATTTCTTCATGTGATTTTCTACATGAAGGCCAAACCAGACCAAGTTACAGGTCAGATCTGTGGGGAGGCAAAACCGCTCACAGTCAGAAATGCAATTATTCTATATTGAGCTATAAAACCACCTGTGATTGAATAAATGTAAGGTAGAGCTGTTTAATGTCATACTGTAGAACATTCCAGGCAGAGTAATAATATCTCCATGGAGAAGAGCATTTGACGGACCCTCCACCAGTAATGTTACACAATGCACCTTTAGGTAACAACATTGAGTACTTTTTCCACCACTGTATTTTGTATTGTATTGTCACAGATACACAGCAGTAGCCATGCCGCTCCTCTATAACACTCGCTACAGCTCCAGGAGGAGGGTCGCTGTGATGATTGCTGTCGTGTGGTTTCTCTCTTTTGCCATCTCCTGCCCTTTGCTGTTTGGACTCAACAACACAGGTAAAATCCACCACATCATCCCAGCACTATTTTTTAAAAGTTCTATATTCTGCTTTTATCTTTGGTTCAGAAGAGATTGCAATTCAAGGGCTGAAATTATCCAAATGATTCTAATGAGTGTATTTGGACTTTAAAAACAGTGGAGCACTTCCTGTAGCCTGTTACCACATGATATAAGACTGTTTAAGAGAAGAACTCAGCCTAAATATGCAGGGTTTGTGTGTTAAACATGTGCGAATGAAACAAAACACAACTCCACGTATGTGTGTGATGAGAAACAACATCATAACACAGATCCAAAAATTGCGTAATATGGGCTCTTTAAGTTTTAAAGAAGCTGTTCTCAAAAAATATTACAGACACTAGTCACTTTGCATTATTTGGCACTCGCAACTGTGTTTGTAAACCGACCATCTGTTTTGAAGTTTAACAATCAAACTATGATAAGACCCCAAACAAACACCAAATGTCACAATAAATGAGGCTTCTGTTAAAAAAACAACAACACATTTGCATGTTCAGTTTTTTAAAGTGGTGATTTCCAGCTGTTCAATCTGGACACAGCTGTTCAATCAGGGCAGTGTGGAAAATGTTTTAATGTTTACTTACTACATAAACTGCATACAACTGTGAATTTTCATAAAGTACAAATGTGAATTATCATAAAGTACTATACATCTATCACCAATTGCAGTTGAAGTAAGAGTTAAATATACACGGATTACTGAGCAGAGTGTGTAGAGTAAATGAATAATGGCCCATAGTTTGAGAGACTGAATGGAGCTCAGCAGTGACCACTCTCTCCAGTTCTGAAAGTCCATTTTTCATTCATTTATCCCATAGACTTTTCAAAAAATTCAAATATTAAGAGTTCAAAGAAGCTAAGCAGCTACATGCTAACTAATATCCATAATGCACTTGTTTTAAAGATGCACCGTGTAACTTTTCTGGTGGAGGGTCCGTCACCTGCTTTTCTCCATGGAGTTGTTGCCGGGAATGTCCCACAGTATGGCATTACTCTTATTTATCTCTATGGGGACAGCAGGTGACGCCAAATGGCTAAGTTACATATCAGATTTGTGGAGAGGCGAGCACACTCACAGTAAGAATGCAAGTTTTTAGGTCAATAAAAACCCACGTTATTGAGTAAATTCAAGATGGATACATTTAATGCTATACCAGACAAATCAATATAATTTCCATGGAGACAAGCAAGAGGAAGACCCTAAAGCAGAAAAGTTACAGAGTGTACCTTTAAATCTGAAAATACTGTTTAAAACACAAGACTCTGTTAAATGTTTTAATAAAGTCTCAAAAACAGGTTTTACATAAATTATTTGTCTTGTGGACATTAGTTAACAAGTAGCAGATTAGCCCCAAGCAAACTTTCGAATTTTTAACACTAATTTCTTTCTGAATCTGTATGAGAAAAATTTATGAGGAATTTAGTTCTGGAACTGGGTGGTGGGTGGTCATTGTTCAGCTCCATTGCTTTTTAAAATGGTAAATAATTCCTTGTAAATAATCCACGAACCCCATTTGGCATTCAGAAAAAAGGTCTGTGCTGATCCAAATATCAGTTTAGTTAAGACTGGATGCAAGCAATAATTTAATTTGCACACAGTGAAAGGAAGTCTGATCCGAAAACAGAAGGATTCTATCAGAGTCATCAGTGATGGGAAGAATACTTTGAAAATATATTTAGTTACTGAATATTGAATACCTGCATTAAAATCTATTTCATAACATATTCTGATACAGGGGCCAATCAGAGTACTGTATTCTGAATACTCTGAATACTTTCACGCATTTAAATTACAGTGTCAAGACATGACATAAGATTAAAACAACTTTAAATTTACAGTATTTCATTAGTTCTGAATATATTTGTCACTGATCATGAAAGGAAAAATCACCCAAGAGCAGTTTTTTATAATTGTTTTTTGTTTTTGTTTTCACGAGTTAGGCGTAGTTTGAAGCCTAAATTATGGATCAAGTACCATCATGTATACCTTTGATTTTAGAAAAGTAACTGTCTAAGTCTAAGTGTATTCTGAACACCACCAAATGAAGAAGTCTACCAGAATAAAGTTACTCAAAATTATTACAAAATATACAAAATACAAAAAAGTGCTCAGAATACATATTTTCGGTGCATACATTCAGTTACCGTACTTCTAGTTGACACATTTCACATAAAATGACTCACCTTATTCAATGACGTAAACACAGTGCACGAGGACAGGTATCATCACAGAGCAGCTACAGATTCTGCGAGCCAGACTTCAAGGAAAAAAAGAATCTAATATAAGTGCATTGTTGTGTTTTTCAAAAGGCAAGTTTATTTATATAGCACAAGTCGTACACAAAGTCATTTGAAATGCTTTACAGAATAATTTTAAGAGATTAAAATCAAAACACAAACAAATCAAAACATAAATGATCGTGATGAAATGAACATTAAAGGTGCACTGTGTAACTTTTCTGATGCAGGGTCCGTCAACTTCTTGTTTCTATGGATATGTCATTGCTTACATTTATTCAACTACAGATGGTTTTATAGCTCCAGATTAAAAAACAGGCAAAAAAAAAAAACTGACTGTGAGCAGGGTCGCCTCTCCACAGATCTGACCTGTAACTTGTTTTAGTTTGGTCTTAGATAGAAAGGTGTAATGCCATACTGTGAAATATTCCAGATAAAGCAATAACATCTCCATGGAGAAAAGCATTTGATGAACATTCCACCAGAAAAATTACACAATGCACCTTTAAAACTGAAGAGAGAAGAGTGCAGAATAAAAAACCTTTCTGTTATATGCACAAAAGGCAATATTTCAAGGACCAGTGCTCAGTCTACATGTTGTCTGTTGTATTTACGTTTCCTACTTAGTTAGTAGTTCTTTTTCTTTTAGCCAGTCGAGATGGTTCAACGTGCAGCTTTGCAGACCCAGCCTTTGTCGTTTACTCTTCTGTCGCCTCCTTTTACGTTCCCTTCATCGTGACGCTGTTGGTGTACGCTCAGATCTGTGTAGTCCTGCGTAAACGTGGGCGCCGCACTGCTCCTCCGCGCAGACACGGCCTCCACACAGCAGGGGGCACCGAGGGGGCAGAGACACACAGGCATCGGAAGGTACAGTATCATAAGCTTTAGTTAAAAATAGAAAAGCTAAGCATTAAATATCAGTGGTGGAGAGTAATGAAGTGAAATGGAAAAGTAATGTATGTAGGTATTCATTTACATATCTGTACTTCACTTAAAGGTCCTGTATTACTCAAAATTAAATCTTGTGAGCTTTAAGCCATGTTGTAATGCTGTTTTCCTCATCAAAAACATATTGTTTTGCTTCATTCCCACATGTTTGAATAATCCTGATTTATTAGGCTGTCTGCATCTCCAAAGCTCAACAGTAAACAGTAGTTTTCGAATTAACTAAAAGTAAAAGGTAGCTGTTTAGTAGAGAATGGCAAGGGCTGAAATTATCCAGATGATTCTAGTGAAGGTGTATGAACTTGAAAAACATAGAGAAGCACTCCCTATATTACCACATGACATCAAAAGGTGGAATAGAGTGTTTTCTGTTTGAGAGAATAACTAAATATAAAAATAAATAGGATTTGTGTGTTAAAGATGTGCGAATGAAACAAAACAGAACTCCGTGGGTTTTTTTTTTTTATGAGGAAACAAAATTATAACATAAATCACTAAATAGTGTAATATTGGCCCTTTAGTACATCTTCTAAATGTCTCCTATTTCAGAACAAATGTACACAGCCAGAAGATGTGAAGCTCTGTACTTTGATCCTCAGACCATCGACAGCTGCACCTCCAAGAAAAAAAGTTGTGAGTTTTCAAACTTCGTTGAATCTTTAATGATTTTAGATATTACGTGTAGAGTTCAAAATAGTGCAATACTAATTTGACATTGACAAGATTTCATATGCACACAGTGATGGGAAGAATACTTTGAAAATGTATTTATTTACAGAATACTGAATACCCAAATTAAAATGTATTTTGTAATGTATTCGGACACATGGTTCAATTGGAGTATTGTATTCTGAGTACTTAGAAGATGTTTTTCAATTATTAATCATTTACTTGAGAAGGAAAAATCAAGAAGCCTAATTTACGTGATCAAATACTGCCAAGTATTCCTTTGAGTTTAGAAAAGTAATTGTACTCTGAATACCAACAAATAACATGACTGAAGTCATAGCAGAAATAACAACAACATAAAATAAAAATGAAAAAGTAACTCCTACCTGAATACAGTTACTCAAAATATTCTGATAATGTATTCTCGGTACATGTATTCACTTACTTCCCAACACTGTGTGCACATGTTTTAAAGTAGTGTTGTGTTTCCAGACCCTGGTGAAGGAGGCTCTGGTCCACCCTCTGGAGATGGAGCCGGGGCGGTTCTTACCACAGACGGAGCAGACTCTGAGTCCTCCAGCTGCTCCTCAAACCTCTGGTCACGCTGGTCGTGCCCGGATCTCCCTGTCCATCTCAGTGGGCCCATCTCCTGTGATGCCCGCCACAGTCTCACGCTCTGCCCTCCTGCCCCGCTCGCCCACCCTGGAGGACGGCATGAGGGGGCGCGAGGGATGGAGGGAGCGCAGTGCAGGAAAAGACAAGTGGGGCCTGAACAAAGAAAGAGCCAGAGGAAGGCTCTCGCAACAGAAGGAACGCAAAGCCACACAGATGCTCGCTATTGTGCTTGGTGAGTAGAAATCAAACAGTCCCTGAAAGCTGCACTGTAATTTTCTGGTTGTCTCCATGGAGATGTTATTGCTTTGCCTGGAATTTTCCATGGTATGACACTAACATCCATTTACCATTTATTCTAGGGATGCACAGATCCAAGTTTTTCTGTTTTGTTACTGATATCGATACGTTGGCTTATCAACCAATACTAAAGCAGAGACTGAAAATATAATCTCAGTATTCGTTCACAACTCGTCTTATTACACCAGTTTAAAGAACAAAATGGGAACCAATATGTTGGAATCCACAAAAATGTTCTATTTCAGGGCAAATATGCAATACTGGTTTCATCCAGGTGCATCCCTAATTTATTCATTACGGGTGTTTTTATTGCTCCAAAATACAATAATTCCTTCTGTGGATAGGAGCGACTCTCCGCAGATCTGAATTGTAATGCAGCGTTGTGCTGTAACCTGCATGTCTCTCTTCTGATAGACAAAGCAATCACATTTCCTTGGAAACAAGCAGGTAGCGGTCCCTCCATCACAAAAGTTTTAAAGGACTGTATATTTAAAAAGGAGCTACATCTTGGTTACTACTTGTACACTTTCTGTTCTGACTAAAAAGGAGCTAGGTGAAATGGTGACCTAATTGCCCATAAATAAGTGTGTAAGCAGCATAATGAATCCCTGTCAACATAGAGATTATCCAGGGAAAGCCTTTCTCCATGGGCTGAGAACAAACATATTATTTGAGCTTGAAAGCCAAATGAGTCTGGAGGTGACTAGAAGCAATTGTAATGGGGTCGCCAAGAATACAACTGGCCTCAAAAAACATTCACATTTGGATCTAACGTTTCAACTGGACAGTGTTTTGAAATCATAGTAAATTCTGATTATGACAAATTATAAGTGGTTTCTCAGTGGTTATCTGATAATAGTTAGCTGAAACGTGTTGATTTCAAAAACAGATGGTTATCTTGGAAATCTTTTTTATATCATGGACCACCCGTGAAGAACTGGGGGATCAACATGCTACTCCCCATATTTCCCATTTTAATAAGACCGGTTTGTTTAAAGAAGCCCTGTGTAACTTTTCTGGTGGAGTGCCTGCCACCTGCTTGGTTCCATGGAGATGTTATTGTGTGAAATGTTCCAGTAAATCATTAAAATGTATCCATCTTGCATTTATTCCATAATATGGGTTTTTATTGGCCTAAAAACGTGCAGTCGTACTGTGAGTGGGCCTGCCTCGAGATATAACTTGGCCCTGTGGCATCAGCTAATGTCTCTATAGAGATAAATAAGTGTGATGCTGTACTGCAGAACTTTGCAGGCCACATTTCAACTTAACGAAGCAGGTACCAGACTATCCACCAGAAAAGTTACACAGTGCACCTTTAAAGAAGACATATTTTGCTTGTGTCTGCTGTATAGTAGACACACCTGTGGATCATTATGTTAGAATTTGGACATTTTAAATCACAATATTGATCTAAAACAACTTAAAAGGCCCATATTTTCTGTTCTATCTTATAATATTGTTCATCAAAAATGCACTAGGAGTTGTGTTGTGTTTCATTCAGAAATTTTTAACACACACGTTCTGCATATTTAGGCTGAGTTGAAAGAGTTCCACCTTTTGATGTCATGTGGTAATACAGGAAGTGCTCCACTGTGTTTTTAAACTCCATACACCTTCACTAGAGTCATTTCGATAATTTCAGCCATGAAATTGCCAATCTCTGCTGAAATAAACGTAAAACGTAGCTATTAAGTCACAAGGTCGAAAAGAGCATTTTGAGCAATGGAGATGTAAACAGACTAATAATAAAGGATTAGTTAAACATGTGTGAATGAAACAAAACACAACTCCAGGTATGTTTTTGAGGAGGGAACATAATGAAGTGCACAAGAGTCAGTTTTGTGTAATATTGGACCTTTCATAAATGAAGCACGTCCGCTGGGTTCTGCGTTAGAAAACAGAGATGCCCATTTGGAGCTGGTGTCATCGCAAACGTCATCACAACAAAGAGCCGGTACCTCCTATGGATACCTGCAGATCATGCTAGCAAGCAAAGGATTTTTATTTATTTATTCTTTTTTTTTTTTTCATTTGTACCAAAATGACTTCACAACGTTGATGAATCCTACATGTATCACCGATTAAGAAAATAAAATTGGAGAACAAAGTAAGTACAGAGAAGTGGGTGTATACTAGGGTTGGGAATCACATGGTCCCTCATAATTTGATAAAATACGTGGCCCATGATACGATATTTTCACGATATGGGGATACGTGTGATAATCAGTATATTGCACACAATTCTGTGTGAACCACTACTTGCAAAGTTAATATGAAATACATCTATTTTAATTACCAAAATTGTACTGCAGTCACAAAAAGATATTAAAAGTTATGAGCTAGATACAATAGCACCATATCTAGCCCATTATAATGATACTGTACCATCAAATTTAGTATCATGATTAATATTTGAACAAATCAGGGATGGTGAAAACAGGAATTGATCATAATAGGTCTGCTTTAAAATTTTATACATAATATAGCTTTTTGGTTTGTATTACTTGTCTTATGTATAAAGTTCTTTTCTATTCCCCAGGTGTTTTCATCATCTGCTGGCTGCCGTTTTTCCTGACCCATGTTCTTAAAGCTCACTGCTCCAGCTGCTGTATCACCCCCTCACTGTACAGCGCTGTCACTTGGCTGGGGTATCTCAACAGCGCTGTCAACCCCGTCATCTACACCACTTTCAACATTGAGTTTCGCAAAGCCTTCATCAAAATCCTCCACTGCTGAGGAATCTGTGAAGGAGAGGGTCAAAGAGGGAATACCTTGGAGTTTACCTCTGCCTCTTAACTTTGTTGTTAAAGAGTCAGTAATGGCAGTTTACAGCACTGGGATTTGGAGGATACAATGACTTGATGATGTTAGATTTGAACTGAAACAAAATGAGTGAAACTGGCACTAGAAATTAGCAGAGAATATGTACGGAAAGAATACACGAAGACTACAAAATATTGGTACAACATGAATGTGACTCACAGTTCAATACAGACTCAGAAATGTTATGGTCTGTAGACAAACAGTTGTGTATAAATGTGATATGAGAATCTAGACGAAGAGAGAGAAACTCATGGAACTCATGGTATTTTTTTAATATAACTCTTGACTGGAGCCAGACTGATGTGTTTTCTTGTAATATTTGGCAAGCATCTTTTTGCTTTTTGTAAACATGTCTTTTCTGTGAAAGATTGTAGGGAAAATAAAAAAGTATTGATGTAAGAGGCCTGTACACAGATGATTTGCCAAAGAAGAAATATGGATTTAGTGACAGACTGAAGCAGTCAATATCAGGACTATGATTTTATCTGCAACAAAGTTTGCCCTTTATAAATCAAATTTCAATAATATTGACTGTGTTGATACAAATAAGATATGCAATGATGTGCAGCTCTCAAAACTATTTTAATACTCTCAGTGGCTGTGGTTACAAGCTCACCAAAATCTGATGAATATGCGATTTCAAGACTTCTACACTCGGACCCGCAAAGTGCACACTGATGTGAGGAATCAGAGGGACTGTGATCGGAAAGATGATTTTGCTGTTTACATTTTAATAATCTTTTATCTCCAAAAATCTGATTCAGATTCTTAGTTACTATCAGTCACAAGTTTGGACTCACTCTCTTTCCCTCTCTCTCTCTCTTTAAAAAAAAAAAATATATATATATATATATGTTTAGTATTTTCTACATTTTATACACGTGCAGTGGACATACTGTATATGAAGATATGTGGAATTATGTAGCAAAGGGAAAAAAGTTAAATTACTGCTACTACTATGCTCAAATGCCACTCTTTGAGAGAGAGAAAGAGAGAGAGATACTTTATTGATCTCGAGAGAAATTCGAGTTTTGTTGTTGTTGATGTTGCTACAACATTTCCACCCCGCATCTCATTTGCCTTTGTGTCTCAGTCAAAGGCAAAAAATTGCTTTGAGTTACTCAACTTTTTTCTGTACAAAATAATCCATGTATCTTGCTTCATATGTTTGGTGTCTTCTGTGTGTTGTAAGAAGTAGTAGTTCGAAAAAAAGAAATAAAAAAATGACTGAGCGGTGAGTCCACACTTTTGACAAATAATGTAACTGCAGTCACTGAAATAAGCTTGAAACTGAAGTTATATATTTATTATACTTTAAAGTGGTACTGTGTAACTTTCAGCTGGAGGGTCCACTACCTACTTGCCTTCGTAGAAACTGCATAGTTTTGCTTTGGAATGTTCCACACTATGGCATTAAACTTATCCATCTTGCATTTATTCAGTTACAGGTGTTTTTATTTTTCTAAAATACTGACAAACCTCTTCAAATTTGAGCTTTAACTTGGCTTGCTTGCATCTCATGTTTGTCTCCATGGAGATAGAACCTTTAATGCCACATTACAGAACATTCCAGGCAAATAACATTCCAACCAAGCAAGTGGCAGGCCCTCCATCAGCAAAGTTACACAGTGCACCTTACATTTTCATCGCATTAAACTATCTGAAAACAGTCAGGATGTCAGGAAGACTTTAGTTTTTTGTAATATTACAGCCATAGCAGGTTGGTGTTTTGACTGTAAACACAAACAAATGTGTTAATGTCATTGGTTTGTTAAAATAGTGAATAGAAGGGTAACTGGCAGTAACACTGTGCAAATGTAACAAATTGTTTATTAAGCACGCTGTATTTACTCCTGTGAGAAATGGGCCCAGAATGTGGTAGTTCGAACGACTTGAAAACTTCATGAAGATTCAATGATCTTCACATATGTCACATTTTTGTAAATAATAATTTTCTGCCTCCATGCTTTGGCCTGTTCAATCATTGTACAAAACATCGACCATATTAAATGTGTTTTTCTGCAATGGTGTATTCAGCTATTACAGTGTACTTTAGTAACATGTTACTGATTGTTTAGAATCCAGAGAAGCTCATGCCTGATAAACTCTGACAATGTTTTTGGGCCATTTTTTATTGTTTTTCCCAATTTCTGTAATGTGCATTTATTACAGTACAAACTCACCCACAGCTCTTTTTACTACAAACCTGTACAAGAGCAGTGTAGACACGTTTTGTGCTTTTATCTCTTTGCACTGAAGTGTTCTAATTTTGCTTTCTTAGGGTTAGGGTTGCATATTATTAGGTAGCTGGTTGGTCAAAACAAAATATTGACCAATGGAGATTTAAGGCCAATAGCTGATAAACTAAAAAGTGCAAATATTGTCCCGATGTATCTTGGTTTATTTCTGTTTGTGAACACTTTGGAGGGTGAACACATCAACAGAGATAGACTATGGCTGAAATCTGATGGTGACTGTGGTTTGTGTGAGTTTGGTAAGAAACAGTGTTTTGATGCTACAGTTCAGGTGCATTCTGCTAAAAACAAACTCAAATTAAAATCACTGTTGGCAACATGATGGATTAAAAGGTTCTTGTCTTGTGGCTGTGTTTATCAGTCCGCCATTTCCGAAATAAAGTCCATAACAAAAGATAGTTTACTGACGTGTCTCGTGCAAATGTTGACAGTTTTTCTCTCAGACATCTTTAGATAAAACTAATCCCGTGTGAATAGGGCTTAATTCTAAACCAATCATTTTGGGGGCAAAACACTGGTAAATGGTCATTGTCATATATATATATTTTTTTTACTTTTAAAATATCACTAGATAGACAACTTATTATTTGAAAATTGTTTATTTATTCATTTTCATTTATTATTTTTAAAGATGTGGGGTGGCATTGTTACCTTGGTGCATCCTGTCACTTCCCATGCTGCTGTCTGGAATATAAAATATGAATCAAATTTCAATTATGGTAATGCATCATAATTCAAATATACATACCTTTGTTCAGTATGTGGGCGAAGTGGCAAACAAGATCATTTAGTGGTACAGTTACTGGGAGTAACTTATATGGCCGACGCACACACTGTGGCTTCCTCTTTTCTGCACCACTGGAGGAAAAAACTTAAAACACAATATTTTTCTATTTGTATGTTTACAGTATATACTGTACATTTATTTGTTACATTAACAATGCAACAAGTATTCAGATCTGTGCGTGCGTACTTTCATTTGTCTGTTTGTCCATTCTTAGTTTGATTCCTAAAATGATCATGTTGTTTGAACAAATATAAAGTTGTATGGCTGCAGCTCTAGTTCCACACAATACTTTTGCAGGAAATACTCCAGTACTACTGTATTTGTTATCTCTCCCTCGGCTTTATTCTTATAAAATGACCAGGTCCAAATTTAGAATTAGAATTTAGAATTTATTTATTTATTTTACCCACATTAACGATGTTTTGTTTTGATGTGTTCTTCGCCGGCGTCTGTGTGTGTGTGTGTGTGTGTGCGTGCGCTCAGAGCTGGGTCTCTGCGTGCACACACTTCATGGTTGTTTGGGGGGCTATTTAATAGCCCAATATCCGAAATAAATATTTAAAAAGTAGTGTAATAGCAGTATACTTGGAAGTAATAGAAGTTAAAGTGAGATTGGAGTATTTAGAACAACAGCCCTCTAGAGCGCCAGGCTCTAGTCAAAGTGCATCCTTTGGTAAAAAAGGATATAAGCACTCTTCCGTTTGCTCCTGCACACGTCCCGCCCAGTGGTCTTCTGTACGCGGAGGTCATTATAGTACAACCACCCATCGGTTGGGTCAAGGGGACTGTTGGCCAGGTCTTTCCCATCAAACACGAAGTGTCCTATAGAAGCACACACACAGTAAAGATGAGAGTTCAATTTCTTTAAGACATTTTCCTAGTGTTGAGTAATAAATCATTTTCTCACCAGAGTTGACTGATTTTCCAAGGTGGGAAATGATACCCACCAGACTGAAACAGCCAGAATCCTGTAGAAAGCACAAATGGCAGATTACTAAGAAAGTTCAAAAGTTCCTTCACTACAACTGTGAAAAATTGACTTTACATTGTTTGACGACACCACAAGGTCTCTGTTTAAGTGGATGGAATCATTGATCCTCTCCCGCTGGTATCTGGGTGTGTACCTGACCCTTTTCAGTAAGAGCATCAGAACTCTGCGTAAGGACAAAATGTAAACAATAGTTAGTAAGGAGAAGGCAGTTGTTTCATTCAAATGAACGTTTGTTCCACTTACTTGGGCAGTGTTGAAAAGCTGCTTTGTACGGAGGACATTAGCCCACCACAGCCGCACATGTACTCCAGGTCTGCGGCCTGTCAAAATCAAATATAATGTGAATATTAAATCAAAATGCAGTACTGTATTGAGTATTTCATATGCACAAGTAAAGTTACTTGGCCAGATAAATACTTGGATCATACCAAAGGAAACAAAATCTTACTTTCAAATAGTCCTCCAGGAGGTCGGGAATCGTAGCATCTTGATGCAGCTTCAGAGAAACAGAGTTAAAAATCTCTGTCTGACGTGAGCCCATTCCACACCTGCACAAACATTAATACAGTACATGGAGTTTATGAAGTACATCAAGTATATATGAAGTAAATGCTACTGAAGAGTATTGTGTTTGCTGTGAGCCCATACCTCTGGCAGGTCCTGGTCCGATCCATGGTAAAGACGAGCTCCTGCACTGGGCACCTGTAGGTAGTGCCCAGGCTGAAAGCAATGCTCTCCAGTGTTGGTGCCAAACTTTGAATTTGACTAAACAACACAGTGAGGAACCTAAGGGCGGACTGAAACAAACACACAGTAACTTTAGTTTAGCAGAACAGAAGAAATATAAATTAGCATATTAGTTTGTCTTTATGGAATCTTTATGAAAATGTTATGATTTTTTAAACTTAATTAACTGAACATCCTTTTTTACAAAGTAAAGACAAAAAACCTAAACCTAAAGAAAAGTCACTTTTGTAATCTATATAGAGTTTGAAAACCAGTTTAATATTACTAGTACATTATGTTAGATAAAAAAATTAATAAATCACTGGTACTTTTGATAAATGTAATTGTTCTAAATAATTATTATTTCAATTATATCCTGCATCCCTCAATCATGGCTAAAGTAACTCACTTGCTGTTGGGACCCTCTAAACTCTGGAGCCTTGGAAGCTACAAGAGCCTTGAAAGAGTGCACCAGTGTTTTCCTCTTGTCTTTCTGAGTGGAGTATCTCGACTTTTGGATGTCGTAAAGGTGTCTGTGGAAGAGACATGAGCTCATCAAATAAGGCATTTCACTCTGTACGGTTTACATGACTTTTTTGCTGTAATTAGAGATCATTATTTAAAAAAGATTGTAACTGTAAACTTTAGTGTCTGAGAGAGAAAAGAAAGGATAAAAAAGATAAAGCAGTGTCCTTATACAATGACCACTGCTAGTTGCTTTTACACAGTTAGAAAATGGTAAATATGTATTTAGTAAAGGGTGCGTAGCCGTTGCGTACCTCAACAGGCCTGCGTCTCTGCTCTTCTCCCAAATTCTCTTCTGAGAGCTCACGCTGCGCATGAACAGCTCCAGGGTCATGATGCTCTGAACACTGGCGTTGAGATAGCATGTATTTCCAATGTTGGGAAGTCTGTAAATGAAAACAACATCATCTAATCTCTGTCCAGTTAATGTCAATAAAATATACTGAAATAATTAAATGTTATTAACTGAATAACAACAGATTGTTGTGTGCAGTATGTGCCTTCCTAACAGTGGAGTGTGGTCAGGGCAATCAAGGCAAGAAGTGGTTGCCCAATAAAATCTAAAACCATTGCGTGTGGAAAGTATAATTAAATAGTTTCAAATTATATCCATATAATCCCATTTTCCCTTCACTTCTGTCTGTTTGAAACATGGTTGTAGTCACGGTGTCCTTAAGTGCAAACTGCAACAACTGCAGTTCAGAACATCTCATTAACTTGAGTTGTTTTGCCTTTCTACGGAGGCCTGGAGGCACATGTGGAGCACCTGAGTACGGCTTTCTACCACAGAATTATAATAAAATCTGGAATGTGAACCCAAGATGGCGTCGTATTGTTTTCAGTAGCCTCTGCTCATTGGTGCATGGGCCCTAAAATAGTTTTCTCTTCTGCATTACTTCCCCAATACGGGCTTGCGCCTCCTACCCGTGTGATGTCTGAAACATGCACGGCATGCTTCTATGGGAGAATTCTTTCTGGACCCAAGCTCCTGGGAGCTGCAGTACCAGTGCCCACATTAGCAAACACAACTCAGACAAAACATTTTAAGTTTGTCTGTTTATTCCAGATAAGTCAGTTCTTTCTGGTCATATTGTGTTAAAACAAAGCTCAGATAAAGTCTAACTCGAGTAACAGAAGTTCAGGCACACCCCAGAGAATGTTAATGACAGCTGCTGTAATGTGTCAACTGAAAACTGAAACTATTCTAACCTACAACGTTTTACAATCTCAAGTTGAGTTTGTCACCGGCTGTAAACATTTATGGAGATTTACACTGCATATATCTAATGTCATTAACTGCCAGACTGCTGTTACCTAAAGTCCGACTGCTCCGTTCACAGTAAATTGGGGCTTACTTCACTCCGGTTCTGTGATAGACTCTGCCCAGCCTCTGCACCCCGCACTATCTACCAACTTTAAATTGGTTCGAGTTGCCAGTCAGCATGATTGGAGTAAACAAGCACACTCCCATCTATACAGAAACAAATAAGACTATCTGGCTTTTATTTTATTCATTTATTCTGTTAGTGTCACTATTGGTAACACATTTAATGCATTCCCATTTGACCATTTTGTGGTTTGGAGAAGTACAGACTAATAAAGGACGAAACAAAACACAAATCCATGTATGTTTTTGATGACATTCTAACATGACTTAAAGGTGCACTATGTAACTTTTTGGTTGGGCGTCCATCACCTGATTGTTTCTATGGATATATAATTTCTTTGCCTAGAAT
Source organism: Boleophthalmus pectinirostris (assembly GCF_026225935.1). NCBI lineage: Eukaryota > Metazoa > Chordata > Actinopteri > Gobiiformes > Gobiidae > Boleophthalmus > Boleophthalmus pectinirostris. The sequence continues at coordinate 10,736,091 of NW_026571447.1, read as the reverse complement.
GTGCACAGTGTGTGATTAAACAGCTCTACTTTACAGTTATTAAATTACAGGTGGTCTTATTGCTCAAAAATATCTAGAAAAGCAGGCATTCGGACTGTGAGCGGTGTTGCCTCTCCAAAGATCTGACCTGTGACTTTCCAGACAAAGCCACAGAAAAAAGAGTTTGACACCAGAAAACTTGTGCTGATAGAATAATGTTTGAAATAAAACTAACCTTGCATCACATGATTTGTCACATGTTGAGGGACTATTTTCTCATATATCAGTCCTCCACTGCCGAGCTTTCTATCAGGAAGTACACCTTGCGGCTGCTGCTCAGACATAAATCCTTCAAATACAAGGATGGTTTTACTTCTAAAATTATTCTGTCGACACAGACATTCACATCGACAGTCTGATGTAATAATAGACTTGCTTCAGGTGTTTTGTGGAGTGGTTAAGACTGTTTTTAGTGGCAGGCTAACTATGGCCATTGACATGTGCTAGCCTAGCACCAGTGACCTCTGTAAATACAAGGACTGGATGGAATATTTAAAAAAAGTATCTCCACACGTCTCCAACACTCTGGCTCACGAGGAAATGAGGTTCTATGTCCAAAATTCCAGACTGTCCCTTTAAAGCTCACAAGAGTGAATTTTGAGTAAGGCTACATTCAGACTGCAGCCTGAATTTGCCCAAATCTGATTTTTTCGCCCCTATGCGACCTGTATCTGATCTTTTAATGACATGATCAGAATTTTTTCAAATTTGACCCAGGCCACATGGAAATGTGCTCCTAATATATATATATATATATATATATATATATATATATATATATATATATATATATATATATATATATATATATATATATATATATATTATATATTTATTATTTTATTATTATATATGTATAGATACATATCCGATTTTTTGACATGCAACTTTAGTCTGAATGGCCCAGTCACATTCATCCCACCTACACGTCAGGCTCAGAGTTTTGTCAATGGAGGCAAAGTTAGCGAGTTTATAAATATTTGGAGGGATCACCTGAATACAGTGATCTTATCGGAACCGGGCATTTTTTTGAAATTATTACCAAAGAAATGTCAGAGCATGGCTGCAGGAGGTCCTGTCTCCAATGTAAACAAAAAATAAAGAGCCTGCGAGCCAAATACAAGGAGGTTAAAGACTCAAACAAACAAAGCAGCCGTGGATGTGTAACCTGTCCATTTTACGAAGAACTGGACCTTATTGTGGGAGAAAAGCCCAGTGTTTAGGCTACTATGTTGTTGTGTCCTCTAATGCACATGCGGGACACTTTTGGGGTGTTTAAAGTTCATACTGGAGATCACATACAAGTCGCATTTAATTGGAAATGTGAATGACCTCACAAAAAAATTGGATTTCACAAACAAATCCAATTTGAGCATTAAGCCCTGCAGTCTGAATGTAGCATAGAACCTTTAAATCCTGTTTTCCCTTTGAAGTAAAGTTGTGAGGTGAAACGGACAGAGATACTGATTGTACCGAAACCCCTTTAACTTCTCTGTCCTAAAGGAAGCATTAAGCATATGGAAGTCATTAAAAGAATAGGACAATGACGCAGTTGGATTTGTTCAGCCAAAAATGAAGGACATTTGGTAGGTTTTAAAGTTTTAGGAACAGAATGCCAAATGCACAAGGTAATGTGAGGTTAAACAGCTTCAAACAATGCATCTTGTCTGTGTTTTTGCCCATACAACCGCCATTGAAACTTGGCATGATCTAAAATATCTCAAACTTGCACCTGTGGCCAATAGATATCTGAAATAAACATAAATGGTGGTTGACATAAAGAGTGTAGCTCCAGCAGGACAGACACAGCAGGTGTTCGCAAATGGATGTTCATGGCTAATTTTACTATCTCCCGACGATCACACGCTGTTAGCTTGTTTAATGATGGAACATTTTACAGAGAGCAGGGAAGTGGTCCAAGTCAGAGTGTACCGATTTCCATGTACATATGAGGGCACAGTGACAAAATATAACAAAAATATACAGTATGTCAGAGGTGGGACCAAGTCTGTCTGCAAGTCTTTGACCTCAAGTCTGAGTCAAGTCCCAAGTCGTCTGCTTTGAGCTCCAAGTCAATTAAAGTCCTTAAACCAAAATACCAAATATAGCTTAGATTTTTGCAATTTATATGAATTTTAAACTAAATTGTATCTATAAAGTCATGGTATATTTATATATGAGTATGTAAGAGTTGTAGAATTGTAAATTTGACCTTCTTCAGTGTCTTGACAACATTTTAGAGTGAATCATTATAGTCAGAATAAAACAAATTAATTTTTAAAAGTTCTTCTCAGTTCTTCTCAAGTAACAGGCCTCAAGTCGAGTCAAGTCCCAAGTCAAATACAGGCAAATCCAAGTCGAGTCTCGAGTCAATGGCCCATAAGTCCAAGTCAAGTCCAAGTTATCTGCTTTGAGCTTCAAGTCATTTAAAGTCTTTTGCAATTTATATGACTTTTAAACCAAATTGTGCTTATAAAGTCATAGTATATTTATATATGAGCATTTATAGAGTATATAAGAGCTGTAGAAATGCAAATTTGACCTTTTTCAATGTCTTGACAAGATCTTAGTGTGAATCATTACGGTCAGAATAAAACAAATTCAGATTTAAAAGTGCTTCTCAAGTCTTCCCAAGTCAGAGGCCTCAAGTTCGAGTCAAGTCCCAACTCACTGACCTTCAAGTCCAAGTCGAATCCCAAGTCTTAGTTCATTTTATCAAGTCAAGTCCCAAGTCCTAAAAATAGGACTGGGACTTGAGTCTGACTCGAGTCCAAGTCATGACTTGCAAGTCTCCACTTATGCAGTATGTTAAAGGTGTACAATGTTGTTTCTTTGTCACAAATTTACCCGGAGTTGTGTTTTGTTTCATTCTTTCATGTTTGACTGTTCATCTCTCAGGCAGAAAACACTCTGTTCCACCTTGTGAGGTCATGTGGTAATACTGGAAGTGCTCCACTGTGTTTTCAAAACTCCATACACCTTCAGTAGAATCATCTGGATAATTTAAGGACCAGAATCGCAACTGTCTCAACTGAAGTAAAGTTAAAAGTTAGCTGTTAACTTGAAAACTACCGCTTCATGACATCACAAAGTGGAATAGAGCATTTGGAGTAGACAGACGACTAATAAACAATTACTCAAACATGCGTGAAGAGTCAATTTTGCTTAATGTAAGACCTTTAAGTAATCAGACATTCTTAAATTTAAACTCAAATGGGAAAACTTGCATATTCAGCTACGACTACCCCTGTCATTTTCACACATTTGCCTTCAAGATCCAAATAAATAAACCGATTTTTCTCCCTGAATTATATTCTGATAAACCATAATTCATGAATCATAACAATTTTTTTTTTTTCCCTAAACACTCGTTAAGCAGCTGCAAGAAAATTCTCATTGATCGTAGTGTCACATACTTCAGTGGTCCGTGAACAGTTGTCAAGTACTTGGAAGACTATTGACTAACCGAGGTCAAATTAATTTAGTTACTTAAGTTTTCTCTTGTTAAAGGGCCCGTATTACACAGTCTTTTGGTTTATGTTGCTTCACTGTGTTTTTAAACTCCATACATGTTTATTAGAATCATTTGGATGGTTTCAACTCATTTACAACAAAAAAAGCACTAAGTAACTTTATTTCTAGAGGTCTGTCACCTACTTGTTTCTATGGATATGTCATTGCTCTGCCTGAAATGTTCCACAGTATGACATTAAACAGCTCTACTTTACATTTACTCAATTACAGGTCAGTTTATAGCTCAAAAATACCTAGAAAAACAGGCATTCTGACTGTGAGCGGGGTCGTATCTCCACAGATCTCACCTGTAACTTGGTCTGGTCTCCATGAAGATAGAAAAGTTTAATGCCATACTGTGAAATATTCCAGGCAAACCAATAATATCTCCATGGAGAAAAGCATTTGACGGACCCTACACCAAAAACGTTACACAATGCATCTTTAAAGGTCGCTGTTAACTTGAAAATTACCACTTCATGACATCACAAGGTAGAACAGAGCATTTTCAGCTTTGGAGATGTAGTCAGATTAATAAAAAAGAGTTAGTCCAACATGTGCGAATGAAACAAAACACAACTCCAGGTATGTGTTTGAGGAGGTAAAAACATTATAAAATTATTTAAAGCTCACAAGAGTCAATTTTATATTTATATTTCTCCTATTACAACTCAAACTTCAAATATGTATTCATGTTTGATTATCTGTCTCTTCAATTCTGTTCTCATTAAAGTGAATATTTGAAAATCTCAATCTTTGAAGCCACAGCATAAAATGAAAGTTAAAAGATGTGTAGCACTCTCGTAATCCAAAAATATTAACTTCACAGCAGGGTGTCAAAGTTAGCCACAAAATCTAGCTGACGGCATTAAAGACCCCCTGAAGAGTTCTATTTCTATTTTAAAATGATCGATAGCGGGTCTGAAAAAGGCTGCCAAATTTTTTTTATTTTTTACACTTGCCACGTGTATATGAGAGCTTTAATTCTGAATAAAAATAAGTGAATTCTGAATAAAAATTATTCTACTTTAAAAAGATCATGTAAACACTTGTAATGAAAATGATTATTTGGAATTAAACTTAATTCCGAAGTAAGTGGTTGGTTTATTAAGATTTTAAAGCTAAATTAATTTATTCCTCGATCATGTAAACGTTTATTCTTCTTAAAAATAATTCCATTCATTCAGTGCATGCTCGTTGTGTTACCCTTCTGACAGGATCAAGACGATCCTGCTTCACCAGTCCTGGCTTCAGACTTTCATCCACTGCTCTTTGGATTTGCGAGCAGGATGCGGGAGTGGGCTGAGGTAGAGCAGCTCTTGACTCAGTTTGTCTTCTTCCTCCCTTCTCCGACACTCTTCCCTTCTCCTCCTCAGCTGACAGACATAAAGCTCAATGAGAGAATTCTCCAGCTGCTGCGCAATTATCCTGGAACAACTGCAAAAAAAGTTTGGATCACCGAGATGACAAAAAAGCCGGTAGCAGCTGAAATGTGTGTTTTCTTCCAGTAGACGTAAATACATTCCTGTCCCTGTCCAATCAGAATCCTTCCTGATCCCCAGACATTGAGCGGAATTAAATAAAGGCAATTTATTGTATTTCCATGTAAACCTCAATTCGTAATTATTATTTCCATGTAAACTTGAGGGAGAATATTTTAATTCTGAACTATTTAATTCAGAACAATTAATTTGGAATTACAAAAATATCATGTAAACTTGGCCAACTGCCCACTACAGATACTACAGGCTTTTTACTAGCCTGATTCATTAGCTGGTTTTACTTCGTTTCATGTTTTACTTCATCTGACCTCGTACTGTTGGATTTCGTTCGCTCAACGGTAGGCGGGTACTTTTTATCATTTAACCAATCTCTGCTATTTGGTTGTGACATATGTAATGCGCCGCTAAAGTTTTTTCCCAAATCCAATAGGAAGAAGGACAATAATGTCTTTCCCCTTGATGAAATTCACCAAACAATCTCTTTATTCCGGCTTTAAATCCTTAAATCTGGAATTGTTGCCAACACTGATTATATGGCTCTTCACTGATTGGCTGGTGCACGAACTCGCACTTCTGGCATTTTTGAAAACCTTCGAGTGTATTCTGACTCCTGACCTAGTTGCTGGAGAGAAATGAAACTGAGCTAGGTGGCACAAGCCTGGCGAGCTTTTTACACCATATGTGGCAGCAAATGAGGCAGTAGGCCTTCCAGAGGAAATACTTAGAGCGACCAACTGAAACAACAGAGCGGAGCAGAAGTGAGGTCCTTCCTGTTGTGTTCACCTGGTGCCCCCTGGAGGCTGCTGGGATGCGCTAGGACACAGAGGAGGGACACTTTTGGCTCTTCCTCTCTTCAAACTGCCTTGACACAGACCTGCTCACCCTACCTGACCAGTCCTCCTGTTAAACTGCACTGAGACCTTTGACTGAGATGCAAAGGTGTCTAAGAAGTGCAGGGTAAATGAAATAAAACTTGAAAACTTGATCAATAAAGTATCTCTCTTTCTCTCTCCCCCTTTTCTTTCTCTCTCTTTCTGTCTCTCTCTCGATGTTTAGTTTTCGTTTATCCTGTCCCTGTGGACAAGCAGCCATCTCCTGCTTGTTTGATCTTTGAAATGAGCTCACTGTTGCTGAGAAGAAAACGTAACAACATCCTGGCTCTACGCTTCTGTGCCAGAGGCTTACACTGTCAGCTCAGGTAACACGATCCTAAGAACAAAACACCCCCCCTTGAGATTGTGCACATACTGACTGAAAATCCACTTCTGCATCTTGTCAAACTCCAAATAGAACTCTTAAGCACATTTAGTTGAGCTGTGCGTAACGAGAGTTAAAGTTAGTGAGTTAAAGTTGCTTTGTCGGGAATGTTTCACAGTATGGCATTAAACCTTTCTATCTTCATGGAGACCAAACCAGACCAGAGGCAGAGCAATGACATATCCATAGAAACAAGCAGGTGCCGGACTCCCAACCAAAAAGTTACACAGTGCACCATTAAGCACATTTATTTGAACTTTGTATAGTTCAACTGCTGGTTAATTTATACGCATGTACCCTTTGCTTTTCCTCCTATTGTGATTGAGGATGGTTTAAAGTTACCTCCCGTTGTTAAACTATGACCCCAGCTTACAATTAAGTCTATGCATATTTTATAGACGGTCGATGGCAGAAATGCAGCTATCCGTTACTGACCTGGCTGTGAGAAAATGGAGAGTGGACGTTACAGAGGAGAGGCTGGTAATGAAGAGAAGAGAGACACAAGAAGCATATAAGGTGGACAAAGAAAGGAGAGAAGTAGTCAGGGTGAAGTGGCAGACGAAAGGATGACATCTTTCTGTTGAGGATTTTTATTGGGAAAAGATGCGACGAAAAGAAGCTGGAGTCTCCTGTTTGTCATTTGGGAGTTGCTGGTGATTTTTTTTCTCTGTAGGGGGAGTTTTAATAAGAGAAGAAGCTTGGCGGAGTTGGATAAACATTCCCGATATTCAAATGAAGCACAGTTTGCACAGATGACAACAGGTGAGTGTGTGTATGTGTGTGTGTTATTAATTTATTCAGCATACATAAAACTTCCACATTCTAGTTTGGACAGCACTGTGAGCTATTTTATTTACACCAGATAGACTTAGAGTTAGACAAACTTTATTGATCCACAAGGGAAATTATTTGGACACACAACATCGCACATCACAATCCAATCTAAAAACGAAGAGTAAAATAAATGTGGTAAACAGTGAGCCAGTAGACGACAGGCCCTTTATACTGTATCTCTACTGCTTGTACATTCATAAGTAAAATGCTTTTCACTTGTTAAATAACACTTGCGTAAAAATACAAAGGTTAATTGATTTGGCTCACTTTTGCAAGTAATTTCAGTAATGGCTCATGGTACTTTTTACTGCTGCAGTTTTGCTCTATCGAAGTTTCATTGTGTTTTGTATCTATCTTGTCGTGGTGTATATGCCATCTTGACACTTACATACTACACCACGCATCTACATCTACTGTTGTGTTTTTTGTTGTTCTGTAAATACAAATTCATATATCTTTTACTTCTTGGTGATAGTAGTAGAGTTTTTGTCCACTGATCCAAAGGTTTGGCGTTTCGAATCCCACTCCCGACGTAAACATCATTGGTTGAGCGGTCAGATCCACTGACCCGCAGGTTGGCTGGTGCGATTCCAGCTCCCACTAGTGGTGTGCACAGGTCCATTTTTGGAGACCCGCACCCGCTTGCCCCCATGTGTACAGCACCGCATCTGCCAGTTAACTGTGATCATATCCAAGTTAACCCCGCATCCGCCTGGACCCTTGATAAATCACACACAAAATAAAAGCATTCTAACTGAAGCATCCATCAAAATACAAATTGAAAAGTTACCACTTTAAGATTTACAATCATGAAATGAAATCAGTACGAATTTGAATTCACAGATGCGACATTACTGTCATCACTCCACAGGCATTATTTACTTAGCAGAAGAAACACTTATCAGGATCCCTTTGACTTTGATGACTTTTGTGCTGCACACGCCATGGACAGAACCAGAACTAAACCAGGACTAACCTAGGACTGATTCCAGGACTGAACCAGGAGGACTAAACCAAGAGTGAACTAGGACTAAAACAGGACTAAACCAGGACTAAACCAGAACTGAACTAAGACTCACAGTCGGGTGACCATGAAAGGACCGGCATAGAGCTCCTCGCGTCACAGAGGTGAGCGCAGCCATCGGCCGATCGCACTTTGTGGACACCCTGCTCTGTGGGCTCGGGATTCTCTCTCTCTCTCTTAAGTCTAAGATTAGTCCTGGTTTCGTCTTCATTTAGTCCTGACCCGCCCGTGTGTAATCACTACCCACCTGCATACCTGCGTAAAATTCCAGAACGTTAAAACCTGCCCGTTTCAGCAACTATTTACCCGACCTGGTGCAGGACTCTAGTGTGCATTGCCTTGAGTCTGATGATTTGATACATATCATGATTCGCATGTCACGATTCAATATATCATGATATATCCTGATACTAAAACAATGGATGATATATCGCGATTTATCAATAATTACTTCTAATAATACAGTCAACTACAGCTTCAAGAGAACACAACACTAACTAATGAAATTTGTGAAAAAATTTATTTTTAAAAAATCGATTCAGATCCATTTTGAATCAATTTGAGAACTGAGCAATGAAGTATCATGATATATCACTGAATCAATTTTTTTTTTACACCCCTAACTCCCACAGATGAATACTGTTCTTGTATCCTTGGACAAGACACTTAACTCACCTCACCGCCAGTGTCTGCGTACACTGGTGTATAAATGTGTGTGTGTGTGTGTGTGTGTGTGTGCGTGCATACGTATGTACATGCATGCGTGTGTAAATGGATGAGTGGTTCCTTGATGTAAAGCGCTTTGACTGTCATTTATTATTTACTTACAGTATTTATTACTATCTCACTGTTACCAATAGAAAAATACAATGACACTATATATATAAAAGGCCATTAAGTTAACAATCAAACTATATTCATATTGGTTGTAAACACCAAACATATGTTCTGGTGTCAGTTTATTTGTATAGCTGTTACAGTAGTCTAAGCTTCTGGAGACAAACGCATGAATAAGTCTCTCAAAACCTGCTTTAGACAGTATATTTTTGATTTTTGTTATGTTTTTAGATGGTAAAAGGATGAAGATGTTATTGATTTGATGTGGCTGTTAACGTTCAAGTCTGAGTCCATTAATACCCCTAGATTTCTAGCCTGATTTAAAGGTTTTAGAGAGAGAGAGACTGGACGTGACTGTTGACACTGTCTTTTTATTGCACCTACATTATAATATTATTTTGTTTTTCTTCATTTGTAGGAGGAGGAGGCGCCTACTCTTTCTTTTGTCCTTCATTTCCACCATTTTGATTTCCATGCCACAACTTTTAGGTCGAGGGCTGTTCTAAAACCACACTATAAACCTTTCAAAACAGAACATCAAAACTTCAAAATGCCAGAGCTTCCCACCACTTGGATCTCGGACCAAACCCTCCCCAATGATCCACCAATCGATTCAACCTCTACACCATCTCACACCACCCCAAATGAACAGATACCGAAGCATCTCATCTCTAGTCCCCTCCACGGTCGTAATGCTGCTACCTGACTGTCAGCCCAAAGCAAGACTGTACCCGGAGTTACCCACTGTCAGTGAGCAGGGGCAAGAGCTCGGTACCTCCACTTGTCCTATAATTCCTCCAGAGATCACCCAACCGTCAACCTCAACCACAGCGGGCCCTGATAACGTGCCTGAAGAGTCTAACGCAGAGGAAGATTTCTGATGGCGGTCCGGTGGAGGAGGGGGCAGTGAGTTTGGTGTTGCCTAAGGATGCCTCAGCTGAACAGCCAGGTACTGTACGGACACTAGGGGGGAAAAAAAAAAAAAAAAAAAGTGATATCGACCAGAACATTTTAAGCTTTAGAAATTCACGTAGACTAAAAATAAAGGGTTACTCAAACATGTGCATTTGAACCAAAACGCAAAATACAACTTTAGCTATGTTTTTGATGAGGTAACAACATTCTAACGTGACTTAAGTCTCACAAGAGTCAATTTACATACAGGACATTTAAAATTCACACAGTCAGTAAGATTTCCCTTTAGTCTACAGGCACAACAATCTTTAGTCTGAGCCCAAGGACTAATGACTAATGTTAATTCGTGATACATCTTGACCTGGCCTAATGCATTATTATAATTAGTATAAATTAAGACTGTGATATTGATATAATTGCAATATTTCAAAGGTCTTATATTACAATAAAAAGATTTTTGTGAGCTTTAAAGGGACAGTCTGGAATTTTAGACCCAGGACCTCATTTCCTAGTGAGCCAGAGTGTTGGAGACATGTGGAGATACTTTTGTAAATATTCCATCCAGTCCTTGTAGTTGCAGAGGTCGCTGGTGCTAGGCTAGTGCATGTCAATGGCCATAGTTAGCCTGCCACTAAAAACAGTTCTACTCACTCCACAAAACACCTGAAGCAAAACTATTATTACTCCAGACTGTCGATGTAAATGTCTGTGTTGATAGAATAATGTTTGAAACAAAACTAATCTTGCATCGCATGAATCATCGTGTGTTGGGGGACTATTTTCTCATATATCAGTCCGCCGCTGCCAAGCTTTCTATCAGGAAGTACAATTCGCCGCTGCTGATCAGACATAAATCCTTCAAATACAAAGTTAGTTTTACTTCTACAATTATTCTGTCAACACCATAGACTGTATAAAAGCAGTGGACTAAGTGAGTGTGACATCACCCACAGTGTTCAGCGCCTCTCAAATGAGGCTAGTGATGCTAACATTTATGGGTGTGAATCTGGAGCCAGGCTCTATGTTATGAATAGGATTTTTTTGACAGACAAAATAACGAAAAAGAAAATTCAGGATCATGTGGAGCGGGTTAATAACAACATTTTAAGACCAAAATGACAAGGCCCACTGCAGCAGTTACAGAGAGAGAGGCGACAAGATCCTAATGGAAGTCAATTGGAGCCAAAATCAGAAGGAGTCGGAACAGCCTCCTGGTGAACTTCATATTTGGCACGCGGCGGCGAACGCATTAGCTACAGCCACTCATATATACAGTCTATGGTCAACACAGACATTCACACCGACAGTCTGGCTTAATAATTGTTTTGCTTCGGGTGTTTTGTGGAGTGGGTAAGACTGTTTTTAGTGGCAGGATAACTATGGCCATTGACATGCACTAGCCTAGCACCAGCGACCTCTGCAAATACAAGGACTGGATGGAATATTTAAAGTGTCTCCACATGTGTCCAGCACTCTGACTAACTAGGAAATGAGGCCTTATGTCCAAAATTCCGGACTGTCCCTTTAAGCCATGTTATATTGTTGTTACTTCCTCAAAAACATACCCACAATTGTGTTTTGTTTCATTCACATATGTTTGAGTAACCCTTTATTATAAGTCTGTCTATTTCTCCAAAGCACAAAATGCTCTGTTCCCCCTTGTGATGTCATGAAGTGGTAGTTTCAAGTTAACAGTTATTGTACCTATTACCTTTAGATCAGAAGAAATTGGAAATTTCAGGGCTGACAATGATTCTAGTGAAGGTGCATGGAATTTAAAAAACACAATGAAGCGCTTCCTGCATTAACCCATGACACCACAAAAAGTTTTTTATCAGTTTGAGAGAAAAACACAGCCTAAATATGCAGGGTTTGTGTCTCAAAAGAAAGGACTATGTGGGCAGGAGTAAAAGTTCAAACTAAAACCTGTTTCTGACTCTGGTACAGGCAGTTTTGTAAATAGTGTTGAGCTTCACAAATTTAACTCAAGAAAGTTTGTTGTCAGTTGCACTCAAAATGTCAAGGCTATAATTACTAGTTTGTTGGCATTTGAAATAAATATTCAGCAAAATGCATCAGAGTTTGCAAAAACAATAATTATTGATTCATTTGATAAAGAATAACTTGATAACTTTGCTTTTTACTATGAGAGTTTCTGGGCAAGCTGCATGCAGTACTTTACAAAGGACTGCAGAAAGCGACTTGTCTTATCTTTAAAGGGCCCATATTACATTATTTTCATTCGTTCATTCGTTTTTAAAAATAAAACCAAAAATAAGAAAACAAAAAACAACTATTTTCTTCATTATTTGTCTCCAAAACCAACACGGATTACAATTTGTTTTTCAGTTTTTGATTTTGTGTTTAGATGAATAATGGAAAAAATGGATAACAGCCATGACTAAAGCTGCGATGCCGGATTTTGCGCCGCATACAGACTGATCCCAGGACTGAACCAGGACTAAAACAAGACTAAACCAGGCCTAAACCAGGTCTAACTGATAATAGATTGGAACTGAGACCAGGACCAGAACAGGACTGAGACCAGGATTGCGACTAGGATCAGACCAGGTCTTAAACCGGGACCGAGACCAGGACCAGACTAGGATTGAGACCAGGACTGAGAACAGGACTGAAACTGGGACCAGACCAGGACTGCGACCGGGACTGAGACTGGGAACAGACCAGGACTGAGACCAAGATGGAGACTGAGACCAGAGTGGGATTGAGACCGGTTTATGTCCTGGTTCAGTCCTGGTTCAGTCCTGGTTCAGTCCGGCCTCGCAGTTTACGTCACGGAAACGGGAAACAGACGTTAACTATTTTTTCCATTATTCATGTAAACACAAAATCGAAAACTGAAAAAACTAATTGTTATCTTTTTTTAAATTTTGGTTCTGGAGACAATTAATGAAGAAAGCAGTTGTTTTTTCGTTTTCTTATTTCTGGTCTTATTTTGAAAAACAAATGAACGAGTGATACACGGATTTAATGCTGTTTCCTCATCACAAACATACCAGGAGTTGTGTTTTGTTTCATTCACACGTTTAACACACAAACCCTGCATATTTAGATGTATTTAGGAGTTCTTCTCTTAAACAGAAAATACTCTCTTCCAACTTGTGATGTCACATGATAATACAGGAAGTGCTCCTCTGTGTTTTAAAACTCCATACACCTTCACTAAAATCATGTGGGTGATTTCAGCCCTGGAATTTCTAATCTCTACTAAACAAAAGGTGAAAGGTAGCTGTTAATTTGAAAACTACACAAGATGGAACAGAGCATTTTGAGCTTTGAAGATGCAGACAAACTAATAATAAATAGTTACTAAAATGTGTAAATGAAATAAAACACAACTCCAGGAATGTTTTGGATGAGGTAACAACATTATAACATGGTTTAAAGCTCACAAGAGTAATTTTTTATGCAATATAGGATCTTTAAAATGCAAATTATTACATGACATACAAGGTTGGATCATGGATTGGGTAAATGCAGAGATCAGATTTCCTTCAGTCTACAGCTACAACAAAACGTTTATTCTCAGCCCAAAGAGACTCATTTAATTCATAACACAACTTGACCTGACCGGAGCACTGAGAATTAGCACAAATTAAAACTGCCAGAATCCGCTTTATCTGAAAGTTAGGAGTATATGGTCAGACTGAATTGTGAGTAGAAGTTGGTTATATTTCTGAAAATATATCTGATCTGACATAATGGATCTCTTTTCATTAATAATTTTACATTCTAAAGGTTTCTGCATGTGGAGTCTAAAGGACAAATGTAGGACTTCTTTTCAGAACACACTTTACTGGGCTTAGATTTCATAGCCCCATAAAAAAAGATTAAATGTGTGGTAATACAGACAGATGTTATTTTATGTATGAATAATTTTCTACTTGAAGAGAACGATTTAATAGATTTATTCACAGTATTCTGGACTTTGATGTCATAGTAAAGGGCCTATGCACAATATCTCTCTGGGTGATGTGTTTTATGCATAGACTGTATAAAGAAGTGAGCTGAGGGACTGTGGCGTCACCCATAGCATTCAGCTCCAGTCAAATGAAGCTCACAGAGGCCAGCAGAGCGAATATGGAGGAATTTATGTAAGAACAAAATAGTAAAATCAATAAAAACACCAGGATCATGTAGAGAGGGTTGATACAAACACTTAAAGGTGCATTGTGTAACTTTTCTGGTGTGTTCTGGAGATGTTACTTTGTCTGGAATATTTCACAGTATGGCTTTTTTTTTTTTTCTATCATTATGGAGACCAAACCGTTGTTGCTACCCTTTGATTTGAGCTACCTAGTGCTACTGCTCATGCGCACAATCCCCAAGCTCTGTTCAAGTTTAAATGCCGTCGATTTGTAGCCAGGCTGGAACCACCTAGTGCCTCCACTCATTTTAATTTCTCTCCAGCGACTAGGTCAGGAATCGGAATATACTAGACTGTTCGCAAGAAACCCAGAAGTGTAAGTTCGGGCACCAGCCAATCAGTGAAGAGCCATATATTTTGTGTTGGCAACGATTCCCCAGATCGAGGATTTAAAGCCAGAACACAGAGAATGTTTGGTGAATTTTATCAAGGCGAAAGACATCATTGCCCTTCTTCCTACGGAATTTGGGAAAAGCTTAATATACCAATCAGCCCCGTTAGCGGTGCATTACATACGACACAACCAAATAGTAGCAATTGGTTAAATAAAAAAGTACCCGCCTACAGTCAAGCGAACAAATCCTAATGCTGCGAGGTCAGACAGTTTCCATGAAGTGAAACTGGCTGATGAATTGGGCTAGTTGATTTGAGCTCCCGAGGCAGAAGTGGAGTAACTAGTAACATGTAGTAACATAAAGTGTATTGGTTTTATTGTATGTTTTGACCAGTTAAGCATGTAAGCAACTACATATTTTTAGATTTGCGGCTGAATACCTATGTAGATGACTGAATAGTTTGGATGTAGTTATCATTTTCATTCCATTGTATTTAATTTGGGTAGAATAATGTGTAGAAAATATAACTTTGTTTAGAAAGGCACTGTATAAATAAAATATCACTATATTATAATAAGAAATTCACACTGTACCCTATGATATTAGTGTTAAATATTATATTATTACTATTTAATATAAAGATTTCAGTTTTCAGTTTCAGTTCCAGTTTTCTTATATAGTGAACTACCTCAACCCATTCATATAAATCAATAAATAATGGTGATTCTATAGTGGGAGCATTATTCAATGGCTAAATTGGCCTGTCGATATGTGCTCCCTTTAGTCAGAGCCCTATTTGAGCAGAATATGACTGTCCAAATGAACTATGCATATTGATATAAATGAGTTGAAATTTGACATAACTAAGTTATAAAGAATAATCACCGAGCGCAAACAGCATCAAACCCACTGTCTCTAATCCAGAGAAATATGTTGTAAAACTGGGGACGTCAGGGTCAGGGTTTGGCTTTATTAGATCTGTTCTGAAAACAGAAAAACGTAAGTTCACTTATTTCGATGGGGCGGCGTGAATCGATAGATGTCACTGTCAATTTAGGCTACTGGAAGCTCATTTCAACAAGGTAGCTCATTTCGACAAAGCACCAGATCAAGTGACGGGCTAGATCTGTGGATAGGCAACACCGTTCACAGTCAGAGGAATTTTTGAGCTATAAACCCCCTCTAATTAAATAAATGTAAGGTAGAGCTGTTTAATGTCATACTGTGGAACATTCCAGACAGAGCAATGACATCTCAAGCTGACCGACCCCTACCAGAAAGTTACACAGTGCATCTTTAAAGCCCAAAGTGGGGAATCTGACAGCAACAGTTATGGAGAAAGAGGTGATTTTTTTTTCATTATAACGTGAATAAGAACCAGAGTCGATGAAGCTGTAAACGTCACCATGCATCGATTCTATGAAACATTCCAGGCAGAGCAATAATATTTAACATAACATGGAGACAAGCAGGCCAAGTTACAGGCCAGGTCTGTGGAGCAATAAACCCTCTTGTAATAAGAATGCATGTTCGTTTTGTTGTTTTGCTGCAATATTCTAATATTAAACCCCTTTTAGATGACACCTCTAGCACACATTTGAAGGTCACCACTTTTTAATTAATACTTTTAAAAAGAACATTTGTGATTTTTTTTCCTTTAAGAGAGACATTGAACTGTATGCCACTTCTTTATGCAGAAAGGTCTGGTAATTACTACTATTGATATATTAGTCAAAAAGCATATTAAAATTGGTAAAATGAACTCTTTTATCTCAGTTTTAAAATATGCGCTTTAGAATGTTAAGGCATCACGGGTCAGGCTGCGAACTGAACTCAACCATCTCCAATATTTTTCCAATTAAACTGTAATGTGTTGTGTGAATTTCGTGACTCAAAAAGACAGATGAGCGTGTGTGTGTGTGTTCTGATATTCTTACTGGTTCCATCTGTATTTCTGGCAGTAAACACTATGACTACAATGCTCAGAATACACTCATAGTAGTTGTAAATATGGCCTTTGTGTCATCATAATGTTTTTGTTTTTCTGTTTTACTTTATTTTATTTTTTAGGTGTGTGTTTTTGTTTTTTAAATTATGAATGTGAGCTCCTAAACACAAACCCAGCCAAATCCTCACATAAACCAGGACTTAAATCTGTTTTAAAGCCGCTCGACCTTGCCGTGTTTTTCATACAAAGGCTCCTGATTGTTTTGTACAGATCTTAAGCACCACATTTGAGCCTCGATCGGACTGAAAACCATCTACAAAATTGATTATTTACTGCTGAAAGTCCTCCATCACCCCAAGTGGTCTCTTCAGTGGAATGGGCTTAATTACAGCCTTCTAGACGATTGTGTCATATTAATTGCACTCTATACCGATACAGCGTCAAGCTTGGGGACATAGAGATTGGAGTAATTGGAGCTAATGATGAGAGCCGATTAGCACATGACAGGACTGTGGAAAACCCTCACAGAGTAAAGTACACAGGGTCATTATCTGAAACAGCAATATTTTTTTCTTCTTACGTCAGTGGAAATCACTTAATTATAATAGTCACACACAGAAGCAAAAACTTTACTTCACAATGGTATTACTCTAGTAGAAGTGCAAAGTAGTGGTCCAAAAGCTGTTCAATTATGACTAAAAGTAATTTGAAGAGAAGTCAATTTGAAGTTAAAGGTCCTATATTATGCAAAATCGACTCTTGTGACCTTTAAACATGTTAGAATATGCCTGAAGTTGTGTTTTGTTCCATTCACACATTTGAGTAATCTTTTATTATTAGTCCGTCTACACCTCCAAAGCTCAAAATGCTCCGTTCCACCTTGTGATGTCATGAAGTGGTAGTTTTCAAGTTAACAGCTACATTTTAGCTTAGTAGATACTGGAAATTACAGGTCTGAAATAATCAAAATAATTCTAGTGAAGGTTTATGGAGTTTGAAAATACAGTTAAGCACTTCCTGTATAAATGCATCCTGAATTTCGGCAAAACCTCCTTTCAAACTGTTTCCCTTCCCAACACAATTGAAAAATAGTGAAAGGCAAAGGCGATGGGCAGTATTGATCCACAGGAAGGACGAAAAAGGAAATCTTAGGCTGCCTAAGAAATCATCATGAGTTTGCAGCGAACATTTTGTATGTGAAACACCATCAAAGCAAAATTCCAATCCCTCACTCAACCTTGGTTACAAATTTAAAAAGTCAACACCAAAGTGAAAGGCACCAGCTGTTCACCAAGAAAGACCTTCCATTGCAAAGTGACTAACACGTGATGTTGCTGCAAAGTCAGTCCAACAAGCACGTGTGAGCTCAGCCTGCTTTTCTTTTGTACCTCTCGCTTAACAAATGGGATTTTGCTTTGATGGTGCTCCACATACAAAATGTTCTGCAAATTCGGGATGATTTCTAAGGCAGCCAAAGGTTACCTTTTTTGTCTTTCTTGTGTATCAACACTGCCCATCGCCTTTTACTATTTTTCAGTTCCTTTGGGAAGATAAACAGTTTGAAATGAGGTTTGCAGTCACACAGATCTGATTCCCTTTTGCAGTTATGGAGTTTGTAAAGTTCAGAAGCCCATTTTCCACTGTTAGGACATCCAACAACCACACAATTATGATAACCCAATCCCATAACTAAAATATAACAATATGAGAACCAGAAACAAAAGCGATATGGTTCAAAAGACTTGAAAAGATCGGCTTTGTCAATAGACACATCCCACTGGGAAAACAAACATGGCGGTTTGATGCTCACTTCTTCGACCCTTCCCAGTATGTGTTGCACCATGACTGGAAGACTGAAATTCATGATGCATGTATTACCACATGACATCACAAGGTGGACCTTAGTGTTTTCAGTATGAGAGAAGAACATAGCTTAAATACAACAACACAACTCCAGATATGTTTTTGATAAGGAAACAACATTAATATGGGCCCTTGAATGTAATTGGAAAGACAAAACCCTTAATACTTTACAAAACATGGTATTTTAAAAGGATGGACACAGAAATTTCAAGGATTACTCAAACATGTGAATGAAACATACCAAAACACAACTCTGGGCATGTTTTTGATGAGGTAACAGCATTATAACAAGACTTAAAGGCGCATGATGTAACTTCACCTGCTTCTTTCTGTGGATATGTCTTTGTTCTGCCTGGAATGCTCCACATTATGACATTAAACAGCTCTACTTTATGTTTATTCAATTACAGGTGGTTTTATAGGACAAAAATACTTAGAAAAACATGCGTTCATGAATATAAAAAGGTTTAATACTGTGAAACATTACAAACAAAGCAATAACGTCCCAATGGAGAAAAGCATTTGACAGACCCTCCACCAGAAAAGTTACACAATGCATCTTTAAAGCTCACTAGGGTCAATTTTGCGTAATATATGACCTTTAAAAACCCTTATAGAGTAGAGAGGACAGTTACATCTCTGCCTCACATTTCCTTGTAAGACGAAACAGCTTGTGAACGGTGAATTACTGTACGTCTTTTGCCTGTTGCTATGGAGAGTCTTCCTGCAAATAGAATAGATCCATCCTGTATAGACACTCTACTTGAGCATATGTAATCTATCACTGTTACATACATGGATGCCACCAAAGCCTGGAGGTCGTACTCTTAAAGTGAGTGAAGAATGAATTGGCCCTTGAATGTATGGATGCATTTATTCTTTGTCTATAACTGCTTTAGAGTTATAGATGACTGCTGCTTCCTACTTAATCTCCTTCACATTTACATCTGGGAGAGTTATTTCCTATATTCCCGATGCACAGATTTGAGAATCTGCCCGAAGTGGCTGTCAGTGGAGCAGTAAGTAGGTTCTGAATAGCCCCTCTGAAGGTCATTTCAAGCTGGTAATGTTTAACACTGTTTTAATGTACAGTATGCATTAGACTTGGTTAACTTTGGTGTTTTCATTAAAAAGTTTGAAAAGTTTTGAAAAGTTAATTTAAAAGCGCTGTACCTGCCTTAAACGTCCCGTGCGCTTTAAGTCACGTTATAATGTTGTTACGTCCTCAAAAACAGACCTGGGGTTGTGTTTTGTTTTGTTTTTTTCACACATGTTTGAGTAATCCTTTATTATTACTCTGTCTACATCTCCAAAGCTCAAAATGCTCTGTTCCAACTTGTCATGTCATGAAGCGGTTGTTTTCAAAATAACAGCTACAGTTAATGTGTGCATTGTGTCACCATGGTAACTGCTGAACCGACCACCTATAGAGATACATGTAGAACCAGGGCCGGATTATCCATATGGGCCAGTGGCATGGTGCTCAGGGGCACCAACCAGTGAGGGGGCACCACATGACACAAACTTTAAAAATATATTTCGCAAATTTGTATGTTGCCCACTTGAAAATGTTAAATGGTCATATATAGCTCATCATTCACACTAATTTCATAGGCAAGACAGTTTATTTATATGGCACAATTTGTACACAAAGTAATTCAAAGTGCTTTACAGAATAAGAAATACATAAAAATCACAATAAAAACAAATCAAAACATAAATAATCATCATAAAATTAAAAAGGGCTCCCACAGATACATAACCTTGGTCATTCCTAAAGCCTGCACAGCTTTGGGCCATTCCTCGTTTTAGTTTTCTGCAGCAGTGACTCAAATCACCTCCAACAGACTTTGAAACTTAGTTTGTTTTTACCTCTGTTGCCTTTTAAAAACTACATCCAGAATATTTTACAGGATAATTGCACATGTTTTAAACACTTTAATTTTTAATCTGCAGTTGTTTCACTGTCTATTTCTATTCACTGTTTCATGTTATAGTTGATGTGTGAGTGTTTTCTGTTTGTGCTTCTGTTTGATCCTGCCTCTTGACCAGGTTGTTATTGTAAATCGGAAGGTGTTCTCAACTGACTTACCAGGTAAAATATTGAATAAATAAATAAATAAAATAAATTTTAAAAAAGAGAGAGATAGACATTAATTTCATAAATTAGAGAGAAGAGTGCAGAATGAAAACCTTTCTGTCATATGCACAGCTAAACAAAACCGTTTTGAGCCTGAATATAAACAGTGCCAAAGTAGAGGCCTGTCTCACATCTTCAGGAAGACTGTTCCAGGTTTCATAATAGCAACAGTAATAATAATAATAATAATAATGAACAAATCAAGATTACATGACCATTCATTTCCCATTACATATGAGAAATGCTCTTGTTTATGTGTACTATTACTGTACTATTTTTGACAGGAAGACAGGGTTAAGGTGTGTCCGTGCATGTGTGTGTCCGTGCATGTGTGTGTGTGTGTGTGTGTGTATGATGTCACTGCAAAGTATCAATTCATGTTTATTACAGAATTAAACTTCTCCTTTACTGACCACATTTTCCTGTGTTTTTTCAGAAGTAAATTCAAGGGGCTGTTCCCAACGCACTCTCCTCTTGATTCTGGGCATTGCCATAGCCGTCCATCTCATCATCCTCACCGCTCTTCTGAGTAAGTCATCACTGTGCATTTGCATCAATAAAAAAAATTAAAAACTCAGCTAAGAAAAGATGTGGATGCTCAGATGCCTTTTATACACATGGTTAACTTTACAGCTGCATTCCTAATTGTTATCGCCAATTATAAACAGTGTGTCAGACAAAGAAAAGGTGTGAAGAGGTTTAATGTTTATTGTAAAGTTCAAAATATTTCAATGGTTTAGTATGTCAGTTAAAGGAGATGGATAGTTCTATTTGATTACATTTCCTCCACTCAAAGAACTATCAAAAGGCATATTCATGTGAAAATTGGTTCAAGCATAATATTCTTTTTAAGGGAGTGTTTTGTGATGGTAGATGCTGAAAAGAAAGATTTGAAAGAAAAATAATGACCTAGATTTCAATGTAAGATTAACTTTAAAATCTGATAGGAGGAAAGCAGGACATTGAAAATTTGCTAGTTTTATATTTTCTGTAGAAGGAAGACATCAAATATTTGTCTCAATGTGTATGAAATTATGCAGTCAAGAAAAAAAAAAGTAAAATAATGCAAGTATATGCATTGTGTTTTTTATATGAAAAGGCTCAAAGTAGCTGCCTTTGCTTTGTTGACTGTGCTACAAACCCTTGCCCTTCTCTCAGTGAGTTTCTTTATGAAGTCTCCTGAAATGGTTTTGTGCCATGTCAGGGTCAATGAATGCTATGAGTGCAAAGCAATGGTCAAAGCAAAGGGTATTTTTAAGAGTCTAAAATAAAAAATATGTATATGAATTATTTAGAATAATTTTTTGTTTTGTTTACTATATTCCATGTGTGTCCATTTTTACGTTTTAATGCCTTCAGTGAGAATCTACAATGTATATAATCTTCCTCACACTCTGGGGGTGGTTTTGTCCTTTTTCCAAGCATCAGGTAAAGGAACTTGAGGGTTCTGCGCAGTATCTTTGCTGTCCCTGGTACTGCACTTTTCTGGACTGAGATATCAGGTGTTTTTCCTGGGATCTGCTGTAGCTCCTCCTCCAGTTCGGGCGTTACTGCCACAAGTGCTCAGATGACCACAACACCACTCAGATATATATGTATAGGCTATACATACACACAGTAGGTCTATATATATAAAAATATTGAATCATAATTAGGGGATATACATTCATAATATTTATGTATGTTTCTTTTTCCATGATTATTTACTTTGATGATTCTCACTCAAGGCATTAAAACTATGAAAGGACACATGTGGAATATAAACAAAAAATTCAATTCAAAATAACTCAGAACATTTTTTAGATTTTAGATTCTTAAAAATACCTTTTGCTCTTTGCTTTTGCCATTGATTTGCACTCATGGCCTTTCCTGACCCTGACATGGCACAGCTGTGAAGAGAAAACCATTTCAGGAGACTTCATCAAGAAGCTCATTGAGAGAAGGCCAAGGGTTTTCAGCACTGTCAACAAAGCAAAGGGTGGCTGCTGTGAATATTTGCATATAAAATATAAAAGATAGTTGAGTTATTTCACTTTTGTCCTTTACATAATTTCATACATGTTGTGACATGTATTTGATGCCTTCTGTATATATATAAAAGAATGAGAACTTTGCACATCAATTACTTGTGGCGCACTCTGTCTGACTTGCAAAATGTGAGATTTATGTTTAATAAATTTAGCTCAGGTGGCAAGCACCAAAGGGTCACAGGTCGTAAAGGAACAGTGTACCCAAAACAACATAATTCAAAAAACAAAGGCAATCAACATACAGTGTAATAATAATATTAATCATTGTAGAAAAATAATAGAAAAATAAAATAAATAAATAAATAAATAAAAGAGAATCTGAATACATATAGACATAGTATAGTATATATTCACCCAACTATGGAATAAGGCTGTCATTCCATAACCACATCTATCTTTATAATCCAGCCCATGTACAGCCCAACAGAGGCAGGAGACATAATAATAAACACATGCTTACAAGAAAATGCTTAGATTCAAGTCATCATTAAGACCTTTTAGAACTAAAGTTGTATATAGATAGATTTGTATATGGCATGACAAACATGACATAGTCACACCCTATTGAAGATGGCCACCTGAGCTCTCATTCCGTTTGCTGATGAAGGCCTAGTGCCAAAATGTTGCACAGTTTGTCCTAATAAATCTCACATTTTGCAAGTAAGATAGTGGGTGGGATTTTTCTTTATGATCTGTATATAAATAAAAATGTACAAAGTAGGAAATAAATAAAGGAAAGACTTTGAATGAGCTAGTGTGTCCACATTTTTTGACAGGTATAAATATTCCTTACCCATTAACATTAAATGTCCTATATTACACAAAACTGATGTTAGAATGTTGCTACCTGCTCAAAAACAGACCAGGAGTTGTGTTTTGTTTCATTCACATGTTTGAGCAATCCTGCAATATTGGGCAATCTACATGTCCAAAGTTCAAAATGCTCTGTTCCAGCTCGTAGTAGGGTCAATCCACCTCAGTTCACACAATGAGGTGAACTCTACTTTGTAAAATTTTGATGAAACTTGATATATTGGTAAATCATAGCCAGATAAGCCAAAATTCTAATTTTTGTTTGATCGGACTAATGGTTTCCCAGATATCGCAATTTCATTTTATTCACTTTTTTGCGTGGTTGCCAAATTTCAAATTGCATTTACTCAGCAACTACTGGTCTAATATCAAAAACCAAGGTATCTCTGGAAAAGGGAAATCATAAAGAATCCAAATCTGACATTTATTTTCACATTTGAGTACTTTAGAGATGAATTACCATTTGACCTATATTTTGATCTTGACACGTCAGACCTCAATGACACCAACAGAAAAAATGTAGCCCTGTGCGTCTACTACAACATATAAAAAATGTGTAGGGGTTTTCTTTTTTATTTTCACACAAATGTACCTAGAAGTTGTCTTACCCCCATCTTAAGACATGCCAAATATCCACTCAGTGTATACGGCTGACAGTCGAAGGAACATTTACAATACCATCATTTTGTCCAATTTTCTTTGCAGTTGGACAATGTGAGCATTCATGTTGCAATTTTTTGGGGTGAACTGAGGTGGAATGACCCAGTAGCAGTAGTTTTCAAGTTAACAGCTACCTTTTACCTTTAGTTCAGTAGAGATCGGTAATTCCAGGGCTGAAATAATCAAAATGTGAAGATGTATGGTATTTTAAAACATTATATGGGGGACATGGTGTTTTCAATATGAGAAAAACTCATCCTCACCCTCAATTTTCAAAGGTTCGTGTGTTAAAAATGTGTGAATGAAACAAAACACGACTCCAGGTCTTTGTGATGAGGAAATAACATTATAACAGATGAGAAATTAGAGTAATGTGGTCCCTTTAAACCTTGACAAATGAGTGACAAGCAAGAAATAATTAATTCAAATGATGCTTCACCTTTCGGCTGTTATATATTTATAGTTGGATAATGTTACCTTCTTTTACATTATCTGAACAAACCAGAGGGTAAAACTGCCCTGACACCTTGAGCATTACGGCAATAAATTCACTGTAATAGCTTTTGCATATTTCAAATGTCAGATAAACCGCTCTCATTAATTTTGACTCAATTTGAATCATTTATGAAGAGACAATCTGAACCCAGGAGGAATGCAGATCTTTATATTACAGGTTCAAGATAATTTTGCGTGGATCAAAGTGCCCCAATTTTGAGTGCATATTTATTTTCCAGTTAGGTCACAGCAATAGAGAAGTTAAAATTGAATTATTTGGATTATTTGACTCGTTGACTGACTTTGTATCACCTCTGTCTCTCTGTCTCAGTTAAGTTTGTGGGGTTTCCACCAGAGCCACAGAAGCATAAGCCTTCTTTCTGTGAGCTAAAGGGGAGCTGCAGCTTCTCTGTTCAGCCTGCCCTGCCCATGAACATAGCTAACCAGACCAACCAAAAAAACAGCTCTGAAGGTAAGCGAACAGAAATGTACAACAGAAAATAACGGATTTCTATGATAACTGTGGTGAATATTTATCATAGTTTTACTTCAGTCTGGTGGCCGTTTAAAAAAGTTAGGATTAGACTGATATTTGCGATCTATCAGGCCCATATTTGCACTTTTTGCATCAGCTGCTTGCCTGAAAAGTTCTGCAGTATGACAAGCTTTACCTTGCAAGTTTTCAATTACAGATGGTTTTATATCTTAAAAATACCTAGAAAAACAAACATCCTGACGGTAACCTCTCCGCCTCCTCCACAGATCTGACTTGTAACTTGGTCTAGTTTGATCTCCATGAAGATAGAAAGGTTTAACACCATACTGTGAAATATTCTAGATAACGCAGTAACATCTCCATGGTGAAAAGCATTTGACTCCTCCTGAAAGTTACACAGTGCACCTTTAACTCTCCTGCTTGGGCTGATATTTGGTTTGGACTCACCGATGGCCGCATAAAGATTTATTTTAAAACTTTAGTGCGATGATGAGTTTCGCAGAATGAGATTACACTGCTCCATTACGGGCAGTAAATGTCAAAAAATAATTTCTATTGAGGTGATCTTTCGTTATTATAGTTAAATTATGCCGAGCGGTAAAAACTAAAGACTGTATTTAGGTTAGATATATATGGGTATCTACTGCCAAATGCTTTTGAATAGTACTGAAATGCCAAGATAGAATTTAGTTTGACTACGCGGCATGAATGCAAGAATCCAACCTCTTTAAATGACTGAGTATTAACTCCAAGACAGAAACTTAAAAACTAAGAAATTACTGATAATGATCATGGAAGACAGTAGATCAGTTTGTAGAGTGTTCGTCTACTGATTCGAAGGCTATTGCTTTGAATCCCGCCTTTGACATATACAACACTGGTCAAGCGGTCAGGTTGGTGGTGCAATTCCAGCTCCCACAGATAAATACTGACACTTAACTCACCTCACCCCCAGAGTCTGCGTACACTGTGGTTTGAATGTGTTTGTGAATGGGTGAGTGGTTCCTTGAAAGCACAATAAAAAAAATAATAAAATAAAGACAATTAACCAATAGGGATGGGACAAGATTTTATGACATAAGATCTCGTGAGACAAAATTGGCACAAGATCATGCACACATGACAAAAATTATCTTGTGAGAAAATTTACATTAGGATAAGAGAAAAAAGGTTATGGGTTGGTGAGTTACATCTCTTACAGTTCCAAAAAGCAGTATTAGAATGGAAACAAAAATATGAAATCAAATAAAAACTGGAAACTGAATCACAAAATGTATATATTAGAAATAGGGATGTAACAATAACCGAAATATCGTGATATCGTATCGACAAAAGTGTCACAATAATATCGTGGACTATCACAATATATTGACTTACAAGTCTATTTGCTTAAATTAAGAGTTACGGTGCAGCAATAGCTGAAAAAGACCGAGGGAACTACATAGACCATGATCCTTTGCTCCATTTCAGCGCAGACTACATGAAGAAATAACAGTTCTAAGCACTTTTAAGTCTTTGGATTACATCTTGTAAGTGGAGAAAGTAGCAGTTTTGTTTGCCTTCACAAAATATCAGAATAAATATCGTACCGTGAGATGTATATCGTGAAAATATCGTACTGAGAGATTTGGATATTGTCACATCTCTAATTATGAGTTTTCCCACAATATCGCACCGTGAGTCTCATACCATGACAATATCGTATCGTGAGACTTGGATAGCTTTACACCCC
The DNA here is from genome assembly GCF_026225935.1 of Boleophthalmus pectinirostris. Taxonomy (NCBI): domain Eukaryota; kingdom Metazoa; phylum Chordata; class Actinopteri; order Gobiiformes; family Gobiidae; genus Boleophthalmus; species Boleophthalmus pectinirostris. Next base: position 10,709,490 of record NW_026571447.1, on the reverse strand, counting down.
TAATTAGAAATGATATTTAAATTTCATCTTGTCTCGTGAACCCATTCTCGTATGTCGTCTCATCTTGTGGAAACTGTGTCTCATCTCATCCCTATTTATTTTACCAGTGTTCATATGATTTCACTTATTTCTCTTTCATTCACAGATTGTCCACTTTCTGTAAGCAACAGCCTGCGAATAGTGGGGGGCACGCTGGCCTCCAAAGGCGACTGGAAGTGGCTGATCAGTATGCAGTGGAGAGGGAAGCACATCTGTGGAGGAACCATCGTCACGGCGCACTGGGTCATCACCGCTGCTCACTGCTTTGCCGGGTAACAGCTCATTCCTAAACAAGAAGTAATGATCAAAAGTGGAGCGGCAAATTCATTTTCTATTAAGTATGTGCAAAGCAAACCCTCACCACGATCTCACCATGCTGACCTTTTAATCCCTGGGCTAGCATTTCATATATTGACCTATACACTATATTGCACAAACTGAATGTACTTCAAAGATCAATGCCAGGATTTCACAAAAAGGTCTTCACTGTTTAATTAAATTTGCCTCATTATTAGGGATTAGGTATGAGCCATTCATCAGCTGTACATCAGATATGAAGGAGCTGAGATGTGTTAGTGCTATAGGACTTAGTTATGTAACCAAAATTTTTATATTTAACACATTGCAGTACAAACATGAAGGATGACTAGAGTAGAGTAACATCTGATTTATACTCTGTAGGTAATGTAATTTGAAGGACAAACCTTTATTCAAAATTACATCATGCACATACTCAAAGAATAGACCCAAATCTCCATTATAACTAAAGGTACAATACAAGAATCACAGATATTCAAATCATTGGATATCATCAACATAAAGCTTTTTTTACTTGTAGACTTATAGTGGGAAGAAAGAGTAAGCCATATAGAGCAAAAAAAACAAAAAAAAAAACACTAACATTGTAGTAGTGATGTCAACATTAATTCAATGGCAAAGAAGGTCTTAAATCAAAATTATGGTTGAATCCTTTTGGAGCATTATCTCTGACTGGTAATTCATGTGTCTCATCCGATAAAAAGCTTTTTACAGCGCTCTTGTGACACCATTCACTTTTTCTCCTCCTCAAATAGGCTCTGCTGCATAGTCAAGGTCACTCTCCAAAATTAGAATTTTTGTTGCTTGAAGATTTACAGTGGTGGAATGTAACAAAGTAAAAACAAGTAATAACAAAGTAGTAGTTAAAGGTGCATTATGTAACTTTTTGGTTAGGGGTCTGTCATCTCTTTGATCCTATGGAGATGTTATTGCTCTGCCACAGTATGACATTAAACAGCTGTACCCTACATTTATTACATTTTAAAACACGTGGTTTTAAAGGTCAAAAATATCGAGAAAAACAGACATTCTGAGTGTGAGCAGGGTTGCCTCTCCACTGATCTCACCTGTAATTTGGTCAGGTCTGGTCTCCATGAAGACAGCAAAATTTAATACCATACTGTGAAACATTCCAAACAAAGCAATAACATCGCCACGGAGAAAAGCATCTGACGGACCCTCCATCAGAAAAGTTAAACCTTTAAGAATAAATTGTAGGTATCTGTACTGGAGTACATTTGTGTACATTGGAGTACAAGTGGATACTTTTTCTTTTACTTCAGTACAAAAAAAAAAATCTATTTAACAAAATTCATCACAAATCTTTATCTCAGTGGCTATATTTGAATCTACATTACATCTTAAAATATGTTAAATACTTTTACTTTTTTTCTTTAAATAATTTTTTTGTGCTTTTACATGTTACATGTTGTTTTTTTTTTCTCTTTGTTATTACCTGGTCCCTGAAGGGTTGACCAGGTTTTGTATTCACCCTGTGTGTCTGTCCACGATAATTACGTCATTTATGGACCGATTGTCACCAAATTTGGTAAGTGGGTCAAGCCCCCGTGCCCGATGCCGCAAAAAAAGTTTGGTGACAATCCGAGGTCATTTGAGGTCACACGGGTCAATTGAAAGGTCATGCCATTATGAAGGATAGGCAATTTTGGCAATTTCTAAACCATCTGCGGCCTAAAATATTCACCCAATCATCACACAAGTTGGCACACACATAACCGGGGTACACTGGATGTTACAGGTTGAAACCAGTCAAGGTCACTTGAAGGTCAATGTAAGCAAGATCAAATATGTGTTTTTGGTCATAACTCCACGAAGGATCGTGCTAGAGCCTCGGGAGTGGTCTCAAGCTCTCAGAAAAATTATTATTTATCATTCTATGCATTTGTATAGTAAAACATTAATAGTTTTCAAAATAATCACTAATTATAACAGTTCCTTTCTCTTTCAGTGTATGGAAATAATTTCCATTTCTTCTTTTTCTGGTGATACACAACACACTTATCTACAGTTACAGAACTAACATATACACAACTCATAAAAAAATTACATTTTCGTTACACGTTAGTACACACAGACATTCTCATGTGTGACCAATATCACACAAATGTTCGTGGGCACTGTACAGCTACAAACATTGCATTGTGGATATAACGAGCATGTAATATGGGCAGGGCTCCTCATAACTCATAAGCTGGCTTCTGTGGTGACGGACAAAATAATAATTTCCCTTGTGGATCAATAAAGTCTAAAAAAAATTTTATTTCTTTTTTCTTTTTTTTTTGCTCCTGTATCTGTACTTTTACTCAAGTAACAAAACTGAGCATTTCTTTCTTCCACCACTGAAATCTTGAAACCACAACTGGCCACACTTGTCTAAAAACATATTGTAAAAAAATAAATTAATTAATTAAAATCTTCTCTTGTTTCTTCTTCTCTGCAGATATGACATGATGGAGCCCGCAGACTGGTACGTGCTGGTGAACAGTGTGACCATAGGAGAGGGTTTTGCGGGTAAACGCTACAGAAGCCTCCAGTTACTTTCTCACCCCCAATACAACTCTGACAACAACGACTACGACGTGGGACTGCTGCGGACCGTCACTAACATAGACATGAGCGGTAAGGGGAGAGGTGGCGCCATCTGCTGGAGTAGTAGCAGTAGTGCATGTGGGCGGTGTCTGTAAGGGGTCATGTCAGGTAATGCAATGTTGATAAAAATAAAGTAATTGCAGGTTGTATACTGTTTATAGACTTCACGTAGTAACTGAGTAACAAACACAGATGAGATAGGGCTAATTAATGCGTATCAAAGTTTGTTGTTAATAAAATAAAATAAAATAAAATGTGGGGGTGTAAAGTAGGTTAACTGATTACAAAACGCCGAGTCACTTTACTGTAAATGAATACATGTTTAAACCCATAGACTACTTGTAATTGAGTTTAATTCTCACCGTGTTTTTGTAATTAGTTTAATTTTAAGTCAAGTCCCAACTGCCCCATTTGTGTCTGTTCCTCTCTATATCCACATACACACACACCTTCTCTCATTGGTCAGAGCTTAGAGAATATACTTTTTACTTTTTCTTAAAGGACCCATATCATGCTATTTTCTGATTTATGTTATAATGTTGTTTCATGATTTAACTTTAAATGTAAACTTGGAAACTATCACATGACATCACAAGGTGGAGCAGAGCATTTTGAGATTTGGGAATGTTGACAGACTAATAATAAAGGATTACAACTCCAGATATGTTTTTGAGGAGGTAACAACATTCTATCAAAGCTCACAAGAGAGTTTTATAGGCTACAATTTCACCTGCAGTATTAGAAGTTCTTGTAATTGAATACAATACTGATAAAATGTAATCTTGTTGTAAACTATAGATAGTGTGCGTCCAGTCTGTTTGCCCAGACCGAGTGAGTCCTTTCTCACTGGTGCCAACTGCTGGATCACAGGCTGGGGTCACGTCATGGAAGGAGGTATGCCATTTCAAACATGAAAAAAATAATAATAATACATTTTATTTATAAGCTCCTCTCTAACACACAAGGTCACTTTACAGCATGCATACAATAAAAGCAATGTGAATGCAATTTTAAAAGTATTAAACAGAGTAAGCCAATTTAAAAAGGTGGGTTTTGAGGTTCTCCACATGCCTGCATAGATGTAAATAAAAAGCTCAGCAGGAACTTAGACAAGCAGGTATGCACGTTTGTGAAATAATTAGAGTCTTTTTTTTATGTCCAGACTAAGGTGAACACCAACTAATAAGTCTGACCATCATCTGACTGACTGAATGATATCTGTGCTGTGTTACAGGCTGTAATAATTATAAAAGAGGATTGGTTAGTCTGATAGAGCTGACTCTTGTCACGTAGGCTTGTCATCATTTTTTAACAGTTGTAGTTGTAGTACTAGATTACTTCCTGTAGGTTGTGTCTTGTGTGTGCCATTTTATTACATTTCCATGGAGTGTACACAGTCCTGTTGTTGACCTTGTAAACTTTGAACTTTTGTGAAGGTAGCTCTGCTGGTGACGGAGGTGCTGCTTGTGTCTGCTCCGCGCTCTATGGATTTAGGACACGGTGTAGCTTGGCTTCTCATTCAGAAGACCGCGTTTTATCACTGCTCCATCGATACTAAATGATAAGTCACTGCTCCTTTAGCATACGCCCCCGGAGCTAATCATTTGTTGTTACGTCTGGGATAACAACAATGTGCTCGGTTATTAGAAGAACGCAGCCCGTCAGACTTGCTCTCGCGCTGTGCCTCCGAGCAAACTGCCACGGCTCCTCTTACGCACTCACCGACATCAGGCACTTCTCCCCCGGACTCAGCACTTCCGTGTCCCCGCTCCGAGCCGCACTCAGAGCATACTGCACCAGGATGGCACGCATAGAAGGGCTTTTATTCAGACAGGTACAGTACTTCATGTTTTCTGTAACACGTTAAAGCTACATTTGCTCTGACGGGTTGATACGTCCTGTTTTGTTGGTGGAAGTAACTGTTAGCGGTTAGCTTCAGTTACGTTAACGTCAACACTGCGCTGACAGACATAAACCAACATCAGCGACATAAACGAATAGACATATTTTCTCTTACTATTTAATATTTTCTAATGTTCAACCTGACTTGCAAACCTCCTCCTTGATTGTTTATTTGTGTCTGTAACGTTAAACTTTAGTTAATTTATTTTCCTTAACTTCATTATAATTTGCAGCAAACGGAGGGGAAGTCATGGTTTCCCTTTAACTTTTCTCACTCTCGCGATCAAACATGAAAGCTCTACCAGAGAATACATTTTAACATTATATTTTTTAATTAAAATTAAAAGTTGGCCAACACATGATCATAACAGAAGTGAGGCTCATTTCAGTGCAGATTGTCGCCTGCCTCCATATTCATGTGTTTTCCTCACATTTTTTTTTTAAACTTTATTAACTTTATTAAATTAGAAGTTTCATCTTAAAAACAGTCTTGTGTCTTTCTGCTGAGTCACGCCTGTGTCTCTATGACTCTGTGTCTTTGTTTGTAGTTGTTTGATAGAGACAGCTGCACGTACACTTACCTGCTGGCAGATACTGACACCAAGGAGGCTGTCCTCATAGACCCTGTGCTGGAGACCCTCGGCAGAGACGTGAAGCTCATCGAGGAGCTGGGACTCAAGCTGAAAATGGGAGGTACTCTGTGATAAGAAGAATACTTGTATTTAAATTAGGGTGAACAGATGTTCCTATTTACCAGTTTTGAGCCCGGTGTCCCATGTCCCAGTAGTTTTATTCAAAACCAATGATTTGTCCCAGTTTTATACAAGAAATGTCCCAGGTCTCCCTATTTTTGATCAATCTGATCTAAACCAGGACTAAACTAAGACTAAGCCAGGACTACATCAGGTCAAAACCAGGACTGAAACAGGACTATCACTATTTTCACAAATTTTCAAATCATTGCCAACAGTAATGAGGAGCATAAATTATCATTTGTTTAGCCAAAATAGAAAAAAAAAAACAAAAAAAAAAAAACGTGTTTGCAAATGACAATAAAGCAAAAAAAGAAGATGAAGAAAAAAAAGAAATGCAGCCTCAGAAGTCCCTCAGATTATGATGGAAGAATCCACTATGCTCCACACTCATTTCACAATTTTATTTATACTAACCATCCCAACCTGGGTGTGTTCCAGTTTTGAATGTTGAAAATCGGGTTACCCTAATTTAAATGTAATGTAAATGTAAACTGTATTTAGTTACAGAACACTGAATACACAAATGTATTCTGTAATGTATTCATTTACATCTCCCGATACTGAATACCACGAAATGAAAATTAGTACTATCCATAATACATATTTTCAATAGATGTAGTTTGTTACATTGCAACACGGCAGGTACGCGAGCAGTGACCACAGCATGTACTACAATCAGGACTTATGACTGATTTTGTATCACATTACCTGTAGGATTTTTTCAATATTGCAGGCAGGCAATATATTGACAAAAATAAATGGCAACAGTATTTAATAAATGTTCAGAAAATATCATGGAAATTCATCAGAAATTGTGAAACCTGCTTGAATTTTTTTGGATGATAACATTTAACACAAAAATCCACTTTATTTATATAGTGAATTTTATTAACAAAACAGTTTCCAAAGTGCTGCACATACCATACAATTAGATTAGAATAGATACCATTAAAAACAACAGAGAGAATAAATGCTCATTTTAACCTTGCCAGTCCTAAATCTTTTTCTGTTTCTTTTGTTTTTTGTTCATCTGCACATTTAGCATCATCTGTAATAGTTTTCCAATTTGATGTTATCTATGATATTATATATTTCTCTCCATTTTCCGTAAACATTTCATAATGATAATTTTAACTTAGAAAGGATGAACATTCTTGATCATTAAAAATCTTCAGTGACCGTGCGAACTAAGTCAGATGTTCCTCACAGTCAGAATGACCTGAATGTAGTTCTGATGTTGTCATTAAAATGAGTTGCCAAAATTAAGTAAACATTGATTATTTAAGTTTGTACCAACTTTTGATACCAGCCAGACTCTGTGTTTCATTCTCTCACTACTAACTTTTAGTAACTATTTCACTTCCATAACTTGTGAGCATTGAAAATTAATGTATATATTTTTCACATTTTTATTAATTTTAGCTCATGTTTAAGGTGCATTGTGTAACGTTTCTGGTGGAGGGTCTGTCAAATGCTTTTCTCTGTGAAGATGTTATTGCTTTGTCTGGAATGTTGCACAGTATGACATTAAACCTTTCTATATAGACCAAGGGACAGGTTAGATCTGTGGAGGGGCCAGCCCACTCACAATAAGAATGCCTGTTTTTCTAGGGATTTTTGAGCTGTAAAACCACCTGTAACTGAATAAATGTAAGGTAGATCAATGTCATGCTGTGGAACATTCCAGGCAGATCAACAGCATATCCATAGAAACAAGCAGGTGATGGACCCCCACCCAAAAAGTTACATAGCGCACCTTTACCTGGTGTACCTTTTAAATTGTGTCGTTTTTTTTTTTTCTCTATTTACAGTAAACACTCATTGCCATGCCGACCACGTTACGAGCACAGGGCAGATGAAGAAACAGCTGGTGGATATGAAAAGTGTGATCTGTGTACACAGTGGAGCCAAGGCTGACATCCATGTCAAAGAAGGAGACAAGATCTCCTTTGGAAGACATGTAAGTCCCAATACTATTACTCTATCCAGCGGTGGAAGAAGTACTGCATTTTGTTACTGAAGTAAAAGTACAAATACCACAGCAAAAAATACTCAAGATATAACATGAAAAAATCTACTTAAGTAAAAGTATTAAAGCACCTGTTATTTCTTGCAGTTTTTGAGGTTTATAAAGCTCCAAATATAGCAATTGCTAATACAGTGCTGATACAGAAACAATTAAATCAGTTTTTTCTAGCTGTTTTTATTTGTATATTTTTGTTTGCTCAAACTATGACCTTGATAAAAAAAAAAATACCCCTCCGGCTTTTCAGCAGCTCTTGAACAACAATAAAAAAAATACTTTTACTTCTCAGTTCCGTTAAAAAAAGCAAACAACATGCCACCAAATGTTACGCAGGGCACCTTTAAATAAAAAACATGTATCTATTTTTTCACATAAAGGTGCATTGTGTAATTTTTTTTCTGGTGGAGTGTCCTTCAAATGTTTTTCTCGATGGAGATGTTATTGCTTTGCCTGGAATGTTTCACAGTATGACTTTAAACCTTTCTATCTTCATGGAGACCAAACTAGACCAAGTTACAGGTCAGGTCTGTGGAGAGGCAACTGTACTCACAGTCAGAGTACCTGTTTTTTTTTTTTTTTTTAGGTATTTTTGAGCTATAAAACCACCCGTAATTGAATACATTTGAGGTAGAGCTGTTTAATGTCTTACTGTGGAACATTCCAAGTAGAGCAATGATATATCTGCAGAAACAAGTACAGTTTAAGTACAGTTCTTTACTACTTATACTTTGTTGTATTCCACCACTGTTACTGTCTGTGTTTTCTTCTTCTCTGATTATACCTCATATTGTTGCTGTGGTTTGGTGCAGTCTCTGGAGGTGAGGGAGACCCCGGGGCACACAGACGGCTGCATGACTCTGGTGACCGGGGATCAGAGCATGGCTTTCACTGGAGACGCCCTCCTCATCCGGGGCTGTGGCAGGACGGACTTCCAGCAAGGTATCAAGCAACTTCCAAACAGGAAAAACATTACATTCTCTTTTTTCATTCATTCACTGTCTCTCTTTTTTTTTTTCTTTTTTTTTTTAATGGGAAAGCTGTGAGTTGTAGTGTCTCAATCTGACCACTAGAGAGCAGTGTTGTATTTTATTTAGTCCAGTGAAAAAACACATTTATTGCAGTATTGTAGTTTTATTTATTTTATTATAATGCAGGATTGTGCAGGTAACTTGAATCTTTCTTTTCTTCTTCTTCTTTTCTAAATAAAAAATGTTGGGGAGTAGGAAGTACTGATAACTTCTCTCAAATGTAGTGAAGTTAAACATCCACTAGGGGTGGTACGAGATCTTGTGCCGCAAGATCTCATGAGACAAACTTGCCACAAGATCGCGCACACATGAGATAAACTATCTGGACAATAAGTTACATCTCTGTAACTATTCCAAAAAGCAGTACTAAAATGGAAATGAAAATATAAAATCAAATAACTAAAAAATTGGAAACTAAATTGTGAAATTTATGTATTAGGAATTGTGTTAAAATCTCGTATTTCGTCTCATCTTATGCAAATTGTATCTTGTCTCATCCCTTGTATCCACTTAAAAATGTACTTAAGCAAAGTACAGATACATTTTATTTTATATTATTTTATTTATATTTATTTTATTTATATTTATATTATTTTTATTATATTGAAAAATGGAGTGGAGTAGAAAAATAGACACCCTCTCTCAATTGTTGTGTAGTAACACTAAAGGATTCATCCAATTATGCACTCTTTATATTTATTTACATTTTTATTTTATCAGTTTTTTTTTTTTTTTTTTATCTATTGTGTTTTTTTTTTTTTTTTTCAGGCTGTTCTAAGAAGCTCTACAACTCCATTCATGGCAAGATCTTCACCCTTCCTGATAGCTGCCTGGTTTACCCTGCACATGACTACAGAGGTTCCCAAACAAACCAAATCTACCTTATTTACATACACAATGATTCATAGTACTCATGTTACAATAAACGCTGTATTCTTATTTCACATCAGGTCAGACGGCATCCACTGTTGGCGAGGAACGCAAATACAACCCCCGCCTTACCAAAACCTTAGACGAGTTTGTGGACATCATGAAGAACCTCAACCTTCCCAAGCCTGAAAAAATCGGTATTGACAACTCTGGAAATTACCTTACATTTTCTAGTTATAAGAAACATTATAAGAACATTTATAACACTACTTTCTCATTTTTTGCAGACATTGCGGTTCCTGCCAATATGGTTTGTGGAGTACACTAAATTTAGCAAAAGGAAAAAAAACAAAAAAAAAACTTGAGTCAACACTGAATGCCTAATATTCAAATAACTCTAAATGAGTCTAAAGTGCTTTTTTTCTGTGTGTATGATTATAAATTTCATAAAGGTTTGAAATAGATCTGAACTGTTGCTGTCAGGTTGTTGGCAGTGGTATGAATAGATGTACTTGAAACATCTCTAATCTGTAATGTATGTTGTAATATCTGATAAAAAGTTTATCATTGACCTTTCATTCTTTTCATCCTTGTTATTTCTCTTACATTTTTCAGACATGATTGAAGTGCACTGTGTAACTTTTCAGTAGTTTGTCAGTCACCCTCTTGTTTCTATGGATATGTCATTGCTCTGCTTGGAATGTTCCACAGTAAGACATTAAACAGCTCTACGTTACATTTATTCAATTACAGGTGGTTTTACAGCTGAAAAATACCTTGAAAAACAGGCATTCTGACTGTGAGCGGGGTCACCACTCCACAGATCTCACCTGTAACTTGACCTAGTTTTGTTGATAAAAAAAAAGCTTAATCATACTGTGAAACATTTCAGACAAAGCAATAACATTTCCATGGGGAAAATAGGTAGCGGACCCTCCACCAGAAAAGTTACACAAGCACCTTTTAACATTTTACATTGTATAAACATGACTTTGCTGGATTGTTTTTATCAAGGTAATACCTCTTAGTTTACAGTCTACTTCTAGGATTTTTGCATATCTAGAAACATGTATTTCCATAAGAGGTAGTTGGTTAGAACTACTCCCCTTGAATGCCTTGTGCCAAATATTACACACCTATGAGATAAGGTAAGAAAATATACATGGACTTGACTGTTAAAGTAATTATATTTAAAAAGCTATATAAGTTATTGTATAGTTGATGTAAGTTTTGTAGTCTCTAAACATTAGCTGGCAAATTTTACTTAGAACAGTGTAATAATGTGCCAGGATCACCTCTCCACAGATCTGAACTAACTAAGCCCAATGGCATCACCAGTTGTCTTCATGGAGATAGATGAGTTTAATGCAGTACTGTGGAACATTCCAGTCACAGCAATAACATCTCCATGGATATCTAAGCACGTGGCAGTCTCCCCAACAGAAAAGTTAGTTTACCTTTAAAGGGCCTATAATAATACACTATTTTCTGATCTATGTTATAATATTGTTTCCTCTTCAAAACCATACCTGGTGTTGTGTTTTGTTTCATTCACAGGTTTAATCCACAAACTGACACATATTTAGCCTTTAGGAATTCTTGTCTCAAACTGAAAACGCTCTGTTCCACCTTGTGATGTCATGTAGTAATACAGCAAGTGCTTCACTGTGTTTTTAAACTTCAGACATCTGCCAGAGGTGGGGACTTGCAAGTCGTGACTTGGACTCAAGTCAGACTTGAGTCACTACTTTTAGGGCTTGAGACTTGACTTGATTAAGATCATTAAGATCTTGTCAAGACATTGAAAAAGGAAAAATTTACATTTCTACAACTCTTATATACTCTGTATGTCTGTACTCGTATATAAATATAGCATGACTTTTTAAGTACAATTTTGTTTAAAATTCATATAAATTACAAAAGTCTAAGCTATATTTGGTACTTCAGTTTAAAGACTTGAAATGACTTGAAGCTCAAAGCAGATGACTTGGGCTTGCCTGTAATTGACTTGGGACTTGACTTGGACTTGAGGTCAAAGACTTGAGACTTACTTAAGACTTGCAAAACGACAACTTGATCCTGCCTCTGACACCTGCACTAAAATCATTTGGATTATTTCAGCCAATCTCTATTGAAGAAAATGTAAAAGGTAGCTGTTAACTTGAAAACTACTGCTTCATGACATCACAAGGTGGAACTGCATTTTGAGTGTTGGTAATGTAAACAGTAATAAATAAGGCTTACTCAAATGTGTGAATGAAACAAAACACAAGTCGAGGTATGTTTTTGATGAGGTAACAACATTCTAACATGGCTAAAAGCTCACATTTTTTGCCATTTTTCATTAACTGCTCTCTTACACAAGAAGCAAGGTGTGTATTGAACAGGTTTGGGTGAGTTCTACGGCAGAAATCTTCTCTTCCGCTCCATTTAGATGTTTGAAAAGTAGTGGTAGGACGAGTTCTGTGGGTGTCTCCCTGGTTTAAATGCTTGCTTCACTTGTTGTTGTCATAAAATGCAGTTGCACACAGACTCGGCAGCAACACTCTGCATTCCAAAGTAAGACTGGAATTTACAGTTGTGTTTGCGGAGGATATTATTAGCAAATCAACAAAGGTTCAAATTATCTGTTTTGACATTTATGCTGCTGGATCTAGCTTAGATATTTCCATTTGTTGTCAATTATTGAAGTTCACAGTGAGAAAAATAACATTCAGTTGTAAAGAAATGTCCCAAGATGTAAAAAAGATTATTGGTACATTAACTATGTACTATGTATGTATGTAACTAACAAGTCTGAGAGGGTGGTAGTACTTACATTTACTTGATTACATTTACCTGAGTACTTTTCACAGTATTTTTTAGCAGCATGTTTTTACTCCTACTTGAGTAATATTTTTTTGAAGTAACAGTACATCCACTTGAGTAAACATTTTGGTTATTCTTCCCACTGCAAGTAACAAAAGCTTTATGTTGACAATATGAAATGATTTGTCTCTTGCGCTGCTCCTTGAGATATGATTTAGTTTTTCTCATTTTTGGGTCTTTCCTTTGACAATGCCTGATTTTTTTCTTGTTTATTCCATGTTTTGTTCTTCAAGTTACGTTCTGATCTTCAAATTATAAATCAGTTGTCACATCACAACTGTTACACAGCAAAAAACAAAATCTAGCCAAGTTAAGATGACTTGAATTATGAAAGTTTTATCATGATTTGAGTAAATTTCACTTGACAAGTAAAATGATCTGCCAGTTGAATAAGACTTTTTGTACTTAAAATATGAAAATACATCTTGCTACACTTAAAATAAGAAAAACAACCACATTTTGCACTTAAATAAGAAACAAAATTGAATGTTGCTTGAATTAAGAACACACTTATTCCACTGATTGATAATTTTACTTGTCGAGTTGAATCAACCATTGTGGTGGAGAGAGAGCTGAGGCAATTTACCGGTCAATCTTCATTCTTACTCTCACCTATGTTCATGAGCTCTGGGTAATGACCAAAAGGACGAGATCGCGGATACAAGCGGCCGAAATGAGTTTCCTCCGCAGGGTGACTGCGCGCTCCCTTAGAGAGAGGATGAGGAGTTCGGTTACACAGGAGGAGCTTGGAGTAAAGCCGCTGCTCCTCCACGTCAAGAGCAGCCAGTTGAGGTGGCTCGGGCATTTGTTTCAGTTGTCTCCTGGACGCTTCCCTTGGGAGGTGTTCCGGGCATGTCCCACTGGGAGGAGACCCCGGGGAAAACCCTGGACACGCCTCAGGGTCCCCCTGGAGGAACGTGTCTGGGGTGAAGGAAGTCTTGGGTCCCTGCTTAAATTGCTGCCCCCGCAACCCAACCCCGGATAAGCAGAAGAAGATGGATGAATGGAAGTTGAATCGACACAAATAAAGTAAAATGTTTTTAATTTAAGTCATTTTAATTTACCTAGATATTGTTTTTTTCCCCCCAAGTGTACTAGTACTATTTAAAGGTGCATTGTGTATTTTTTTCTAGTGGATGGTCTGTTATTTGTCTGGAATGTTTCACAGTGCAGCATTAAACCTTTCTATCCTTTCTATCATCATGCAGACCAAACCAGAATGAGTTACAAGTCAGATCTATGGAGAGGCGACCCCACATAGAATGCCTGTCTTTCTAGGTATTTTTGAGCTATAAATCCACTTGTAATTTAATGAATGTAAAGTAAAGCATTTTAATGCCTCATTGTGGAACATTCCAGGCAGAGCAATGATATATCCATAGAAACGAGCAAGTGATGGACCCCCAACCAGACAGTTAGTGTACCTTTAAATTACTATTACTTCTACTTTTGGTCAAATCTTGTTAACTTTTAGCGAAATTAGAAGTCCGACCTACTTTATGCACTTTCAAATTTCCAAGCGACGTTTGTGTTTTTAAATGTATATCTTCTCTCCTGTTACATAACCCGGTGTCTCTTGCTTTTACAGTACAGAAAATATACTGAAGTTAATGCGCCTGCTTTAACTACAGTATCCCATCTGTCAGTGTGGGAGCAACAATACACGGGTCTGCCCCTGAGCCTCACCTCCTCACTGACAGACACCTGCTTTGTTCTGCTTCAAAACAACAGGGCGGGTCCTTGTGTCCGACTCAAATGATGTGGTTTTGCTCCACTCCACACAGGCAATGTAATCCTCACTGTGTACCACCATCTGCCCTTTGTGTTTCTCAGTCAGAGGTATGTGGGCCCCAGGATGAGAAGTGTTTGAAATGGTGCTAGTTAAAAAATACTCATACATTTGAAATAGAAAGTGCAGTATTTGTCATATGAAGAGGAGGTGAAATGTATGTGGCATTTGTTTTAAAGGCGCATTGTGTAACTTTTCTGGTGAAGGGCCCGTCAAACGCTTTTCCCCGTGGAGATGTTATCACTCTGTCTGGAATGTTTCACAGTATGACAGTATGGTATTAGACCTTTTATTAAACATTTCTATCATTATGGAGACCAAACTAGACCAAGTTAAAGGTCAGATCTGTGGAAAGGTGACCCCGCTCACAGTCAGAACGCTTGTTTTTTGAGGTATTTTTGCGCTATTAAAACACTTGTAATTGAATAAATGCAAGGCAGAGCTGTTTAATGTCATACTGCGGAACATTCCAGGCAGATCAATCGCATATCCATAGAAACAAGCAGGTGACGGACCCCCAAACAAAAAGTTACATAGTGCACCTTTAATGTTACTCAGGGGTCTCCAACCTTTTTCCTTTTACCTTTTACCTTTACAAAACAAAAATGCCGGAGAACTACTAATTTTAGCGGTCGCAAAAATTGAGACGATTATAAGAAAGAGGGCAAGCCTTTGGGGATAGTTAGATGCTTCAGAATTATACATTTACAATAGTGATAGGCATTTTATTAACCAAATTTTTGTTATAAAAAAAAAGGTAAAAAAAAAATTCCATCTTTTCCCTATATTATTATATTTATTTATTTATTTATTTAATGTACTTCTTCTTTTTCTTCTTCGTTCTTTCTTTCTTTCTTTATTCCACTGGAGACAATGGAGGAGGGGGTAATGGGACGGAGGGTTGGGGAATAAAAAAATTGTCACATTATATTACTACTAATTGTTTATTTTTATTTATTTATTTATTTGAGACATCTGCTTTATGTGTACAACATTTTTTTATTCATCAGCACAATGGTATAATTTTGAAAAATCCCTTGGCGAGCTACTTCGAAGGGGGTGGCGAGCTACAGGTTGGAGGCCCCTGATGTAACGTTTCTGCTGGAGGGTAACACATGTTAATTCTTTGCCAGGAATGTTCCATATTATGATGTTTAACTACACTTATTGCAAGCGGGTATGAGTCAAATCTGTGGAAAGGTGACCGCACTTTAGTTTTATTTTATGTTGTTTATTTTAAATCTGTGGAACATTCCATATAGCAATAACTCCATGGAGACAAGCAGGAAAACTTACATCATGCACCTTTAAATTTAAAATGTTCTGCAAACAAAACAAAAAAAAAAGAAGGATGTGTTTTTAATGACTTATTTTTAGTCAGTAGTGGCCAGCCTATACGCCAAAAAAGCCTAATAAGTTGAGGTGGCGTTCAAACTGTCAGCTGTTGTTAATTCACACTCACTTGTGGCCTTCCTCTGGGTCACTGCTGGACCTCCTGACTCTTCTCCTTCACACACCTCAGGTCACTGGAAAAACCTATGACCCTATCAGCTCATTCACAAAGCACTGCAAAGAGGCCCACATGGTGATAAAGACCCACTCCCGCTATGATTCAGTGGAGACGGACGTTATTTATGCCGAGTTATGCAAAGTTGTATGTTCTATCTGTAATGCTTTTTGGTATGTTCATCCACAATACAGGATTAATATAAGTCTAACCTTGCTATAATGTGTTTGCTCCATTGTTTAGAATATTGCTGCGGTATACAGACACAAAAATACACAACTAAAGTGTGACTGTGAAAAGAACTTTTAATTAAAGGCCCTACATTACGGAAAATTGACGCTTCCTTTAAGCCATGTTAGAATGTTGTTATCTCATCAAAAACATACCTGGAGCTGTGTTTTGTTTCGTTCACACACGCTTAAGTAACCCTATACTTTTAGTCTGTCTACATCTCTGAAACTCTGCTCTGTTCCACCTTGTGATGTCATGTAGTGGTACCTTTTAACTTTTGTTCAGTAGCGAATGGCAATTCTAGGGCTGAAATCTTCCAAATGATTCTAGTGAAGTTGTATGTGTGTGTTTTCTGTTTGAGAAAAGAACTTACTTTATGTGTGAATAAAACAAAACACAACTCCAGGTATGTTTGTGATGAGAAAACAACATTATAACATAGATCAAAATAGCGTAATATGAACCCTTTAAAGTTGCACTATAGCTGTCTAACTTGGTTGAGGGCGGCAAAGGAAAAATTCAATTTGTCAGCTGGACAAAAGTTTATTTGGTTGAATATGTTTCGCTGCTCATCCAAGCTGCTTCTTCAGTACTGGTCAGACACTGGTGCACACTTCCTTATATCTGTCTGAAGGGAGAAGCTAAATAACCACCCTGTAACTAACACAGCTACTTGTTTACAGTTTCTGTTACTTAACTAGGCCTATTGAACTTGAGTGTGAGGCCATATTAGCATGAGTGTGAGGTCATATTTGTGTAACCATTCAGCTTTCACACCTCTGGACCTGACCTGGCTACAGTTATTGTTTTCTTGTTTTGATTTAGGTTTGATGATGGAGTTGTAAATAGGAGATAGATGGTGTCTGAAGCCTCCATTTCTGTTTAGAGAAGGATTCTCTTTCTTAACAAAAATGGCTTCTTTCACTCCCCTCTCAAATCAGTTCTTTTCTCTGGCTAAAATCTGTACCTCACTATCCTCAAAAGAGTGTCCCGTGGCTTTTAGGTGAAGATGTACAGCAGACTGAGGTCCACTGCTGCTCTCTCGTCTGTGTTAGTACCAGGGATGGGCATTCGATGAAATTTTCTTAATCGATCGTTGGAAGAATTAACGATCGATTATCGATTAATCATTAATGTTTTTATATTAAAATGATCATCATTATTATTACTATCTGCACTAATCTGCATAAATAAATTCAACTTTATGACATATAAACCGTAACCACTCTAGAGCCACATCAATCCATTTGAGATTACAATGTGTTTAATTCAGTTTTGCGCAACTCTCACAGAAACAAAACTTAAAACCGCATCGCTAATTTGCATAAACTAAGCGAAGATAAAACTACAGCTCTTGTGTCGCTGATGCGGTCAATTTCTGTTGGATTAAAAGACATGACTCAGTGGAATACAGGTTAGTGTGGGGACTCGTCATCGACATTGAGCGACTCTCACCTGGCAAAGCTTTTTCCCGCTGGACACCGAAACATATGTTCCTGCTTTGTACACTGTGCACATGGCCTCCCACTTGTCCCAAACGCAATGGAAAGCGTGGAATTTCTTGTACAAATCATCATTAAATACACATTTGTGCTTCTGTACGTTGCAGACTGACCGAATGTTTCTGTTTGCTCGCTCCTTCTGAGTGCAGAGAGAGACACATGTACGGACCCCTGTTTGGTCACGCTACGCACAGCAACCTACATTCGGTTTGTCGATTAAAATTAACGTAATCGATGAAATTCTTAATGATCAATTATCAATTAATCGATTAATCATGCCCATCCCTAGTTAGTACATCCTCTTGTGAAGTGGCTGTTTTGTGGTGGTTTGGTTGAGGGCCCATCATTCACTTGTCTCCACAGATATTTTATGTTCCACAATATGGCATTAAATTTGTGTTTATTTAATAATTATTTTTTAATGTAAATAGAAATGTTGTGTTGCATATTGTGAGCGAGGTCAAGGAATTTCAAGATTATGTTGGTCACATACTTAGGGAGTGGAAATATACTGAATATTATTATGTAAGAATGACTATTTAGACGTTGCTCCCTCATGAAAAACACACCCGAAGAGGTTTTAAATGTCATCCATGCGTGTCTGAGTAATCTATCCATCCATCCATTTTCGTCCGCTTATCCGGGGCCGGGCCGCGGGGGCAGCAGCCTAAGCAGTGAGTAATCTAGCGATCTCAAAATCATGTCCAACACTCATCCCATAAACCAACATCACCCATGCACTGACAATTTTCCATAAACACACAAATCATGATACAAAAATACACTACAACTTCACAAACCTGATGCGATGTGCAGTAGTACAAACATTTCACAGATTTAGAACCTCATTTATAAAACTTTCTAAAATAATATACAGTAATAAACTAAGGAAGAGCACATTCTTTGGAATAAAACCAAATCTCGGAATAATGATTCACGCCAAGCCAAGCCAAGTTTCATGTTCAAAACGAGAAACAACACACACTTGGCTTGTCTTCTGTTGTCATAGAAAATTGATACCTGACATTATTATCTTTTGTTTTGGATGTAGTCAACAGTGTGTTTAGAAATAAAGTCCTCTCACCTCTTGTTCAGATTAACTTTCACTTTTACAGAACACACCAGGCCCCTGTTTTGGTATCTTGAGGTCAAGTGTGAGAGCGCCTGAGTCTGATGGGAATGTCCTGGCATTTCCCTGCATGTGGGATAAATTTAGCACAGACAGAAATCTTTAAAAATAACAAACTGATTTACTTTCAAGTTGTATTATTTATTTATTCATTTCACAGACTAATGTTGCTTGGTAATTGCGTAATGTCTCATCAAATATAAAATAAATAAATAAATGTACACGATGACCATGTTGTTCTTTGCTGTTTTAGGTTCCCAAGACAATTTTCCAAAAGCAGAAAGCAGAATGAGCTACCCATTTTTGGTTGCCAGATTTTATGACTAAAACCAGTGGGGGAAAAAAAAAGAAAGAAACATAAAAGGACTCTCTCGGATCTGAATCCTCTCTGCCTAAACCCCAGCACCGACAGCCAATCATGAATCAGCAAGCGCAGCAACTGTTAAACTGTTCAAGTGCAACTGTTGTCTACATGCAGATTCAGGCACTGGCAATTCAGGTTCATTAATGATTCATAACTGTAGTCTAACTTCTTTAAACCCTATAATTCATGCACACTTTTACTTATGACTGGGCCTATTTGCAGTCTGTTGTGTTCTAAAAGGTGATAAGTACACTCCTGTTGAATCAATAGTTCTTCCTTATCTATGCTTTTGTTTATTTTGTTTTTATAAACCGTGGCATGCATGACAGAATACGTCAATACGTCAAGTCTAACATTTGTTTGTTTTCAATTTGTGAAAGCACTGTGTAGCATTATTAGGCGTTTCATTATATTTCATGTGATGTGGTAGACGTGTTCTGAAAATGTTTGGCTTATAGGTTGTTAGTTTGTGAAACCATAATTCAATAAAAAGTGAAAAAAATTGCTTGTTTGTTTGCTAAAATAATTACATATTTTCATACCAGACTTATTTGTCCATCTTAACTTAACTTGTATTAGTTTTAAATTATTCATGTTTATTAATGATGGAACAATATCCAAATCTCTGTGCGATACTTTCATGATGTGCATCTCACGGTACGATATTTATTGTGATATTTTCTGTAACAAAATGGTGAATATGCTACTTTTTCTTTTTAAAACACCTTGACAAAACTTTGATTCTGTCATAATCCAAAGACCTAAGATTTAAAAGTGCTTAAAAATTGTTATTTCTTCACGTACTCTGCACTTAAACAGAGCAAAGGATCATGGTCTATGTAGTTCTCTGTTTTTTTTAGCTGCACCATAACTCTTCATTTAAGCAGAGACTTGTAAATCAACATATTGTGATGGTAGACAATATTACTGAGACTTTTGACGATACAATATTACAATATTTCGATTATTGTTACATCCCTAATCTTTATTATTATAATTCAGTTACAGTTGTTACATTATATTTCATGTGAACTAACATAAAATAAAAATAATGAGAACGAAGTGAAAATACGTGGTAGACATGTCTGCTTCACATGTTCTGAAAATGTTTGGCTTATAGGGTATGATATTTATTGCGATATTTTGTGGAGGCTAACAAAATGGTGAATATGCTACTTTTTCTTTTTAAAACACCCTGACAAATCTTTGGTTCTGTCATAATCCAAAGACCTAAGATTTAAAAGTGCTTAATAACAGTTATTTCTTTATGTAGTCTGCACTGAAACAAAGCAAAGGATCATGGTCTATGTAGTTCTCTAACTAACATAAAATAAAAATAATAATAAAAAAATGTGAGATGAGAATGAAATGAAAATATGTGGTAGACATGTCTGCTTTATGAGTTCTGAAAATGTTTGGCTTAAAGGTGGTTTGTTTGTGAAACCATAATTGAATAGCAAGAGCAAAGAATCATGGTCTATGTAGTTCTCTCAGTTTTTTAAGCTATTTTTATTAGCTATTGCTGCACCATAACTATTCATTTAAGCAAAGAGACTTGCAATTCGATATATTGTGATGGTACACGATATTATTGAGACTTTTGACGGTTTCGATTATTGTTACATTCCTAATGTTTATTATTATAATTCAGTGACACTGTACTAGCGAGCTAATGCCCCGCTATTTTAACATTCCCAGACTAAATAAACTCCCATCAATGTCCATTTAAGTCTATTTACTCGTGTCCTGTGAGTTCCCAAAATAGAACACGTGTTAAAAGCCACTATAGAGTCTCCTCTCTCCACTTCCTCTTTCTTTGTAACCTACTGCGCGTAACTTTACAATGCGTTTTTTTCGTGTTTCTGAACTTCACACCTCTTTTTCTTTCTTTCTTGTTTTCTCTCTCTCACAGGATCCCGCTGATTCACGCTCCCAGAGGCTTGTCATCACCGCTGGGCTGGTGGTGTGTGTCGGACCGCCCCTCTTCTACCGCGTGGTGTTGCCGTGCGTTCACCTGTTACGCACGCACGCACGCACACACACATACGCGTTTGAATTCAGTCAGGTGGAGATTAAGCGAGAGGAAACCCGGTACAAAACGTTCACACGTACAGTTTTACGGTTGTCGCTGAGTTTGAAAGTGAAAGAGCGTTTGTAGGATTTCCCCATAGCGGCTTTTTGTGGCTTCGATTTTTTTTTTTTTCTTCTGAATTGGTCGCGGAATTGGAACTGACCGTACTACGATGTAATCACCAAGCTAGAAGCGACGTTTGAAGTTTACGAGAGCACGTTTTCAGGTAAGACAGCAACTTTTAGATCACGCTACAGTAATTTAACACATGGATTTACGTTTTTGGTAGTGTTACAAGGCGCTAAGATAAGATTTGAAGACTATAAACTGTAAACAACAACGCATTCTCTGGTGTATGGAACCGCAATCCTTAGCTGTTAAATGTTGATTATTTTGACCCAGGTCGTTTTAAGCAGTAATTGATCACGTGTCCTGGTCAATTTAAAAGAAATTTAATTATTCTTAGCGAAATTGCAGTGGCTGTCTGTCTTTGGAGTGGTAAGAACAAGAAGAAAAAGAAGAAAGAAAGAAAAGAAAAGTGGTGTCCCCTGATAGCTAAAAATGACAGATTTTTACTGTTTGGCGATTTGGTTAGAATTCTTTTAAATGTCCAATATTACGCAAAATTGACTCTTGTGAGCTTTAAGCCGTGTTGTAATGCTCCTACCTCCTCAAAAACCTACCTACCAGGAGTTGTGTTTTGTTTCATTCACACATATATGAGTAATCATCTCCAAAGCTCCACTCACGAGCAGGACACAGCACTAGTCCAAGTTGTAGGTCAGATCTGTGGAGAGGTGACCCTGCTCACAGTAAGAATGCAGTGGTTTTGAATGCAATAAATAAGAACTGAGAAAAAATAAAAATAATATATTATATATATATATATATATATATATATATATATATATATATATATATATATATATACAATAAGTATTGTGACTTCAGACATTGTTTTTTTTGTTTTTTTTGTATAAGAAGGTTACTCTAAGCTACAGTTGTATTTACATCTCTGAAATTGGTCCATAGATTGTATTTGACAAGACAGAGGTGTAGCATGAAATGGGGGTGAAGAGTGAGGTGGACATTCAGTAAAATAACTATATTTTTACCATACTATATACCTGGTTCATCAAATACTTACTTGTGAGCTTTTAGTCATGTTGGAATTTTGTTTCCTCATCAAAAACATACCTGTGGTTGTGTTTTGTGTCATTCACACACGTTTGACTCATCCCTTATTATTAGTCTGTCTACATCTCCAAAGCTCAAAATGCTCTGTTCCAATGATTCTAGTGAAGTATTTGGAGTTTAAAAACGCAGCAGAGTACTCCTTGTATTACCACATGACATCACAATGTGGAACAGTGTTAAGTGTTTTCCTAGCTAACTATGCAGGGTTTGTGAAAGAAACAAAATGCAACTCTAGGTATATCATAAAAAAAGTAATATGGGTCCATTAATCCTGCACAGTTCCCGCACACACTGCCTCATTGCTGTGAATCATTCTAACACTCCCAAAATTGGCGTTATCTGCACCAATGCTTGTCCCATGACACGGCAGCCAGTGTGCACAAACTCCTCTTTTGTTTATAGCGATCATCCCTCTATCAGCAAACAGGGCAAATGAGTGGGTGGAGGTAAAGGCAAAGGCAAGAGGAATGGAGAGATAGGAATTAGAGTGATAGTGAAAAAAAGAAAAAAAAAAGAAAATGCAGTATCTGGTAGGTAGGGTTTTTGTGACTTATTTTTTTTGCGTTATTATTGCACGAAATGTAAATGAACTGTGAAATTAACCACAAAAGTGCAGAAATGTCATAGCTTTTTACTGTCTTTTTAGACAGTTTTTTTTCATGTTATAAGTTTGCATATCTTAAAAACATCTATTGCAGTATTATCTTTTTTTAAATCTCCAAACTCTAGTGTCAAGCAAGACAAGACTAACTGCGAAAAGGGGTTGTCTTAACAAGGGCTATCCAAGGTCTTAAGGAAAGGTAAACCATAGAACACTGCTAGACCAGGACTGGACCAGGACTAGACTACGTTGAGACCACCTTTAGGCGGGGACTAGACCAGGACTAGACCAGATCTTGGAATATACCATATTATAACATAGGATAAACTATGAGGCATTAAACTTGAGCAACACTGAAATAAAGCAGAACTAAACCAGTTCTAATCAATGAACCATGTCCTCACAGGACTAAGGAGTTATAAAAGAAAATACAGAATCAGAGCATAAATAAGTCCAAACCAGGTCTAAACCAGATCTAAACCAGGACTAAACCAGGACTAAACCAGTTCTAATCAATGAACCATGTCTTCGCAGGACTAAGGAGTTAAAAAAGAAAATACAGAATCAGAGCATAAATAAGTCCAAACCAGGTCCAAACCAGGTCCAAACCAGGTCCAAACCAGGTCCAAACCAGGTCCAAACCAGGTCTAAATCTAGGTCTAAACTAGGTCTAAACTAGGTCTAAACTAGGTCTAAACTAGGTCTAAACCAGGTCTAAACCAGGTCTAAACTAGGTCTAAACCAGGTCTAAACCAGGTCTAATCCAGGTCTAAGCAATGAACCATGTCTTCACAGGACTAAGGAGTTATAAAAGAAAATACAGAATCAAAACCAGGATGAAACCAGGTCCAAACCAGGTCCAAACCAGGTCCAAACCAGGTCTAAACCAGGTCTAAACCAGGGCTAAACTAGATCTCAGTCAGGAATCAGTCAGGTTGAAACCAGGTCGAAAAAACAGGTGGAAACCCGGTGGAAACCCGGTGGAACCCGGTCGGAACCCGGTCGGAACCCGGTCGGAACCCGGTCGGAACCCGGTCGGAACCCGGTCGGAACCCGGTCGGAACCCAGACTACACAGGGACTACACAAGGACTACACAAGGACTACACAAGGACTACACAAGGACTACACAAGGACTACACCAAGTCTAAACTGGGAGCATAATTTAACAACAAAAGACAAAATACTAGGTGTATTTGAAACGATTTGTGTTGTTTTGAGCTGCCCTGTGCTTCTTTGCTCCCACTTTGTTATTAATGCATGTTTATGTGTTGCACCAGCTCTTGAGTCAGACTAAAGGAATCTGTGAGGCTGCAGCTGAAGCAGGATTAGAACTCTGTCATTTACACTTTAATTTGTCAGCAGTCAGTTTGTCATATGCAACAGGAAGAGAAGTATAACACTATCTCAGAATGGCTTTCTTTCATATACCACTTCCTATTTGTGACATCTTGTTTATTTGTTAAAGAGAGCTCAGTAGAATGTGTTGTTCAAATGCCATAAACACGACCTGAACATAACCTCTACTCTAGGGGTGAAATATCGAAATTTGGTGATACTAAATTTTGTGATACATAGTTGTTATTGTGGGCTGCTGTATCCACATATCACCAAGAGTATTTTTTGATCATTTTTGCTTTTTTTGCGACCACACTACAATTTTGTTGCTTATTTTGTGGAAAGATGCAATGTTTATGCAAGACACTGTTTTGATGATTTAAAATGTGACATGATGAATATCGTACAATGAGCCATGTATCGTATCAAATCGTAAGGGACCCAATGATTCCCTACTCTGTTCCCAGCCCAAATATAAGGTAAATATGTTTAAATCAAATAAATATAGCTTTTACTGATAACAAGCGTAATGGTAATTTATTCTTAAGGGAACCATATGTGACATTTTCTATTTTAAATTCTATAAATATGACTTATCTTGGATGTGAAGGCCTTGTTATTTATGTTGTCATTTTTTGTTTTTGTTTTTCACAAGACAGATATCGAATCAGAAAGCAGAATAAGCCTCAGATTCTGCTCTTTCACATGAGGCCTGTCTATATACTGAGAGTGAGAACTTGTATGCGACTTCTGTCTGTAGGTTAAGGCACTGGCGACTCAGGTTCAGTTGAGTTCGTGGTACCTTTTCTAAAACTGTAAGAGTGCAGGCAGTACAGTTTTATCGCAAACTGATAATTGTCTTGCACTTGTGGCTGGTTAAAAGTAAAAATAACAAAAACCTGTAATGTCGTGTTCCAGCTAATGTGTAACATGGTATTTCTGCCATTGCATGTTTAATTTCACAGTCCATCACTGTTTTATACTTACTTACTTACTTGAACCTCCCTCACAACATTTACAGCACTTTTAACAGTATTATGAAACATAAATCCCAAGCACAGATCATTACAAAATAACAGTCGAGAATAACATTACTCACTCAACTCTCCTCCAGTTAAAAGTATAAAAGACCAATTATGTGTTTGATGTGAAATTAAAGCGTCACTGTGCAGGTGTGAGTGTAACACAGACTAGAACTACCATTCTGCTGTACTTTTTATTTGTACTGCATGATGTCATTTATAGTATTGTGCTGTAGGCTCCTGTAGTAGTAGTAGCAGTGTGGTTGTTGATAATGCAAAACAGTTCATGTTTAGTTTGAGAACTCTGTAGACAGTATAAATGTACATTTTGAATTTGACTTTGTCTTCTTGATGCAAAACACTGCAGGCTGGTCTTTACTGTTTGGGTGAAAACAAATACATTTAAAGGTGAGTTGTGTAACATTTCTGGTGCAGGGTCCATCAAATGCTTTTCTCCATGGAGATATTAATTCTTTGTTTGGAATGTTTCATGGCATTAAACCTTTCTATCTTCATGGAGACCAAACCAGACCAAGTTACAGGTCAGATCTGTGGAGAGGCAACCCCACTCACAGTCAGAAAAACACCTGTAATTTAATGAATGTAAGATGGAGCTGTTTAATATTAAACTGTGGATCATTATAAGCAGATCAATGACATATTCATAGAAACAAGAAGGTGACAGACTCCCAACCAAAAAGTTACATAGTGCACCTTTAACTTAAAAATTGACAAAACTTGTTTGTGTAGTGTCACACCTCATTGTGGCTACCTGGTAATTGTGTCCATTGTAAATAGGGATACATTATATATAATGTAATAATGTCTAATTCTGATTTTTCTGGCAAGCATTGTGATTAGAGATTGATGTTTTAAAATTCTATTCAAAGTTCACATGTTAAACACATCCAGAAAAATTGACAAAAAGACATCTGAACTGATGAACTAATACAAAAATCATATTTCAGAACATGTTTATACAGATTTAAACTACAGGGTTAACCATTTTTATGCAAAATAAGAAGGGGGATTTTGTTGATTGGTCTTTCAAAAATTCAGGATTTGTAAATTGCTAATTGCGCCCACACAAATTACAGTTTTGGTTGAATTGAGATTAAAGGGACCATAGTACATTATTTTCTGATAAATATTTTAGTTTTGTTTCATTCACATGTTTAACACACAAATCCTATATTTAGGCTGAGTTCATTTCTCAAACAGAAAACACTCTGTTCCACCTTATGATGTCATTCACAAGAATCATTTGGGTAATTTCAGACCTGGAATTGCCAATCTCTAATCAACTAAAAGGTAGATGCTAACCTGAAAACTACAGCTTCATGACATCACAACGTGGAACAGAGCATTTGGAGTTTTGGAGCTATAGACAGACTGTTAATAAAAGATTACTCAAACTCAAAATGTTTGAATGAAACAACGCACAACTCCAGGTATGTTTATAAGGAGGTAACAGCATTATAACATGTCTTAAAGCTCACAAGAGTTATGGTAGTTTCATGTAAAAGAGGACCTTTTTTATTGCAGTCTACTTCTAGCTTTCCTTTTTCCAGTCTCCGTATGACCTTTAGCATGTTGGGCAGACTAGGAATGCCCAAACAAAAAGCACTTATTGTTGTTGGTTACTTCTCTCACTTATACCCAGGAATGATCTGGAATGTGTCAAAACAGAATTCCTTCAGCCGAGTGCTTTGTTAGTCTGCATGTGACATGTTGCTGTAAGTTAGTTAGTGTTAGTTAGTGCTGTCACCATACTCACGTTTCACACTCGATTTTGGTACTAAAGAATTCACTCAATACTCAATACTAGAGATAGGCTGATGTTTGAGCTTTTTATATTGGCTATCAGCCTTAAATCTTCAAAACTTTGGTGTGAAGAGATTGCTGCACATGTGATTACACAGCTCTCTTAAAGGTTTGGGGTGCAAAAAGGCTTGGCGTGAGTTTGTTTGAATAACAGAATTTGTGAAAAATAATCAAAATTGGCCCTACATATCAGCCCAAAAATATCGGCAGAGCTGATTAGACATGGATTCTTAACTATTGTTATTGGCATCTAGCCAGGCTGGCGCCACCTAGTCAGAATCAGAATACACTAGACGATTTGCAAGAACCCAGGAAGTGCGAGTTCGGGCACCAGCCAATCAGTGAAGAGCCATATATTCTGCGTTGTCAACGATTCTCAAGATCAAGGATTTAAAGCCAGAACAAAGAGAATGATTGGTGAATTTTATCAAGGGGAAAGATGTTATTGCCCTTCTTCCTATGGGATTTGGGAAAAGCTTAATATACCAGTTAGCCCCATTAACGGCGCATTACATACATCACGACCAAATCACAGCGATTGGTTAAATGATAAAAAGTACTCACTTACCGTCGAGTGAACGAATTCTAATACTGAGAGGTCAAATGGTGTCTACGAAATGAAACAGTCTGATGAATCAGCATCGGCCATGAAAAAAACCCAAAACAAAACTAATTGGTCGATCTCTACTCGATATCAATTACGATACCACAATGAAGATGAAAATTGCTCCTTTTTTGTAATAGAATTTTCACATAGGCCTACAAAATACAAGTACTTTCTTTACCTGAATAATTTTATTCTGAACAAGCTCAAAATCATACTAAAGCTGTTCAGAAAAGTTCAAGTTCAAATGAGTATCTAGTTTCGATTTGGGATGCACCAGTCTGGTATCAGATAGCAGTACTGATACTGAAAAAATTTGCTGGATCGGATATACATTTTAAAAAATATTGGTTCATCTGATATTCTGATCCTAAATATGTATGTAATAACACTGTTTCCTGGTTGTATAGTCAGCTCTGAAAGTCTTTTTTTCTTTTTCACTTTTATTTATTCAACGTTGTTTTGTAACTTTTATTGAGGGATAAATAGCGACTCCATAACACATCTGGATCAGTTTGTTTTATTATTATTATTATTTTCAAGGAAATAAATGCAGTTTTCACTCTCTCACTGGTATCGGTTGATATTGGGTATCAGCAGCTATAGTATCGGAATCTGTATCAAAATAGAAAGTTGGATCAGTGCATCCCTAGTTTTGATATTATTTTTCATTTTTCGTTTGGACACTTTTGACAGCCCTTCCCTGAGTTGAAGCACAATAATTGTAGTTATTTGCTCGGGCGCCCAGGTGTCACTGGCATGAGTCACTTTTCCTGTCTCCACGGTAACAGCTGCTCTCACCTGCTCCTCCCACTCAGACCTTTGTTCAGTGATGACAGCTTCCTGCCTGTGTGGGCCCCCAGACTCAGGGGCCCGAGTCAGCAGGGGCCTCTTCTAGACGCTCAACTGGAAATAGTGAAAATCCCACCAATGACTTTATTTAAGCAAGTGCGGGTTAATGTGCGGATATTGCATTTTTGCTGGTTTTATCATGAAGTGCAGTGTGTATGTTTGCAGTCAGCAGATCATAAAAAGTTGCAGTTATTCAGATATTTGTGCCTACTGCAGAGAAAAGAATATCTTGCCATTTTTGGATATTTATACATAAAGTTCTGATAGTACTTTAAAGGTACAATATGTAACTTCTGGAGTTAGCACGTCACCTGCTTCCATAGCAATAAAATGTTATCACTTGGAGATTAGTTTTATGCTACACTGTGTAGAATTATAGTGAAGTGAGCTACATTTCTATGGAAAACAGGAGTAGTGTATTGAATCTTTAATTTTAGCCTCACCATTGTTGATTTACTGTATTTAATATTTCTGTTGTCATTATTGTAGTACTTAGCTCCATTTTTATCCACCTTATTCCGCCCTACCTGCTCTAAATGCTCTTAAACCCCACTTTTTTGTGACGGTATTTCCGGTTAAACGGGAATCCTATTTATGTCAATGGAGAATTTTGCATTTTAAATATGACATAAAGTCAGTTCATTTGTGTAAAATGTTAAATTTTCATGTGCACCAACAAGTCCCACTGCACTGATTCTCTGTTTTGCTTTAAAAAGTCTTTATAGTCTATATAAAACTTATTTGCTGTCAAGATCAGCAGCTCCATACAAAATAATACAGCACGAAAGATGATAGCGGCGCCCATGGCAACTTCTGGAATAAGGTGAATAAAATCCAAACATAAAAACATGGGGGAAAAATCTCATTGTCTCTGAATCTCTAATTCAAAAGGAACACTCCACCATATTAGTGACTGGTTTATTGCTATTACAGTTTCAATTAGGTATGTCACAATAATCGTTTCGTCAAAGGTCTCACAGTAATATCGTATACCATCTCAATATACTGAATTACAAGTCTCTTTGCTTAAATAATTGGTTACAGTGCAGGAACAGCTAAAAAAACAGGGAGCACTACATAGACCATGATCCTTTGCTCTATTTCAGTGCAGAGTGCATTAAGAAATAACTGTTATTAAGCACTTTTAACTCTTAGTTCTTTGAATTATGACAGAACCAAAGTCTTGTCAATGTATTTTAAAAAGAAAAAGTAGCATATTCACCATTTTGTTAGCCTCCACAATATATCACAATCAATTTTGTACTGTGAGATGCATATCGTGAAAATATTGTACAGAGAGATTTGGATATTGTTACTTCCTTAGAGTATACACTATTCTTGTCATGTTTTCTACTCTGCCTGTCACTGCATGTGTTGATCAGCTGTTCACATGAGCTGGTTATGTTGGTGTGAGCTGAAATGTCAGTGACAGCAGAACTCGGAGCTGTCACACTGGAGCAGCCCCTCTCTGTATGTGCTCTATTGTCCTGTACAGCTGCCTTTGTTTACTATTGTGTGGGCACAGGGTCCTGACCGAGCAGTCTGCAAAGAGCTGCTGTGTCACGGGTTGTGTTATCAAAAATGAGTTGTTACTTCCTCAAAAACCTACTTGGAGTTGTGCTTTGTTTGAGTAATTCAGCATGATAAGGCTCAGGTCCGAATGCTTTGATGTCATGTAACAGTAGTTTTCAAGTTAACAGCATTTTACCTTTGCTGAAATCACCCAGATGATTGCACTGAAGGTGTATGGAGTTTTAAAACACAGTAGAGCACTTCCTGTATTACCACATGCCATCACAACAAAGTGTCTTCTGTTTGAGAGAAGAACTCAGCCTGAATATGCAGGGTTTGTGTGTTAAATGTGTACATACATACTGTATGTATGTATGTGTGTATGTGTGTATGTGTGTATGTGTGTATGTGTGTATGTATGTGTGTATGTATGTATTTTATGTAGTTATGTAGTTAGTTTGTTAGTTATTTTACCAGTTAAGTCAATTGAGAACAACTCATTTTCAATGATGACCTAGCTAAGAGGCAGTATAAAACAGAAGCACAAACAGAACACACTCACACATCAATCATAACATGAAACTGTGAATAAAGAGACAGTGAGACATTTGCTTATTTGATATAAAAGTGTTAAAAGTATGTGCAATGGATGGAGTTTTTAGAAGTCGAGAGAGGTAAAAATGAACCATGTTTTAAAATCTGTTGAAGGTGGTTTCAGTTAGCCTGATTCATCAGCCAATACTTTTTTTAATTTAACCAATCACTGCTATTTGGTCGTGATGTATGTAATGCGCCATTAACGGGGTTAACTGGTATATTAAGCTTTTCCCAAATCCCGTAGGAAGAAGGGCAATAACAGCTTTCCCCTTGATAAAAGTCACCAAACATTCTCTTTGTTTGCAACGATTCCCAAAATCGAGGATTTAAACCAAACAGAATGATTATTGCCGGTGGCTGGTTGGCTGGTGCCCGAACTCGCACTTCCGATGTTTTTGCAAACCGTCTATTGTATTCGGATTCCTGAGGCACTAGGGGGCACCAGCCTGGCTAGGTTCCTGTCACTTGCTTCAGAGAACTGAAATGAGGAGCGTCCCAAAGCTGTGTGGGCTTTAGGAATAACCAGGGTCGAGTATGTGTCTTATTGCAGTGTTCGGCTAGAACTGTGAATATGCAGTAGAGAGCTGAAACAGGACGGAGTCTTACCAGTTAAACATGTGGGTTTGTTTGTGGGTGTGGAGAGAGGGCCACTTCACCAAGGAGTAAAGTGTGCAATGATGGGTGGTGTGTTTGTGATGTGGAAACAACATTATAACATAGATCAGAAAATATGGGCCTTTTAACATGAAAAAAAAAAAAAAAACTGAAATATGAAGTGATGATTTCAGAACATGTTTGTAGGCATCTAAACACACACAAGATGTTAAATTGTTTATCTAAGTAATTACAGCCTTTGCCATTGTGACAGCTTAAAGTGCAATTTCGATCTAATTGCAATTAATCGCAGCTGAATCAAAAACACAATTTGAATAAGGTGAAATTATGAAATGGCTGCAAAAATGTATTTAGATAAACAACAGAATTACCTTTACTTTTATTACCTTTTAGGCCTATAAATATCTTGAAATACATTACATTCTTGTATTAGTCCAGCAGTTCATATTTCAGTGTTTTAATTGTGAATGTGTGTTTGAAATCAGCACTCTGACCTGAATTCTAAATCGCAAATCTGATCATGATCACATTACAATTCATGAGTGAAAACCTTGGGAAAGTTTAAGTTGTCTGAGGCAATAAAGATCAACTGAATGCGTTTTGCTGACTGGCAGGATTTCAAACCTGCTGTAAATGTATATGAATGCTGCCTGCTAATTTACATGTTGGGTATTTTCAGATATTGCCACAGGTGACTGGGAAGACATTTTACTAAATCAGAACAGACATTAAAAAAAGAAAAAAAAAAAGAAAACACAACACATTTTCAACAATAAAAACTCATAAAGGAAACCCCTTGCTTTTTATGTAACTTACAGTGCAATTCCAAAGTGTCAGGGCCTATCAGTTCTACAGTTTTGAACAGGAAGTCAATGAACCCATTTCTGTTATTAAAGTATCTGTGTGTAACCTCCTGCACTCTTACAGTTTAAAAAAAAAAAAATTACTATCACAACTGAACCTGAGTTGTCAGTGCCTTAACCTGCACAGAGGGCACATAGAAGTTTTTCCTCATTTTTAGTATTAGAGATCGACTGATATGGGACTCACAGCCTTTTTTTTTCTTTTTTTTATAGTCATGTTTTTTGCAGTTATCCCTTTGTATTAAGTGTTGAAATAAAGCTTTGCATGTATTTTTTAAGTAGCAAATTGACCAAAACAAATATCGACAAATATTGTGCTGGAGATTTAAAGCCAAATATCGACCTGATATATCGGTCTGTCAGTATAGATGCACTAGCACTGATTCATAACTGGCTGTCGATGCTGGGGGTTAGGTGGTGAGGATTCAGCTCAGAGAGAGTTCGGGATTTCAGCATTGGAACTGGTAACCCAAATGAGATATGTGGGGCTCATTCTGCTTTCTCAGTGGATAATCGTCTTGAAAACCGGAATGCCAACTTAGCTTGGCCATTTTTAAACAAGAATAAATCAGCAATAAATGTTCAGTAAAAGCTTTTGTTGCATTCATCAATTTTTAAACCCTACATATGTAGACTGAGTTCTTCACTCATGGAAAACACTCATGTCATGTGGTAATATGAAAAGCATTCTTCTGTGTTTTTAAACTCCATCTACCATCACTAGAATCATTTGGATCTTTTCAATCCTGGAATTGCCAATCTCTACTAAACTGAAGGTGAAAGGAGCTGTTAACTTGAAAACTACCACTTCATCACACTGTAGAACAGAGCATTTTGAGCTTTAGAGATGTAGACGGACTAATAATAAAAGGTTACGTGAGTGAATGAAACAGGTCTGTTTTTGAGGAGGTAACAACTAGGTCCTGACCGATATATTAGTTGGCCGATATTATCAGCTGATATGGGCACCTGGAGACATATTGACTATCATCTTAAATCTTGCCAGTATGAGCCAATAGTTCACGTGGGCAGATTATAACTCATTATAAATCTTAGACTCTCTATATTATGTCCATTTAATCCAATTTACAGACAGAAAAATGTCCGAATATGTGGTGCAGCATCAACATTTATGTGCAGAGTTATTGGTCTGTGTCTGTGACACTGTATTACCCCTGAACGCACCCCCAGATTCAAGTGACTCACGTGCGCTTGTTTACACATGCAGCTGCAGTCAACATGCTGGATTATATTATTTTTACAGACAATCGTTCTGAGTCAGGACTAAAAGGACACTTATCTGTGAAGACTTGTGATCTGAGAGATGCCTGTGTGAGCGGTGAGTGTTGCAAATGTGTTGGTTTTGGAGCTTCTTTTGGTTCCTTCTCTTTTTCTTTTGATTAGCACTTTGCTGCAGTAAGAGACCATACAAACTGTGTTTTCTCTTACATTGGCCGACTGTAAAGTGACTAGTGGCTGTACACGTCACTGGACATGCATTGATATGTGAATTAGCTGTAAATAGAGGTGTGAATGATAGTTACTTTTGCATATAATTAATTATAACATTTACTGCTAAAGGCTAATAATGGTAATTTACTTACTTTCTTTACTTGCTAGAATGTCATGCAAAAATGCCATTAGACCAACCTACTGTCTTATGACTGTAAAGAGGCAGAATAACAATAAATGTCGCATAAACAAACCCAATTTAAAATCCAGTAGAAACAGACTTAAGTTTTATAATCAGTTGGAAATTTACAGTGATTTTTTACATCTCTAAATATATCGGCTTTTATATCGGCTATTGGCTCCTCAAACTTTAATTTTATCGGTATCATATCGGCTGCAAAATAATCCATATCAGTCGGGCCCTATAACAACATTCCAACATGGCTTAAAGCTCACAAGAGTCCATTTTGCATAAATAGGGTTAAATACCACAAGAAAACATAACAACTTTTTCTTAAACTGCCCATTACTGTCCCGTACAGTTGTTTGCCTTTCATATTTCAGCATATTTTCCACTCATGGTTCAGGTACAGACACTTTAATGTACTTTGATCTATTATTATACCGTATAAATTCCCTTAAATAACTCCACATATGTCCTGATGTCTCCTGATAAGATGTTTCCACATATAAAGTTGTACATTAAAATTTTCTAGTGGTATTTTTCCATGTGACCGACTGCCAGCTCCCCTTCAGATGTCGTACATATCTTATAACTTGATAATGTAATGCTTGTAATGAAAAGTGTGTGCTGGGCTGTATATCAGATTATAAGGATGTCTGATTGGATCTGGTCCTTCAAAGTGACAAACATGTGGTCCCCCTAATGCAATGTTCTGCTGTAGATTCTGATTGACTGACTGGGAAATTTGTGGTTGTTTTTTGACTACATGAAAAGATTTAAGCTGTCAAAGGTTGAATTAATATCTTCAATGACTCATTACAAATACAAAATAAGTACAAAAGTGTCTCATTCTGCTGTTTATTTATTGCAACTCATGATTTTTTAACAATATTGTAGATACAGAATAGGGATGTAACAATAACCAAAATATTGTGATATCGTATTGTCAAAAGTCTCATAATGATATGATGGACCATCACTGTATATCAAATTATCTCTAAGCTTAAATGAATAGTTATGGTGCAGCAATAGCTAAAAAAAAAACAAAAAAACAGAGGGAACTACATAGGCCATGATCCTTTGTTCCATTTCAGTGCAGAGTACATGAAGAAATAACAGTTCTAAGCACTTTGAAATCGTATTTCTTTAGGCAGGGTTCCCACGGTCATGGAAATCCTGGAAAAGTCATGGAAATTGAAAATTTAATTTATCAGGCCTGGAAAAGTCATAGAATTTTAGTATCTCTTTCATGCAACTACAGCGTTCTGTTACGTTATCATTAGGCTATTATGATTATTTCCGAGCGTATGCTCCTTTTGTTTAAAAGAGACGACAGTAAATGCACTGACAGGATTTTGAATGCAGAAAAACTATAATACCAAACCATAAGGTGAGTGGAAAGGTTTGACATTTCATATTTAGTCCTAAAAATATGCAAAATTCTACACATGTAGGAAGTCGTAAAGTCATGGAAAAATTCACTTTAGGTCATCAAAAAGTCATGGAAATTTTTAGTAATTTTGTTTTGTTAGCCTCCACAAAATATCTCAATAAATATCATATCAATAAATATATTGTGAAAATATCATATCAAGAGATTTCAATATCGTTACATCCCCAATATAGAAGAGTTTTTGTGGATCTGCTCTTGGGTTTTTGTGTCAGTGGCATAAATTTGTTTCAGTATTATCTTTTATTGTCTATATTTTCTTTAGTAATATCACACTTCAGAATTTGTTATTGTGACATGCCTACAGGGACTGTCTGAATGAATACAGTTGATTTGTATTACAATACACTGCACTGTGCATTAGACTTAGACTTACACAACTTTATTGATCCACACGGGAATTTCTTTGGACATAGTAGCTCACAACATATTATAATCACAAAGAGAAATTGTGTAAGAAATTCTAAATAAGTAGCAGAAATAGCAAGAGACTGATGTGAAATAAGGCATAATTATATAAATGTATGTACAAGTAATATCACAGCTATATACACAATATTCCACAAATATAGTGAGTGATGGTTAGTCTTTATCATTATAATGCTGTACACAACGAGCCTGTTCCATTCATGCTGTTCTTGTGGAGAGTTACGGTGGCCTTGCAGGGACATGTTGTTATGATCCTAAGCAGTGATAAAATATTTGATTTCAGCTAAAATCACGTGAGCTAAATATGACCTCACCACAAGTGTGACTGCATTTAACAGAATTTAAAGGTGTACTGTGTAACTTTTTGGTTGGGGATCTGTCATTGCTCTGCTTAGAATGTTCCACAATATGACGTTAAACAGATCGACCTTACATTTATTTAATTACAGGTGGTTTTAAAGCTTAAAATACCTAGAAAAATTCTGACTGAGAGTGTGGGGCTGCCTCTCCACAGATCTGACCTGTCTAGTTTGGTCTCCATGAAGGTTTAATGTCATGAGACAAAAGAAACGTTTCACACAATGCACCTTTCAATGTCGAGAGATTTCTGTCATCAGCACATTTTCATTTTTTAATCATTATAATCAAAATGAAAAGGTCTTATTATTCAAAACAGATTTTTATTTTATGTAATTAGGTTCTTTTCTTCAGACCAAGAGTTTATTTTCTTAGCTGACGGTTTCGAGTGCTCACTAGCGGACAGGTTTTGGTGCTGTCTTCCTACCGGTGAAGGCAGGACAACAGCACCATCTGCAGTCAGACTTCCTCAGGACAGTATCCCAGGTGTGTGAGAGTAAAAAAGCCCCCTCGTCCTGGTTTATAGTCCCGTGGGCACGTTTCTGTATTTTGATTGCCTCTTTAATCCAGCGACGATGTTTGTTGTCCTCTGTCCCAATGATGTTTGCCTCCGTCCCATTTTTTATTTTGTTTATTTATTTATTTTTGCTAGAGTCTGCCACCTGCTTGTATCCATGGAAATGTTATTGCTTTGCTTGGAATGTTTCATTGTATGGGATTAAACCTGTCTTATCTCCATGGGGACAAGCAGCTGACACCACCAGACCAGTTTGCAGATCAGATCTATGAAAGGTGTGCCCACTCACTGTAAGAATGCATGTTTTTCAATGTATATTTTTAGCTGTTTGCTCTAATTTACTAAATGCAAGAATTTCAATAATGCCATACTGTGGAATATTCCAGGCAAAGAAACGAGTATTGAGAAACAGCACAGATTTCTGCAGAATTAAGACCAGCATCAAACTCTTATTTATCTCAGCCAAAAGATATATATTTTATTCTGAATGATACGAGAATTTTCTTTTTTCAATTGTTCTGTTTTATAATTTTTTTTTTTCTTACTTTAAGGATGCACTGTGTAACTTTTTTGGAGAGGGTTTGTGACTTATTTGTCTCCATGGAGATTTTAATGCTTTGGTTTAATTTGTCCACTGTATGGCATTAAACTAATCTGTCAACTACAGGTTTTATTTAATGCTCAAAAATATCTTAACACATCATGAATTCTCACTGGGAGTGGGGTCGCCTCTCTGCAAATCTAACCTGTAATTTGGCTTGAACATTCTAGACACATCTCCAAGTTACAAGTTACATAGTGCACCTTTAGAAAAAGAATATCATATTTTCTCCCAACCATTTTCAAAAGTCGTTTCAAAGCCTTTATATGTAGTCTAAAGGAAACACTGCTCCTTTTGCCTCCTCAGTTCAACTCTTTGTGCAGTCAGCTGTTCTGGTGGTTTTTTATCACCATCTGCACTCGAGCTCGTTCTGCTCGAAGCTGTCATTACATAAGACTCATTTGTGTTGGCTAATTCTCACGCTGTAACTCCCGAGACGCTTCCTCCTGGCCATTATGTTCAATTATTGCGGGTACATACACACACACACACACACACACACACGTAAATGCTGTGTTCTTTCATCTCATTCAGGCTGTACCTCCCTCCCTTGTAATTGTGTTCCTTGTTGTGATTTTGTCTGTCTCTGTCTTTACGCACATGTGTAATTGTTGCATTCTTCACATTGAGCTTGGACTTTACCTCTCGAGCTGTGTGTTGATAAAGAATCTGCTGGACTTTGCCTCAGGGTCAGGAGGCCATGTTTGGATAATTCTCCAGGCTTCTCTGTTTGATCCACTACAAAGCTGCCAGCTTCTTTAGTCTCTCAAATTTTGTAAATAACTTAAGGGACATAAATGAAGGCCTTTTTATATTCAGTCAAAAATATGTTAAATTATTGCTGTCATTTTCCAGGGCATATTTAAAGGTGCACTGTGTGGAGAGTCTGTCAAATGCTTTTGTAGTGGAGATGTTATCACTTTGTCTGGAATATTTCACAGTATTAGTGTTGCTCGATTATGGAAAAAAATATTATCACGATTATTTTGATCAGTATTGAAATCACGATTATTCAAACAATTATTTTTTAGTTACATGATTTCATGATTCAGCCTTTTTGTCTCTCAAAAAAAACACCAACAAAAAAAAATACATTTCTTATTGATAATTTACACAAAACTTTCAATTCAAAATAAATATAGGCTACAAATATGAACCTTAGAGCAGTTTTGTGATGTATAAAACATAAAATGAATAAAATACTTATAATATGAAAGAAGACATAAAAAAAAGTACCCCAAATAAACTATATATATCCAGCTGTTCTACAATCTCTATGTTTAAATACAATAAAATAAATATACTTATTTATATTAAAAATATCCCAAAATAAACTTTGTTAAGCTTTATTGTTTAAACTCAATTATATGAGTTTGGAGATCGTTTGACACACAAATTGAAATTGCACCCAAAAATTTGAGCCTTACACAATATGCTATGATATACCTTTCTATCTTCATGGAGACCAAACCAGACCAAGTTACAGGTTAGATCTGTGGAGAGGCAAACTCGAGTACACTCAGAATGTCTGTTTTTCTAGATGTGTCTGACCTATAAAACCACGTGTAACTGAATGTACAGGTGAATGTAAGGTAGAGCTGTTTTAATGTCATACCGTGGAACATTCCAGGCAGAGCAATGACATATCTATAGAAACAAGCGGGTGATGAACCCACCACTAGAAAAGCTACACAGTGCACCTTTAAGAACAGGTACTCCAGTTTTCACCCACATGCACATGTACAGCAGGTTGGTTCTCACTTGAAACTTATTTTTATGTGATTTTGTCATTCTCAGGCACATATATAGTTTGGGCCAAAACACCGAAACAATGCCTAAAGGAACTATATGAACTCTTATGAACTACTTTGAACACTTGTATGGATAATAGGGATGTACCAATATCCAAATCTCACAATATTAACATGATATTTTGAAGAGGCTAATATAATTGTAGATTTAGCTTTTAAAATACATTGACAAGATTTTGGTGTGAATTATTTCCATCATAATCCCAAGAATTCAAGTAAAAAACATATTTCTTCATGTTGTCTGCACTGAAATGAATCATGGGATATGTAGTTTCCAATGTTTATAAACTGTTGCTACTATAAAAGCATGCATTTAAGCAAAGGAACTTGTAATTCAGTATACTGTGACCACAATATTATTGTGAGACTTTTGATGATACGATATCACAATATTTCGGTTATTGTTACATCCCTAATGGAGAAGAATGTAAAAAAGTTACTGCAGGACCCCCAACCCGAAGGTTAGAGGATCAGTTTCCGCTTGGACCAGTTACTGTTGTGGCATCCTTAGACAAGACACTTCACCCACCTTGCCTAGTATAAAAGTGGTGTGTGCATGTGAGTAATCGTGATCATATTTCTGTGACAAGATGCACAAATATTCTCTTAAATGCAGCTCTTTATTTAAAACCAAACCACAGCTCCTATTGCTGGTTTTCAGATTATAGAATGTGATGATGCCACACTCACAGATGGGGCAAGAGCCAGGTTTCTCTATTGACTACTGAGATGGCACGATATATTCACAATATGCATCTCATAGTATGATATTTATTGCCATATTTTGGAAAAGCTAACAGAATTGTGAATATGATCCTTTTCTCTTTTCATATTCATTTTTAATTTAGAGTGAATCATTACTGTTATAATCCAGAGAATTCAGATTTAAAAGTGCTTATTAACAGCTACTTTATCATTAGTCTACATTGAAATGAAGCAAAGGATCATGGTCTATGTAGTTCCCTCATTTATAAAGACCTTTCAGCTAATCACTTTGTAATTCAATACATTGTGACAAGCTACAATATTATTGTGTGAGTTTTGGCGATACGATATCACAATATTTCGGTTATTGTTACATATTGATTACACAGTACTCGCTTATGTCCTAAAGGTAAACTCATCAATGCTGAACCTGACTTGTTCTCTTAGTGACTTGACTCTAGACCTCTCTCTATTATAACAAAAAGCTGTGGACAATAGTAATTATATAATTTACTAACACTTCCTAAACATTTATTTCTGACCTTTTTTTTTTAAAGAGATGCAAAACCATCTTGTCCCTTTAATGCTTCAAACATCGGTTGGTTTCAGTTAGTGTCATTAGCTGTGGGGCTGTGTGCCACTCTGCTTATGATCACGAGTTCTGATCTGCTTACAACATGAGCTGGACTTAGACAGTTATTATTAGATTATTTAGTAAAAGTATGTGGTGAAACGGGGCTGTGTGTTCACTGTTTACATTAAAGGGCCCAGATTACACATTTTTTAATCAGTGTTATAATGTTGTATCCTCATCACAAACAGACCTGGAGTTGTGTTTCATTTCATTCACACATTTAACACACAAACCCTGCATATTTAGGCTGAGTTCTGAGGGCAACTGAGAATTATATGGCAGAATTTGTTAAAATGTCATTATATTTTTGACCTGGTTTATGCTTATTGCAGGTGGGAATGAAACAAAACACAACTCCAGGTATGTTTTTGATGAGATAACGACATTATGACGTGGCTTAAAGCTCACAAGAGTGAATTTTGTGTAATCTAGGACCTTTAAAGCCCACGTCATGTCCAACACTATACAAACTAATTTGATGTTCTGTTATTAGAGGCATGCGTCATAAAAACTTCCAGATATAATGAAGTAATATATGTTATCTTAAATGTTTGTATTACTGAGCAAACAAGTTTTCATTATTAATTTGATGTTGTGATTCAGTGCTGTGTTTAACCAGGGGTAGGGCTGTTTAGTATTTTATTTGACTGTTTTTATATACTTTGTTCTTTATACTTTGTTCACTAAGGGTTGGATGAGACAAAAAAAAGATAATATTGGAACAAATTCAAAGCTGAATAATCCTCAAAATTATCTATTAAAATGTAAAATATTGTTATAAATGTGATCTGTGGTTAATAAATGGCAGAATTAAACAATTACATTACAACCTTCTGTCTTATGTTATTATATATATATTGTAGTACAGAAAAATTACAAAAAATAAGATAACAAGAAAAGGTACCCACCAAAATTTCAAACTCTATTTCGATACTAAGGGATTGACCGGATATTCAGTACTGATTCAGATATCACAATTAAAAACACTCTCTCTTCAGACAGTAGAATGTGAAATTCAGCATCAAAGTACTTTCTTTTATATTACCATGTGGTTTTATATCTGTGTAATCCATGGGTGTATACTATTCTATGTGCTCTTATACTTGTTCTGATACAGCTCAAGATCATTCTAAAGCTATTCAGGGAAGGTTAATTTCTGTCCTGTCTGTGAGTGGGTAGGGGTGTAACGATATCAAAGTCTCACAATACGATAACGTCACAGTATGAACCTCACGGTACGATATATCGTGAGCTTTTCCACCATATCGTGGGAGAGCTCATGATATGGTGGGGAGGCTCACAATAAGGGATGTAACAATATCCAAATCTCTCGGTATAATATTTTCATGATATACATCTCACGGTACGATATTTATTGCGATATTTTGTGGAGGTTAACAAAACTGTCAATATGCTACTTTTTCCTCTTAAAATGCCTTGACTTAAGAAGACTTAATCCAAAGAACTAAGGAAAAAAATAATCTTAGAACTGTTATTTCTTCATGTAGTTTACCCTGAAATGGAGCAAAGGATCATGTCTATGATCAGGTCTATGTAGTTCCCTCTTTTTTTTTTTTTTTTTTTTTAGCTATTGCTGCACCATAACTCATAATAATAATAGAGACTTGTAATATTGTGATGGTTCACGATATTATTGGGAAAACTCTGACGATACGATATCACGATATTTCGGTTATTGTTACATCCCTGAGTGGGACTTTTTTAGTATCAGTAATTGTTCAAATGAGTATTTAGTTTCAATATTAGTTTTAGTATCAATTAGTATCAGATTTTTCGATTGATATCCCTACCCACCATAGATATTGACTCCCAAAAATTAATTATTATCATAACAGACCTATGTACACATCAAATTTGGACACACATTACTTTTTTATCCAGGTTGTAACTAGGGATGCATTGATACAAGTATTGAATATCACTGGATCGGGTCTTAACTCCACTGGTTGACTGATTTAGTTGTTTGTCTCAAAATGTTTTAACTTTTATTTCTACAAAGCTGTTCAGTAGTGATTTGAAAGATAACAGTTGCATAAGCCAAATGATTATACAAGATATCAAATTAACTGTGTTTTAAGGAAATAAGTGTCATTTTCTGTACCTGCACTAGTACTGGTTAATATCAAAGTATCGATATCGGTATCAGAACTGAAAATGCTGGATAGGTGTGTCCGTATTTGTAACCTTGATGCTCGCTGCTTGTCTGTCTTGAGTGGAGCCAGTCTCTTTGGAGAATTCCTCTTCATGTCATATCAGAGCCCAGTTATCTGTGAGCATTCCCCTGTCCTAATAAGGCCGGGTGTGCGGGTAGGACAAGATGGCGGGACAAATATTTTCCCACAAATTCTTAAAACCACAGAACAAACACTGACTCAAGGACACAATACACTATAATAATACTCAGCTTTCAATGATTCACTTTGAAATTGTTGTACCGTGTTGACAGTTCATATTTCTTGCCATCAAAGCGATGCCTGGTATGTTTTGATGTACATTTACTTTATTGTGGATAGTTTCTTGTGGTTACAGTATAGTTGGAAATCATTGTCTGCTGCTCTACCCACTTCAAAAAATAACACAAAAAGGGAAGTCTTCTGTACCATTTTTTTGTCCATAGATTATAGATTATAATGGGTAAACAACCATTTTGAAGGACTATTTTTCCCCTTGTGCCCATATTGTGTTTTTGTTATTCCAGCTGCTGTCTGAGATGAAACACATTTAAAAAGAACCTCAAATGCTCAAGATGAACCATGTCTGATTTTTACACAAACATGTTTTTTTTTTGCTTAATATTTTAATGTGTTTGTTTGTTTGTAGAGAATGTCTGTTCAGTGCTAAATGTTGTCTCTTGTCCTGACTTACCAGGGACTGCAGATGGAAATTCTGGCATATTTACATTGTATTGGACCTTTTAAATAAATAAATCTAAATCCTTCTTTGCTGTACTTCTATGTGTGGTTCCATCAGAGTCTACACTGGTTAATAAAAGCAGGACTTAACCCAAGAATCCTAGACTCAAATGAGACAAAAGGCCCTCCATGCATTGTACCTTCTGTTTTAGAAGCTCTTCGCAGACCAGACTACTTCCCTTTTGTTTTCTCTTTCTTTTGAACTGTCACCTGATCTGCTTTCACACAAGCCAGGTCGAATTACGAAAATATCCTCCCCAAACCCGAGTGGAGCAATGACACCTGTGCTGCCTCTGTCTCTGTTACAGAAATGCCCCAGCACAACATGGAGAACAGCCGGAGCCAGTGGCAGACGGGGTCGCGGCCGCCCTGGGGCAGCCCAAGCCCCACCTCCTCGGGGGCGGAGTCGGACACAGAGAGCAGCAGCACAGAGAGCGAGAAGGTGAGAGAGGGACGGGCATCGGGCAGACCGGCTCATGCACAGGTACTGTCACATCTACACGTGTTTACGCAGTAGCTGATGATGTATGCATTTTGTGTTTGGTAACAGTTAAAAGGCCTGTACCTGTTTTTTTTTTTTTTTTTTTTTTATATTTGAGCAAAATTTGTCTTGCTCATAGACTGTACTCTATATGTAACCCGCTAGCTGCCGCATTACAAATAGGAACTGAACATGGGGATTCTTCTGGCAGAGATCGACGTGGGACAGAATTTTCAGTCCCGCTCCCACCCGCACCTGCAAAGAATTGTAAATTTCAGTCCCGCTCCCACCTGCATCTGCAATATTTTGTGCCGCTCCCTCTTGCAAATCCCTTAACACAGGGACGTTCGCTTTCTTAAGCTCTATCAAACATGGAGAAGCGGAAAGGAGTTATCTATAAAATGTGCGCGAGATTAGACCACATCCACAAGTTTAGGCTGTTTTATAATGTTTTTATTGATGCCAAAAAAAATATCCAGCACAAATTATGTATGATAGGCATACACACAATATTTAATTTGCGGGACTGCAGTTTATCATCCCACCTGCCCGCTCCCGCATTGTACAGTCCTGCCCCCGCCCATGTTCGCAGTGAGCTTTCAAAATGTGTCCCGCACCACACTGTTTTGGGAGTGCAGGGCTCTGGCTTCCGGCTCCATCAACTCTGGCTCCGATTGACTTTATATTGAAAAATTGTCACCCTCCCTATATATCTGTCATCATTTTGGTATAAATATGTTAAATATGTTTGTATTAACCCGCTTTACATGATTCTGGTGTTTTTATTTTCAGTATTTTGTCTGTAAATATTTTTCCTATTCCCAATATGAAACTCCAAATTCTCCTCTATAACTGCCGGCATCATGAGCTTCATTTGACTGGAGCAAAACACTATTGGAAACATCACACTCCCTTAATCCACTTCTTTATACAGTATATAGTACGAACATATGAAAATATGTCCACTGTGTACTGTCTATCTGGCAATAAAATGCTTTACCATTAAGATAGTTAGGAAGTGCGCAGTTAACTTGTTTGTTGTTAACTTTTTCATGATGGCT
Organism: Boleophthalmus pectinirostris; assembly: GCF_026225935.1. Classification (NCBI taxonomy): domain Eukaryota; kingdom Metazoa; phylum Chordata; class Actinopteri; order Gobiiformes; family Gobiidae; genus Boleophthalmus; species Boleophthalmus pectinirostris. Next base: position 10,664,842 of record NW_026571447.1, on the reverse strand, counting down.
CTTTGCTCTAGTCGCTGAGAGTTGTGAAAAGCACTTACAGCGATTAATATGTTCTTTCTGGTCAGATTGTGTTAAAATAAAGCTCAGATTAAATTCTAAACAAAGCCTCAGACAGATCATACCTACAGTTAGAATCACAGCCCCAGAAAATGTTGATACATCAGCTGCAAAGTATCAATAATTGTTGTTTTTCGATATATAGGTTGCTGTGGCTTGTTATGTAATTATATTTAATCCACACTTTTGCATCTTGTAGAGTAGCACTGACCATGTGTACCCTCATGTGTGCGCCCTCTCCACAGTCCTGCGTCAGACACCTGCAGCTGGGTTCTCCTCGCGCTTTCCCATCTCCCTCCAGAGTCCAACAGCGCATTACCGAGATCGACCAGCAGAGGGAGGAGCTCAAAATCGAGGTACACAACACGCCCTCACGTAACATAACATCAACCCAATACTGTCTCCCCCACACACTCCACATCTCCAACTGTTTATCCGCACAGTGCTGTCATAGCTCACTGGTCTCTATACAGTGGAATGCATGCAGTCAGGTCAGGTTGAATCATATGAGGGCTTGTGCTGTGTTGTGTTTAGTTGCAGTTGGAGATCGCGTTGCTTCAGGGCGAGCTGCAGACGGAGAAGAGCCAACTCCAGAAGCACACACACAAACTGCAGAGGCTACAGCAGGAGGCTAAGTTAAGGGCGCAACAGCACAAGCTAACGGTAAGCAGATCTATATGAGCTTTTAGTACGTGGAATTACACCTACCTGGTCCAAGGACGTGGCGTTACATATTTTAAAGGTGCACTGTGTAACTTTGCTGGTGGAGGGTCCTTCAAATGCTTTTCTCCATGGAGATGTTATTACTTTGTCTGGAATGTTTCACAGTATAAACCTTTCTATCTTCAGGGAGATGAAACCAGGCCAAGTTACAGGTCAGATCTGTGGAGAAGCGACCCCACTCTCAGTCAGAATGTCTGTTTTTCTAGGTATTTTTAAACTATAAAAGCACCTGTGATTGAATAAATGTGCGGTAGAGCTGTTTAATGTGGAACCGTGGAACATTCCAGGCAGAAAATTGACATATCCATAGAAACGAAAAGTTGATGGACTCTCCACCAAAAGAAATTCCACAATGCACCTTTAAGTTGAATGATAACTGTATATAAGCTGTGTTCTTTTGAAAAATATTCTTATTCTGTATTGGTGAACTGATCTTAAAGCTAAAGTGCACAAACCCATGCTCTGACCCCAGAATATTTGCATGTTTTAAAGCCACTCTGTGTAACTTTCTAGAGTTGGCACATCACCTACTTGATTCCATGGAAATATAAAGTTAAAATCAAACTTCAGAGTATTCGTCATAGAGATAGATAAGTTTTATGCCATACTGTGAAACAAGCAGGAGGAGGAAACGAGCAGGAGGAGGCTCAAAGTATGGCTTTAACTTTCTATTTCCACAGAAACAAAGTTACATAGTGTTGCTTTTAAGAATTTCCGTTAGTCGATCACTGAAATTGCGATGCTGTTTCAGCTGCAGCGATGGTTATTACTGATACTCAGAAAAGTAGCCTGAAATAGTTCGCACTTCATGATTATTAAACAGTACAACACTTTATAATAAGATGCAGACAGCACATATTTTGTCCTCAAGAGCTGCTTATACAATATATCTACACTGGGGCAAGACAGACCTCTCTGAAATACATAGGAATCTTTTAATGCAGTGAGAACAGATCTTGGTTCACCTCAAAATGATTCTTACGTTGTGAAATTTCTGCCAAATAATCATGCCCTTTTATATTTGACTAGATACGATTTTTCTTTCTGTGACCTGCAGGAGCGAGAGAGGTTGGAGGTGGAGAGGAGCAGAGTGGAGGATCTGAGGAGGACATGTGAAGAGAAAGAAGCCCTCCTCTCCACCCAGCCAGAGAGTCAGAGAGAGCAGCTCAAAGTACAACTGCAACAGGTACACTTGGACTTGAACCTGGACTTGGACTTGGACCTGTACTTGGACCTGGACAAACTTTATTGATCCACAAGACAGACCTGTCACGATAATTACAATATTGACTTATCGCTCAGTACCTGACAGATGGAACAATATTTTTTGGGGTCAGTATATATTGTCTTTATATTTTCTTTGCACTACTCAGAAATGTGTGGTTATTTTTTGGTTATATAGTAAGATTTAAGCTGTAAAAAGTTGAATGAATAACTTCTAAGACTCATTACTGATGTAAACTACGTACATAAGTATAACCCGTGTATTTGTTCAAAAATAATAAAACAAAAAAACAAATACTTTCTTCATTATTTGTCTCCAAAACCAAAATGAAAAAACAGATAACAATTCGTTTTTTTTAGTTTTTGATTTTGTGTTTAAATGAATAATGGAAAAAAACAGATAATGGCTATTTCCAATTTCTGTGGCTTAAACTGCGATGCCGGACTGACCCAGGACTAAAACAGGACTAAAACAGGACTAAAACAGGACTAAAACAGGACTAAAACAGGACTAAAACAGGACTAAAACAGGACTAAAACGTTTTCTGTCCTGGTCTGGTCCCGGTCTCAGTCTCGGTCTTAGTACCAGTCTGGTCCTGGTCTCAGTCCCAGTCTCAATCACGGTCTGGTCTCAGTCCCAGTCTCAGTCCCGGTCTGAAATCCTGGTCTCAGTCCAGGTCTGGTTCCACTTTCACTCCCGGTGTCAGTCCTGGTCCTGTTCCTGGAGTCAGTCCTGGTCTCAGTTCTGGTCTGGTCCTGGTCTAAGTCCTGGTTTCAGTCCTGGCCTGGTTCCAGTCTGGTCCCAGACCTGGTTTTGTCCTGATTCAGTCCATATGTGGTGCAAAAGTCCGGCATCACAGTTTTAAGTCACGGCAACAGGAAACAGCCATTATCAGTTTTTTCCATTATTCATTTAAACACAAAATCGAAAACTGAAAAAATTAATCATTATCTGTTTTTTCATTTTGGTTTTGGAGACAAATAATGAAGAAAATAATTTGTCTTATTTTTGGTTTTATTTTGAAAAACGAATGAACGAATGATACACTGATTAAGTGTCAATCTGCTGTTTATTTGTTGCAGCTCATGTTTTTTTTTTTTTTTTTTTTACAATATTGTGCATTTAGAACAGTTTTGTGGTTTAAATCTACTATTGGGTTTTTGTGTCGGAGGCTTAAATCAATTTCAGTATTATAGGTTATCGCCTATATTTACTTCAGCAATATATCGAGGTTCAGATTTTATTATCATGACAGGGCAACCACAATAACTAGCAAAAAATGGCAAGGGACTGGTGTCAAATGCAGAAATATAGTAAATACATCTCAGCTATATACAAGAGGTAGTAAGGAGAAAGTGCAAAGATGAAATAATGACTGACAGGACATAGGGTTATCTGTTACATAAGGGTGAGTTGTTGTACAGTTGTTGTATGGTATGAATGCAGTCCTGTATCTCTCACTGTCTTCTGCCTGTTGGAAGAATGAGCTCCTCTGTCCCTCTATAGTCTGGTGCAGTGGGTCTGGTCCAGTTTCCAGGTAGGGCTGGGGGCTACAATGTACAGCAACTAATTAAGGTGGGATAAAGGAGAAGAGAACAGGGACTGCATGTTTTTATGAGTTTATTATGTTGGCTAAGTGGAGCAGGTTAGAGTGTGAGTAATGCCGTGTGCTTTAGGAATTGGCTGCAGGCTCCAGGCTAAAACAAATAAGGAAAATGAAATACAGAGTGCCAGTGTGTGGTAGCGTCACGAGGGCACAGCAATGTACAGGCTTGTCGAATTATAGTTAACATAGACAACACATGTTAGGAGGATAATTTATTCGTACTGAGATCATAAATTAATTCAAATGCATGCATTAAAATCCTGTTGTCAGACAGTTTTAAAGGTGCACTTCGTAACATTTCTAGTGGGGGGTCCACGTGGAAATGTTATTGCTTTGTCTAGAATGTTCCACAATATAGATTAAACTTACAGTATATATCACAAGGGAGACGAGAAGGTTACAGCACTACACTATATTCCAGCACAGTACGCAAATGGCTGCATTCACTAACTAAACTCCTCTAACACTAACTTAGGAATAACTGCTCCTGTGTGGTCATATGTGGTGGGATACTAAGATTTTGTTACTAGAAATACTAATAGATGTACAATGAATGTACAATACACTTCTCATAATAACAGACCCATCGTACAGTATGGTTAATAATTGACTTGTTATGTACACACACCAGATATTCTGATATCAGTGTAACAGTCTTGATTCAAGGGTTTTTGCTGGGGATTTAAAAGCATTTAAATGTATTTAAGCAAGAAAAACAACAGCGCAACATTCTGAAATATTTATTCCAACCCAAAAGCTGAAAAGTGACAAGTCATTTTCCATCTTATAAAATGACTAATAATCATGCAAAAATAACTATATTATTATAAACTGTCCCTTTTAGAAATCCTTATAATCTATATAAAATCCTTATAATCTTGAGCAAATCATTAACCGACTAATGATGAACTACATAAACTGGATAAAATGATTAATTGACTAAGGCACAATCAACAGATTAATCGATTTAACGGTTAAAGGCATACAGCCCTCCACACCAGGCTCTCTCATTCTCAGTGACGGCATTTTTAATCCACACCGTTAAAGTCTCTTGTCTCTTGTGTGTTTTAGTATCTGTCAAACTGGCTGTGTGAGTGAGGTCTGTCTGCACACGCACTCGTAAACCCAGCTCGTGCTTCTTGTATGTGGTCGGACCAGATCTTAGGACACACTGCTCCTGGAGGCAAAGAGAGGGAAGGAGGAGGAGGGGGGAGGAGGAGAAGGGATGAGGAGGAGGAGAGGCACATTTCACCTGTCTGTGAAACTTGGCTAAATACTGAAATCAACAGGGCTTATCTGTGCAAAGAAGAAACTTGAGATGCAGTTTTGGCAGAAGTATTGAATGAATTTATGTTTATTGTCATCCCCAGAGTACTACTACTACAACTGCTACTACTACTACTAGTGCACTGACGATAAGCTGCATTATAAAAAAGGAATTATGTTCATGACTTTTTTTTGCAGGAGCGAGAGGCAATGGAAGCAGCAGTGAGGGCCTTTGAGGATTGGGAGTTCAGAGTGTTGGAGAAAGAGAGCGGCCTAGGGGAGGAGGAGGAAGAGGAGGAAGAAGAGGAGGGAGAGGAGGAAGGAGAAAAGGAAGAGAAGAAGACGGAGGAGGAGAAGGAGAAGGAGGCTGAAGCAGAAGTAAAGCAGAGGGCAGAGAGTGAAGTTGATATGGGGAAGGAGATCTCCAGTCAGCAGCACCTCGTCAACACTGCACAGGTACAACTACTGTCTGTTTACTCATTATATATACATGCCTAGAGCTGCTCTTCTGTGTTTGAGTTGTCAAATTTCCTATGCTAATGCCACTAAACAAGTTGAAGTTAACAGCTACTATTTTTAGCTGCTTCAATCTTTGGTGTGCAAGCTGCTGGAGTCCTTGCGCCCTCTTCTGGTGTTTTGTATACAGCAAGCACAGGACCCCAGATGATGCGATGTGATGTATTAGATCAGCTCATTGGCAATACATTATAATTAAGTATGCTAAAAATGAGTCATAGTCACATTTCCACCTGTGTTCCAGAGGTAAACAGTCATTAATTGTTATCAACTCATTAGTTTACTCTGCATGTCCTGTTCCCAGAAAAACAATACTTCAAATATATCTTGAGGAAAATGTCATTAAAATGATCTGTTTCCATTAGAAATGAGGTGGGTATAGCTCACCACTGACCAGCTAGAGTAGACGACTTAGGGTCTATTCAAAGTTTACGTTGGCAGTCCATGGCAGTTATTGTCAATGGTAAATGAATGTTTGTCCACTGATCTGAAGGTTGGCGGTTCTAATCTCGCTCTCAACATAAACATTGTTGGTAGAGTGGTCAGATTCCCTATGATTTCAGCTCCCGCAGATTAATGCTGCTGTCGTGTCGTGTCAACTTGCCAACAGAGCCCAGTGCTACAGCTTCGACCATTAAACTATTGTGTAGTCAGACGTTCCTGGGCTACCTACGGCCCTTTAGTTGACTCTTACCGGCTCGTTTGAGATAATTTGGAATTACAAAATAAACATATTTTATAATTTTATCTCATGCATGGACTAAAGCCTGATTCATCAGCCGGTTTCACTTTGTTGAAACCGTCTGACCTCGCAGTGTTAGAAATTGTTTGCTTGACAGTAGGCGGGTACTTTTTTCATTTAACCAATCTCTGCTATTTGGTTAACTAGACAGTGTTGTGCATGAACGAGTTCAAAAGAACGCGTTCATTGAACATGTTCATTTTTCAGTGAACTTTGAACTGAACGCAACACTTTTGTAAATCAAGAACTTGAACGTGAATTTGTTCAAATTATGTGTGATGAACGACGTACGTCACTGTTGGGGTTCAGTCGAAATTTGTTTTCACCTGACAAGTGACGATCTGCTCGCACTTAACCTCGCGAAACCACAGCCGCGTGTCAACGTGAAGGCGACTCCACCGGCAGCTTTAGCGGAACGTACGGGCTCTTGTGTCTCTCAATGGGAAGTCAATCAAACTTGACTGGGCGCGTTTAGCTGCTTGTATTTACCTTCTGTACAGGCTGACCACGGCAAACGCAAGGATTTCAAAAGTAAATTTCAAAGCACTAATTAACAGTCTATGTGGATCTGGGCTCTTTCACATGATACACAACTGCCCAGGGAGCACAATGTGCTGATGGTAAATGCACAAATACAACAATAGATACATGCTCTCTGTGTATTTTGACGGGGATACGCGCCTACGCTCGTGTAGAGCGTCAAAAAATAGGATGGATCCTATTTTCTGAAATCTACACGCACAGGACGTGCTGCTCCGCGCGCGTATTATTTTACTTGGTACATATGTCAGTAACGCGCGTCACAATGCTTTTTTAACCTGGATTGAAATGGTGGGTTTTTCGTTTTTCTTCATACAAATTTGCTAAAATCACCGCGATATCAGCAGCGGTGAAACACCGGAGGTTCGCCCGCGTAGACCGTGATCCTGAGCGAAAGGACCGACGCAGAAGTCCGCGCTCCACCGAGATAAACGCAGCTGACGCCCGATCGCACTCGGGGTTCTCTCAGGGGCGGTCCTAGATTCCAAGTTCTAGTCCTGGTTTGGTCCTGGTTTAGTCTTGGTTTAGTCCTGGTTCAGTTCTGGTTTAGTCCTGGTTCAGTTCTGGTTTAGACCTGGTTCAATCCTGATTTAGACCTGGTTTAGTCCTGGTTTAGACCTGGTTCAGTTCTGGTTTAGTCCTGGTTCAGTTCTGGTTTAGTCCTGGTTTGGACCTGGTTCAGTTCTGTTTTAGTCCTGGTTTAGTCCTGGTTTAGACCTGGTTTAGACCTGGTTTAGTCCTGGTTCAGTCCATATACGGCGCAAAAGTTCAGCATCTTAACAGTTCTTTTGGTGAGAGTAAATTAAAAGTGCTGCAATAGTCATGTAATGTTTTACATTTTAAATACAGTAATATTGTAATGTAACAAATGACTTTGAAATGACAGTAACAAGTCATAAATAACACATTACAGTTTTAAAGTCACTTGTCCAACAGTGTATCTTGTAAGGTTGTTGTAAACTAGAAGTCAGTTTGAAAAATAAATGCAGCCTTTCATTTACAGATCTCATCTAAATATAAAATGAACTGAACTTTGAACTAGTTCAAAATTAAAATTGTGAACTATGAACGTGAACTATTCACTTTGAACAAGTGTGAACTGAACTTTGAACTAGTTCATGAAAAGTGTGAACTTGGACAACACTGTTAACTAGTATGTTAATCTTTTCCCAAATCCCATAGAAAGAAGGACAATAATGTCTTTCCCCTTGATAAAATTCACCAACCATTGTCTTTGTTCCGGCTTTAAAGCCTTGATCTCGGGCATTGAAACAGAATGTATGACTCTTCGCTGGTTGGTGCCTGAACTTACACTTCCGTGGGTTTTGCGAAACTGTCTAGTGTATTGTGATTCCTGACCTAGTCACTGGAGAGGAATTAAATTGAGTGGAGGCACTAGGTGGCGCCAGCCTGGCTAGACTAAAGCTGCTTTTATTTTAGAAGTGTTTTTTTTTTAAACTACATTTTTTGTAAGGCAACCTCACTTTTTCATTGCTTAGTCATAACATATACTCTTACCGGCTTATCCAGCTCTTATCAGCTTGTCAAAAGAATATTTACTGCTTTTTATAAAGAAATACAATTAATATTATACAGAATTGAGTTTAAACATTTTGGCCCAGCCCTCCACAATATTTTCTGTTTCTCGTGTGGCCCGATGGAAAAAAAAAAGCCCACCCCTTGTGTAGGTTGTCTGCGAAAGGTCTTATTATCATGCATAAAACTGCTAACCCTGTATTTAGACCTTTATGTTATGAAATGTATAGGATTCCTGTCTTAATTGTACACTTAATCATTTCTTTAGGTAAACTTGATGCATAGATTGTCTGGGGTGATAATTACAACACTGTCAAATGGCAGTCAAGGTTTTGTCCCCAGATAGCCTTATTCCTGTTCCACTATCATACTACTGTCATGAATTCGTGACCACAAGCAATGGTTCTGACACATTATTATATGAAACAACGTGGCCAACCCAGTATATGACTAGTTCCTTCTCCTTGACTAAACAACACTAACTGCAGCCTGAACTCTTCACCTCACACTCCTCGCCAACAGCCTGTCAACGTCACATGACTGTTACACTTAATTACATCAGAGGCCCTCCCGTCAAACTGATAGACAGGGAGAGAGAAGGGGGGGGGATTCCACTGGTCATTTCAAGTGTCCTGGAACAAGCTACCACTTCTCTGGAACACGCAAGAGGTGCCAAGAACTCAAACATACCACCTCCTGGGCATTAGATAGTGATTTATAGACTGCCTTTGGTTTACATTGTGTGTAGTCAATTTTTGGGGCACAGAATATTGTTAGGGTTAAATAAAATAACACAAAACCTGTGAATTAAATATAATCTACAGCTCTCCAGCCCTTTAGTATTGATCAATCAGATTTTCGATAATTTTGACAACCCTACCACTGGGTAATGTCTCATGGATCTTCTTTGGATATTTTTTTGGACAACATTAAAATAGAATACAAGATAGGCCATTTGGAAAGGGGAGCCTGATCTATATGAAAAAAAACAACAACAACAAAAAAAAACTGTAATTATGAAAAGCCTCACAACAATATTTAAAACAAAATCAAATTTTTTGTAGTTTTTTGTTATGGCATTGCGTGTCATACTCCCCCTGCTGGTGATGATTTGCAATGTTGTTTTGAATAACTGTCCTGTCCAAGTCTTCAATATAACATCCTCATATTAGTTACTATTATTACTACTGCTACCAATACTACTACTACTACTACTACTACTACTACTACTACTACTACTACTACTACTACTACTACTACTAGATGTTTTGAATAACTGCCCTGTCAAAGTCTTCAATACAATACATCCTCATATTAGTTACTACTATGACTACTACTACTACTACTACTACTACTACTACTATGACTACTACTACTACTATGGCTACTACTACTACTACGGCTACTACTACTACTATGACTACTACTACTACTATGACTACTACTACTACTATGACTACTACTACTACTATGGCTACTACTACTACTACTACTACTACGGCTACTACTACTACTACTACTACTACTACTACTACTACTACTACTACTACTACTACTACTACTACTACTACTACTACTACGGCTACTACTACTACTACTACTACTACTACGGCTACTACTACTACTACTGGCTACTACTACTACTACGGCTACTACTACTACTACTACTACTACGGCTACTACTACTACTACTACTACTACTACGGCTACTACTACTACTACTAGGCTACTACTACTACTACTACTACTACTACTACTACTACTACTACTACTACTACTACTACTACTACTACTACTACTACTATGGCTACTACTACTACTACTGGCTACTACTACTACTACTACTACGGCTACTACTACTACTATGACTACTACTACTACTACTACTACTACTACTACTACTACTACTACTACTACTACTACTACTACTACTAGACATTTTGAATAACTGTCCTGTCAATACATCCTCATATTAGTTACGACTACGACTACTACTACTATTACTATGACTACTACTTCTAATATTACTACTACTACTGCTACTACTGCTACTACTGCTACTACTGCTACTACTGCTACTACTGCTACTACTACTACTACTGCTGCTACTACTGCTACTACTACTGCTACTACTGCTACTACTGCTACTACTGCTACTACTGCTACTACTACTGCTACTACTGCTACTACTGCTACTACTACTACTACTACTACTACTACTACTACTACTACTACTAGACTTACAGACACAGTGTTCCTTTTTCACACATGACCTTTGACCTGTTTGTGGTGTTCAGGAGCGGGTACAGCAGTTGGAGAAGCAGCTGGTGGAGATGGAGAGAGAAAAGGAGAAACAGCTCACCGCTCTGAGGAGGGAGAGGAAGGATCTGGTGCACAACAGTCAACAGACGGTAAGAGCAGTTTGTACTATTTGTAATGGGTAAACAATCAAACAAAGGGTGTGTGTGTGGCTGTGTGTGGCTGTGTGTTTGTTTGTGTGTTTCTGTTTGTTTCAATGCTTGGATGATTTGCATGTAACATATATTAAATCAATCAAGATAAACACATGCAAAATATTAAACAACAAAATAAAACAAATTGCGGAAAGAGTCACTGCATTACTGTGTTGAAAAGCCAGTCTGAATAGATATGTTTTGAGCCTGGATTTAAACAGGCCAAAGTCTGTGATAGTGCACATATTGGGGTCCAATGACAGAGAAAGCCCCATTACCCAAGTGTGAGCCTTGATTGTTTGATGTTTTATGCTCCTAAAAATTTGTCAGGTTTTGTTTTGAAAAGTTGGATATGAGAAGCAAATTTATGAAGTTTGGTAAAAAATATTCAAGCTGGGTTTATCCAATGTTTTTTTGTAAATGAGTGAATTGGATAAACTGTAAAAGCAGCACTTTGTGACAAAATGAGACAACCGTGCACCGCGCATCTACAGTCACTAAAGTATTTTATATATTTGTAAATTTCTATATTATAGCAAATATTAATACCATCAACCCGGAAGTAATAACTGAAAGCAAGGCAAGGCAAGGTTATTCGTATAGCACAATTCGTACACAAAGTAGTTTACAGAATAAGAAATATATTCACAATACAAACAAATCAAATAAACATAATAAAATTAATTAAAAGAGGAGAGAGAACAGTGTAGAATTAAAATAAAAATAAAAAAAATTCAGTCATAAAGCAGTGTTCCAGTTGGCTGTGCTTGGGCGGTCCACTCCAGTTTCACTTGCCATGCACACACTCAAAAATTTATACATTTTTTGTTTCCTCATCAAAAAACATACCTGGAGTTATATTTTCTTTCATTTGCAAAAAAAACCCGGTTCTGTTCTTCAGTTGTGCAGTGTACATGTATTAGGTTAGGTTTGTTTATTCGTACTCGTAGGTAAATTTGTTTTGCAGATTTGAAAGGCAGGTCCCATATTTCACATTTCATTCATCCACATTATATACAATAAACACATATAAAACATACAGTGTACAGTACAAACAAACATACAGTATTTAACTGTACATGTTAGTAATCAATAGTCAATTAGATATTTAGTTTTGACTTTAATCTGCTGGAGTTTTATTTTGAACAATATATTTTTTTTTTCTCACGCAACTCATTTTGTGGTGTTTAAGACTTGAACTGAAAAGACAACACAGCATTTGGCCTATGAAGCTAATGGCCCTGGTGGTTGCTATGTGTTGCTGTAGGCGTATGGGGCACTCTGATTGGTCAGTCAGTATTTGATGAGAAGGCCAACAAGAGGTCAGCACGAATTCTGAATGTACTGTAGTCTTACAACACAACACAGAGGGCAGTTTGGGTCTTAACTTAAATGATCATGTTTGAAACACAGCTATGAATCTTACTCACTGGGGTGGTAGTGCTGTGTAACAGATTTTGAATAGGTTATCAGGATATTGTTCTCAAAGTTTATTTTCTTAATCTGTAATACATGACGGATTGTGTAGCCATTTGGTACGAATAAAAAAAAAAATCTGCAGCAGAGTAGTGTGATGTGCAGCTATCAATAGAAGGTGAAGTCAATTTCACCTCTATGTTGTGGTGACATCATCTCCCACTGGACACAGCAGTTCAAGTCATGAAGTCATATGAAGTCATTTTAGATCAATATTGCAATTTTAAATGTCCAATTTAAACATTATGATCCATGGGTGTTGTAGATTATAACTATAGCAGACATAAACTTTATAGGTCTTCTTTAAAATGTATTTGTTCACATGTTCATTTTATTACCATAAAGCTTTATATTTTTCACTATCTTCTTTTTGAATTAGGTATTTGCCTGCATACTAATTACTCCTAAACTATCTAAATCCTGTTTACATGGTCAGCTGTTCCAAAAGGTTTACAAACTAAGTTATCGTAGATCTACATGTACATACACACTGGAGTCACTAACATATGGCTGTAAACTACATGTTTATCTCCCCTCTTTTCCATTCCTCTGTGTTATCACTCTGAGCTATGATTTACTTTACCGCTAATTAAACCAACGCTATCTCACAACCAGGGTTCCTTTTTTTTTTTTTTTTTTTTTTCTAACTTTTGTCAGACTGATAAAACCAGGGAGGATCAGGCCAGTCCCATCTGACAAGTTGGAGACAGGGATGAGTGTGTGAGTGAGTGAGGGAGGGAGGGAGATGAGGTGGGGGAAAGCAGAGGGGAATGGTAGAGAGAGGGAGAAGAGGGGAGGAGAGAAGTGAAGTGAAAGAGAAAGGAGGTGAGAGAGAGGAGATGGATATAGTGAGGGGGGAGGAGATAAGAGAGAAGAGAGAGAGAGTAGGTGGTGAGGAGAGGAGATAGAGAGAAGAGACAGAAGAAAGAGGGTGGGAGAAATTGTGAGTGAGAGGGAGAGAGAAAGGAGAGGGAAAGGAGAGAGGGAGAATGCAAGAGGGCATGAAAGAAGAGAGAGAGAGGAGGGGAGAGAGAAAAGAGAGAGGAGGGAATAACTGGAAGAGACGGAAGGAGAGTGGGAGGGAGAGAGGGGGCTAGAAAAAAAGCGGAGAGAAAAACTGAGAGAGAGTAGAGAGAGACAGAGAGCAAATCAAAGAGAAAGAGAGAAACAGACAGAGAGAGAGAAAGAGAGGGAGTGAAAGAGGGAGGGAGGGGCGGAGTTAGACCGGGGAAGCAACTGACATCGTGAGTGTGTACATGTGAAAGCAGAGAGGCAAGCTTGTGGACTATTTCAACACACGGTAAGGAAAAAAAAATCCAAATTTGAACAGGAATTTTCTTTTGATTTATTACCGGAACTTTGGATTTCCTCTTAGAAATGTACCATAAATTAAAGTTTGTGAACACAGGCAGATTCTCAAGGCAGATATAACTAAAACTGATGCCTATAGCTAATTGATCTAACATCGTAAGACTAATGTGGCATGTATTTTACGATTTTTACAGTTGTATCTTTGCATTCTTACTCGTTTTATTATTGGATGTGATGTAGTGTCTGTCCTTATGTAGCCTATAGGACTGGAGCATGAGACAGCAGTTAATAGTGGAGCTGTATACATGTGTTTGCGATAGGAAAGACTACAGAGACACAGAGATAGGGCGGCCGTGGGCATTTTAAACTCATTTGGAAACCTCTGGGGAGAGAGAGATGTTGTGTAGATGTGACTAAAGGAGCTACATTCTTGGTCTATGACAGTTTCATTTTCACTGAAGTAAACTAGTTGAAATACTGTAGTATGTTTGAGTATCATGTTTACTGTTGGCAAAAAGCATGATAATACACACATTAGTATACACGCCCTTACAGATTTTGAATGCAGATATGTAAATGTACAGCGCTTGGGTTTGCATTTACACCGGGGTTGTCAAAAGTATCAAAAATCAATATTAGTTGATACTCATTTGACAAGTATCGATACTAAAAAGTCACATGTACAAGACAAATAAATCTTTTCTAAATAGTTTTAGAATGATCTTGAGCTGTTTATAAGAGTATAAGAGCACATAGACTAGTATACTTACATGGAGCACTATGGAACCTACCTGAACCACTGAGGGATTTCACAGATATAGAAAAGAAAGTACTACAATTTAATGCTGAAAATGACATTCTGTTGTGAAAGAGTGTTTTTTTTTTTATCATCGTGGCAAGGCAAGGCTAGTTTATTTGTATAGCACAATTCGTACACAAAATAATTCAAAGTTCTTTACAGAATAAGAAATACATTAAAATCACAATGAAAACAAATCAAAACATAAATAATCATCATAACATTAAAAAGAGCGAGAGAAATTAATTAATTACATAAATTAGAGAGAAGAGTGCAGAATGAAAACCTTTCAGTCAGATGTACAGCTAAACAGAACGGTTTTGAGCCTGGATTTAAACAGCGTCAAAGCGGTATTGGATAAATTTCTTAGTATCGAAATTTTAGTATTGTAACACAGATTTCCAGATGTTCTTCATTCAAACATATTTATTTCCTGAACAAAACACATTCAAATTTTAAATGTTCTCAACAGTTTGAAAATAATAATACATAATGACATTAAACGTATCTATTTCCATGGAGACAAGCAGCACCAAGTCAAGTTACATGTCAAATCTGTGGATAGGCGACCTCACTCGCAAACTATTCAGTCTTCATCCCTTATGTATAAATGTTTTCTACATTTTTGTCTGTGATTTTTAAAGGGGCATTGTGTAACCTTTTTGGTGGAGGGTCCATCAAATGTTTTTCTCCATGGAGATGTTATTGCTTTGTCTGAAATGTTTAACAGTATGGCATTAAACCTTTCTATCTTCATGGAGATCGAACCAGACCAAGTTACAAGTCAGATCTGTGGAGAGGTGGTCCCGCTCACAGTTACAATGTTTGTTTTCTAGGTATTTTTGAGCTCTAAAACCACCTGTAATTCAGTACATGTAAAGCAGAGCTGTTTAATGTCATACTGTGGAACATTCCAGGCAGAGCAATGGCATATTCATAGAAACAAGCAAGTGACGGACCCCCTAACCAAAAAAAAGTTACGTAGAGTACCTTTAAGCTCAAGTTCTTCTGCTCTAATTAATTTGTACCACGCTTTTTCACAAACTGGTTTCAACCCCTGTTTACACACACACAGATTTCAAACTAATCCCATTCTTGTTCTTCAGGTTCTCAAGGAAAAGAAGCCGCTCACCGATTGGTCCAACATCACTGGCTCCACCCCCTGCATGATGTCACTCTCCCCTCTCACCGCTCAAAGGTCTCCTCCTCAGGTACATGCCCCTTGTTGACATGGAAACGCAGCTTGTTTACATCTACTTGTTTACTAATGACCGTAATTCTCTGGAAATGTTTGTCATGCTCGCCGTTTTTTCCCAGGATCCTATGCGGGAATCTGCCAGTTTGCCCAGACGGAGGAGCGCGCATCGCAACAACAAGCTCAGTGATAGGCCGCTTTCGACACAGGGTATGTAGGATATGTGCATTAGTCATAGGTTTTATAAGCAGTTGCATTCAAGTTCTAGAATTTAATTATGCTCAAATCTCAGATGGAGGGCAGGCGATAATATTACACTGTGAAACTTAAAGATGCATTGTGCAACTTTTTGGCAGTGAGTCCGCCACCTTGTTTCAGTGGAAATGTCATTGCTTTGCTTAGAATGTTCTACATTATGACGTTAAACAGATCTATCTTACATTTATTCAATTACAGGTTTTATAACTCAAAGATACTAAAAACAGGCATTTTGACTGTGACCGGGGTTGCCTTTCCACAGATCTGACCGGCTTTGGGTGATGTCAC
The DNA here is from genome assembly GCF_026225935.1 of Boleophthalmus pectinirostris. NCBI lineage: Eukaryota > Metazoa > Chordata > Actinopteri > Gobiiformes > Gobiidae > Boleophthalmus > Boleophthalmus pectinirostris. The sequence continues at coordinate 10,648,851 of NW_026571447.1, read as the reverse complement.
ACTTCCTTAGTCTACTTCTTTATACAGTCTATGCAGTGAACAGAATTTTGATTTCAAAACCAACATTCTGAATCTAATCACAATTTCACTGTGCTTCATTTGTTAAGCCAGTTTTTATTTTATGTTAATGGCTCCAGTAATTACAGAAAAACTGGCACTTGTGAAATATAAGACATGTTAGAATGTTGTTGTCTCCTCAAAGACATACCTGGAGTTGTGTTTTGTTTCACATATGTATGAGTAATCCTGCATTATTAGTCTGTCTATATCTAAAGCTCAAAATGCTCCGTTCCAAGTGATAGATTTCAATTTAACAGCTACCTTTTACATTTTGTTCAGAAGAGATATGAAGATAAGAGACATCTAAATCAGTGGTCCCCAACTTTTTTTGCGCCATGGACCGATTTTATATCAGACAATATTTCACGGACCGGAGGGAGGAGGTGCGGTAGGCGGTCCGGTGGCATGGTTAAGTCCTGGCTAAATCCTGTTTTAGTCCTGGTTTTAGTCCTGGTTTTAGTCTTGTTTTTAAAACAGTTTTTAAACCTGGTTTAGACCAGGTTTAGTTCTGATATACGGGAGGGGGGGGACGGTCCACGCAACTTACAGGACAAGGGACAGTCCACACGACGTGCCGGATGGGGGAACAGTCTGTGCAGCGTATGGGACGGGAGATGGTCCACGCGACACACAGGAGGGGGGACAGTCCGCGCAACGTACAGGAAGGGGGACAGTCCTCACGGTGTAGGGGAGGTGGGGGTTGGGAAGGGGGTCGGATGGTCCACGAAGAGTATGGGAGGGGGGGTTTCGCCCTTTTGCGGCCCTGTACCAAATGACCCATGGCCCGGTACCAATCCCTGGCCTGGGGGTTGGGAAACCCTGATCTAAATCATTATAGCGAAGGTGTGGAGTTTAAAAAGGCAGTGGATTACTTCCTGTATGACCACATGATATCACAAGGTGGAACAGCGTTTTCCGTTTGAGAGAAGAACTGTAAATATGCAGAGTTGTGTGTTTAACATGTGAATGAAAGAAATCACAACTCCAGGTCTGTTTTCAGTGAGGAAACAACATTATTACAGATCAGAAAATAGTGCAATATGGACCCCTTAAGCATAAACCAGGTCAAAATATAATTGCATTTTGCCAGATCCTACCATATAATTCTCAGCTGCCCTCTGCCTCCAGTGCAATGACCTCACTACCACATGTTTCCATTGTGTTGGCGATTTCTTCATCTCACGCTTGAGGACACAGGACAATACAGAGCTGAATGTCAGTTTGTCCGACCAGGCCCCTCCCTTTAAGGCAAATCAAAGGTGTGCCACAGTGAGCAGGTGCTTTTCATAATAAGTGAAAGCTGGATTTACCTGTACAGACCAGATATATGGGTGAAAGATGACCTAATTCAAATAAAAGGAGTAGTTGTTAGCAGTTGGATTTCAGAAAGCTGAAAAGGCCCATATTATGCTATTTTCTGATTTATGTTATGTTGTTTCCTCATCAGAAACATACCCTGCATATTTTGGCTTCTCTCAGAGTTCTTCTCTCAAACTGAAAATACTCTGTGATGTCATGTGGTAATACAGGAAGTGCTCCACTGTGTTTTAAAAGTCCTACACCTTCACCAGAATCATTTGGATGATTTCAGACCTGGAATTTCCAATCTCTACTGAACAAAAGGTTAAAGGAAGCTGTTAACTTGAAAACTATCACTACATGACTAAACCAGGTCATGTTACAGATCAGATCTGTGAAGTGGCAACCCCACTCACAGTCAGAAATCCTGTTTTTCTAGGTATTTTTGAGCTATAAAACCACCTGTAACTAAATAAATGTAAGGCAGAGCTGCTTAATGTCATGCTGTGTAACATTTCAGGCAGAACAATGACATATCCATAGAAAAAAGGAGATGACAGACACTCTCCACCAGAAAAAGTTGTTGTTATTAGTTATTACAAAGCTGATAGATCCCAGCTAGTTTTCAAAAAGTCTACATGAATTTAAGTTTTAAAAACTATGGATGGTCTTCAATGAGCTTTATAGGTGGGTCGAGTTTGGAAGCATTTAAATGTTGTACCTTGTCTTACCATATTTTATTTAGCATGATTCCAAGCCTTGTCTTCTCTGACGAATTTTTCCTTTTCCAGGTTTTGTGAGAGACGCAGACAGTCACATGATCCCAGAGGCCTACATCTCCCCCATCACCTCACACCGCCTCAGTAACAGCATCTGTAACGGTCACGGTAACGGACACAAGCCTGGGAGTAGTAACGGAGGGGGTCTGCACACTCCCTGTAACAGCACCACCAGCTCCAGAGCCACCAGGTCAGACACAGTCATCTCACTTTGTCTATATATTTGTGTACCTGCAGTAGAAGAGAAGTGACACAATTACAATAATGCACTTATGAGTGTATCAGAAGTTCCACAGTATGACATTAAACAGCTCTATTTTACATTTATTCAGTTACAGGTGGTTTTATAGCTCAGAAATACCTTGAAAAACAGACATTCTGACTGTGAGTGGGGTTGCATTTCCACAGAAAATGCAACCTTAGAAAATGAGCAGCCAAATACATACATACATACAAGTACAAAGTTTCTCCAACTAGAGCTTAGATTCAAAGAAATTTGGTCAAAACATGCATATATATTTTTATTATAATCCGACACTGCACTATGATCAGGTCAAAACTTACCTGCAGTGTTGTTATCAGTGTGTTTATATTGTGTGTGTTGCACCTGGACTGAGCAGAGATCTCGTGTTCATGAATACACAGTCAATGTTCTCAAAGTCCTTCAGTGACCTCAGTTTAAGAACTACAGGTACATGTAGTGTGCTCAGCCTACTGTAGCATATACTCTACTGTAATAATGCAAACTATACCATATTACCGTATTTTCCGCACTATTGGGCGCTGTGGATTATAAGGCGCACTGTCATTGAATGGTCTATTTTCAAACTTTTTTCACAAATAACCCGCACCAGACTTTAAACGAAACACAACAGTTTGATAGGTCAGTGGGACTTTGTTTGTTCACGGTGACTCTCTTCTTTGTTCAGTTGTGGCGTGTAGGGAGGGTGCTGTCTGGGACGGCTGGATTGTTGGCGTGTTTGCAGTGACTCAGTTGTTCAGTTGTGTCTAGAAGTGGCACATTGCTCTCGCTTTTTCGGTTAGTTCCTCCGTTCTATTCCTTGTCCACGGAGATTAATGAGCATGGCTGCAGGTGTTTTTTCGCTGCGCGGTCGCTGTCTGCTCCGTGGTCGATGTCTGCTCCGTGTGTGTTTGCGTGCGCTGCAGGTGGTGCAGCTTTGTAGTTTACTGAAGTCGTGCTGGGACACCTGAGTGGATTCATGTATAGGGCGCACTGGATTGTGGGGCACACAGTTGTTTGTTGATGGGGTTGGAGGCTTAAGAGCGCGCCTAATAGCCCGGAAAATACAGTATATGTTAACAAACCTGATTTGAAAATATAAATACATTATCCCAGGGAACGCCTGACCTGTTCTGCATAAAAAAATAATGAATTTACCTGGTGGGTTTGATACTGGAATATTAAATATTTTATGGAGCTTTTTAAGGCCATTTTCGCACAGAAGTTCTACTAAACAGGTTACACATAATTTCAAAGACATATATTCGGAATGTTGAATAGTAATAACGCTTTAGTCTTATATTGTGCTTTTCCAGATGCTCAAAGTCGCTTTACAGTTTTGTGCACACATTCAGGCTTTGACAAAGAGATTTGGCCATGAGTCTTTTGTGTAGTTATTTACACTAATCTCACTGCATGCTCAGTATTAAGACCACCTGCCTTTTCATGATGCTGTGTGCCTCTCTCTCTGAATCACCTTCCTCCACTACTGAGAGATTTGGGCTACAGATTTCAACAGACCCACCTCATAGTTTATAAAAAAAAACACTATGCACTATGTAACTTTTCTGATAGAGGGCCACTCTGAGCAGATTTGACCTCTATCATGGCCTCATCCTGCTTGTATCTGTGGAGATAGATAAGTTTAAGGCCATACTGTGGAACATTTCAGGCAAAGCAACATCTCCAAGCAGACAAGCAGGTGACACACCATTCACCAGAAAAGACACATAATGCAGCTTTAAAATCTCCTGCCAATCCAAAAACAGCTTGACATTACCAGCGATTTTGTCCTTTTAAATGTTGCATCGTGAAACCCCCCCCCCCCTACAGTCCCTACTCCTCCCGCCTCCTCCTACGCCAGAAACAGGTTTGTTACAGCCGGTGCGCTGCACATGACTTGTAAACAACTAACTACAGTGTTGGTTAGGCAAGGCGGAGAAGTGAGGAGCGGGTGCGCGGACATTTCGTGCGCGGACGAAGTGAGGAGCAGGGAGAAGAGCGGAGCAGGGAGCAGGGAGAGGAGAGAGGAGAGGGGAGCATGCGCGGAGATTCCGTGCCGGAGAAGTGAGGAGCAGGGGGAAGAGCGGATCGGGCAGCGGGGAGAGGAGCAGGAAAGGGGTGCAGAGAAGGTCGAGATTCAGTGCGAATGAACTGCTACACACGCAGCAGCAAGCGACTTTTCTTTGCCTTGAAAATTACGTTTTTCAGACATAGGATTCGCTTTCGTCCTGAAAAACGTTTGAGCTCTTGGAATAAAGTACGTTTTCAAATAAGCAGAAGTGACCTGTCCAGGAGTAATTTGGCGACCAATGCGTCAGTCTTTAGACTCTGCGTCTGCTTCAGTTGCGCCATCGCTGGAATGAATCTTCAAGAATTCACCTTAGTTTGGCTTCGCTGCTTTTCCCCTTGTCTTCTTCTTTCAGCGACCTCAAAAACGGACTTTCTTTTGCGGCTAACTGCTCCTGGATTCTTGTCTGCCATTGCAACAAACTTTGGCTAACTGGAGGAAGATGGTCAAAAAAAGCCGCTAAGAACTGTTGTGTTGGTGGAGTAAACAGCGTCTTGCGTCTGTGGACTGGTGACAGGAGTACGCAAACCACGTACCGGCGGCGCAGGCAAGTCAGTTACGCTAGAAACGTAGGGAGATTGATTGACAGCCTGTCAGCTAACAGATAACGAGGCAGTGTCGTTATCTATTGGCAAATGTTTAGCCCCACCATGTCCAGAGTTGATGAATTTTATTCTCTTTTTTTGGTCATCATAATTACAAGGCTACTGCATCTCTATAATGCTATCATTGACAATTTGAAACAAAACAAAAAATCCTCCATACAACCTTTAAGTAATACTTTTCTGTTTGTCTTTCAGCCCTTGCCTGTTGGATCTGGTTGAGATTGAGAAGAAGCTGAGAGAGGCCAAGGCGGAGAGGGAGCGACTCCTTAGAGAGCGGGTGAGTGTTTGGTGAGGGATGGGGAAGGAGGGGGTGTATGGGTGCTGGAGGGGTGAGAATGAGGAGGGAGGGGGGTTGTCGTCTGTGAGGCGTGGGAACATGTGTGGCACCTGGAATGAGCTCGGACACACTGCGTTAGACATGGGCCCCATCAACGACAGTTTTGTGTGGAGGTGACGTCTGCACATGTGGACTGCTCTGGGCATGTCTGGGATTTCACTATTTCAAAAACCACAGATTTTTGCTGTGTGAAATGTGTCATCAAAAGCCTAGGGATTGTCCCGTCCTGAGACTCACCACCCAAGAGATGAGATACAAGATTTGATCCACAAGATGAGACCAGATTTCAACATAACTATTTTTTAAATAAATAATAGTCATACCAGTTTGTCAGAGCCTGATCTCATCAGATCTCAGAGGCTAAGCAGGGCCGGGCCTGATTAGTACTTGGATATGAGACCACTCGGAAAACCAGGGGCCACAGTGAGCCAACAAAAAATTATGTTGTGCCCTTAAGCAAGACACTTCACCCACATTGCCTACAGTGTTTCCGTCAGTCTATCCCAGGGCAGCTGTGGCTGCAATAGTATCTTAACACCACCGAGGGTGGAGTGAATGAATAATGCTCTGTAAAGTGTGTGTCTTGAAAGGTGCTATATAAATGCAATGATGATTAATAAAAAGTTGTGCTATTCAGATCAAAATTTTCTTGTAAAATTTTCTTTCATTTAACATTTTTGCCATCATTTGGCCTGTCAACAAAAATAAATAGGACATCACTTTATATATGTATGACTATATCTTAATTAGCCTTAATAAAACATGAACAAAGACTTCATTTAAAATAAACTAATACTTCATTAATTAGAAATAGTTCATTAAGAATGATTCAGGCTACTAAATTAGGAGTTAGGGGTTAGGAGTTAGGATATGAATTAAGTATTTGCTAAGCATGAACTAATTGTTATTATTCGTTATATCCAGGAGGAACGGCGGCAGCTCATGTTGGAGGAGAAGAGGCAGAAAATAATAGAACTGAACTCCCAGAGGATGGAGGCCCCTGAACCAGAGTCTCCTCTCAAACCTGAGTCTCCAGAAGAGACCAAGCTCAGCCCGGGGCCCAGCTCTCCAGAGGTAAAACCAAACACACACATGCCCCATCACACACACAGACACACACACTCAACACACACACAAAACTGTGGATGTAAACGAGTGCAGTAGCTATGATCTGGCATATTTACATTTTGTTTATTACAGATGTTCATTATTTGAGAAAACCTTGTCTTGCCTCATTACAGATATATATTATAAGCAGCTTTTGAGGTCAAAACATTCATACCATACTCCATACAACTGTACAACCGCTCACACTTATGTAACAGATAACCTCATATGTTCCGTCAATCATCATATCACATTTGCACTGTTTTTCTTACAACCTCTTGTATATAGCTGAGATATTTTTATTACTTATTCTCTATTTTATTTTTACTTGTACATAACGATATACATTATTTGACACATGCCTCTTGCTATTTTATTGCTGCTCATTTAGATTTTATTAATACACCATTTATATTTTTTACTCTGTGTTATATAATCATAATATACGGTGGTGTGAGCTACTGTGTCCAGTTTCCCTTGTTATTTCCCTTGTGGATCCATAAAGTTTGTCTAAGTCTAAAATAAGTCCACTTTGTACTACCAGCCTCTAATTATGAAACCCTTTACTATTCAATAATTAGGTAGTGCACAGTCAGCATGCTAGTTGTTGCTAGCTTCCCTGTGATGATATGATAAACATGGCTCTGACCTCACATGCACACACACAATGTTGCTAAATGATTGATGTGTATTTAGATGTAGTTTTTTTTTTTTTTGAAGATTACTACTACTTATCATTTTACTGTTATGCTGCAGATGCTAATGGGGATCTTAATAAACAAAAAAACAAAAATAAACTTTATTTTTTTTATTTTTTTTTGTAAATAGATTAATTTATAGCAGCCTTAAATCATATCTGATTTCATAATAACACAATATTACATCACCTGAAGTTACAGTGTTTTTATTGGCAACAACAGTGTTCATTTCTCAACACTATTCCTCCTCTCCTAATTTATTCCTGTGAGAAAATGGGATAAATCAAGGGAAGGAGACATTTATTATCAGAGCTCGTTTTTCCCACTGAGTGTGAAGAGGGCGTAGTCTGAAAACCTTTACTCCCATGAATCAAAATTTAGCAACATTTGTTTTACCTTCTGACTGCTTTATGAGCTTGTTTCACAATTAGGAAAAACACATTGGTATGCCCACACAGTGAGAGTTGGGTGGATTGTAAATTAGACGGGCATCTGTTAAAATTAATGAAATGCTTTGCTTTTAAAGAATATTTTCCGGAGTGGTCTGGAACAATTTTCAGGTCATTAGACATCATTAGAAATCCTGTTGCTTTGGTCAAATGCGCACCACAGTAGTCTCAGTTGGTGTAACAGGCAGTCTACAAGTAACTGTACTGTTGTAAGTAGTACCACACTGTACTTTTCACATTTTCACATACATTTATCAGAGCAATAAACACACACAAAACCATGATTTTAGTCTATTTTGGATAAACACTGTTGTGTCAATTTTTAAATCTAAGCCAATTTCCTGGCTAAAGAAGTCTTATGATAATCTTACAATTTTCATTAAAATGCAAGAAATTTCTAGCCTGAGTCATCAGTCGGTTTCACTTCGTAGAAACCGTCTGACCTCGTAGCGTTAGAATTTATTCGCTTGACAGTAGGCGGGCATTTTTTTAAATTTAACCAGTCGCTGCTATTTGGTAGTCACGTGTGTAATGCGCCGCTAACGGGGTTAACTGGTATATTAAGCTTTTCTCAAATCCTGTAGGAAGAAGGTCAATAACATCTTTGCCCTTGATGAAATTCACCAAAAATTCTCTTTATTCTGGCTTTAAATCCTTGATCTCAGGAATCATTGACAACACAGAATATATGGCTCTTCTCTGATTGGCTAGTGCCCAAACTTGAACTTCCGGGGTTTTTATGAACCGTCTGTTGTATGATGGTTTGATCCCTGACCTAGTCGCTGGAGAGAAATGAAATTGAGTGGAGGCACTAGGTGGCGCCAGCCTGACTAGAAAATTTCCATTTAGAAGGAAAAATGTAAATATAGCGTAACACTGCATGATTCCATACAGATAGACACACTTCGTCCAGTACTGTGGGAGGCCAAATAAGAGTCAGGATTGTGGAGATGCAAGCCTGTTCAGAATACAGATGCTTGTTTTTATACATTTTTAGTGCATTAAAGACAAACAAAAAACAAACAAACCAACAAAAACAGATTGTTATTTTAGTTTAGTTTTATTTAGTTTTAGTGAGTCTAGTCTGGCTAAAAGTACATACTGTGGCTTTAATATGACAGTAATCTATTGTGGCTAAAATACGGTGGCTTTAATATTTATATCTGAGCCAGTTCCTTGGCTAAAGCAGTCTTATAATGATCCTATGATTGTCATTAAAATTCAGGAAATTTCCATTTAGGGGGAAAAATAAAACTATAGCACAACATATTCACTAAAGCAGCTGCACAATTCCAAACTAATCAGCATTTTAAACGTCACATAAACCGCCACATGAGTCTCTCTGAATAGCCGCAGTCTTTCCACGGACAAGAATGCCTGACCTCTTTTCCAGCCCGTGTTTATAAAAAGTGCATTTGTCTCCACAGCTGCGCAGCCTGCCGCTCTTCCTCTCGCCGAACTTTGACCTCCGCGCCCACATTGAGTCCCTGGGTCACGGGGTCACGGGCTGCATCGACCTGCGCCTCACGTCACGACGCTGCGCGGGCTTCCTCACCAAACGCGGAGGAAAAGTCAAGACCTGGAAGAAGAGGTGGTTTCTGTTTGACATGGACCACAGAAGACTGGCCTACTACACAGGTCAGACTGCAGGGGGCGCTGTCATGCATAGGGAAATAGTCATGTATGGGGTTGTAAAGTAACTTCATCATATCAGATTCTTGTAACAGCCTCTGTTAAAATGTCTGTTTGAATACATCCAGTTAGTAGATAAATGAAGATATGCTAAATTTGAATATGAAGTATAGTGTTAAAGGTCGTATCTTAAACTAAACTGACTCTTGTGAGTTTCAAGCCATGTTATAATGTTCTTAACCCTTCAAAAACCTGGAGTGTTTTGTTTCATTCACACATATTTAAGTAACTCGTCTGTCTACATCTCCAAAGCTCAAAATGCCCTGTTCTACCTTGTGATATCATGTAGTGGTAGTTTTCAAGTTAACAGCTCCTTTTACCTTAAGTTCGGTAGAGATTGGAAATTCCAAATCTGAAATTATCCAAATAATTCCAGTGAAGCTGTATGGAGTTTAAAAACACAGTGGAACACTTCTTGCATTACCACATGACATCACAAGGTGGAACAGATTATCTGTCTGAGAGAAGAACTCAGCCTAAATATGCAGAATTTGTGTGTTAAACTTGTGTGAATGAAACAAAACACCACTCCAAGTACGTTGGTGATGAAGAAAATCAGAAAATAGGGCACTATGAGTCCTTTAATAATAAAAAAAAAAACTTCAAAATAACTGATTAAACTTGGATAGAACTTGCAAAGAAAAATTGAAAGAATTTATCTTGTAAATCTATACATTTAGGATAGAGAGTGAGGTCCTTTTGAGGTGTATAGGGTTTCAGTCAATAAATTGGCCAATAGTGTCTTATTCAACCAAAATCTTTTAAATGGTATGTAAACTTATAGTTTACATATTATTTATATAATGGATTTTAAAAATATTTTTTTATGGACCATAGCACAAAGGAGAATTTTTGGAGTGGGTAATTTTGACATTTGGGAGTAAATTGTGAGTTAAATCTGCAGACAAATACACAGTTTACTAGTAATTTTCTGCATTAGTATCTGTAATTGTGTGCAATTCTGCAATCTTGTGAGCGTAGTTTGAGTCAGATACTTAAAGCTTTAAAAAGCTTTTGGCCAGGACCACCTTCCTTATAGTCAACCAAGAGTTTCTTAAGTTTGACTACAGCCCTAATCCTTTCACACTTGTCTGATACTTAAACCTCAGATAATACATTTAGACAGATTTTAACAAGTTATCAGTATACTCAAAAAAATTCTAGCTTCTAATGTGTCTCTTGTTGTATTTTATTACAGATTGTGATGAGAGGAAGCTGAAAGGCGTCATTTACTTCCAGGCCATAGAAGAAGTTTACTACGACCATCTACGGACAGCAGCAACTGTGAGTGAAATATATGAAGTTCCACAGGTTTTATTGCAATAGTCCTGAGAGAAAGTTTGTCAACCTGATTATTAAATTTATAATTGACAAAATACCTGCTGTACACTATAATCCATCTCTTCATCATATAAATAAAAAAATTCTACAGTAACTATATGTTTTGGAGAGAAGGGAACCCAAAAATTGATTAGGTATGAGATGATAATTATTTTGCCAGATTTAGACAATTCCATGACGGACTTCCTTTTTAATTATTAACCTGTTATTAGATGCACAGGGCCCATCTTTAGTCGACTACAGTCAAAGTATTTACATTAGTGCTCTATATATTATTCCATATTAAAATGTGACAAAACACCTAAACTTCTCCCACAACCACAACTGGGCAGTACCAGAAGGACTAAAGAAAAGAGTGAGGAGGGAGGAGGTGTGGGGCCTGGAAGTATGAGGAACAGTGTGATTGGTCTAACAGGTATCTACACTTCAAACTCTGCCTCTGTAGCCAAGCATCTGTATTCAGGGTAGTCTTTTGTGATGTCACCACCTACTAGAAATCAAACTTGAGCTGAAGGAAGCAAAAAATTTTGCACTAAAGTTGCCAAAAATTACTAGAAACAGTAGATGATGCTATTAAAACACAGTAGTGAGTAGTGAAAAAAGTTAATCTGGTGTTTTATTCCACTTTAAATGTTATTACAGTATAGTGGCGGCAGCTAAGTGTACTTCAGTGTCCATTAGTTTTTCTAGTCATTACTTGGTTTGGTGGGATAGTACGTGTGTTAAATATCTATCATAGTTAAACATCAGTTAGGTGGCAGGTTGTAATAGTTGAAGTAGCGTATTTATCGAACTATAAGTCGCACCAGCCAAAAAATGCTCAATGAAGAAAAAAAAACATATATAAGTCGCACTTTTTGGGAGAAATTTATTTTATAAAATCAGAGACCAGCAACCGACATTTCATCTTGAAAGGCAAGTTATAGTAATAACAATAGAATAAATAACAGGCTGAATAGCCGTCTGGTATGTTAACATAGTATATGAACAGTTATTCACATAACTATAGCATAAACAACAGAACATAACTTTATCAAACTCACAATCTCACTCTCACTCCAAATCACTAAATCCATTGAATCCATCATTCTCTGTGTCACTTCTGAGCAAGTTCACACAACGTCAGTTGTAACTTAAGTCCAGGCTGTGTCGATCCATTCAATGACTTCCAGAAAAATTGCATGGAACACTCCCCCCCGGTTGAATCTGTGTTCTCCATCTCTGCTTTCTGCGAGTCCCTCACAAGTTTCTCGTGCAACTTTTTTTCTGCTGCATATTTCACTACTTGCAGCAGGACAGTGACTTTTTCTGCAGGAGATATGTGCAGAAAACTGATACACAAACCTAGAGCACCCTCTCGTGACTGTCAGTCTGAAAATTTTAATATATAAGTTGCACCAAAGTACAAGCTGCAGGACCACCCAAACCATAAAAAGTGCGACTTATAGCCCGAAAAATACGGTAGTTGTAGTAGTTGTACTAGTAGTTGTAGTAGTTGTAGTTGAGAAGGAAACTGCAAAAATACAGGAAGTAATGGTGAGTTCTAAAATCTCTACTCATATCATCAACAGGGAATATCCCTTTCAAAATGCAGGGACAATCACTTAATGGAAAGTATTTTTCTGTTTTCTGTGTTTTGAACCTTCAACAGAATGAATAAGGTTATATAAATTTAAACTTTTTTCATTAAATTTACCAACATTTTTTAAAATTGGACATAAGTGATCATTTGATGCGTAACTTTCTCACTCTCTGTTTCTCCTGCAGTCCCCTCGACCCCCCCTCACGTTCTGTGTGAAGACGTACGACCGCCTCTTCTTCCTGGTCGCCTCAAACCCAGTTTCCATGAGGATCTGGATGGATGTTATCGTCACGGCAACAGACGAGCACTGCCGGTACTGACCCCCCCTCCTCTTCCTCTCATCATACTTCAACTACTACTACAGTCTACACTACTGAAAAGACACAATCAGGGCTGCCTTGTGTGTGGAGATCTACCTCATGGACTTATGGTAAATCTTTGGAGATGGAAACTGTTGAAAACTGTTACACAAAATGATAAATAGAACCCAAAACTGATCAAGAAGCCAAAACTGCCGTCAAGATGAGCTTATGTTGACTTTGAGCTCCCTCTTGTGGTCAAACGTAACACTACAGGACTTCAAAATGCTACACTTCTCCACAAGGGGGCATCATACAAAAACAGACTTAAAAAAACATTTTCTACTATATTTTGTGATGGAAAAACATGATATTTTGTTCTCTGAGGCTGTACATGAGCTTTTCTTGAATTAAATTATTATTTTTTAATACATATATGGGTTTGTAATGGAAATGAAGACCTTAAATGTGTAATTAAATGTTTATTCATAAGATTGAGTTTCTATTGTCTCTTTGGCTCATGCGTTTGATTGTAACACCTCTAAATGCAAATACAGGTCAGTACAGAAGAGAGAAAAGCATCTGATGGACCGTCCACCAAAAAAGTTACACAATGCACCTTTAAGAGCTCTTGAGACACTTGTTTAAGTTGTTTCTGAGCAAATATGCACCAGCTGTATTATATCTATGTATAAGGATTATGATTTATGAAGGAATACTATGTAGGTATTCTAAAAATGCATAAGAACTGATAAGACACGTTTTCACCTTTTTAGCAAGAGAAACGGCACGGTGGCTAACACTCACACCGCACAGCAAGAAGTTTCCAGATTCAGTTCCCTGGTGGTTTGGCCTGTGCAGAGTTTGCATGTTTGGATTTTCTACAGGTACTCTGGTATCTCTAAAATGCTAAGGTGGTCCTGACCAAGTGCCGCTCAAGATCTGGAGATGGGATGGGAGTAACTTCTGCCTAATATTTCTGTATTGTGCACCAATTTAAATGCTTTGTTAAATGTTTTGTACTTGGCTCTCAAATACTAGACACAGTTTCAATCATTTTTTATTTCCAAGTTACAAATTGCATGCTACTCAGAAATTATCCTTTGCATAATGCTCCCATCTGTATAATTGATTTAAATGTTTTATATCAGTGGTGTCGAACTCAAATTCACAGAGGGCCAAAATTAAAAACTGGGACTTAGTAGTGGGTCAAACTAAATATTGAACAATTTCAACATCTGCATGTTTTCTCTTCTTTTGACATATGTAATGTTAAACCTTTTCTTATTAAAATAAATGTCTCTTAAACATTAAATCCAGAACAAGCATAACATAAAATAATACCAACATTTTAAATAAATAATGTCTCTTTGGCGTATCTGTAGCCGGCAGGCCAGCTCTAATACATATTTGATATGATCTCGAGGGACAAATATAATTATATCGCAAAGTATATATTTTTTGTATATTTTTGTATATTTTTAAACTCCATATACCTTCACTAGAATCATTTGGAAGACTTCAGCGCTCGAATTGCCAACCTCTACTGAACTAAAGTTAAAAGGTCGCTGTTAAATTGAAAACAACACTTCATGATTTTACAAGATGGAACAGAGCAATTTCAGCTTTGGAGGTGTATACAAACTAATTCTTGTTCTTCTTAGTTCTTGTTCTTGATGTGATAACTGCATTATAACAAGGCTAAAAGCTCACAGTAGTCAATTTTGTGTAATATAGGACCTTTAAACATTCAGAACAGTCCACGCTCTGTGCACAGTACTGTATCCACCATATTCACAGTACAGTGGCACTACATAAATGTGGTACAGTTTGGAGCGAGGGACACTTGTTCTTCCTCTTACAATAATGTTTTAGTTCTGTCCTCTTTCACACTGGAAGGACTGACTTGGGAACATCACTACTACTGTGTCCTTAGGATTTCAACATAGGATTTCTTACCAGTGATATATCATTTTTAGACCTTTGGCTTTCTTCACACAATTTTAAGGTAAGGCTTATTTCAAATTACAAACATTGCAAATCTCAAACGCTGTATTTTTGGAAGTACCATCATTTCTACAAAATACACTGTAGATGTAGATGTATAAAGTGATGGAAAGAATACTGAATACCTGAATAAAATAATATGTATTTGTAACTTACTCTGATAAATGGTCCAATCAGAGTACTGTATAATGAATATTCTGAATACTTTTACATGGAATCGCATTATATACCTACTGTAGAAAAGACATAGAATTACAAACTGCTTTATTTTTATTTTTACTATGCATTAATTTATGTCTAATTAGAGACGAAAAATGACACATGCACAAACTTCAAGAGCTGTGTTTTCTTTTTTTTTTTCACTAATATCATGGAGTTTAAAGCCAAAATTGCAACTACATATTTAACTGTATTCTGAATGCCACCAAAAGAGAAAGAAACTGGTACATGATACATATTTTCTGTACATATATTCAGTTACTTCCCAACACTGGCTATATATAGTATATATTTAGATCTGTACAAACATGTTCTGAAATCAGCCTTTTGTTTATTCTTCTGGATGTGTTTAAAATGTGAACTTTCAACAGAATCTTATTATTAAAACATAAATCACCAGCTGGATATTTTCCCCAAATTCAGTCTTGAATCTACATGTATTAGTTGATTTGAAGTTGTATCTGTTTTAGATCTCCTCTGTGTGAGCACTGTGATGGCCTGGAGTCTTCATGTTGTACTCCTGTGGTGCCTCCTGCTGGGTGAGTATATTCATACACTTTTTTAGTAGGGTTGCAAGATTTCTGTTTGACACAGTTCGCAAAATTGCTCAAGCTGCAGTTTTTGAAGTACCGTCATTTGTTATTCTGCATAAAAACTGCTCTCCATGTAGTTTAGATTTGCGCAAACATATCAGAAAATGTAGCCATGAAATTTAATTAAAGGTGCACTGTGTAACTTCCTGGTGGAGGGTCCGTCACTTGTTAGTCTTCATTAAAATGTTATTGCTTTGTCTTGATTGTCCCACAGTATGGCATTAAACATATCTATTATCATGTAGATAAGTCCACAGTTCCTCCAGGCCATGTTACAGCTCAGATTTGTGGAGAGGTGAACACACTCACTGTAAGAATGCATGTTTTGCCTAGTATTTTTCACCAGTAAAACACCTGTATCCCAATATATGCAACTTGAATGACTTTAATGCCATACTGTGAGACCTTCCAGACAAAGCAGTTATATCGCCATAGAAACTTAGAAAATTAGTGGCGGACCCCCTACCAGAAAAATTAAACTGTGCATCTTTAAATAATACTACAGTTACATCAATAATATGATTATGTAATACAAATTCAAAGTAGTGGTCCAAGAAATGACTCAAAAAAAAGTAAAAAAATATTTTGGAAAACTACTAAGAGTAACTGTCTTGGAAGTACCATTTGATTATAACTTATTGTCCAACAATAATGTGAAAAGTGAAAAAAACATTTGCATTTACTAAAAATCATGTATCTTTTTTATGTAGAAGCAACCAGGTACCCCTAGACAAAAATGTGGAAGGAAAGAAGAGAAAAGCAAGCATATTAATCATTTAAAGGGCACCATATTACACTATTTTCTGATCTGTTATGTTGTTTCCTCTTTAAAAACATACCTAGAGTTGTGTTTTGTTTCATTCACACATTTTTAACATACAAACCCTGCATATTTAGGCTGAGTTCTTTTCTCAAACTGAAAGCACGCTGTTCTAACTTGTGATGTCATGTGGTAAAACAGAAAGTGCTCCACTGTGTTTTAAACTCCATACATCTTCATTAGAATATTTCGGATGATTACAGCCCTGGAATTGCCAATCTCTGCTGAACTAAAGGTAAAAAGAGCTGTTAACATGAAAACTACCACTACATGACATGACAGCATTTTGAGCTTTGGAGTTGTAAACAGAATAATGATAAAGAATTCAGAACTCAAACGTGTGAATGAAACAAAACACAACTCCAGGTATAGAAAGAACAAAAATGTGGCTGTTTGCTGCAGGTATTCCAATCAGTGGGAGCAGGTAGAGGGTGCTCTTGGAAAAACTTAAAACACAACGGACTCCAGGCACTCCAAAGTAAAAATCACACAAGGAAAAATATAGTTAAAGTCCCTTTATTTAAATGGCCAAAACTCCAACTCCAGGTATGTTTTTGATGAGGTCACAGCATTATAACAATTCAGTGTCAATTCAGTGTAATATAAGACCTTTAATATAAAAAATAAAAAATATTAACATATGAAAATAAATATAATAGTTGGTAATGAACGCTTCACTTGTAACACCATTTTTACTAGCAATATTTCAGAATCAGAATTTATTTGTCATTTGAATAGAAAAAACACAGAAAAAAAACATTGTATGCACATCCAGATTATCAGCAGCATAAAAAAAAAAAAAAAAAAAAAACTACAATAAATAATTTCAAATATTGCACATCAAGTGCAGTCTTTAAAACAACCCCCACAAGTGCTTCTAAGTTAGTGCTATATTTTCTAACGTGCACTGTGACATGTTTCTCAGTGTGCAGGGGTCAGGGCTGGTCGGTGGACATGCCCGCAGAGGTGGTGGGTCTGAGCGGCTCCTGTGTGCTCCTCCCCTGCTCCTTCACCACACCCCCAGAGCATGAGCCCCACCTGGACCCAACGTGTAGGGCCGTGTGGAGGAGAGGGAGCTGGAGCCGTACTCTGGTCTATGACTCCGGGGCCAGTGCCGACGCCAATGTGGTCCAGGGGAATCTAACTGGCAACCTGCAGAGTAAAGACTGCACCACGGTCTTCTACGGTCTGCCCCCACAGCACTACGATCACTACTACTTCAGACTAGAATGTGAGCAGCTCAAGTACAACTTCCCGGGGAGTGTGCTCATCCGGATTCAAGGTAAATTTTCAGATGGATCTGTTGTATAATGGTGTGAAAGTGGCTCAGTGGTTAGAGCAGTGGTCCTCGAACTCGAAGATCAGAGGATTGATTCCCCTGCCAGTAAAGTCCATTACAAGTGCAAGGCATTATTCTTATTATTATATCCACCAGAAAAGTTACACAATACATTACTGCACTGTATAACTTTTCTGGTGGAGGGTCCGTCACTTGCTTGTCTCCATGGAGATGTTATTGCTTTGTTTAGAATGTTTCATGGTAGAGATTAAAACTACAGTATTTTCCGGACTATTGAGCGCACCTGAATATAAGCCGCATCAATGAAATTATTATTTTTTTTTTACAGATTTGAAATATATATGCCGCACCTGAATATAAGC
Source organism: Boleophthalmus pectinirostris (assembly GCF_026225935.1). Classification (NCBI taxonomy): domain Eukaryota; kingdom Metazoa; phylum Chordata; class Actinopteri; order Gobiiformes; family Gobiidae; genus Boleophthalmus; species Boleophthalmus pectinirostris. The sequence continues at coordinate 10,630,990 of NW_026571447.1, read as the reverse complement.
TGCAGGTGTCCATGTCTTCAAGAACTTTATCAAGGGCCATCTGCTTTTATCGCCTCTGAAAGCTTTTGTCGTCTTTTTGCATTGAGTCAGTTTGTCACGCTGCTGTTGCCAACGTCTCACCATCAACTCACTGATGCAGAGCTCACATACAGCCTCTCTGGTTCCTTCTTCGACAGCCACATCAATCGGCGTTAACTTAAAAGCTGCATCATCTGCATTTCTTCATGTTTTCCATGAAGAGGGTGTGTGCATGAAGCGCAAAATCACTGTTCAAAACTTCCTCGGTGCATCACCCCCGTCTCTCCCCGCGCATGTCTCCTGCAGAAAGAGCCTCTGTCCTGTCTGTATCATGACAGTGTCTTGAAGGATTTCAGCAGATTTCAGCCTCTCTCGGGAGCAGGCTAGTTCTATCAATCACATATGAGTGGATGTCCAGCTACTGAAGTTTGAGATGTTTCTTTCTCATCATTTACTCATAAAACGTATCCCCCTCACTAATGTTCATTTAGCATCATAACTTATTTTATCACACAGCAATAAAGTATTTGAGTGCACCGACAATATCTTCTAGCTACTGTAGCACAGACAACGGTGTTTTCTGCAGTCAGGTTGCGTGTATCCACTGTGTTGCCAAACCATAGACCGTATCTATGAATGGACAATGTGCCAAACAAAGAATCTGTCCATATATTAGGTGCATTGTTTTATTAGCTGCAGGGTTCAAAGTGTGAGAAAAAAGTAGCGGCTTATAGTCCGGAATTTTCGGTATCTATCTCAAGGGAGACAACTATATAAGTTACAATACAAGTCAGATCTATGGAGAGGCAGCCCTATTCACAGAGAGATTTATTGTGTTTTTGAGCAGTAGAAACATCCGTAATGAATAAATGCTAGATGGATATATTTAATGTCACACCATGGAACATTCTAGGCAAAGCAGGTGGCGAACCCTCCACCAGAAAAGTTCCATAGTGCACCTTTAAGTGTTGTATTCTGCTGTTTATTTATTGCAGCTCAACAATATTTAAGAGTATTGTATATTTAGAAGACTTTTGGGGGATAATTCTACTTTATGATTTGGTTTCAGTATTATTGTTTATCATCTATATTTATGTAAGAAATATATCACACTCAAAACTGTGCTTTTGAGACATGCCTAACTACAAGTGAGAGGTAATGAAAATACACCTGCTAAATTAGATCTGCTAATGCAAAAGAGATTTGTTATAGCCTGTATTGATAAGAAAAGATGCAAAGGTTGAAGTGGTTAATAGTTATGCTGCAACGGCTGAGATGAACAAGTTATGGCACATACCGAGGGTGACCAGATTTTCAAAATCAAGAATTGGGATACTCCCGGTTTGGAGTGGTTAGTAATAATAAAGTTGCAAAACTGTGTAATTAAAGAAAATTGTTATGCACTCAGCCCATTTATGGCTTACTCATGACTAACATGTGAATCAGTATAGACACATTCACTAGCTAGGACCACGCCAACAACGACATAGTGCGAAGAAGTTTATTGATAATGTACGAAGCGGGGCAGAGATGGCTGGGTTGAGACTATGGGTGGGGGCTCCATCTCAATCTACAACTGGCCCAGCCGGAATGGGACCCCCCCTTGTAGGGGTCTTATGACTGAAAGACAAAATAGGGGATGGGAGGGTGGGGTCGAGTTAGCCGAGACAAACAGGGATGATGGGAAAGTCTGCTACATATAGGCTTCTGGGAAATTAGAGGCGTGGTCGAGGTGAGTTGTGGTTCGCTGGTGAGAGGAGAGGGCGGCTGAGGCGTGGTCCTGCTCCTGAATCTCAGTTAATCATATTAACTACATTTATCTTGATAAACTTTTAAGCAGCTTTTCTGTATTTTACCTAAAGGAATGACAATTTATGCCCCTCTTTTATGTGGCCATACCGGCTTGTCAAAGCCTGATCCTGTCAGATCTCAGAAGCTAAGCAAGGCTGAGCCTGGTTAGTACTTGGATGGGAGACACTGGGAAAATAAGGCGCCACAGTGGAGCGCCAGTCGCAAGAACTGTTGTTGTGTCCTTAGGCAAGACATTTCACCCACATTGCCTAGTATGTAAGTGGTGTGCGCGTGAGTGTTGGAGTGGTGGTTGGAGGGGCCGATGGCACAGATTGGCTGCCTCGCTTCCATCAGTCTGCCCTAGGGCAGCTGTGGCTACAATAGTAGCTTACTGGGTATGGGGTGAATGAATAATGCTCTGTAAAGTGTCTTTGAGTGTCCACAAAAGTGCTATATAAAACTGATGCATTATTATTATTTTTTTTTTACTGCTGGCAAGTATCAAATTAGTCAAAATTTGGGACACCTGGGACACGTCTTGTATAAAACTGGGACAAATCACTGGTTTTGTATATCTGTAATCTGCTGGAACAGGGGACACAGGGCTCAAAGCTTGGATTGTCTCAGTTAAATAGGGACATCTGGTCACCCTACACATACCTACAATGATGGAGGGGAAAGCGTGTGTTTATATGTATTTATTCAGTCAAAGTTAATAGTTTCACGCTATTCAATCTTACATCATAAACCAGGAAGACGTTTGGAAAGCTGTAATTACATCTCCCGGTGCAGTTACCAAAGCTGGGCTCGCCAACCAACTGTGATAAAACCCACTTAAGTAAATGTCATCAGCTCTAAAATGAGGACTGCATACATATTGTGTTGTTTGGAATCATCTTGAATTTGGCGCCTCATCTCTTCTAATCACATGTACCCAGTGTGCTCAGAGTTGTGTCTGTGGCGAAATTATGAAAACTGAGTTATGGTTGTTGATTAGCCAAACATAACAGAATGCTACAATGTCATTTAACATTTGCCATTTTCTAATTTAATTTTCTAATTAATCCTAGAACAGAGCCCACCGGAAGTTGTCATCGCATGTTTCCAACCGTCTTCCTGGTTCTTGACATAAGCGTGAATAGAGCCTATTGACTTACAGAAATTTTACAGAATGAACCTTTACCAAATCAGTTTTTATTACCCCAGATGCCCTACCCAGACCTACCCTAACGCCATCCAGCCTGGAAGTATTGGAGGGATCTATGGTCACTCTGAACTGCACAGCGGTGGCCCCATGTCCCTCTGAGGCTCCCGTAGTGGGGTGGAGCCCAGCCATAGGAGAAGGGGTGGAGGTGATGGAGGGGGGATTTGTGTCATCTGTTTTGAACTTCTCTTCCTCTCATCTCCATAATGGGCTCACGGTTTCCTGCAGCGCCCTCTACAGTCAACCCGCTGTCAACGTTGAGCTGCTGTACGAGAACAGTCTGACTCTGCACGTGCGCTGTAAGTATGATTATGTTTTATGTAGACTGAAACTGTTGTAGTAAAGTTGGTATAATTCTGACTGGATCATGGGTTTCCTTTGGGTTCTTTGGGGTTCCATTCAGCCAAAACATACACAAATGTCCAGCTAGCTCCTCATAACAGTCAACTTACATCTGAAGATCTGAGATGGGTCCTTCAATTCTGGACACTGCCTGGATGCTCCAGTGGCGTTGAAGCATGCCTCAAAAACAAAAATTTACCTTAACCACAAGTAGAGCTATATAGTATGTAAAATCAATTTGATACAGTTCAATAGCAAATAAAAGGCTTCGGCCCCTTACTTTATGATCAACCCTATTATTGAAGATTAACAAAGTGTATTTTGTTTAGTGCATGTTACTAAACTAGAAGAATATGCAGTTTAAAAAGACACTCTAAAGACTCACAACATACTACTAAAACCTGGCTGCGATACTAAGTCTCTGTTAAACCACCACCTGTGCAAATTTAACACAACATACTCTCATTTTAACCATCAAACAGTGAATGTAAAAAAAAATAAATAAAAAAATGCATAAACGAGTTTCCTTCCTCTAAACAACTAACAAAATTGTAGGGTAGTCACAAAGAATTTTATAAAATATACACACACAAAAAAAACCCTCTTGGCAACATATCAGTACACCTGATACTGATACTGCATTATCAATGAAAACGCTATGATCTATATTGATATTTTGTTATTTTTGCATACCCCAAACTAGAGAGAGAGAGAAAAAAAAGTTGTTTTCAAAAAACAGGGATGGTAAAATTAACATTAGCCTAAAATATTGACCTCACCCTCCATGAAATAAACCCCAAACTAAATAACTACCAAAACGCCAACTATATACAGTATATAAAAAACCTAAAACCATACACCACTGAAACTTTAAAACCCAGAAACCTATAAAACACCAAACCTACTACCTCTGTACATTATAATACACTTGGTCCAGCCCAGAACCTTAAAAGAGGGAGCTTGATTCCAGGGGACTCTTTTGAGACCTGGACAGAAGAAAAAGGAGGCAAGTAAAAAGCAAACCACAGCTTTCTCTAAAACACTATAAAATATACTACCAAACACATCAACACTTATAACATTTCAAAACAGATATATTACACCATATGTATATATATATATACATACACACACACACACACACATATATATATATGTATGTATATGTGTGTATATATATATATATATATATATATATATATATATATATATATATAATATATATATATAATATTGCACTAACTCAGTTTAAAAGGTAATTGGTTAAGTGCCTCAGGATTAAAAGTGGTAAAAGGAAAGACAATAAACCAATTGTGTGCAGTTTGTTTTGTAATATGTGCAAATATTGTATTTTTCGGACTCTATGTCACCCTTTTTTCATGGTTTGGGTGGTCCTGCAACTTATACTCCGGTGCGACTTGTATATTAAAATTTTCAGACTGACAGCTGCAACTGTACCACTGTCACTTGGCGCTCTACTGCGCATGTCTCCTGCCACTGTCCTGCTGCAAGTAGTGAAATATTCAGCCGAAAAAGGTAATCGAGCAGCAGTAAAAACGTTTGGAGTGAGCGAGAAACTTGTGAGGACTGGCAGAAAGCGGGGAGGGAGAACACAGCTTCATGGGAAACGGTAGGGTGCACCATGCAACTTTCCTGGAAGTCACTGGATGGATCGACAAAACCTGGACTTCATTGACAACCGAAACCATCCTGTCCCTCGAAATATGCGACTTATAGTCCAGTGCAACTTATATATGTTTTTGTCTTCTTCATTACGCATTTTTTGGCTGGTGTGACTTATACACCGGAGCGACGTATAGTCCGAAAAATACAGTATGTTTAAAGTGCTATGTGCTATCAAAAGTGCAGTGTATTTAAGTGTCTTAGTGAAGGGTGAAGATGCTGAGTGTATGAATACTTACTGTGAGCTATCACCTCTTCACAGATCTGACTTGTAATGGGACCTGGTGGTGTCCTCTGCTTGTCTCAGCGGTAACAGATACTATCTTTTTTGTCATCCTATCTAGACCCTCCTAAGAACACGTCAGTGCTCAGTCCTGGTCCTGTGAGGGAGGGCAGCCCTGTCACTCTGAGCTGTGTGTCTGAGGCTAACCCGCCCGTGGACTTGTTCTCCTGGTACGCGCTGGATGGAGATCAGGTCACAGCGGTGGGCTCCACACAGAACTACTCCACCACTGCCTCGGAGACTCAAAGACAGTTCTTCTGCCATGTCCGCAACAAACACGGCCACCAGAACTCCTCCATCACTCAGCTGGATGTGCACTGTAAGTATAAGGGACCTATACACGGCAATAGATCTTTTTATTTTTTGTTTTCATTGCTTTACAGACCACCACAGATGATCCCTTCAAATAAACCAAACTAACCATTCGTCCTCTTCATTCCCAGTTCCTCCTAAGAACACCTCTGTAACGATTGACCCTCCTGGAGCATTGGTGGAGGGCACTTCAGTGTCTCTGCTCTGTGTGACCCGTTCCAACCCTCCGGTGCTCGCCTTCACCTGGTACAGAGAGGGGCAGGAGCAGACCGAGGTGAGGGGGGCCGTCCTGGTCCTGGAAACAGCCGATCACAGCCACAGTGGGTCCTACCACTGTGAGGCCAGGAACCAGCTGGGACAGGAGCGGTCGCACACGGTTCTGCTGGACATTCAGTGTAAGTAAAACAAGGTACCACTAACAATGTAACTTTTTTTTTTCTGTAATTGTACTGATCAGTCACAATTTTTGAGTCATTTAATTTTTTTTCCTATTGTAATCAAAATGTATTTCCTCCACACAAACAATAAAGACTTAAAGGTGCATTATGTAACTTTTTGGTTGTGGATCCTGCATCAGCTTGTTTCTTTGGAGATGCCATTGCTCTGCCTGAAATGTTCCACAGTATGACTTTAAACAGCTCTACCTTACATTTACTCAATTATAGATGGTTTTACTGCTCAAAAATACCTAGAAAAACAGACATTCCGCATGTGAGTGGGGTCGCCTCTCCACAGATCTGACCTCTAACTTGGTCTGGTTTGGTTTCCATGAAGATAGAAAGGTTTAAGGCCATACTGTGAAACATTCCAGGCAAAGCAATAACATCTCCCTGAAGAAAAGCATTTGACGGGCCCTCCATCAGATAAGTCACACAATGTGCTTTTAATAATTGCGATTAAAACAAAAAGTAGTCAAAAATTATTTCTCCAACGCCTTAATTGTACGACCAAACCAAATTCTTTTACTGACAGAGGGATTGATGGACCGCTCAAACTAATATATGTAATGTACTGTACCGTTTTTAGTTTTAGAAGTCATTGCACTAAAAAAGCATAGAATAAATAAGCGATTTGAGTTGAAAAAACAAATCATGGAATTAATTTATTCACCAAAATATATTCTAAACTTCTAAACTCAAAGTGTCCACCTTTGGCAGATATAAGAGCTGAACACACTCGTAGCATTCGTTTTGCAATAAAAATATTCTTCAGAAAGTTCTTCCCAAGTCTGTTGCAGAAGTTTCTATAAATGTGTGGCACTTGAAGGTTGCTTGGATTTCACTCTTCTGTCCAGTTCATCCCAAAACCTGCTCGATGGGGTCTAAACCTGGAGACTGTGCTGGACACTCCATGTTTTCAAGTTCACTGTCTTGTTCTTTTTTCCTGAGGTAGTTTTGGCAGATATTGGACTTGTATTTTGAATATTTTATCCTTTTTTTTTTAAATTCTGCATATTCAGTTCTTACCTTTGTACCATGTCAAACTCTTCATTGGACCTGCAAGACTTAAACTGCAATAAATAACTGGAAAAATTAGGGTTCTAAAACTTTTGAATGGTGGTGATTATAAGTTGAAAGCGTGTAACTACTTGCTAATGTAAAGGTGAATGAGGGGTAAGACCTAATGCATTTTCTAAACTTCTATCTACTCCTTTTGAGCACCAACATATGGTATCGATATGTGTTCATCAATTTTCATCATCTTCCTCGAGTTATAGCTAAAAATGACCTAAACATCACGCTTATATGCGCTCTAGAACGGGCTGCAGACATGATGTGAACTGTCTGCACATGGACAGTGGTGCATTGTGGGCAGTGGACCTTTGTAGAAGACCTTTGTTCTACATAATACACATGTTGTTTCTGTGTAAGAATAAACACTGAGATGTCACTTGGACCCAAAGAGAGAGAGAGACTGGAACTTCAGGCTGAAAATGGAAGTGTTGTGAAATCTTGGCTCTTTTCCGTCATTCACTTCAGTTGGCTGCCTTCCGTCTGCAAAGCTCTGCGACAATAGATGCTGTATTGATTAAAAAAACACAAACAAAATAAAACTTTTCTTGTATTTACTATAATGGTTTTGTTACATACAAAATACAAACAAATCTGACATGTTTTTGATACCAAGAAAAATGCTAAATATTCAATTTTCACTTTCAATACCAAAGTTAGAATTTAAACCCTCTTTTTTATACAACACAATACACAACACCAAAGAAGAAAAGCACATGAGATTTCCTGACTTTTGTCTGTCAAATGTTGTGTTGTTTGTTACAAAAGAAATTAAATATCTCGGGCATATCATCACTGCGGACATGGCAGATGATGATGGTATGTATAGACAATATAGGACGCTCTATGCTCAGGCAAATACTCTTATGCGTAAGTTTGGTTCTTGTACAAAGGATCTAAAGTTGTTATTGTTTAAATCATATTGTACACTGCTGTACACAGCTCACCTCTGGGTTAATTATAAAAAAGCCAGTTTGTAAAGACTGCAGGTGGTCTACAGGGACACTTTGCTGTACTTTTGAGGAGGCCACGATGGACAAGTGCAACGGAGATGTTTGTTACTGCACAAGTGAACACTCTGCAAGCCACACTAAGAATTTTAATGGACAGTTTTATCTGTTGACTGAACAAATCTCACAATGAAATAATAATGTCACTCACAAATATGAGATTCAGTGCAATAAGATATCAGTCCAATATGTGAAGACACTGGTGTGGTTGTCTTTTAAAAACATAAATGTTTATTGTTTTGTATTTTTTTGGATCATGAGTCCGGCATGAAGAAGATGATGATGAAATTTAAGGTTTTAATTTTAATTACTGTTGACATGATTGTGTCCTCAGATACAAGGTAGACATTTCCAAATGATTTATTCTTAATTACAAAAGCTTTACAAATGATGGCCAAGTTGTTTGTTATAATTTGGTGTTTTGGTGATTAATATTATTAGAGTCTGAGATTATTACACCAGGCTTGTCCATATACTGAGAATGATGGTAGAGTTAAATTGGTGATGTTTTAGTTACTGTTGACGTAGGTTCACTTTCTTTGCCACTGTGTAACTTTTCGGTTGGCGGTCCGTCACCTTCTTGTTTCTATGGATATGTCATTGCTCTGCTTAGAATGTTCCACAGTATGACATTAAACAGATCTGTCTTACATTTCTTCAGATACAAGTGGTCTTATTGCTCAAAAATACCAAGAAAAACAGCCATTCTGACTGTAAGCGGGGTCACCTCTCCACAGATCTGACCTGTAACTTGGTTTGGTTTGGTCTCCATGAAGATAGAAAGGTTTAATGCCATACTGTGAAATATTCCAAACAAAGTAATAACATAGTCATGAAGAAAAGCATTTGACAGTTAAATTGTTCATTGTTCTATATTCCAGACCCCCCTCGGAGGACTGTGGTGTCTAGCTCCCCCTCTGGTCCGGTGGAGGATGGCAGCCCGGTGACACTCTCCTGTTCCACGGATGCTAACCCCTCCACGGTGGACTTCAGCTGGTACAGAGTGACTGGGCGCCTCAGGGCTTTAGTGGGACATGGAGCAGAGTACAGGCTCAACGTGACCAAGCTGTCCCAGGACCAGTACTACTGTGGGGCTCTCAACGTCCATGGGGTGGAGTTCTCCCAGACTGTACGCATCAATGTCACATGTGGGTATAGCAAAAGCATTATTTACCTTCCAAATACTCTTACTCACATTCAAAACCCTCCACAAGCTCGTAACATCTTAACTGTAAGATCTGCTCCAACCATACACTCCCTCCCACTCTCTCCACAGTTCCAGCTCATCTGTTCTCCATGTGGGCCAAGGCTTTCAGCCACTCTTGCTACCTCTGATGGGACTTAAGTTTAAACCAAAATGTACATTAACAGTGCATTGTCTCCATGGAGATTTTACTGCTTTTATTCCACAGTATAGCATTAAACTTGTCTTTACATGAAGTGAATTACAGGTATTTTATCACATAAAATTACTTAAAAATATACATTCTCATTGTCACAGTAATCGCCTCACCACAGATCTGACTTATAACTTGGTGCTGAAGCGTCACTTGTTTGCTTATTTGGATATGTTTAATGCCGTGCTGTAGAAAATTCCAGGCAAAACTTTCCTCTGCTTCGACTTTAATCCTCACATAAGACAAGTCACCAAGGCAGCTTTTATCATTTGAAACATTGCTGAAGTCCGCTCATTTATAAGCCAAAATGACGCTGAGAAACTCAGCCATGCTTTTATTACCATCAGATTAGACCACTGCAATGTTGTTTTAACAATACTTCCAAGGAATGCCACCAACAGACTCAGCAGCACGTCTTCGAATGCACACCAGCAAAAGAGTCACATCACACCAGTTTTAGCCTCCTAACACTGGCTTCCAGTTGTTTTTAGAGTACATTTTAAAACTCTTTTAATCACTTATAAAGCTGTTCATGGCCTTGCCTCCACATATATCACCAATATGCTACAATACCGCTCCTCGTCAAGAAACGTGCACGAATAGAGGAAAGAAAAAAATTGTTAGTTAGGTTAGGTTACTTTATTCGTACCTGTAGGTAAATTTATTTTGCAGATTTAAGAGGCATGTCCCGCATTTCACATTTCATTCATTCACATTATGGACAATAAACACGTATAAAAAACACAATTACAAAATAAAATGTTACATTGCTCCAGTGCAGAATGGCTTTTTTCATAAACAATTAGTTAAATTCATCCATCAAGCTTGGCTAAAATCACAATATTAAATATATAAAAACACACGATTTTTCTAAGACAAACATACTAAAATTGATAGATAAATAGATTACAATTTATTCATAATGAGAGCAGCTGGAACGAAGCTCTAAACTGATTCGTTCTAGATTTTGGGATTAAAAGCCTCTGACCAGAGGGAAGCAGCTGAAACTCTGAGTTTAGTGGATGTTGCATGTCTTTTAAAATACTCTGGGACATTTGGGATGCTGCTTTTATAATTTACACCCTAACTCTGTGGAATTCACTACCCTCTAAGATGCGAGAAGCCACCTCTCTGGAATCGTTCAGAACTAAACTTAACGCTAAACTTATTATTATTATTATTGTTATTATTATTAAAACAAAGATATCTTCATGGAAACAAGCAACTTGCGGACCCACCACCAGGAAATTTACACATTGCACCTTTAAAATAATGATTAAAACAATTCAAATTCTTTGCCTTTCTGCTCCAGTTGCCCCACAGATCCTGCCCTCCTCTCACTGCGTGAAAACCCTGCTCCAAATCCACTGTACGTGTGACAGTCAGGGGAACCCGGGGCCCTGGCTGCAGTGGGAGGTGTCCGGGGAGAGGGTGAACAACTCGGCCCTCACCCCCATCACCCAGGGGCCCCTGAGCACTGTCCGTGTGAGGAGCACCATCACCCTGCATGCTCTGGACCAGGACATGCCCTCTCTGGTCTGCAACAGTGGGAACCAGCTCGGGTCAGACAGTCTGGTCTTCAACGTGTCCTTGAGTCATGTACAACTAGGTAGGATTACACACACGGACATTTTATGAGGTATACATTTTGTCTGTGATAATGTTTGAAACCAAAACATCTGCAGACAGTAATTGGCAAAAAGGATGGAAGAAAAGAAAGACTAAAGCAGAATAAGTAACATGTTTACCTACGTCTTTGTAAATCCCTGTGATGGTTAAATATGTGTTTTCAGGGTGTTTGAAGCATCTGTTGTCTCTCTGCTGTCTCTGGGAAGAAATCCACCCACGCAAAAATTGCAGACTTGATTTGAAGATAATACACTTTGGAAACCATGGCTTTTTTTTTGTTATTTTGCAGCATTGTGTTTTTGTGCACGATTATACTGACTTATTTCAATTAAATCAGAAAAAAAAAGTGGAGTCTGTTCCCTGAGACTGTATTCTCATAAGAGAGCTGTAGGGGGAGCTCTTTCGCTGAAAATCACTTAGTTCTGCTTTAAACCATTGCCGATCCGTGTATCATTCGTTCATCGTTTTTCAATATAAAACCAAAAATAAGAAAACGAAAAAACAACAGTTTTCTTCGCTATTTGTCTCCAAAACCAAAATGAAAAAACGGATAACGATTCGTTTTTTCAGTTTTCGATGTTGTGTTTAAATGATGAATGGAAAAAACGGATAACGGCCGTTTCCCGTTTACGTGACTGCGATGCCGAACTTTTGTACCGCGTACGGACTGAATCAGGACTGATCCAGGTCCGAGACCAGACCGAGACCAGACCGAGACCAGACGGGACTGAGACCGGGACAGAGCTGCTCTGGTCCTCCGCGCTCAAGAACCGCGGCTGGTTCCGAGGTGGTGCAAAGCCTCTGACTGACGCTTTCACACCAATGAAAATGAATCGAACTAAGAGCTTTTGGTTCAAATGGACCAGGTCCGGGACCAGACCGGGACCAAAGCGCTACTGAGACTAGGACCAGACCGGGACCAGAGCGGGCCTGAGACCGAGACCGAGACAAGACCAGGACCAGACCGGGACCAGACCGGAGGCTCAGAGCCCACGGCAGGGCCGGAGCTCGAAGCTGAGGCTCGGACCCTGTGGAAGGCTCGGAGTCAAAGCTCGGAGTCCGCCCTGGTCCCGCTCTGGTCCCGGTCTGGTCCCAGTCTCAGTCCCGCTCTGGTCTCGGTCTGGTCTCGGACTGGATCCGTCCTGATTCAGTCCGTACGCGGTGCAAAAGTTCGGCATCGCAGTCACGGAAGTACGTAAACGGGAAACGGCCGTTATCCGTTTTTTCCATTCTTCATTTAAACACAAAATCGAAAACTGAAAAAACGAATCGTTATCCGTTTTTTCATTTTGAGACAAATAAACGAGAAAACTGATGTTTTTTCGTTTTCTTATTTTTGGTTTTAATTGAAAAACGAATGAACGAATGATACACGGATTCCGATCATATACCCAGTGTTGGGAAGGTTACTTTTAAAATGTAATCCCCTACAGATTACAGATTACACACCCCAAAATATAGTTTGTAACGTAATCCATTAAATCACTTAAAGTGAGTAACGTAATCTGATTACTTTGGATTACTTGATATTGTCATGTTTTTTTAAACGACATGAATGTAGCAACTACATCCTGAAATTCTTGTTTGTTCTCTTCAAATTGTCTGAGCCCAAGTCTCCATGAATAAGCAACTGTTTACTGTAGAGAAACAAAGACCATGATATCTTAATATAAGAGGTTTTGTCTGTTAAAAGACAGTAACAAGATCAGTCTTTCCTTCACCATATTAAAAAATATTATTGATAGAGAAGTTATTTTTTATATGAGATCACCTTAAATTATGTCAACCTACTGTTAGGTGTCATGTTGTTTAGTCCTGGTTTAGTCCTGATTTTTAGACCTGGTTTAGTCCTGGTTTAGTCCTGATTTTTAGACCTGGTTTACTCCTAATTTTAGACCTGGTTTAGACCAGGTCTAGACCAGGTCTTTAGTTCTGGTTTATCGTGGTTTAGTCCTAGTTAAACCTGGTTCAGTCCTGCTTTAGTCCTGGTTTAGTCCTGGGTTAGTCCTGGTTTAGTCCTGGATTAGTTCTGGTTTAGAGGCACACAGGAGAAAGCGCGGTTTACGCGAGAAAACACGGTCCACACGCGGCGCACGAGACGGCGGTGTCCGCGCTGTAACTACGGAAGGAGACGTGGTCCGCGGGTTCTCAGGTTAATGACGATGATGAAGGTGTGTGTGTGTGTGTGTGTGTGTGTTGGTGTGTGTTTGTGTGTGTTTGTGTGCGCGTCCCTTCATGTGGCAGGTCACTATAGGACAGTAGTGCAATATTATGAGTCTATGCAGGTTGTTTTCACCAGTGCCAGTAGCTCCAGTTTCACATTTAAGTTGTAGGCGATTTTATATTAGTTTTTTTATATATATATCTCACATCGGGAGAAGAATTTCCAAGACACAAATGCGTTTTTAAATGCACTGCTGCTTCCACTGTGTGACTGACACGCCAACTTTAATATGACGTTTACATCGCGCTTATTGCGCGCGTTCTGTTTGGATTTCCGGCAATGAGTGAAATTACCAAAATAAAAAAAATAAATTAATGGATGTAGCACAAAATGTGAAAACAGGAAAATACCGCCTTGTAATCCACTTATTTCAGCAAAGTAACTGTAATCCAATTACCACTCATTGAAACAGTAACTGTAACGGAATACAGTTACTCATAATTTGTACTCTGATTACGTAACGGCGGTCCATGTAATCCGTTACTCCCCAACACTGCATATACCCTATGTTCGGTTTAACTGCATTCATTACATTCTCTCATTGGCTATGTGGAAATATATTTGTTTATCACCTAAATTATTATTTAATTTTTCAAGTAGCACTGGACTATATCTGCTCTAGATTAGGACTAAACCAGGTCTAAAATGAGAAAAACTAAATGACATATTAAGGGATGTAATGATATCCAAATCTCACGGTACAATATTTATTTTAAAGAAGCTAATATAATTGTAGATGGGACACTTTTTTGCTTTTAAAATACCTTGACAAGATTTTGGTGTGAATTATTACTGTCATAATCCCAAGAATTCAAGTCAAAAACATATCTCTTCATGTTGTCTGCACTGAAATGAATCATGGGATATGTAGTTCCCTATGTTAATAAGCTGTTGCTACTATAAAACCATACATTTAAGGAAAGGAATTTGTGACCACCCAGGATATTCTTGTGAGACTTTTGACGATAAGATATCACAATATTTGAGTTATTGTTACATTCCACATTAGATTTTAAATTAGATTGACTAATTTCAGATTGCATTTATTTGATGTGTTGTGCTTTTTGGTCTCCCCAGGCCTCCATACCTTGTCTCTTCTTATTGGTTCTGCAGCTGGAGCACTGGGGATGTTTGTGCTCTGTCTTCCACTTCTGCTCTTCTTTTGCAGGTTAAGAGGACTATTCTGTAAAATAATAATATTAAATCAGAATGTTCCATGATGTTTAAAGTTCCTACATTACACAAAATTTATTCAAATAAGCTTTAAGCCATGCTAGAATGTTGTTACCTCATCAAAATCATGCTTGGAGTTGTTTTATATATTCACATGTTTGAGTAACCCTTTATTATTAGTCTGTTTACATCTCCAAAGCTCAAAATGCTCTGTTCCACCTTGTGATGTCATGAAGCAGCTCCTTTTATCTTTAGGTAAATCGAGATTGGCAATTCCCAGGGTTGATGATGATTCTACTGAAGATATATGGCATATAAAAACACAGTGGAGCACCACATGACATCACAAGGTGGAACAGAGTGTTTTCTGTTTGAGAGAAGAGCCTAAATTGTGTGAACGAAACAAAACTCCAAATATGTTTGTGATGAGGAAACAACATTATAACATAAATCAGAGAATAGTATAATACAATCCCTTTAATATTATGTGCATCTTTTTGTTTTAGGAAAAGTAAAAACAGTCATTTGCCTTACAAGAAAGTACAAGAATCATCAGACACTGTTACTGGAAATGAGGTGAGTTGTGAGTTATTATGTTCTTTAGGTCTGTGACAAAATAGGCCTTTGTCCCATTTTAAACTCACATTAGTTTATGTCAAAAAATTTTGATTTTGAAACGGGACTTAGGCCCAGGAAAAGAAATTATCGCTTTGCTTTGAAAGTGACCTGGAAAGTGAGGTACGTCCTGCTGGGTGGTATAAAGCAAAGCAGGTGTTGGCACTTAAGGGAGAGACTTCTGTGCAGATTGTTTGGTGCTTTTTGAGTCACTTATTTTCTGTTTATTTGTACTTTCCTTTGCATTAACTCCGTCTGCCTCCTACTTTAACCACGTCGGGTCAGCTTCCTCACAAGGTCATTAACAGAATTCATCATAGTGGGATCTAGAGTCTCATACCAGTTATCATATTATAAGCTATACATTGTTTTAACTTTGATTCTGTTTTTAAATTACTAATGGGGGGGGGCCTGCCACCATAGATATGTCATTGCTTTGCCTGGAATGTTCCACAGTATTGCATTTAACTTGTCCAGCATACATTTATTCAAATGCCCAAATCCAAATACCTCAAATTTTTTTTAGATGTCATCCATGTATGTTTAAGTAATTTAGCTCTCATGGGCTCTATTTGAACCCTCCTTATGTTAGCTGTAAGATTCAGGGCAATGCCCAAAAGTGGAGAGGTGATCCCACTCACAGGGTCATTCCACCTTAAGTCCCAAAAGTTGCAATTTGAACCCTCACATTGTTCAGTTGCAAAGAAAATTGGTGTATGGGTAAGTCATAGCCAAGAAAGCCAAAATCTCAATTTTAACATGATCGGAGAAACGGTTGCTAAGATATCGCGATGTAATTTTTTCACTTTTTTGTGCGGTGGCCAAATTTCAAATTGCTTTTACTCAGCAACTACTAGTCCGATATCAAAAACCAAGATATCTCTGGAAAGGGGACATCACAAGGAACATTTGGCATGTCTTTTTTATATGTTGTAGTAGACGGTATGGTGGCTGAGTGGCTAGCACTCATGCCTCAGAGCAAGAAGGTTCCGGGTTCGGTCCTCGGGTCATCTGGGCCTTTCTGTGTGGAGTTTGCATGTTTCTCCCTGTGTCTGGATGGGTTTCCTCCGGGTGCTCCGGTTTCCCCCATCAACCCAAAACATGCTACATAGGTCTCCAAAAACAGATAGTTAAGGTCAGTTAAATATAATCATTCAATCATCATGTAAAAATTGTGCATTGTCCCTGTCTCAAATAAATAAATATATAATAAATAGACGTACAGGGCTACATTTTTTCTGTTGGTGTCATTGAGGTCAGGCGTGTCACTTATTGTCAATTTCAAGATCAAAATATAGGTCAAAAGGTAATTAATCTCAAAAGTAATCAAATGCAAAAATAAAGATTTGGATTCCTTATGATTTCCCCTTTCCAGAGATACCTTGGTTTTTGATATTGGACCTGTAGTTGTTGAGTAAATGCAATTTGAAATTCGGCGACCACACAAAAAAGTGAATAAAATCAAATTGTGATATCTTGGAAAGCGTTGGTCCGGTCAAGCTAAAATTTGAAATTTTGGCTTTTCTGGCTATGATTTACCTATAACTCACTGGGTGAACTGATGTGACCCCACAGTAAGAATTAATATTTTTGAGCAATAAATAACACCTGTAGCTGAAGAAATGCAAGCAATTTAAACCAAAGCATTAACATTTCCATGGAGTCAAAGAGGTTGTGGACCCCCTCCAGAAAAGTTACACAGTGCATCTTTAAGCTAAACTACCGGCATTGTTTCCAGGTCAACTGTAGCAAAGTGCTTCTGAACCATATGAATGGAACTGTGACAGACCCACAATCAGAGGTAATACTCAGTTACATGTATTCAAATAAATTGTACTTATTGGAGTAGTTTAGGACTGCATACTTTTACCTTTTACCTTTATTATTTAGTTTGAAGTAACAGTACTCTTGCATGAGTAAAAGTTTTAGTCACTGTGAGTAAGTCTACAAGTGACAAAAACTTTACGTTGACAATATGAAATGATTTGAATGTTTGTGTTTTTTGCACCGCTCTTTCACAAATGATTCGTTTTTGTGGTCTTTTTTTTTTTAAATAACCGATTCTGAGCACTACTTTTAATTTGTATTTCCCTACATATTACATTAACATTAACATCAAATTATAAAACAGATGACACATTCAGACAATTGGTCAGGTCAAGTTGATTCATAAAGCACATTTACTACCACAGCTGTTGTACAAAGATAATATAAATACATACAAAAGCACAGCAAAACAACTGAAACTATGTTATGCCAATGCCACAATAATAATAATGCAGGATAATCCAAGTAAACCATTTTTAAACAAACAGTATCCTTAAAAAAGCCTGAGCTTCAACATGTAAACAGTAGAATGAACCAATATTTAGCCACAGAAGTCATTTAATCAACATTTACAACTCAAATGTTATTGCATTACAACAAAAAATTACCCCAAATCTCCCCATTTTTACAAAAAAAAAGTACACCTGATAAATATAGAGCCCCAAAGTATATCGATCCAGTGACCATATATTCAGCGTTAAGTCAATATAGTACTTATTGTGACAGGCAAACCCCAAATCATTTTTACTTTTATTTGAGTGATTTTCTGGACCACTGCAGTAATTCATGTTATTCTGAAGTACAATTTCCAACTACGTACAACTACTTTTCCGTTCTCTGCCCACAGAATTTAGAGGAGGTGGGCCCAGTCTGTCACAGTAGTGCACAAGACGTGGATAAGATGAGAGAAGATACTCCTCTACACATGAGCAATGGAAGACTGGAAGGGAATGGACATATCAGATCAGACAGGTCTTCTATTGTAATTAAAGAGGTCAATGATGTTAACGGGCAGCTCAGTGACAAGATTTTGGAAAACAATGCATAATATTGTAAACAAAAACAAAATGCATTATTACTTGGTTGAAAGAAAGTTTTCTGTATATATATTTAAGCCTACTCTAGACTACTTAGGCTTGCAAAAATTAGTTCAGTTCTTTTTGACAGGCTAGAGTATGGCATGCTTTCTTCAGAAGGGTCATGTGATGTTATGGTGACGTGTCTTACAGCTGATTTACACAGATTTCTCATTTCTGGATCTCAATAACCTCCTTAATCCACAGTTTGTATTTATCATCCTCCATCCCGGACTATAAGTCGCTGTGGAGTATAAGTTACACCAGCCAAAAAATGCGTAATGAAGCAGAAACCAGGAACCGACATTTCATCTTGAAAGGCAAGTCCTAGTAATAACAATAGAACAGAGAACAACAGACTGTTAATGTCACATATGAACAGTTATTCAGATAAACTATAACATAAACAACAGAACCTAACAAGTTTACCAAACTCTCCATCTCACTCCAAATCACTAAATCCATTGAATTCTTCATCCTCTGTGTCATCTCTGAGCAACTCTGCGACCTCTGGAGATAAACAGAGCACCGCTTCCTCTTCTGTGTCACTGTCGTCAGACTCAGCATCAGTTCCAGTTAGAATTATTCCAGCCTTTCTGAATCCCAACAGGATGGTTTTGGTTGTTACTGAAGTCCAGGCTTTGTTGATCCATTCAGTGACTTCAGGAACATTGTAAGGAGCACCCTCCGGTTGTCACAAGTTTCTCGCTCACTCCAAACTCTTTCTGCTGCTCGATTACTGTGTTCAGCTGCATATTTCACTACTTGCAGCTTGTAATTTGCAAAATATGATTTTCTTTTTGGGGGCATTTTTGTTCAGTTTTCTCAGTGTCTTTATAAGTTTTTTAAATTAAAAATTTTCAATGGTTCAAAGGTAATGGTGTGATCGACTGACATGATACAGACACGGCAGTGGCTCTTTCTGCAGGAGACATGCGCAGTAGAGCCAAGTGACAGTGGTACAGGAGTAATAGAGTCAGATACTGACACACAAGCCTAGAGTGCCCTTTCACGGCTGTCAGTGTGAAAATTTTAAAATATGAGTCGCATTGGAGTATAAGTTGCAAGACCACCCAAAACCATGAAAAAAAGTCCAACTAGTCTGAAAATTACGGTAAATCAAAATCTGAGTAAATCAACTGTAAGACACGTCACTGTAACATCACATGACCATTCTAAAGAAGGATGCAGAATGTATCGGAAACATATCAAGGTAAGTGTAAATAACACACTGGTCTGTCAAAAAGAACCTTTGTTTGGATATAATATTTGAAGACCAAATTAACCGCTTTGAAGTAACACTCTATTCATTTTGATATCCCAGTTAAAATGTCCACTTTTCCGGTCATTGTATTTGCTCACAGTATCAGTTATGTTATGGTTATTATTATATTTTTAAGAGTTATTCAATGTACCTGAAGTTGTGCTTTGTTTCATTCACACATGTTTGACTAGAACTTTATTAGTCTATATCTCTAAATCTCAAACTACTCAACTACCCTTCACCTGTACTTCAGTAGAGACTGGAAATTCCAGGATTGAAATCATCCCATTGATTCTACTGAAGGTGTATGGAGCACTTCCTGTATTACTACATGACACGACAAGGTGGAACAGAGTGTTTTTTGTCTGAGAGAAGAACTCAGCCTAAATATGCATGTTTTGTTAAACATGTGTGAATGAAACAAAACACAAATCCAGGTATTTTTTGATGCAGAAATGTAACAGATGAGAAAATAATATGGGCCCTTTAAGCACTACAGAGGCCATAAAGTGTTCATGTCCAGTTTAGATTTAAATCAATTTTTTTTATTTTATTTGTAAATTTATTTTGAGAAGTGAAAATCATGTAATTAAAGCTGTCATTAAAGATAATTAGATTGACCAACCTGGCCCTGTTATATTCTCATACATGTGGATTTGATTTCAAACAAATAAAATTTAAAGGTGCATTGAGTAACTTTTCTGGTCAAGGGTCTTCAACCTAACGGTCTCCATGGAGATGTTGCTTTGCCTGGAATGTTCCACAGTATAGCATTAACCTTGTCTATCTTACATGAAATGAATTACAGGTATTTTATTGCCCAAAAATGCCTTAGAAACATGCATTTTCATTGTCAAAGTAGTCGCCTCTCCATAGGTCTGACTTGTAACTTGGCCTCGCTTGCTTTTGGAAATGCTGTAGAAAATTCCATGCAAAACAAAGATATCTCCATGGAAACAAGCAGTTGGCGGACCCTCCACCGGTAAAGTTACACATTGCACCTTTAAAGAGTGGGTATTATGCAAAATGTTTACCAAGTTCTAATGTTCCAACATCAAAAACATCCCTGAAGGGGTTTTTATTTGTCATCCGTGCATGTTTGCAGTCATTTAGCGATCTTTCCGGGGCCCCATTTGAACCGCCCTCACTGCTGTCCAGTGGGTGCATTATTTGTCTGCAGTTTCTGGTCTTCTGCTGATCTGCCTCTGTTCAAACACTGATAATTTGTCCCAATTGGTCCCATTTCAATCTCCTCGTAGTCGTGTGTTTCCTAGGATACCGAAAATATGTCAGAAATGTCTGTAAGTGCACATTGCAAGAACCTGTATCTGTTATGTATACATATTGAGTAGTGATTTTTTGATTAATTGGGGGGAAAAAAATCTAAATCTTCAAAATCTAGTTGATAGAATTAAGGTCGTCAAAAGTATCAAAAATCAGAAATCATTTGAGCAGGTTTCGATACTAAAAAAGTTGCATTCACAGGATAGAAAGGAAACTTTCCTGAATATCTTTCGAATGATTTTAAGATGTAGCAGAACAAATATAAAAGCACATAGACTAGCATATGCCCATGGACCACTATGGAACCAACCTGGACCACTGAGGAGTATGCAGATATTAAGCCACATGGTAATATAAAAGAAAGTACTATGATTTAATGTTGAAAATCACATTCTATTGTCTAAAGAAATTACATTTTTAATTAACAATGTGATATTGGAATTTGTATCAAGCCTATTTCTTAGTCTATTTGAAAATTAGTTAGCAAATATAGAAAACTTTAAATTACTTTCATTCAATCTTCAATTGTCAACAGATTATGCACAAGGATAATCTACTAAATGACCAGCTGTATGAATTAAAACATTCTAAATTAAAACTTAACATTAAAGTTGTACTGCACAATTTCCTACTTGTGTCCATGGAGATGATACTGCCTGGAATGTTCTGTGACAGTAAACGTATACATCTGTAGAGGCGACTCTCCATAGATGTGAATTGTAATGTAACATAGTGCTGTAACCTGTTTGTCTCCCTTGTGATGTATGGTTAATGTATTCTGTGGAATATTCTAGATAAAGCAATACCATTTCCATGGAAATAAGCAGGTGGCAGACCCTCCATTAGTAATGTTATGCAGTGCACGTTTAAGGCTGGGGATTTTCAGAACTATAAAAGAGGAAGTAGATTGTTAAATGTATATAGTTAGTTTCTTGCCAACACAATTCCTTCACGCATCATTAGGATTTAAATACATTATTATTAGACACGGTGTGCAGTGATCTGATACAGTCTCTAAGTGCTGCTATGTGACAGTGTTTGGGAGTATAAATAAAATGTAAATAACCATTTTTATTTATTTTATCATTATTTAAACTCAGACTGATTAAATCCTTTAAAAAAAAAAAACAGCTCAAAACTCACAATTTCCTCAGAGCCGAAAAAACCATGCAGATAACTGCTTCCTCGCTACTTTTTTGTCTTTCCTCTTTTTGTTTTGTGCTACATTATTATAAAGCATATTTGAGCTACTGTGAAAAGCACAATATAAAACTAGTATTTTATTATAAATAATTATGAGCATTGTTAAATCGATAAAGTGTAAAATGATGTTGTAACAGTAACAGTGATATTAACTGGATGTCTGTCTGAAGTTGCCTCTGGAGGGTCTGATTTGTTTATGACTCTCACCAGTCTAAAAGATGGAAACGTATGTAGTTGAAATTATAGCCATATATTTTTAACACATTTTTTCATATTCTCTCAGTATCGTACCTTTAAATAAAAACTGGAACCAATACAATGGCAAGTAGTTTAAAAGCAAGATAGATGAACTTTCTTCTACAACTTTCTGTAGGAGCTGTGGAGGGAACACCATGGTCACGCACTGTCACAGATTTAAGGTTATTATACATGTTTTCAAATGATACTGGCAGAATACATAGTGCTCATTAACATCATTTAGGATTAGGATTCTGAAGAAATTAGTCTGGGGTCTATAATTTGAAAAGATTTTTTTGTTGTTGTTGTTGTTGAAAGAACAGCCTACAGTTATTTGTTAACCTGTTAAAATCAAGCAGGAGAGCAAGTGAACTAAAACACTAGTGGACCTGGGCTAAAATGAGCAATTGGTGTTGTTAAAGTAAGTACAGACTGGCCTAATTGTGAAACATGTAAAACCCAACTTGACCCACAACTGATGGTGAGTGACCTCTTGGTGCTGTCTGAGCCCACACTGTTGTGGGCGGAGCAGGTGTATTCTCCTGAATGGGCAGAGGTCACAGTGACAGAGTAGATCAGAGAGTTGTGCTCAGTGTCTCTGAGCAGCTCCACTGGAGAACCCTGTGAGGTGCTTGGCAACCTTTCACCGATCTCAATAGTTTCAATAGTGGGACAACTTTTAGGTCTACTGGTTTGTAAGAAAGTAAGGTGGCCTATTTCTGCTGCAGAGGGATAGGGACACATTAAGGAAATCTATTCCATTTTGATGCGATTTTGTGGATGTGAACACCGTTTTCACTCAAATAGAGATCTAGAACTTATTGTAAACCTTTTGATGTCTGTCATTCATCTGCATTGCCTTGGTTGGGGTAAAACTGAATATTTCCTGCATTAACAGGTGGCACTGCAATAATTATGTGGGCAGAGAGTTCTCAAAGTAGTAGTAGCAGTAGTAGTAGTAGTAGTAGTAGTAGTAGTAATCAATAATTGTTATTTCTCATGCCCTCTGCAGGTCACGCATTGTTACAAAAACATCCATAACATTACAAACCACTTTAACAGAAATATCCTTATTTTACATACATACAATAAAAAGAAAACAAATCTTACCCAAGAATAAAACACATTTTAAACGTTGTGTGAACCACACAGTAAGACAATAATTCAAGGAACCCCCCACAATCTATATATCAATATACCACAAATAAAGAAATTCAACCAGGAGAGACAGTGAGTGAGGAGAAGGAGAGGCTGAG
Source organism: Boleophthalmus pectinirostris (assembly GCF_026225935.1). NCBI lineage: Eukaryota > Metazoa > Chordata > Actinopteri > Gobiiformes > Gobiidae > Boleophthalmus > Boleophthalmus pectinirostris. The sequence continues at coordinate 10,607,651 of NW_026571447.1, read as the reverse complement.
GAGGCTGATGGTTCTGCTGCTGTGGTGAAGATGGGTTGAGATGTGGCGTCTGTAGGCAGTGTAAGGGTGAGGTGTTCCTGGTTTCATTTACAGTATTTCATGAGTTTCTTGTAATATTCTCTGTGCACAACAGGCCCGGCAAACACACTGTTAGACTCACTACTTCCTATGTAATTGTGTATCTATGTGTTTTTGCTGAGTCATGCTAAAATATATTAATACTTAAAGAGAAGGCAGTGGACAGAGAGTTGTGGGTGGATGTCACTGACAACATGTAAAATAATTTAACTCTAGTGACTGTTAGTTTTGAGACACAGTGAGCTAGCTAACATACTTCTGTGCACAGAGTCAATAGATCCTAAGTGTGTTTAGAAGTTGAGTTCTGAGTACTCCTCCTCCGCTGCCGTCACTCGACTCCTCAAGTTCACCTTGGAGTAACTCACATCCACCTCATCCTCACTGCTGTCTGCTGCAGCTGAACAATCCACCTTTTTTCTAACATTCTCATAGACATCTCCTGCTTCCTGTAACACAAAATAATACACAGGTTTCTGAAACTGTCTTTAAAGCTGCAATATGTAACTTTTATAGTTATTTTTATGGAAGTGTAATTGCTTTATTATTAAGTATGCCACAGTATGGCATTTAACATCTGCCTGCTCTGTCTAAAGCTGGTCATGCTACCAGGCCACGTTACAGGTCAAATCTGTGGAGAGGCGACACCCTCACAGTAACAACACATTTTTCAAGATGTTTTTTCAAGGTAAGAGAGATACAGTTAGCCAAAAATTTTACTCAAGTAAGCATAATGTTACTTACTACAAAATAATATTACTCAAATAGAAGTAAAAAGAAGTAATCCAAGAAATTATTCAAATAAGTAGTAAAAAAGTATTGGGAAAACTACTAAACTCAAGTAAGAGTAACTTCAAGAGTAACTCCATCTATTTTCTTCCGCTTTATTCGGGGTCGGGTCGCAGAGAGCAGGAAGGTCCAGACTTCCCTTTCCACACACACTTGTAGGAGCTCTTCTGGGGGGATCCCGTGGTTTTCCCAGGCCGAGAGACAAAGTTCCTCCAGTATGTCCTCGGTCTTCCCCAGGAGGCGTCCAGAACAGATGCCTGAGCCAACTCACCTACTCCTCTCCACATCGAGATGAGTAACCAAAACTTTTATTTAACTTAAAGTATTACTCAAGTAAGAGTAAAGGTATATTGCTATTAAAGTACTGCATTAAAAAGTGGCTCAAGTAAATGTTACTGAGTAAATATATAATTACTACTGATTACTACCTACCTCTGAAGGTAGATAAGTTTAATACATTGACCATACTGTGGAAAATTGTAGATAAGATAATAACTTCTCCATGGAAACATCAGGTGGTGGATGCTCCAAAAAAGTGACATAGTGCAGCTTTAACCAAAATGTGTGTAAAAAGTGCATTGGTGACACTTGGTTTACCTCATGATGCTTCTTTACAGTGGAGTAGACGACTTCCTCTCTTTCTTTGGGGATCAGAGTCCTACAGACAGATTGTAATGTGACTGTTTGAATGGACTTTTACTCATGTTACTGTGTGGAACTTACGATGGGTACTTGTCAAAGTGCACTGAGGCGTAGAAGAATGAGGCGATGTTTTCATCACTGGTGCCAGGACGGCTCTGAGAAGTGAAATGGTGGAAAAGTTGAGTCATGAATTAGACTGAGGCGTCAAACAATGAAAGGAAAAAAAAGAAAAAGAAAAAAAAACACATTGAAGCTAGTAGATTTTTGTCTAACTCAAGCCCTACACACAACACATAGACAGTTCTCTTACTTAGTCAGGGTGGGACAAGACAAGATTTAATTTATAAAAATACATGCAATCCAATCCTCAATTTTGGCCTCACACTTTCTGATTTATTTTTATTTCAAATGTTCATTGGAGCACAGCTTCTGAAGAGATGCAACTCATCAGCATTTAACCCTTAATGTAAAGGTTTATGTTTGTCCAAATGTAAAAGAATCTGCCTCACACTAGATTCATCTGTGTGTCACTCTGAATTGAGTTCTACACATTATCAATGTGGGATGACTCTGAAAGTGATCAGAAAACATGCAGTGTCAAGGAGATTACTTGAATTGGATTGGTCAAAGCGTCACAACAAGGGAATAAGTCAAAAAATCTAACTTTAGTTAAATCCAGTTGAGACAAAAGTACGGACATCTTCTCTGTCCACAGATGCACAAAGCTCTCACCTTCTGCAAGTTTTTCACAAGGAAAAAAAAAAATCTGTATTGATGCAAATATTGGCTGAAGCACATCTGTCAGCATTCCCATGTTTGTTCTGTTTGAGCTTTTCAAGTTTGGATTCCGCATAAACCTCAACGCTGCTCTGTGATTGGTCGCCCACCAGCTGGTGTGTCCTATCACGGGGGCACGCCAACATGGATTCTCATGAGTTTGTGAACTCACAAATATTGCATGAATCCATGTTGTTGGAGTGCACAATCGTGTGGTAATCACAAGATCTTGTGGCACATCTTGTCCCATCCCTACTACTTGGTGAAGGGACCTTCTCATTATTGCTCTGTTCTTAAATACATACTTGTTTATGTTTGGGGAGGTTCACAGTGGAGTAAGGAGCATTGGCACTGGATGTACTGTTCCTGTCAACACATAAAGACAAGTAAACAGCATCTTCCCTGAGTGAATACTATCAGACATTGTGTTTGTGCATTCTCTTTATCTGTTTTCACTCACATCACGTCTGCTCTCTGCTGAGGTGGTGGGACATCTCTCCTTCCAGGTGTCTCTGCATGGACATCCTCTGAGCAGCCTCTGGAGCTGTGCCATCCTCCCTGAACACAAGATGAGAATAAAACTTTTAAGTCTTGTTTCATTATATCAAGTTTGTGGTGGTGGATTTCAGATTCTACATGAAGTAATACTCTCATGAGGGATAAGTTTGCTATTGATTTCATGATAGTCATAAAGAAATATGTTGGACTCATAGCCTGTAAAATCTGTGCTCAGACCTGATCATTTTTATTAATGATCAGACCCTTGTATTTGCTATATAAAAACACAAATATATCTTTACTAATTATGTTAAGAATAATTCTTTTAGCTGTTCCCCATCTTTATGGAATATTATTGGCCTATATAATGTTGGGATGTCATCTGAAAGTCCTGACCTCCTGGTGGATGGTTTCTCCAGAAAAATGGTCTCACAGCCCATATTCTTACATGGCAAATTTGAAAACTTGTAATTATGACTATTAACTTGTAATTATGATGTTTTAAACTCCTGATTATGACCTTTAAACTCAACATTTTGCCAATTCAGGTACATTTACATTAATATAATTTAAAACAGTTGATTAATTAACAGCAGGAGAAAGTTCATCTAAGCAAGTCTCCTGGACCAGACCAAGTCAACCCCCGTGTGCTGAGGACATGTGCTGCACAGCTCACTGAGATCCTGCACTTTGTCTTCACTCTGAGTCTGAAGCTTGAAAGGATATGGAAAACCTCCTGTATTTGCCAGTGTCCAAGAAGCCTATTCCATCTGGACTCAGTGACTTCAGATCAGTTACTTTGACTTAGTGTCTTTTCATGAAAATGTTTGAGAGACTCAGCTCAGATCCCTAGTGGCACCATCCCTGGAGTTTTTTGCATATCAGTGCTATTTTGGCACAGAAGATGCAATGATCTATTTTGTGCCGCGGGCTCACTCACACCTGGATAGTATGAAGGGCTCTATAAGGATTTTTTTTTTTCAATTTCTCCAGTGCCTTTAATACAATGTGGCCCTTTCTGATGAGTGAGAAGCTGCTCAGGATGGGTGTCAGCTCCTCCATTGTCTCCTGGATTACTGACTACCTGTCAGGCAGGCCTCAGTATGTGTGACTGGGAAGCACCTCTGATTTCCAGTAGTTCTCCGAGTCCTGCCACCTGCAGAAGTCCTTTGATGATTCTGCAGTGGAAGGGTGTATCAGAGATGGACAGGAGCTGGAGTACAAGTTTTGTGGTGTGTTCCCAGGCAAACCATCTGCCCCTGAACATTGATAAGACCAAAGAACTGGTGATTGACTTCAGGAGGAAGAGGACAACAGTGGAGCTATATATGTTTTTGAACCAGTGTCTATTTTGGACCTGAAAAAAATTGTTCAACAGCTAAAGCCTTCCTTCTGTCCTCTAGATATTATTTCAAGTCGTCTGTTCAAGGATGTTTTCGATTCTATTGGACCTTATATTACTTATGTTGTGAACTCGTCTCTGATGTCTGGTTGTTTTCCCATTGCCCTGAAATATGCTGTAGTCCAACCACTTATCAAAAAGCCTAATCTTGACCCAAATGTTCTTGGTAATTTTAGACCTACCTCAAAGTTGCCCTTTTAATGTAAGGTTTTAGAGGTTACTTATGACCAAATACAGGCTTACCTTAATCTTAATGACATTGGTGAAACATTCCAATCTGGTTTTAAATCTCAGCACAGTACTGAAACAGCTCTTTTAAAAGTTTTTAATGATCTTCTTTTAACTGTTGACTGTGGGAAATCCACTGTTCTTTTGCTTTTAGACTTAACAGCCACCTTTTGACACGGTGACTCACAGCATTCTTCTGTCTCGTCTGGAGACGTGAGCATTAAGGGGACAGTGCTCTGTTGGTTCTAGGTCATATCTGTCAGACAGGAGTTTTTCTGTTAACTTAGGACAGTACTCCTCCTCTGTGTCTCCCTTACAGTACAGTGTTCCCCAGGGTTATACATTAGCACCTGCTCTGTATGCCCTGTAGAAAGCACAATGTCACTTTTCACTGTTTTGCAGATGACATTCAAATGTATCTGTCAGTGACCACAATTGACAGCCAGAGCACGATCAAAGCTCTGCAGGACTGCAGGATGTACAGACCTGGTTGAGCGGAAACTTCCTGAACCTTCATTATAAAAAACAAGATTGTGTTGTTTGGGCAAACTAACCCACTGCTTGGGCAGGACAGTGTGATTGGTCCTCTGTCCTCCTATTGTCTCCCTGCAGTGAGGAATCTTAGGGTGATTGTGGACTCCATGTTTAAACTGGACAAGCACATTAGCACTGTGATTAAGTCCAGCTTCCTTCAGTTGAGGCTCCTCACTAAAGTAAAGCCCTACCTCCCACGGGCAGAGTTCGAAAGAGCTATCCATGCTATGTAACATCACGCCTGGACTATTGCAATTCTTTGTATCTAGGGTTAGATCAAAGCTCCCTGCAGAGCTCACAACACGTCCAGAACACTGCAGCTCGTCTGCTGACAAATACTAAGAAACGTGAACCCATCACACCTGTGCTGTGTGACCTGCACTGGCTCCCTGTCTCATGTAGGGTGCAGTTTAAAATGTTATTAATTGTTTTCAAATGTTTGCACTCTGGGTCCAGTCTATTTGAAGGAGTTACTGCAGCCCTATACTCCTCCCAGAGGCCTGAGATCAACTGACCAGCTGATGATCTGTTGGTCTGTTGGTCGTGCCCAAAACTAGGCTCAAGACGAGAGGTGACAGAGCCTTTTCTGTGGCTGCGCCAAGACTGTGGAACAACCTTCCTCTTCCTGTCAGATCCTCTCAGTCAGTAACGCAGTTTAAGACGAGACTGAAAACTCACCTCTTGTCCCTGGCATTGAGTAGTAGCTAGTCAGGTTATCTTGGTGTTTTTATTGTAGTTTTCACCTGTTATCTGTATATATGTATATGTAACTGTTTCCTCTATTTTGTTGACTTGTACGTGAAGCACTTTGGTCAGGTGAAGTTATTTTAAATGTGTTATATAAATAAACTTGATTTGAATTATGCCTTTTTGGACACCTGTCTCTTTCTATCTTTTTTGCTACTTATTCAGAACTTATTATTACCAATTATATTTTTTACTCTTTGTTATTATATTATTTTGTGATGTGTGAGCTACTGTGTCCAAAAAATGTCCCTTTTGGATCAATAAAGTTTGTCTAACTCTAAGTCTAAGATACACTGTCCCACTGAAAACAAAATAAATAAAATAATGATGACTTTAAAACTCATAATTATGACTTTTAAACTTGTAATGATGATTTCCTGTGAGGTTTTTATTTTTTATTTACTGGTGAAAATGGGCTTCCCTAGACTAGTGTAAACCACTCTTAAAAATGTAATGACCACAGTTGGCTCAATACTAAAGAAGACTGTCATAAAAAACACATTTAATCACTTTAAGAGACACAGGGCCAAACTAACTGCATTATTCATTTAGATATTTTTGACAAATAAAAATAAGTACTGTGTCATACATCTAGATATAGAAAATATTACCAGAGCCTTTGAACAACTCCTCCACCAGGGCTTGTTCGTTCTTTCCCCTTCAACAGACTTCTTTATTTTCAGCCTGAAAAACAAAACACAGAGACACTTGTGTCTGATATTAAGATAAAATTCTGTCATTCCTGATTTTGTTTTGTAATTTGTACTTGATTTAAACTCAGTTTCATCTGTTGTGCAATCCTATAACATTATTCAGTATAATCTCTCATGGTACCTGTAAACAATGAAAGCACATAAGATGATGAGCAGGGGCACCAGAGCCAGGCCAATGTACTTCACAAAGCTTTCTGCAGAGAAGAAACACCATCAGCTCCACAGCTAATTTAGTTATTTTATGAAATAAAATCTTAATATCCATCCACTACCCCAATTGTTTTGTTGTTATTGTGTTATAGTGTCTCCTTACCCTGTAGAAAGAGGCTGACTGGCTCAGACGTGCTCTCACTGATCTGGTTCTTGGCAGTGCAGTAGTAGACTCCGGGCTGTGTGGACAGCACAGTGTAGTTGATGTTCTCAGACACTTTGAGCTCTCCGTCCTCCGTCCTCCTGTACCAGGTGTAGAGGTTGACCGGGGGGAAGCTGTGGCTGCTGCAGCTCAGAGTCACTGAGCTGCTCCCATCAGGGCCCTGCTCCTCCTCTGCTCTCAGCACCACAGCCTGCTTTGGACCAACTCAACATGCACAAGGCGCTTTTACTAAGTGTGGAATTCACACACACATTAGTGCCAGACTAAGTTTTCTGTTTAAGCATACTCACACATGACTTGAACTTCAGCTGGTGGAGACGTTCCTTGTCCGAGCTGGTTGTGGGCGGTGCAGCTGTAGAGGCCACTGTCGTTCACACTGACTGAGCTCACACTGAAGGTGGGCCCCGTGTGCACAAGGGACTCCTGCCCCGTGGGGCCCCTGCTCCAGGTCACTGAGCTCACAGGAGGATGGCTCAGAGCGCTGCAGTGTAACGTCAGTGTTGTGTTCTCTTTGACCATCAGACCTGGATCAGCCTGGACTCTCACCTTCTGAGGAGCATCTGCAGACACACAATACTGTACTTATGGAAATGTAAAGTGACTAGAGAGAGACTATAGAAGACAGACTCTTTTCAACGGAGATTCCTGAACACCTCCATAAGATTACAGAAAGCTGGTGATGCTATGCAAATAAAACTTACACCATCATTAAGCCAACTAATGTTCTGTCTCCTTCCATTTCGGCATCTTTTAGAGTGTGTAAGTGTATTCAAATGTCATTCTAAATAGTCGTTAGAGTAAATACAGACTGGCCTAATTGTGAAACATGTAAAACCCAACTTGACCCACATTTGACGGTGAGTGACCTCTTGGTGCTGTCTGAGCCCACACTGTTGTGGGCGGAGCAGGTGTATTCTCCTGAATGGGCAGAGGTCACAGTGACAGAGTAGATCAGAGAGTTGTGCTCAGTGTCTCTGAGCAGCTCCACTGGAGAACCCTGTGAGGTCCTGCTGAGGGTCAGGGTGGACACTGGAGAACTGTCCACACGACATGTGATGGAGACATTCTGTCCCTCTGTCACCTCTGAGTCCATGGACAGAGTCAGACTGGTGGGAGGATCTTTGGAGGAACCACCATAGTCACACACTAACACAGAATTAAGGCAGTTCTATATGTTTTTATACTGGCATGACTCTTTGTGTTAACAGACATCATTTAGGATTAATGATTAAATTCATCTGAACAGCCTATTCTTAAGAAATTAGTCTGGTGCCTGTAGTTTGAACTGAGTTTTATGGTTGAAAGAGTGGCCTACTGGCATTTGAAACCAGTTTATTCCTAATAATTGTGAATTGTGTTAAACATACGCAAGTCTAAATGTACGTAGAATGTACATTAACACAGACCCATTACAAAACATCTCATAATGAGCTATATTTTGTTTCTAGTGCATGTAGCATGGGTTGGGGCTTATTAATAAAAACATAATAGCCAAATTAGGAATATTACTCATAAAATCAATGAAGTGAGAGCGACTGAACTAAAACACTAGGTGGGCCTGGGTTAAAATGAGGGGGCAGTTTGCAGTTTGGGGAAAGAGACTCCTATCATCCTCCTTATGATCTGTGTTTGTGTCCCAGGCCAAGACAGAGCTCCTCACTCTCACCACTGCACTGGTTCAGTGTCATGGTGCCTTTCTTTAAATCTCTTGAATCTTTGTTCTCTGTTTCTCTCAGGTCTCTCCATCCTCACTGTACCCAGGCTCCACCATCACCACTGACGTGTCTGATTACACAACTTCTGTTAGCCTACTGCAACCAAAGGCTGTCGAGCTGGAGCACCACTCAAAGGTGTACAACACTTGCACACAAGGACTTCCTCACTGCCCCTCTGTGTTGATCTGGCGTCATGATGCGCTGTTCTGGTTTGTGGCTCCTGTGCAGCAGCACGTTGTCAATTCTGGGCGAACTCTCCTCTGTCTGTCTCCCTTTCACCTTTCAGCTGTGGTCATTGGCCAAAAAGTATCACATGCTTTGGGTTTGTAGGTCTGTGCTGATGTGAGGATGTGAAAAATCTCCACAAATAACAGCAGATCAAAACACGAAATAAAAGCTTGAAAATTCCACACACCAGTAATGAAAATAAACCTCCCCATCTCACCTAAGACTCATCACACACACACCACTGATTACTGTTAGAGATATATCAGCTGCACTTCTTACACTTATCTGTCACAGCATCGGCCATGACAAAACTATTATAGTACAGCCAGAGTGAGTGAGGACCCAGAGTGACTTACAGAGCATTTTTATACACAGGTCTGTGCTGTAGCCTGATCCGTGTTTGTTGGCAGCTTTGCAGATGTAGCAGCCCTCGTCTGCTCTCTGCACTTTCTTCAGCTCCAGTCTGTTTTCAGTTGTTCTCTGAAGATATTGACTGCCTTTAAACCAATCGTATGTGTGAGGAGGAGGGTTGGCATCACTGTTACATTTGAGAGTCACAGAGTGACCCACTGCTACTTCTCTGCTCTGACCAACAATTTCAATGCTTGGTGTTCTTTGGTTTGTCTGCAACAAATACAGTTTCCTCATTACTTTTTCATAAACATAAAATCAATGAAAATCCAGATAAATACATTAAACAGAACAACATTGGCCTAGGGTTTGGTTGTGTGGCAGTATCCACAGGCGCTGTCACTGCTTTCTTTTGGATCATTTGGTTAAAATTGTTGATATACTGTATGTGTACTGTAGAAGCATCCCACTCACTTTGTCACAGTTGTATAATATTAGCGTCTTGTTTACATTTATTTGCATCAATCACAAATGCATAGGGGAGACAGTTAGGGGACCTGTGTTCCATGAGGAGAATCTACATAAATGTAGATATATCACAATTATATAGTGTGCTAAATTTCATATGTCTTTAGTCGCCTGCACATGTTAAAGGAACAGTCCAAGTATAAACTTACACTCCACTGAGATCGTGATCTTCTTCATCAGTTGTGGGTCTTTGTTTCCTCGTGTTTGACAGGTGAACTCTTTGTCATTGTCCCTCCATGAGGCTCTGTAGGATGCAGTAGCTGAATAACTGTAACCATACTGAGATGTTTCTTAAACCAGACGGAGGAACAGTTTGAATTTCCAAGTATTTAGAACATGAACTCGGAGTAGAACATGTGAGAGTGATGGTTTGAGACTCTCGTACAGGCGCTGGTTTGTTGAACGTGATTGCACATGGGTCTGAGAAGAGAAAGAAAGTTCTAATTTACTTTAAGTACTGATTATTTTGTTAAGACATTATTCTTATTCTAAATTCTGTAATTAAAGTTCTCTAAGCTACACAAACACAATCATCAGCCATGATTCTAAATGAAAGAGTGACAGTAGATGTACTTGCCTGTGACTGAAATGACAGCATTATTTGTACTCCATTTAAAGTCCCGCTCCTTAGAGATATATCTGAAAAAATACACTCCTCTGTCCTGTTCTGTCAGATCACAGATTCTAACACTGCATGATGGATTATTGGAGTATGAGGCTCTATTTGCTAATCGTGCAGATCCAGTGTAAGTGACTCGATGTCGAAACTGTGGACTGATGGGGAGTTCTCTGGGCTTGTTACTGTAAACAATGGTGCCACTGTAATCAATTTTACTTCCATCCCGTTGTCCATCCTTCATCCAGAACCACAGAGCATCTTCATCAGGTAATTCTCTAGTGACTTTACACTTGATCTCCACACATGTCCCCACAAAGACATTCAGGTAGGTTGATTCTATTTCTGCATAACGGTTTGAGTAACAGAAAACAGCTAAAGAAAACAAAAATAATTTACTTTCACTCACTGACAACCACACAGACTATCATTGTGTCATACCTGTCACAAGAAGAATGAGACAGCTGATTGGAAGGATCCTCATTGTCTAATGGAAAAACACATTTTCTTGTAAACACATAAATAACAAAATACCTTTGTTAAAACACAGATGCAATGCTGAGTAGATGTACACGTGTCCTCATGTGAAGTGTTGTCAGTATCTCGAACATTATTTACTTATTTATTAACCTTTATTTAAATAGGTGAAAAACCTGTTGAGATCAAAATCTCTTTTTCAAGGTTGCTGTCTGCTNTGGTTTGAGACTCTTGTACAGGCGCTGGTTTGTTGAACGTGATTGCACATGGGTCTGAGAAGAGAAAAAAGTTCTAATTTACTTTAAGTACTGATTATTTTGTTAAGACATTATTCTTATTCTAAATTCTGTAATTAAAGTTCTCTAAGCTACACAAACACAATCATCAGCCATGATTCTAAATGAAAGAGTGACAGTAGATGTACTTGCCTGTGACTGAAATGACAGCATTATTCCATGTACTCCATTTAAAGTCCCGCTCCTTAGAGATATATCTGAAAAAATACTTTCCACTGTCCTGTTCTGTCAGATCACAGATTCTAACACTGCATGATGGATTATTATATGAGGCTGTATTCTCTAATCGTGCAGATCCAGTGTAAGTGACTCGGCCTCTAAACTGTGGACTGATGGGGAGTTCTCTGGGCTTGTTACTGTAAACAATGGTGCCACTGTAATCAATTTTACTTCCATCCCATTGTCCATCCTTCATCCAGAACCACAGAGCATCTTCATCAGGTAATTCTCTAGTGACTTTACATTTGATCTCCACACATGTCCCCACAAAGACATTCAGGGAGGTTGATTCTATTTCTGCATAACGGTTTGAGTAACAGAAAACAGCTAAAGAAAACAAAAATAATTTACTTTCACTCACTGACAACCACACAGACTATCATTGTGTCATACCTGTCACAAGAAGAATGAGACAGCTGATTGGAAGGATCCTCATTGTCTAATGGAAAAACACATTTTCTTGTAAACACATAAATAACAAAATACCTTTGTTAAAACACTGATGCAATGCTGAGTAGATGTACATGTGTCCTCATGTCAAGTGTTGTCAGTATCTTGAACATTATTTACTTATTTATTAACCTTTATTTAAATAGGTGAAAAACCTGTTGAGATCAAAATCTCTTTTTCAAGGTTGCTGTCTGCTCCTATCTGGTTTACAGTAGGGTAAGGTCCCTTTCTACTCTGTAAAACAAAGATGGTTCATTTAAAAGACCTGTTTGTTTGCAGAGCACCTGATGGTGTCACTGCAGTTGTCAATAAAGGTGATTTGTTCTGCTGTGAAGGTAGGAATACATCAATTTGCCTTCTATACAATCCTAATAAAATCTAGTTCCTGTATCATTAAGGGAGAAAGTCTGGTTCCCCCACAAATGAAAAATTGACTAATTATTTTTGTGTAATGTTTTACATTTTGCATATTGCACATTTTGCTTTACTACAGTTCTTGTTTTGCTTTATAATAATAATTTGTTTTCATATTTACTTGTTTGTTTGACTTAAGTAGCTCTTTTTGTTGTTGTTTTTTTACCTTGTCTATTTTTTCTAATTTTTTTTTTTTTTTTTCATTTGTTATAATTGGTTTATAGTTTATTTATTTAAAAAGCAGCAGTTTGCACCAACTGAGTCAGTGCAATGAAGTGTTGTTTATGTCCAGTGAGGCTGGGTGCATACTGGTGGTTGGACCAGGCCCAGTGGTCAGATTCCACCACTTCTGCAGGTGATTTAGTGCACTGGCTCACCAGTTTAGTTTTGCACATTTCATTTCCTGTGCTGTCTGCTGTGCAAATGTGGTAAGTATAAGGTAGCAGCCCTGGGTGGTTCCCGTGAGTAATAGAGGCTTATAAAATCATTTGTTTAGCTTTATATTCTAAAACTAAAATTTGTATGTATTAATTGTAATAAATACCCTTTTTGTATTTATAGCTTGAGTTTGTGTAATTAATTTTTAGTAGTCTTCCAGATAATACATTTTTATCATACATTTTCAGTTATTTTAACGTCTCTGTCCTTTGTACCAGAATTTTCCTTTCCTTGTCCTTAAATGTGATGTATTTAACTGTGACCTGTGGGTTTCAAGTCCCCACCTGCCCTCAGTGTGTGTTACTCTAATCAATAAAAAATGACTTACCCTTCAAGCCTTTGTTCAGAGTAGAAAGTTAATAAGAAATACACCAGGAACATATTAATGCAGTCCTTCACTGAGACATTAGACTTCCTCTTCTGGTGTGAAATGAGAACATGTCAATTGTATCAGGGCGTTGTGTGTGTGATTGGCCTGCCCCCATAACACAAGTAATAGTGACACAAATAACTATATCCAACTATGTGTTTGTATAAGACTGTGTGATAACATTACAAACCACTTTAATAAAAAAATATCTTTAGTTCATATGCCTAAAATAAGAACAAATCCCCCCAAAATAAAACAAAACACAATTTAAAAGTTGTGTGAAAGGCAGAGCTAAAACAAAAAGACCACACAGTAACACAATGATTCAAGGGACCCCGAAAAATATCAAATATACCACAAAAAAAGAGATTCAAGCAGTAGAGACTTAGACAGATGAGTGAGGAGAAGGAGAGGCTGAGGAGGCTGATGGTCTGGTGGAGTCATCTGCTTGTCTCCATGAACATGGTTAAATGCCTTATGTGGAACATTCCAAGCAATAACATAATAAGCAGTTTGGACACTTATCTTGTCTTGACAAATGAGGAAATTCACATTCCTCTTTAAAGCACAAGTGAAAAAAACTGGTGCACCTCTGTGAAAGTATCAGTCCAGCTTTGGTTATTGATCGAAAAACATGTAGAGTTTTTGTTTTGCTTTTCCTTTCAGTCACCTGAGGCAGCACCATATTTACATTTGCTGTGGTGACCGACTATAGACAAAGAAGTGAAATTTCTCTTCCAAAAAACTACTGACAAATGTTCAGTTCCTAAGTTTATGTCAGGTTCAAATCAAATCAATTGTTGGTCCTGTTGGCTCTGCTGGTGTCCAGTGATTTACAAGAAATATTGTCAATGTCTTTACAAGTCAGTTTAATGTACAGTAATTGAAAGAACACAAAATAAACAGGTCACATCTGCCATCTACTGGTATAAAAAATAAAAAATAAACAGCTTTAAAGCACAATTCTTAAAGTGGAACTAAACACTAAATCAACTTTTGCAACTAAACTGTATGCATGTTGTTTTAAAATCATTGTCCGCTGTTCTGAGACATTTTCTGACTATTTTAATTACATATTTTTACAGCTTTGTGTTCAAAAATGTGTGTATGCTCCCTTCAGTGCACACTACAAATGTAAGTACTTGGTGACATCACACAGGATGTCTTCATTAAAGTGAGGAGTTTCTGATGATAAAAACCTGGCTGCAGGGGCGGAGTGTGAAGTGTTGTGGATCCTGTTAGACCAATCACACTGCTCCTTATACCTCCAGGCCCCGCCCCTCCTCCCGCCTCACTCTTTTCTTTAGTCCTCCAGGTACTGCCCAGTTCAGCAGCTCTGGTTCAAATGTGGTTGTGTGTGGAGATGAGGTGTTTAGTCTCACTTTAAGATAACAAGAAAGCTAAAAGTAACAAAAATGCAAGTCCAACATTTGTCCAGTCGTATTCAACAGGTTTTGATTGTATTTATTTTTCCACAGTGCTTGTATTATTTGTCTACAGATCCTCCTCTTCCTCTGACAGTCTGAGTTCTGTGGTCCTGAACTTCACCTGGGACCTGCAAACATCTATTTCCACCTCTGACTCACTTCTGTCTGAGCGCTGAGGACTCGTCTCCATTTGTCCCAGGCTGATGTTCTCATACGAGTCTGAAGTTTCCTAAGATACAGGAAAACAGTTTACAGTTGGTATTGGATGGAACAGAAAGGTACAGTTTAGGATGGATCTAATGAATGCAACAACTTACCTGACACTGGTTTGAAGTAGCATCTTGAGTCCTGGACTTTGTTTTTAAGGCTCTCACCAGTCTGAAAGATGAACATGAAATCATGTTATAGAGGATGAAGATATTTCTTTTTTATGTTCTTTAATGGCAACATACCTGTAAATAAAAACAGGAACCAACACTATAACTGCTAGTTTAAAAGCAGGGTAGATAAACTTCAAGTAGCTTTCTGTCGGACAAATAAATGTTAGATTATTAACACACTGAAACAGACAGGAGCTTCATCGACCTGAAGATGATTCAGGCTGGAATTGTTAAGGCTAAGCGAACAAGCCAACCAACTTCAGAGAGTGCAGCCGTTAGGAACAAAACTTGTGAAAAATTAGGACTAAACTGGGACTAAACCTGGAATTAGACCAGAACAGGGCTAAACCAGAAACAAACCTGGTCTACATCAGGACTAAACTGGGATAAAACCAGGACCAAAACAGGACAAGCATGAACATTTGTACCAAAAATGTGGTTTTAATATGCATCACTACATTGTTTTCTCTTTTAGGTTTATTAATGGGTCATTAATATGGTTGTACATGCTCTTCCCTGTGAATCTGATCTTTTTTTATGTTTGGATTTCAGTTGTAGCCAAAGTTCTCAGATTGTTCTTGACTTTATTGTCCACTTGAATGTGGTGAAGGTGTTATAGTGTCTCCTTACCCTGTAGAAAGAGGCTGACTGGCTCAGACGTGCTCTCACTGATCTGGTTCTTGGCAGTGCAGTAGTAGACTCCGGGCTGTGTGGACAGCACAGTGTAGTTGATGTTCTCAGACACTTTGAGCTCTCCGTCCTCCGTCCTCCTGTACCAGGTGTAGAGGTTGACCGGGGGGAAGCTGTGGCTGCTGCAGCTCAGAGTCACTGAGCTGCTCCCATCAGGGCCCTGCTCCTCCTCTGCTCTCAGCACCACAGCCTGCTTTGGACCAACTCAACATGCACAAGGCGCTCTTACTAAGTGTGGAATTCACACACACATTAGTGCCAGACTAAGTTTTCTGTTTAAGCATACTCACACATGACTTGAACTTCAGCTGGTGGAGACGTTCCTTGTCCGACCTGGTTGTGGGCGGTGCAGCTGTAGAGGCCACTGTCGTTCACACTGACTGAGCTCACACTGAAGGTGGGCCCCGTGTGCACAAGGGACTCCTGCCCCGTGGGGCCCCTGCTCCAGGTCACTGAGCTCACAGGAGGATGGCTCAGAGCGCTGCAGTGTAACGTCAGTGTTGTGTTCTCTTTGACCATCAGACCTGGATCAGCCTGGACTCTCACCTTCTGAGGAGCATCTGCAGACACACAATACTGTACTTATGGAAATGTAGAGTGACTATAGAAGACAGACTCTTTTCAACGGAGATTCCTGAACACCTCCATAAGATTACAGAAAGCTGGTGATGCTGTGCAAATAAAACTTACACCATCATTAAGCCAACTAAGGTTCTGTCTCCTTCCATTTAGGAATCTTTTAGAGCGTGTAAGTGTATTCAAATTTGTCATTCTAAATAGTCGTTAAGAGTAAAAAAAGACTGGCCTAATTGTGAAACATGTAAAACCCAACTTGACCCACATTTGACGGTGAGTGACCTCTTGGTGCTGTCTGAGCCCACACTGTTGTGGGCGGAGCAGGTGTATTCTCCTGAATGGGCAGAGGTCACAGTGACAGAGTAGATCAGAGAGTTGTGCTCAGTGTCTCTGAGCAGCTCCACTGGAGAACCCTGTGAGGTCCTGCTGAGGGTCAGGGTGGACACTGGAGAACTGTCCACACGACATGTGATGGAGACATTCTGTCCCTCTGTCACCTCTGAGTCCATGGACAGAGTCAGACTGGTGGGAGGATCTGTAGAGGAAACACCACAGTCACACACTAATACAGAATTAATGTTATGTACATGTTTTCAGATGATACTGGCAGAATACTTTGTGCTCATTAACAGACATCATTTAGGATCAGGGGTGGAAGTACTCGATTTTGTTTCTTAAGTAAAAGTAGAAATACTGGAGCAAAGAAATACTCAAGTCAAAACATCACATGAAAAAATACTTAAGTTGAAGTATTAAAGTAGCTTTAAAATGTACTTAAAGAGTAGAAAGTAAAACTAAGTCACACAGATTTTGAGGTCTAGTGAAGCTTTAAATGTAACAATTTTGATAAAGATTAGTGTTGACTTTTGTTTAACAGAAACAATTAAATCAATGCTTTTCCACAGTTTTGCACATTAACATTAACATGTTGTTTACATTTGTTTTGACAAATGCATCGGGGAGACAGTTCTGAAACTCACACTCAACATCTATCTGCAGAGGTCCTGACTTTGCAGAGGACACAGTGTTTTCAGCGGAGCATGTGTAAGAGCCACTGTCTTCAGGCTGCAGAGTCTTAACACACGTCTGTCTCCACCAGGACACTTTGCTCAATTTTATACCTGCTATATTTTATTTAGTTTATTTATTTAATGAGTCAGGGACAGTGCACAGTTTACATTAACCTTAACAGGAGAGATGTTTTGTACCAGGTTGTGGCACCAGTGATAATTTCACCTGTCGTCCCTGAGCAGTTAATTGATTGATTGTATTTAACTGACATTAGCTATCAGCTGTTCTTCTTGCAGACCTATGTAGTCTGTTATGGGTTGATGGGAGAAACTGGAGCACCCAGAGGAAACCCATCCACAAACGGGGAGAAACATGCAAACTCTAGGCCCAGGCGACCCGGGTATCAAAGCCAAATCTTCTTGATGTGAGGCATGAGTGCTAGCCACTCAGCCACCGTGCTGCCTTAAATCTGTCAGGAGGGGGGTTGCTATGAAGGTGAAGACATCATAATTTTTTTATTTTTTTTTGTCCTCATTCATATACCCCAATGCATTTTTGAATTGGTTGGGGGCGCTGACGTGGCATTTTATTTATTTTTGGAAAATGAAAATACCCAAAAGTTAAAGAAGTGAAGAGAAGAAGAAGAAGAAAAATATTGATATGAGAACAATGTTTTCTTTTTTTCTTTTTTTTTTTTTTTTTTTTTTTTTTTTAGCTAATTATACATTTTTGGAAAACTTCTGTGCATTCCTACATCATGGCAAGGGTCCCTGGTCACTATGGGAGAGTCACATGGCATCATTTCACTTCCTGCCCACTTGGAGCATCGCTTTGTGATACTAATAGTCCCTTCACCAGCTTCTGGCACTTGTGCCTAATGAGTGTGTTGTGAAAGTGTCTTACATTGAACATCTATGTGGACAGAGTTGGAGCTTTCTGTCCCATGTTTGTTTTGAGCAGTACAAACATGTGTTCAATCTGAGCTGAGTCAATTTTCCAAATGGCTCCACTGTGAGAGGAGGACCTCCTCTGGTTGTTCTTGTACCAGGTAAAGACTGGGGCCGGATTTCCTCTGGCCGAACAAGTCAAAGTTACAGAATGACCCTCTTTAACACTAGTGGAGCTCATTACTGCCTGTGTTCCATGAGGAGAATCTACATAAATGTAGATATATCACAATTATATAGTGTCTTTAATTTCATATGTCTTTGGTGGCCTGCACATGTTAAAGGAACAGTCCAAGTCTAAACTTACACTGCACTGAAATCGTGATTTTCTTCATTAGTTGTGGGTCCTCATTTCCTCGTGTTTGACAGGTGAACTCTTTGCCATCATCCGTCCATGAGGCTCTGTAGGATGCAGTAGCAGAATAAGTAATTGAAGACTGAGATGCTTTCAAACCAGACGGAGGAACAGTTTCAATTTCCAAGTATTTAGAACATGATCTCGGAGTAGAACATGTGAGAGTGATGGTTTGAGACTCTTGTACAGGTGCTGGTTTGTTGAATGTGATTGCACATGGGTTTTCTGAGAAGAGAAAGAAGTTCTGATAAGTGATTCAAATTTACTTCAACTGATAATTTAACTGAAAAAACAAAAAAAACAAAAACACACACAGACACACAAATTAAAACTCTCTAAGCTACACAAACACACTCATCAGCCATGATTCTAAATGAAAGAGTGACAGTAGATGTACTTGCCTGTGACTGAAATGACAGCATTATTTGTACTCCATTTAAAGTCCTGCTCCTTAAAGATATATCTGAAAAAATACTTTCCACTGTCCTGTTCTGTCAGATCACAGATTCTAACACTGCATGATGGATATTTGAAGGATGAGGCTCTATTTGTGAATTGTGTAGATCCAGTGTAAGTGACTCGGCCTCTAAACTGTGGACTGATGGGGAGTTCTCTGGGCTTGTTACTGTAAACAATGGTGCCACTGTAATCAATTTTACTTCCATCCCATTGTCCATCCTTCATCCAGAACCACAGAGCATCTTCATCAGGTAATTCTCTAGTGACTTTACATCTGATCTCCACACATGTCCCCACAAAGACATTCAGGGAGGTTCTTTCTATTTCTGCAAAGCTGACTGAGTAACAGGGAACAGCTGAAGGAAAAAAAAGGAATTTACTTTCACTCACTGACAACCACACAGACTATCATTGTGTCATACCTGTCACAAGAAGAATGAGACAGCTGATTGGAAGGATCCTCATCGTCTAATGGAAAAACACATTTTCTTGTAAACACATAAATAACAAAATACCTTTGTTGAAACACTGATGCAATGCTGAGTAGATGTACATGTGTCCTCATGTCAAGTGTTGTCAGTATCTTGAACATTGTTTACTTATTTATTAACCTTTATTTAAATAGGTGAAAAACCTGTTGAGATCAAAATCTCTTTTTTCAAGGTTGACCCAGGCCAAAGTCAAACTACAACACATGAAAAATCATTTATATATTGTCCTAAAAGTAAAATGATTTTAATAGAATTACATTTAAAATGTCTGAAGGATTTTCACTCTTTGTTTATACATACAGTTTATATGTCACATTTTAGTTTTGAACTTTGACCTTTAAATGGTGTTAACATTGTCTTTATATACTGCACATTATAATAAATTACTGACTTTACCAATAAATATGAGTAATTATTTGAAGTTTTAAAGCAGTTACAAGAGCCTACTTTTTTCCACTTCTGCTAAATACATAATTACACAGCAGGGCAAAACAGGGGTGTCTGTTTTCCCTGCTGCCCGTGAAGTGCTCCTCTTGGCTCCGCCCCCTGGCAGAGAGCATGAAGCACTGCTAACAGCTACTCTGTAGTAGATATTATCTCCCACCTGTGAAATTAATCCCTGAAAGAAAAACAATTGTGTTGAATAAAAGTAATTTCATATTTGCACGTTTGAAAAAGTAACCACTAAGTAAAACATAAAGATGCATCGATAATCGTTCTTGCATGGACTCATGAGCCTCAGAATCAAATTGAATCATGAGCCTCCCATAGATTCCTGCTCCTTCTATTTAAGGCTTCAGTTGCCAATATGGCTGCCTCTTTGCTGTCTGCTGCCGGGCTCTTTTGCTCTTGTCTGGTTTATAGTAGGGTAGGAAAAAAGCTCCCTTTCTACTCTGTAAAACAAAGATGGTTCATTTAAAAGACCTGTTTGTTTGCAGAGCACCTGATGGTGTCACTGCAGTTGTCAATGAAGGTGAATTGTTCTGCTGTGAAGGTAGGAATAGGTCAATTTGCCTTCTGTACAATCCTCCTAAAATAACTAAATTATTTTTTTTATACAGTGCTGGTCTAGTTAGTTCCTGTAAGGGTGCAAAGTCTGGTTCTCCCCACAAATGAAAAATTCCCTAATTATTTTTGTGTAATGTTTTACATTTTGCATACTGCACATTTTACTTTACCACAGTTCCTGTTTTGCTTTATCATAATTTGTTTTCATATTTAGTTTGTTTGTTTTACTTAAATATTTTTGTTGCCTTGTCTTTGATTTAGTTTAAACATCTACTTTAGATTTTAACATTGCATAGTTTTTTCTTTTGTTATGATTGGTTTATAGTTTAATTATTTAAAAAGCAGCAGTTTGCACCAACTGAGTCAGTGCAATGAAGTGTTGTTTATGTCCAGTGAGGCTGGGTGCATACTGGTGGTTGGACCAGGCCTATTGTGACATTCCACCACTTCTGCAGGTGATTTAGTGCACTGGTTCACAAGTTTAGTTTTGCACATTTCATTTCCTGTGCTGTCTGCTGTGCCAACTGTGGTGAGTATAAGGTAGCAGCCCTGGGTGGTTCCTGTGAGTAATAGAGGCTTATAAAATCATTTTTTAAGCTTTATATTCTAAAATTCTAATTTTTATGTATTAATTGTAATAAATCCCCTTTTTGTATTTATAGCTTGAGTTTGTCGAATTCATTTTTAGTAGACTTCCAGATCTTACATTTTTATGTAAGATATGATGTTTTCATTACGAGTCTGAACTTTCCTAAGATACAGGAAAACAGTTTACAGTTGGCATTGGATGGAACAGAAGGGTACAGTACAGGATGGATCTAATGAGAATGCAACAACTTACTTGACAATGGTTTGAAGTAGCATCTTGAGTTTTGGACTTTGTTTTTAAGGCTTTTACCAGTCTGAAAGATGAACATGAAATCATGTTATAGAGGATGAAGATATTGTTTTTTTTATGTTCTATAATGGCAACATACCTGTAAATACCCCCTGTGGCACCTGATTTTCCCAGTGTCTCCCATCCAAGTACTAACCAGGCCCAGCCCTGCTTAGCTTCTGAGATCTGACAGGATCAGACTTTGACAAGCCGGTATGGCCACAATGGGGGAATACCAATGAAATTGAAGGAATAAAAGCTTTTGAGGAATGGGAAGGAAGCTGGGGTGACCAGGGTCGTGCCTATCTGGTTTACTCCCCCAGATGGTCTGATAGAAGAGTCTGAGCTGACTGAAGTAACGTGCTCCTGCAAGTTGAGGGACAATACTAAGGAGGAAGCTGCAAGACACAGGTCCTGACAGTTACCTGTGTCTGGATGAAGCTGGTGGATATCACAGAGAAAAAAAGATCATCAAGTATCTTTCACCGATCTCAATAAGTTTCAATAGTGGGACAACTTTTAGGTCTACTGGTTTGTAAGAAAGTAAGGTGGCCTATTTCTGCTGCAGAGGGATAGGGACACATTAAGGAAATCTATTCTATTTTGATGCGATTTTGTGGATGTGAACACCATTTTCACTAAAATAGAGATCTAGAACTTATTGTAAACCTTTTGATGTCTGTCATTCATCTGCATTGCCTTGGTTGGGGTAAAACTGAATATTTCCTGCATTAACAGGTGGCACTGCAATAATTATGTGGGCAGAGAGTTCTCAAAGTACTACTACTACTAGTAGTAGTAGTAGTAGTAGTAGTAGTAGTAGTAGTAGTAGCAGTAGTAGCAGTAGCAGTAATCAATAATTGTTATTTCTCATGCCCTCTGCAGGTTCACGCATTGTTACAAAAACATCCATAACATTACAAACCACTTTAACAGAAATATCCTTATTTTATATACATACAATAAAAAGAAAAAAAAAATCTTACCCAAAAATAAAACAAGACACATTTTAAAACGTTGTGTGAACCACACAGTAAGACAATAATTCAAGGAACCCCCCACAATCTATATATCAATATACCACAAATAAAGAAATTCAACCAGGAGAGACAGTGAGTGAGGAGAAGGAGAGGCTGAGGAGGCTGATGGTTCTGCTGCTGTGGTGAAGATGGGTTGAGATGTGGCGTCTGTAGGCAGTGTAAGGGTGAGGTGTTCCTGGTTTCATTTACAGTATTTCATGAGTTTCTTGTAATATTCTCTGTGCACAACAGGCCCGGCAAACACACTGTTAGACTCACTACTTCCTGTGTAATTGTGTATCTATGTGTTTTTGCTGAGTCATGCTAAAATATATTAATACTTAAAGAGAAGGCAGTGGACAGAGAGTTGTGGGTGGATGTCACTGACAACATGTAAAATAATTTAACTCTAGTGACTGTTAGTTTTGAGACACAGTGAGCTAGCTAACATACTTCTGTGCACAGAGTCAATAGATCCTAAGTGTGTTTAGAAGTTGAGTTCTGAGTACTCCTCCTCCGCTGCCGTCACTCGACTCCTCAAGTTCACCTCGGAGTAACTCACATCCACCTCATCCTCACTGCTGTCTGCTGCAGCTGAACAATCCGCCTTTTTTCTAACATTCTCATAGACATCTCCTGCTTCCTGTAACACAAAATAATACACACAGGTTTCTGAAACTGTCTTTAAAGCTGCAATATGTAACTTTTATAGTTATTTTTATGGAAGTGTAATTGCTTTATTATTAAGTATGCCACAGTATGGCATTTAACATCTGCCTGCTCTGTCCAAAGCTGGTCATGCTACCAGGCCACGTTACAGGTCAAATCTGTGGAGAGGCGACACCCTCACAGTAAAACACACACAAGATGTTTTTTCAATGTAAGAGAGACACAGTTAGCCAAAAATTTTACTCAAGTAAGCATAATGTTACTTACTATAAAATAATATTACTCAAATAGAAGTAAAAAGAAGTAGTCCAAGAAATTATTCAAATAAGTAGTAAAAAAGTATTGGGAAAACTACTAAACTCAAGTAAGAGTAACTTCAAGAGTAACTCCATCTATTTTCTTCCGCTTTATTCGGGGTCGGGTCGCAGAGAGCAGGAAGGTCCAGACTTCCCTTTCCACACACACTTGTAGGAGCTCTTCTGGGGGGATCCCGTGGTTTTCCCAGGCCGAGAGACAAAGTTCCTCTAGTATGTCCTCGGTCTTCCCCAGGAGGCGTCCAGAACAGATGCCTGAGCCAACTCACCTACTCCTCTCCACGTCGAGATGAGGAACCAAAACTTTTATTTAACTTAAAGTATTACTCAAGTAAGAGTAAAGGTATATTGCTATTAAAGTACTGCATTAAAAAGTGGCTCAAGTAAATGTTACTGAGTAAATATATAATTACTACTGATTACTACCTACCTCTGAAGGTAGATAAGTTTAATACATTGACCATACTGTGGAAAATTGTAGATAAGATAATAACTTCTCCATGGAAACATCAGGTGGTGGATGCTCCAAAAAAGTGACATAGTGCAGCTTTAACCAAAATGTGTGTAAAAAGTGCATTGGTGACACTTGGTTTACCTCATGATGCTTCTTTACAGTGGAGTAGACGACTTCCTCTCTTTCTTTGGGGATCAGAGTCCTACAGACAGATTGTAATGTGACTGTTTGAATGGACTTTTACTCATGTTACTGTGTGGAACTTACGATGGGTTCTTGTCAAAGTGCACTGAGGCGTAGAAGAATGAGGCGATGTTTTCATCACTGGTGCCAGGACGGCTCTGAGAAGTGAAATGGTGGAAAAGTTGAGTCATGAATTAGACTGTGGCGTCAAACAATGAAAGGAAAAAAAAGAAAAAAAACACATTGAAGCTAGTAGATTTTTGTCTAACTCAAGCCCTACACACAACACATAGACAGTTCTCTTACTTAGTCAGGGTGGGACAAGACAAGATTTAATTTATAAAAATACATGCAATCCAATCCTCAATTTTGGCCTCACACTTTCTGATTTATTTTTATTTCAAATGTTCATTGTAGCACAGCTTCTGAAAAGATGCAACTCATCAGCATTTAACCCTTAATGTAAAGGTTTATGTTTGTCCAAATGTAAAAGAATCTGCCTCACACTAGATTCATCTGTGTGTCACTCTGAATTGAGTTCTACACATTATCAATGTGGGATGACTCTGAAAGTGATCAGAAAACATGCAGTGTCAAGGAGATTACTTGAATTGGATTGGTCAAAGCGTCACAACAAGGGAATAAGTCAAAAAATCTAACTTTAGTTAAATCCAGTTGAGACAAAAGTACAGACATCTTTTCTGTCCACAGATGCACAAAGCTCTCACCTTCTGCAAGTTTTTCACAAGGAAAAAAAAAATCTGTATTGATGCAAATATTGGCTGAAGCACATCTGTCAGCATTCCCTTGTTTGTTTTGGTCTGTTTGAGCTTTTCAAGTTTGGATTCCGCATAAACCTCAACGCTGCTCTGTGATTGGTCGCCCACCAGCTGGTGTGTCCTATCACGGGGGCACGCCAACATGGATTCTCATGAGTTTGTGAACTCACAAATATTGCATGAATCCATGTTGTTGGAGTGCACAATCGTGTGGTAATCACAAGATCTTGTGGCACATCTTGTCCCATCCCTACTTACTTGGTGAAGGGACCTTCTCATTATTGCTCTGTTCTTAAATACATACTTCGTTTATGTTTGGGGAGGTTCACAGTGGAGTAAGGAGCATTGGCACTGGATGTACTGTTCCTGTCAACACATAAAGACAAGTAAACAGCATCTTCCCTGAGTGAATACTATCAGACATTGTGTTTGTGCATTCTCTTTATCTGTTTTCACTCACATCACGTCTGCTCTCTGCTGAGGTGGTGGGACATCTCTCCTTCCAGGTGTCTCTGCATGGACATCCTCTGAGCAGCCTCTGGAGCTGTGCCATCCTCCCTGAACACAAGATGAGAATAAAACTTTTAAGTCTTGTTTCATTATATCAAGTTTGTGGTGGTGGTTTTCAGATTCTACATGAAGTAATACTCTTATGAGGGATAAGTTTGCTATTGATTTCATGATAGTCATAAAGAAATATGTTGGACTCATAGCCTGTAAAATCTGTGCTCAGACCTGATCATTTTTATTAATGATCAGACCCTTGTATTTGCTATATAAAAACACAAATATATCTTTACTAATTATGTTAAGAATAATTCTTTTAGCTGTTCCCCATCTTTATGGAATATTATTGGCCTATATAATGTTGGGATGTCATCTGAAAGTCCTGACCTCCTGGTGGATGGTTTCTCCAGAAAAATGGTCTCACCAGCCCATATTCTTACATGGCAAATTTGAAAACTTGTAATTATGACTATTAACTTGTAATTATGATGTTTAAACTCCTGATTATGACCTTTAAACTCAACATTTTGCCAATTCAGGTACATTTACATTAATATAATTTAAAACAGTTGATTAATTAACAGCAGGAGAAAGTTCATCTAAGCAAGTCTCCTGGACCAGACCAAGTCAACCCCCGTGTGCTGAGGACATGTGCTGCACAGCTCACTGAGATCCTGCACTTTGTCTTCACTCTGAGTCTGAAGCTTGAAAGGATATGGAAAACCTCCTGTATTTGCCAGTGTCCAAGAAGCCTATTCCATCTGGACTCAGTGACTTCAGATCAGTTACTTTGAAGTGTCTTTTCATGAAAATGTTTGAGAGACTCAGCTCAGATCCCTAGTGGCACCATCCCTGGAGTTTTTTGCATATCAGTGCTATTTTGGCACAGAAGATGCAATGATCTATTTTGTGCCGCGGGCTCACTCACACCTGGATAGTATGAAGGGCTCTATAAGGATTTTTTTTTTTCAATTTCTCCAGTGCCTTTAATACAATGTGGCCCTTTCTGATGAGTGAGAAGCTGCTCAGGATGGGTGTCAGCTCCTCCATTGTCTCCTGGATTACTGACTACCTGTCAGGCAGGCCTCAGTATGTGTGACTGGGAAGCACCTCTGATTTCCAGTAGTTCTCCGAGTTCTGCCACCTGCAGAAGTCCTTTGATGATTCTGCAGTGGAAGGGTGTATCAGAGATGGACAGGAGCTGGAGTACAAGTTTTGTGGTGTGTTCCCAGGCAAACCATCTGCCCCTGAACATTGATAAGACCAAAGAACTGGTGATTGACTTCAGGAGGAAGAGGACAACAGTGGAGCTATATATGTTTTGAACCAGTGTCTATTTTGGACCTGAAAAAAATTGTTCAACAGCTAAAGCCTTCCTTCTGTCCTCTAGATATTATTTCAAGTCGTCTGTTCAAGGATGTTTTCGATTCTATTGGACCTTATATTACTTATGTTGTGAACTCGTCTCTGATGTCTGGTTGTTTTCCCATTGCCCTGAAATATGCTGTAGTCCAACCACTTATCAAAAAGCCTAATCTTGACCCAAATGTTCTTGGTAATTTTAGACCTACCTCAAAGTTGCCCTTTTAATGTAAGATTTTAGAGGTTACTTATGACCAAATACAGGCTTACCTTAATCTTAATGACATTGGTGAAAAATTCCAATCTGGTTTTAAATCTCAGCACAGTACTGAAACAGCTCTTTTAAAAGTTTTTAATGATCTTTTAACTGTTGACTGTGGGAAATCCACTGTTCTTTTGCTTTTAGACTTAACAGCCACCTTTGACACGGTGACTCACAGCATTCTTCTGTCTCGTCTGGAGACACATGTGAGCATTAAGGGGACAGCGCTCTGTTGGTTCCGGTCATATCTGTCAGACAGGAGTTTTTCTGTTAACTTAGGACAGTACTCCTCCTCTGTGTCTCCCTTACAGTACAGTATTCCCCAGGGTTATACATTAGCACCTGCTCTGTATGCCCTGTAGAAAGCACAATGTCACTTTTCACTGTTTTGCAGATGACATTCAAATGTATCTGTCAGTGACCGCAATTGACAGCCAGAGCACGATCAAAGCTCTGCAGGACTGCAGGATGTACAGACCTGGTTGAGCGGAAACTTCCTGAACCTTCATTCATAAAAAACAAGATTGTGGTGTTTGGGCAAACTAACCCACTGCTTGGGCAGGACAGTGTGATTGGTCCTCTGTCCTCCTATTGTCTCCCTGCAGTGAGGAATCTTAGGGTGATTGTGGACTCCATGTTTAAACTGGACAAGCACATTAGCACTGTGATTAAGTCCAGCTTCCTTCAGTTGAGGCTCCTCACTAAAGTAAAGCCCTACCTCCCACGGGCAGAGTTCAAAAGAGCTATCCATGCTATGTAACATCACGCCTGGACTATTGCAATTCTTTGTATCTAGGGTTAGATCAAAGCTCCCTGCAGAGCTTACAACACGTCCAGAACGCTGCAGCTCGTCTGCTGACAAATACTAAGAAACGTGAACCCATCACACCTGTGCTGTGTGACCTGCACTGGCTCCCTGTCTCATGTAGGGTGCAGTTTAAAATGCTATTAGTTATTTTTCAAATGTTTGCACTCTGGGTCCAGTCTATTTGAAGGAGTTACTGCAGCCCTATACTCCTCCCAGAGCCCTGAGATCAACTGACCAGCTCCTGTTGGTCATGACCAAAACTAGGCTCAAGACGAGAGGTGACAGAGCCTTTTCTGTGGCTGCGCCAAGACTGTGGAACAACCTTCCTCTTCCTGTCAGATCCTCTCAGTCAGTAACACAGTTTAAGACGAGACTGAAAACTCACCTCTTGTCCCTGGCATTGAGTAGTAGCTAGTCAGGTTATCTTGGTGTTTTTATTGTAGTTTTCACCTGTTATCTGTATATATGTATATGTAACTGTTTCCTCTATTTTGTTGACTTGTACGTGAAGCACTTTGGTCAGGTGAAGTTATTTTAAATGTGTTATATAAATAAACTTGATTTGAATTATGCCTTTTTGGACACCTGTCTCTTTCTATCTTTTTTGCTACTTATTCAGAACTTATTATTACCAGTTATATTTTTTACTCTTTGTTATTATATTATTTTGTGATGTGTGAGCTACTGTGTCCAAAAAAATGTCCTTTTGGATCAATAAAGTTTGTCTAACTCTAAGTCTAAGATACACTGTCCCACTGAAAACAAAATAAATAAAATAATGATGACTTTAAAACTCATAATTATGACTTTTAAACTTGTAATGATGATTTCCTGTGAGGTTTTTATTTTTTATTTACTGGTGAAAATGGGCTTCCCTAGACTAGTGTAAACCACTCTTAAAAATGTAATGACCACAGTTGGCTCAATACTAAAGAAGACTGTCATAAAACACATTTAATCACTTTAAGAGACACAGGGCCAAACTAACTGCATTATTCATTTAGATATTTTTGACAAATAAAAATAAGTACTGTGTCATACATCTAGATATAGAAAATATTACCAGAGCCTTTGAACAACTCCTCCACCAGGGCTTGTTCGTTCTTTCCCCTTCAACAGACCTCTTTATTTTCAGCCTGAAAAACAAAACACAGAGACACTTGTGTCTGATATTAAGATAAAATTCTGTCATTCCTGATTTTGTTTTGTAATTTGTACTTGATTTAAACTCAGTTTCATCTGTTGTGCAATCCTATAACATTATTCAGTATAATCTCTCATGGTACCTGTAAACAATGAAAGCACATAAGATGATCAGCAGGGGCACCAGAGCCAGGCCAGTGTACTTCACAAAGCTTTCTGCAGAGAAGAAACACCATCAGCTCCTCAGCTCCACAGCTAATTTAGTTATTTTATGAAATAAAATCTTAATATCCATCCACTACCCCAATTGTTTTGTTGTCATTGTGTTATAGTGTCTCCTTACCCTGTAGAAAGAGGCTGACTGGCTCAGACGTGCTCTCACTGATCTGGTTCTTGGCAGTGCAGTAGTAGACTCCGGGCTGTGTGGACAGCACAGTGTAGTTGATGTTCTCAGACACTTTGAGCTCTCCGTCCTCCGTCCTCCTGTACCAGGTGTAGAGGTTGACCGGGGGGAAGCTGTGGCTGCTGCAGCTCAGAGTCACTGAGCTGCTCCCATCAGGGCCCTGCTCCTCCTCTGCTCTCAGCACCACAGCCTGATTTGGACCAACTCAACATGCACAAGGCGCTTTTACTAAGTGTGGAATTCACACACACATTAGTGCCAGACTAAGTTTTCTGTTTAAGCATACTCACACATGACTTGAACTTCAGCTGGTGGAGACGTTCCTTGTCCGAGCTGGTTGTGGGCGGTGCAGCTGTAGAGGCCACTGTCGTTCACACTGACTGAGCTCACACTGAAGGTGGGCCCCGTGTGCACAAGGGACTCCTGCCCCGTGGGGCCCCTGCTCCAGGTCACTGAGCTCACAGGAGGATGGCTCAGAGCGCTGCAGTGTAACGTCAGTGTTGTGTTCTCTTTGACCATCAGACCTGGATCAGCCTGGACTCTCACCTTCTGAGGAGCATCTGCAGACACACAATACTGTACTTATGGAAATGTAGAGTGACTATAGAAGACAGACTCTTTTCAACGGAGATTCCTGAACACCTCCATAAGATTACAGAAAGCTGGTGATGCTATGCAAATAAAACTTACACCATCATTAAGCCAACTAAGGTTCTGTCTCCTTCCATTTCGGAATCTTTTAGAGCATGTAAGTGTATTCAAATGTCATTCTAAATAGTCGTTAGAGTAAATACAGACTGGCCTAATTGTGAAACATGTAAAACCCAACTTGACCCACATTTGACGGTGAGTGACCTCTTGGTGCTGTCTGAGCCCACACTGTTGTGGGCGGAGCAGGTGTATTCTCCTGAATGGGCAGAGGTCACAGTGACAGAGTAGATCAGAGAGTTGTGCTCAGTGTCTCTGAGCAGCTCCACTGGAGAACCCTGTGAGGTCCTGCTGAGGGTCAGGGTGGACACTGGAGAACTGTCCACACGACATGTGATGGAGACATTCTGTCCCTCTGTCACCTCTGAGTTCATGGACAGAGTCAGACTGGTGGGAGGATCTTTGGAGGAACCACCATAGTCACACACTAACACAGAATTAAGGCAGTTCTATATGTTTTTTATACTGGCATGACTCTTTGTGTTAACAGACATCATTTAGGATTAATGATTAAATTCATCTGAACAGCCTATTCTTCAGAAATTAGTCTGGTGCCTGTAGTTTGAACTGAGTTTTATGGTTGAAAGAGTGGCCTACTGGCATTTGAAACCAGTTTATACCTAATAATTGTGAATTGTGTTAAACACACGCAAGTCTAAATGTACGTAGAATGTACATTAACACAGACCCATTACAAAACATCTCATAATGAGCTATATTTGTTTCTAGTGCATGTAGCATGGGTTGGGGCTTATTAATAAAAACATAATAGCCAAATTAGGAATATTACTCATAAAATCAATGAAGTGAGAGCGACTGAACTAAAACACTAGGTGGGCCTGGGTTAAAATGAGGGGGCAGTTTGCAGTTTGGGGAAAGAGACTCCTATCATCCTCCTTATGATCTGTGTTTGTGTCCCAGGCCAAGACAGAGCTCCTCACTCTCACCACTGCACTGGTTCAGTGTCATGGTGCCTTTCTTTAAATCTCTTGAATCTTTGTTCTCTGTTTCTCTCAGGTCTCTCCATCCTCACTGTACCCAGGCTCCACCATCACCACTGACGTGTCTGATTACACAACTTCTGTTAGCCTACTGCAACCAAAGGCTGTCGAGCTGGAGCACCACTCAAAGGTGTACAACACTTGCACACAAGGACTTCCTCACTGCCCCTCTGTGTTGATCTGGCGTCATGATGCGCTGTTCTGGTTTGTGGCCCATGTGCAGCAGCACGTTGTCAATTCTCTGTCTGTCTCCCTTTCACCTTTCAGCTGTGGTCATTGGCCAAAAAGTATCACATGCTTTGGGTTTGTAGGTCTGTGCTGATGTGAGGATGTGAAAAATCTCCACAAATAACAGCAGATCAAAACACGAAATAAAAGCTTGAAAATTCCACACACCAGTAATGAAAATAAACCTCCCCATCTCACCTAAGACTCATCACACACACACCACTGATTACTGTTAGAGATATATCAGCTGCACTTCTTACACTTATCTGTCACAAATTACTATAGTACAGCCAGAGTGAGTGAGGACCCAGAGTGACTTACAGAGCATTTTTATACACAGGTCTGTGCTGTAGCCGTGTCCGTGTTTGTTGGCAGCTTTGCAGATGTAGCAGCCCTCGTCTGCTCTCTGCACTTTCTTCAGCTCCAGTCTGTTTTCAGTTGTTCTCTGAAGATATTGACTGCCTTTAAACCAATCGTATGTGTGAGGAGGAGGGTTGGCATCACTGTTACATTTGAGAGTCACAGAGTGACCCACTGCTACTTCTCTGCTCTGACCAACAATTTCAATGTTGGTGTTCTTTGGTTTGTCTGCAACAAATACAGTTTCCTCATTACTTTTTCATAAACATAAAATCAATGAAAATCCAGATAAATACATTAAACAGAACAACATTGGCCTAGGGTTTGGTTGTGTGGCAGTATCCACAGGCGCTGTCACTGCTTTCTTTTGGATCATTTGGTTAAAATTGTTGATATACTGTATGTGTACTGTAGAAGCATCCCACTCACTTTGTCACAGTTGTATAATATTAGCGTCTTGTTTACATTTATTTGCATCAATCACAAATGCATAGGGGAGACAGTTAGGGGACCTGTGTTCCATGAGGAGAATCTACATAAATGTAGATATATCACAATTATATAGTGTGCTAAATTTCATATGTTTTTAGTCGCCTGCACATGTTAAAGGAACAGTCCAAGTATAAACTTACACTCCACTGAGATCGTGATCTTCTTCATCAGTTGTGGGTCTTTGTTTCCTCGTGTTTGACAGGTGAACTCTTTGTCATTGTCCCTCCATGAGGCTCTGTAGGATGCAAAGGCAGAATAACTGGAGCTAGACTGAGATGTTTTTACACCAGACCAAGGAACAGTTTGAATTTCCAAGTATTTAGAACATGATCTCGGAGTAGAACATGTGAGAGTGATGGTTTGAGACTCTCGTACAGGCGCTGGTTTGTTGAACGTGATTGCACATGGGTTTTCTGAGAAGAGAAAAAAAGTTCTAATTTACTTTAAGTACTGATTATTTTGTTAAGACATTATTCTTATTCTAAATTCTGTAATTAAAGTTCTCTAAGCTACACAAACACAATCATCAGCCATGATTCTAAATCAAAGAGTGACAGTAGATGTACTTGCCTGTGACTGAAATGACAGCATTATTCCATGTACTCCATTTAAAGTCCCGCTCCTTAGAGATATATCTGAAAAAATACTTTCCTCTGTCCTGTTCTGTCAGATCACAGATTCTAACACTGCATGATGGATTATTATATGAGGCTGTATTCTGCTAATCGTGCAGATCCAGTGTAAGTGACTCGATCTCTAAACTGTGGACTGATGGGGAGTTCTCTGGGCTTGTTACTGTAAACAATGGTGCCACTGTAATCAATTTTACTTCCATCCCATTGTCCATCCTTCATCCAGAACCACAGAGCATCTTCATCAGGTAATTCTCTCTCTTTAGTGACTTTACACTTGATCTCCACACATGTCCCCACAAAGACATTCAGGGAGGTTGATTCTATTTCTGCATAACGGTTTGAGTAACAGAAAACAGCTAAAGAAAAAAAAAATAATTTACTTTCACTCACTGACAACCACACAGACTATCATTGTGTCATACCTGTCACAAGAAGAATGAGACAGCTGATTGGAAGGATCCTCATTGTCTAATGGAAAAACACATTTTCTTGTAAACACATAAATAACAAAATACCTTTGTTAAAACACTGATGCAATGCTGAGTAGATGTACATGTGTCCTCATGTGAAGTGTTGTCAGTATCTTGAACATTATTTACTTATTTATTAACCTTTATTTAAATAGGTGAAAAACCTGTTGAGATCAAAATCTCTTTTTCAAGGTTGCTGTCTGCTCCTATCTGGTTTACAGTAGGGTAAGGTCCCTTTCTACTCTGTAAAACAAAGATGGTTCATTTAAAAGACCTGTTTGTTTGCAGAGCACCTGATGGTGTCACTGCAGTTGTCAATAAAGGTGATTTGTTCTGCTGTGAAGGTAGGAATACATCAATTTGCCTTCTATACAATCCTAATAAAATCTAGTTCCTGTATCATTAAGGGGGAAAGTCTGGTTCCCCCACAAATGAAAAATTGACTAATTATTTTTGTGTAATGTTTTACATTTTGCATATTGCACATTTTGCTTTACTACAGTTCTTGTTTTGCTTTATAATAATAATTTGTTTTCATATTTACTTGTTTGTTTGACTTTAGTTCTTTTTGTTGTTGTTGTTTTTTACCTTGTCTATTTTTTCTAGTTTTCTTTTCATTTGTTATAATTGGTTTATAGTTTATTTACTTAAAAAGCAGCAGTTTGCACCAACTGAGTCAGTGCAATGAAGTGTTGTTTATGTCCAGTGAGGCTGGGTGCATACTGGTGGTTGGACCAGGCCCAATGGTCAGATTCCACCACTTCTGCAGGTGATTTAGTGCACTGGCTCACCAGTTTAGTTTTGCACATTTCATTTCCTGTGCTGTCTGCTGTGCTAAATGTGGTAAGTATAAGGTAGCAGCCCTGGGTGGTTCCCGTGAGTAATAGAGGCTTATAAAATCATTTGTTTAGCTTTATATTCTAAAACTAAAATTTGTATGTATTAATTGTAATAAATACCCTTTTTGTATTTATAGCTTGAGTTTGTGTAATTAATTTTTAGTAGTCTTCCAGATAATACATTTTTATCATACATTTTCAGTTATTTTAACGTCTCTGTCCTTTGTACCAGAATTTTCCTTTCCTTGTCCTTAAATGTGATGTATTTAACTGTGACCTGTGGGTTTCAAGTCCCCACCTGCCCTCAGTGTGTGTTACTCTAATCAATAAAAAATGACTTACCCTTCAAGCCTTTGTTCAGAGTAGAAAGTGAACAAGAAATACACCAGGAACATATTAATGCAGTCCTTCACTGAGACATTAGACTTCCTCTTCTGGTGTGAAATGAGAAAATGTCAATTGTATCAGGGCGTTGTGTGTGTGATTGGCCTGCCCCCATAACACAAGTAATAGTGACACAAATAACTATATCCAACTATGTGTTTGTATAAGACTGTGTGATAACATTACAAACCACTTTAATAAAAAAATATCTTTAGTTCATATGCCTAAAATAAGAACAAATCCCCCCAAAATAAAACAAAACACAATTTAAAAGTTGTGTGAAAGGCAGAGCTAAAACAAAAAGACCACACAGTAACACAATGATTCAAGGGACCCCGAAAAATATCAAATATACCACAAAAAAAGAGATTCAAGCAGTAGAGACTTAGACAGATGAGTGAGGAGAAGGAGAGGCTGAGGAGGCTGATGGTCTGGTGGAGTCATCTGCTTGTCTCCATGAACATAGATGGTTAAATGCCTTATTGTGGAACATTCCAAGCAATAACATAATATTGTAGCAGTTTGGACAAAAACAAATTTAAAATCCACTGACCTGTCTTATCTTGTCTTGACAAATGAGGAAATTCAAGCATTAAACATTTAAAAATAGTGTCACAGTTCCTCTTTAAAGCACAAGTGAAAAAAGGGTCTTTACTGGTGCACTTCTGTGAAAGTATCAGTCCAGCTTTGGTTATTGATCGAAAAACATGTAGAGTTTTTGTTTTGCTTTTCCTTTCAGTCACATGAGGCAGCACCATATTTACATTTGCTGTGGTGACCGACTATAGACAAAGAAGTGAAATTTCTCTTCCAAAAAACTACTGACAAATGTTCAGTTCCTAAGATTATGTCAGGTTCAAATCAAATCAATTGTTGGTCCTGTTGGCTCTGCTGGTGTCCAGTGATTTACAAAAAATATTGTCAATGCCTTTACAAGTCAGTTTAATGTACAGTAATTGAAGAACACAAAATAACAGGTCACATCTGCCATCTACTGGTATAAAATAAAAAAATAAAGCTCTTAAAGGAAATACAGGCTGGCCTGATTGTGAAACATGTAAAACCCAACTTGACCCACATTTGACGGTGAGTGACCTCTTGGTGCTGTCTGAGCCCACACTGTTGTGGGAGGAGCAGGTGTATTCTCCTGAATGGGCAGAGGTCACAGTGACAGAGTAGATCAGAGAGTTGTGCTCAGTGTCTCTGAGCAGCTCCACTGGAGAACCCTGTGAGGTCCTGCTGAGGGTCAGGGTGGACACTGGAGAACTGTCCACACGACATGTGATGGAGACATTCTGTCCCTCTGTCACCTCTGAGTCCATGGACAGAGTCAGACTGGTGGGAGGATCTGTGGAGGAAACACCATAGTCACACACACTAACACAGAATTCATATTATGTACATGTTTTCAGATGATACTGGCAGAATACTTTGTGCTCATTAACAGACATCATTTAGGATCAGGGGTGGAAGTACTCAATTTTGTTACTTAAGTAAAAGTACAAATACTGGAGCAAAGAAATACTCAAGTAAAAACATCACATGAAAAAAATACTTTAGTAGAAGAAGAAGTATTAAAGTACCTTTAAAATGTACTTAAAGAGTAAAAAGTAAAACTAAGTCACACATATTTTGAGGTCTCGTAAGGATTTGAATGTAAAAATTTTGATAAAGATTAGTGTTGAATTTTGTTCAACAGAAACAATAAAATCAATACTTTTCCACAGTTTTGCACATTAACATGTTGTTTACATTTGTTTTGACAAATGCATCGGGGAGACAGTTCTGAAACTCACACTCAACATCTATCTGCAGAGGTCCTGACTTTGCAGAGGACACAGTGTTTTCAGCGGAGCATGTGTAAGAGCCACTGTCTTCAGGCTGCAGAGTCTTAACACACGTCTGTCTCCACCAGGACACTTTGCTCAATTTTATACCAGCGATATTTTATTTAGTTTATTTATTTAATGAGACAGGGACAGTGCACAGTTTACATTAACCTTAACAGGAGAGATGTTTTGTACCAGGTTGTGGCACCAGTGATAATTTCCTCCTGTTGAGTAGTTAATTGATTGATTGTATTTAATTGACGTTAGTTATCAGCAGTGTTGTACAAGTTCACACTTTTCATGAACTAGTTCAAACTTCAATTCACACATGTTCAAAGTGAACAGTTCACGTTCATAGTTCACGACTTTAATTTTGAACTAGTTCAAAGTTCAGTCCATTTTAGTTTTAGGTGAGATATGTAAATGAAAGGCTGAACTTAATTTTCAAACTGACTTCCAGTTTACAACATCTTTACAATATATATACCATAGCCACTATAGAGCCACATCAGTCCGTTTGATATTATAATGTGTTTAATTCAGCTTTGCCACATTTGTTTACATCTTACAGAAACGAAACTTAAAATCGCATGGTTAATTTGCATAAACTGCTCGAAAAAAGCTGCTTTTTCCTTGTGGCTTATGCAGCAGCTTCTGTCGGACTAAAGGACACAACTATGTGTTCTTTCTATGACAGAGGGATGTCACAGCAACTTTTGGATGCGTAATTTGTAGAATGCACTGAAAGTGACCTCACGCTAGGAGCACGTATGGAGCAGCAGGATCCATCCTATTTGTTTGACGCTCTACAAAAGTGTAGGCACGTATCCCCACCAAAATATATAGAGAGCATGCATCTATCGTTGTATTTGTGCGTTTACCATCTGCACAACGTTCTCCCGGGGCAGTTCTGTATCGTGTGAAAGAGCCCAGGTCCAGAACGACTGTTAATTAATGCTTTCCTATTGAGAAACACAGAGCCAGAGCCGCACCCTGGCGAAACCACAGCCGCACGTCAACGCAAAGGCGACTCCACCGGCAGCTGCAGCAGGAGGTACACGTGCGGCAAGGCTCTGTGTTTCTCAGTGGGAAAGACAATCAAACCTGACTGGGAGTGTTAAGCCTCTTGTATCAGGTCTACATTGAAACTAAAAAGTGTGAGCAGATCTTGGCACGCGACTCATCAGGTGAAAACTAATTCCGACATTTAATTGAACCCCAACAGTGACGTACGTCGTTCATCTCACATAATTTGAACGAATTCATGTTCAAGTTCTTGATTTACAAATGTGTTACGTTCAATTCAAAGTTCACTGAAAAATGAACGTGTTCAGTGAGCGTGTTCTTTTGAACTCGTTCAGGCACAACACTGGCTATCAGCTGTTCTTCTTGGAGACCTATGTAGCATGTTAAGGGTTGATGGGGGAAATCAGAGCATGGGGAGTAGCTATATAAATCTATCTCTGTGTCCTAACTTACATGGCACTGAGATCGCGGTCTTCTTCATCAGTTGTGGGTCCTTGTTTCCTCGTGTTTGACAGGTGAACTCTTTGCCGTCGTCCTTCCATGAGGCTCTGTAGGATGCAGTAGCAGAATAACTGAAGCTAGACTGAAATGTTTCCAAACCAGAAGGAGGAACAGTTTCAATTTCCAAGTATTTAGAACATGATCTCAGAGTAGAACATGTGAGAGTGATGGTTTGATTCTCTTGTACAGGTGCTGGTTTGTTGAATGTGATTGCACATGGGTTTTCTGAGAAGAGAAAGAAGTTCTGATAAGATAAGAATAAAATTTGCTTCAGCTGATAATTTGACTGAGAAAAAACACACACACACAGACACACACACACACACACACACACAAATTAAAACTCTCTAAGCTCTACAAATACAATCATCAGATATGATTCTAAATGAAAGAGTGACAGTAGATGTACTTGCCTGTGACTGAAATGACAGCATTATTTGTACTCCATTTAAAGTCCCGCTCCTTAGAGATATATCTGAAAAAATACTTTCCACTGTCCTGTTCTGTCAGATCACAGATTCTAACACTGCATGATGGATTATTGGAGGATGAGGCTGTATTCTCTAATCGTGTAGATCCAGTGTAAGTGACTCGATGTCTAAACTGTGGACTGATGTGTTGTTCTGTGGGCTTGTTACTGTAAACAATGGTGCCACTGAGTTTGCCTTCATCCCATTTTCCATCCTTCATCCAGAACCACAGAGCATCTTCATCAGGTAAAACTCCAGTGACTTTACATCTGATCTCCACACATGTCCCCACAAAGACATTCAGGGAGGTTCTTTCTATTTCTGCAAAACTGACTGAGTAACAGGGAACAGCTGAAGGAAAAAAAAAATATATATACTTTTACTCACTGACAACCACACAGACTATCATCATTGTGTTATACCTGTCACAAGAAGAATGAGACAGCTGATTGGAAGGATCATCATCGTCCAGCCTCCCTCCTATTAACACTGGAAATACAACACATGTTCTTGTGAAGCTCATGTAAAATATTCACATTTAGCAACACACTTTATTGTCACACTTTTATCTTGATGTACTAATGCTAACGATGCACACACATACAGCTCCAGACTCCATACACGCTTACACCAGAAACAAACATCCTGACACTAATAAATAAAATCAATCCCTTTGTGAAAACACTGGTTGTTTGGATGTACTTTCACATTTGCATCATGTCTGGTAGTGCCAGTTGTTTTTGCCTCAAATAAGAAATTCCTAAGATTAAATGTGGTTTATCAGAACAATATTCTTTGCATGTCCCA
This sequence comes from Boleophthalmus pectinirostris, assembly GCF_026225935.1. Taxonomy (NCBI): domain Eukaryota; kingdom Metazoa; phylum Chordata; class Actinopteri; order Gobiiformes; family Gobiidae; genus Boleophthalmus; species Boleophthalmus pectinirostris. The sequence continues at coordinate 10,568,897 of NW_026571447.1, read as the reverse complement.
CAGTAGTTGATTGAGAGAAGTTATCTGGGTCAAGTAGTTGTATGTTGAACATTATACATACAGTATATATATGTCATATAGTGGTTTTGAACATTGAGCAGTAAATGCACCAAACTGTTTTATATACTGCAGGTGGTAAGAAAGTAAAACAACTCACATTGACAATTAAGATCATTGCCAAAAAGGTTACAAGAGTTTTTTGCAAAATACGTAATACATTTAACTACGGATAAGTTAAGAGTTGATGAAGATCTGAGCTGAGCTATTTTAAGAAAAGTGTTTATTTAGTATCAGCAAAGTACCGGTGTTTAATATATGGACTCAAAATAGTATGCAAACTTTGTGTTACTCTAATCAATAAACAATGACTTACCCTTGAAGCCAGAGTGGAAAGTTAACAAGAAATAAACCAACAGCACATTAATGTAGTCCTCCACTCAGACAGACTTCCTCTTTCAATGTGACATGAAGTTGCAGAAAAATGTGCTAAATTGTACAAGGGTGTTGTTTACAGAGCCAGACATATCAACATGTACAAGCAATAGTGACACAAATAACTATATATAACTATGTGTTTGTTTAATACAGATTGTGTGATAAAGTGTATTACTATATACAAAAGTTGTTGTTAAACTAAAGATCGCCATAACATTACAAACCACTTTAATGAAAATATCTTTAGTTCATCTGCATACAATAAGAACAAATCCCCCAAAATAAAACAAAACACAATTTAAAAGCTGTGTGAAAGGCAGAGCTAATACAAAATGACCACACAGTAACACAATGATTCAAGGGACCCCAGAGATTCAACCAGGAGAGACTTCAACAGACTTAGACAGATGAGTGAGGAGAAGGAGAGGCTGAGGAGGCTGATGGTCTGGTGGAGTCATCTGCTTGTCTTCATGAACATAGATGGTTAAATGCCTTACTGTGGAACATTCCAGCACAAGCAATAACATAATATTGTAGCAGTTGGGACAAAAAAACACTTACTACTCACCTGTCTTATCTTGTCTGGACAAATGAGGAAATTCAAGCATGAAACATTTAAAAATAGCATCACAGTTTCTCTTTAAAGCACAAGTGAAAAAAGGGTCTTTACTGGTGCACTTCTGTGAAAGTATCAGTCCAGCTTTGGTTATTGATCAAAAAACATGTAGAATTTTTGTTTTGCTTTTCCTTTCAGTCACATGAGGCAGCACCATATTTACATTTGCTGTGGTGACCGACTATAGACAAAGAAGTGAAATTTCTCCTCCAAAAAACTACTGACAAATGTTCAGTTCCTAAGTTTATGTCAGGTTCAAATCAAATCAATTGTTGGTCCTGTTGGCTCTGCTGGTGTCCAGTGATTTACAAAAAATATTGTCAATGCCTTTACAAGTCAGTTTAATGTACAGTAATTGAAAAAACACAAAATAAACAGGTCACATCTGCCATCTACTGGTATAAAAAATAAAAAATAAACAGCTTTAAAGCACAATTCTTAAAGTGGAACTAAACACTAAATCAACTTTTGCAACTAAACTGTATGCATGTTGTTTTAAAATCATTATCCGCTGTTCCTAGACATTTTCTGACTATTTTAATTACATATTTTTACAGCTTTGTGTTCAAAAATGTGTGTATGCTCCCTTCAGTGCACACTACAAATGTAAGTACTTGGTGACATCACACAGGATGTCTTCATTAAAGTGAGGGGTTTCTGATGATAAAAACCTGGCTGCAGGGGCGGAGTGTGAAGTGTTGTGGATCCTGTTAGACCAATCACACTGCTCCTTATACCTCCAGGCCCCGCCCCTCCTCCCGCCTCACTCTTTTCTTTAGTCCTCCAGGTACTGCCCAGTTCAGCAGCTCTGGTTCAAATGTGGTTGTTTATGGAGATGAGGTGTTTAGTCTCACTTTAAGATAACAAGAAAGCTAAAAGTAACAAAAATGCAAGTCCAACATTTGTCCAGTCGTATTCAACAGGTTTTGATTGTATTTACTTTTCCACAGTGCTTGTATTATTTGTCTACAGATCCTCCTCTTCCTCTGACAGTCTGAGTTCTGTGGTCCTGAACTTCACCTGGGACCTGCAAACATCTATTTCCACCTCTGACTCACTTCTGTCCGAGCGCTGAGGACTTGTCTCCATTTGTCCCAGGCTGATGTTCTCATACGAGTCTGAAGTTTCCTAAGATACAGAGGAAAACAGTTTACAGTTGGTATTGGATGTAACAGAAAGGTACAGTTTAGGATGGATCTAATGAATGCAACAACTTACCTGACACTGGTTTGAAGTAGCATCTTGAGTCCTGGACTTTGTTTTTAAGGTCTCTCACCAGTCTGAAAGATGAACATGAAATCATGTTACAGAGGATGAAGATTTTTCATTTTTATGTTCTTTAATGGCAACATACCTGTAAATAAAAACAGGAACCAACACTATAACTGCCAGTTTAAAAGCAGGGTAGATAAACTTCAAGTATCTTTCTGTCGGACAAATAAATGTTAGATTACAAACACACTGAAACAGACAGGAGCTTCATCGACCTGAAGATGATTCAGGCTGGAATTGTTAAGGCTAAGCGAACAAGCCAAGCAACTTCAGAGAGTGCAGCCGTTAGGAACAAAACTTGTGAAAAATTAGGACTAAACTGGGACTAAACCTGGAATTAGACCAGAACAGGGCTAAACCAGAAACAAACCTGGTCTACATCAGGACTAAACTGGGATAAAACCAGGACCAAAACAGGACAAGCATGAACATTTGTACCAAAAATGTGGTTTTAATATGCATCACTACATTGTTTTCTCTTTTAGGTTTATTAATGGGTCATTAATATGGTTGTACATGCTCTTCCCTGTGAATCTGATCTTTTTTTATGTTTGGATTTCAGTTGTAGCCAAAGTTCTCAGATTGTTCTTGACTTTATTGTCTACTTGAATGTGGTGAAGGTGTTATAGTGTCTCCTTACCCTGTAGAAAGAGGCTGACTGGCTCAGACGTGCTCTCACTGATCTGGTTCTTGGCAGTGCAGTAGTAGACTCCGGGCTGTGTGGACAGCACAGTGTAGTTGATGTTCTCAGACACTTTGAGCTCTCCGTCCTCCGTCCTCCTGTACCAGGTGTAGAGGTTGACCGGGGGGAAGCTGTGGCTGCTGCAGCTCAGAGTCACTGAGCTGCTCCCATCAGGGTCCTGCTCCTCCTCTGCTCTCAGCACCACAGCCTGATTTGGACCAACTCAACATGCACAAGGCGCTCTTACTAAGTGTGGAATTCACACACACATTAGTGCCAGACTAAGTTTTCTGTTTAAACATACTCACACATGACTTGAACTTCAGCTGGTGGAGACGTTCCTTGTCCGACCTGGTTGTGGGCGGTGCAGCTGTAGAGGCCACTGTCGTTCACACTGACTGAGCTCACACTGAAGGTGGGTCCCGTGTGCACAAGGGACTCCATGCCCCATGGGGCCCCTGCTCCAGGTCACTGAGCTCACAGGAGGATGGCTCAGAGCGCTGCAGTGTAACGTCAGTGTTGTGTTCTCTTTGACCATCAGACCTGGATCAGCCTGGACTCTCACCTTCTGAGGAGCATCTGCAGACACACAATACTGTACTTATGGAAATGTAGAGTGACTATAGAAGACAGACTCTTTTCCTGAACTCCTCCATAAAATCATCATTATGTTAACAAATTTTCTGTCTCATTCCATTTAGGAATGTCTGGTCTTGTTTATATGGAGGTTTGAGGTGAAGACACTCTCACCTCTACAACAGTGCATCTGAAACAAAAGGGAAGTGTATGAGCCAATTCTAGTGTATAATGACTTTGTTATAAAAGTGTCTTACACTGAACATCTATGTGGACAGAGTTGGATCTTTCTGTCCCATGTTTGTTTTGAGCAGTACAAACATACTCTCCACTGTGTTCAGTCTGAGCTGAGTCAATTTTCCAAATGGCTCCACTGTGAGAGGAGGAACTCCTCTGGTTGTTCTTGTACCAGGTAAAGACTGGGGCCGGATTTCCTTTGGCCGAACAAGTCAAAGTTACAGAATGACCCTCTTTAACACTAGTGGAGCTCATTACTGCCTGTGTTCCATGAGGAGAATCTACATAAATGTAGATATATCACAATTATATAGTGTCTTTAATTTCATATGTCTTTAGTCGCCTGCACATGTTAAAGGAACAGTCCAAGTCTAAACTTACACTCCACTGAGATCGTGATCTTCTTCATCAGCTGTGGGTTCTTGTTTCCTCGTGTTTGACAGGTGAACTCTTTGCCGTCGTCCGTCCATGAGGCTCTGTAGGATGCAGTAGCAGAATAACTGTAACCATACTGAGATGTTCTTAAACCAGACGGAGGAACAGTTTGAATTTCCAAGTTTTCAGAACATGATCTCGGAGTAGAACATGTGAGAGTGATGGTTTGATTCTCTTCTACAGATGCTGGTTTGTTGAATGTGATTGGACATGGGTTTTCTGAGAAGGGAAAGACGTTTTATTAGTGATTATAATTTATTCATAAAAGATAATAAAGACATTAACCAAAAAGACGATAAATAAATAAATCTAAACTCTACATAAAAATTCAATCATCAGCCATGATTCTAAATGAAAGAGTGACAGTAGATGTACTTGCCTGTGACTGTAATGACAGCATTATTTGTATTCCATTTAAAGTCCCGCTCCTTAGAGATATATCTGAAAAAATACTCTCCACTGTCCTGTTCTGTCAGATCACAGATTTTAACACTGCATGATGGATTATTGGAGGATGAGGCTCTATTTGCTAATTGTGCAGATCCAGTGTAATTGACTCGATCTCTAAACTGTGGACTGATGTGTTGTTCTGTGGGCTTGTTACTGTAAACAATGGTGCCACTGAGTTTGCCTTCATCCCATTTTCCATCCTTCATCCAGAACCACAGAGCATCTTCATCAGGTAAAACTCCAGTGACTTTACATCTGATCTCCACACATGTCCCCTGAACAGCAGTCAGTGGGGTTGTCTCTACTTTTATATAATTGACTAAGTAACATGGAACACCTGAAGGAAAAGATAAAGACATGAAAAGATAAATTTAATCAATAAACATTAGAAAGATCTCCACACATGTCCCCACAAAGACATTCAGGGAAGTTGTTTCTATTTTTCTATAACTGACTGAGTAACAGGGAACAGCTGATGGAAAAAAAAAAAAAAAAAAAAAAAAAAAAAAAAATTTACTTTTACTCACTGACAACCACACAGACTATCATCATTGTGTTATACCTGTCACAAGAAGAATGAGACAGCTGATTGGAAGGATCATCATCGTCCAACCTTCCTCCTATTAACACTGGAAATACAACACATGTTCTTGTGAAGCTCATGTAAAATATTCACATTTTAGCAACACACTTTATTGTCACACTTTTATCTTGATGTACTAATGCTAACGATGCACACACATACAGCTCCAGACTCCATAAACCCTTGTGACTTACATTTCAGATTCATGGTCCTCTTTGACACTTACACCAGAAACAAACATCCTGACACTAATAAAATAAAATCAATCCCTTTGTGAAAACACTGGTTGTTTGGATGTACTTTCACATTTGCATCATGTGTGGTAGAGCCAGTTGTTTTTGCCTCAAATAAGAAATTCCTAAGATTAAATGTGGTTTATCAGAACAATATTCTTTGCATGTCCCACAGTAGTTGATTGAGAGAAGTTATCTGGGTCAAGTAGTTGTATGTTGAACATTATACATACAGTATATATATGTCATATAGTGGTTTTGAGCATTGAGCAGTAAATGCACCAAACTGTCTTTATATACTGCAGATGGTAAGAAATTAAAACAAATCACATTGACAATTAAGATCATTGCCAAAGAGGTTACAAGAGTTTTTTAACTTCTGCAAAATACATAATACATTTAACTATGGATAAGTTAAGGTCATATTAAAGAGTTAATGAGCTGATTTATTGTTTATTCATTTGACTGATGTATTTTTAATATAAGTGTTTATTTAGTATCAGCAAAGTACAAGTGTTGAATATATGGACTCAAAATAGTATGTAAACTTTATGTTACTAAGCATCAATAAAAAATGACTTACCCTTGAAGCCTTTGTTCAGAGTAGATAGTTAACAAGAAATACACCAACAACACATTAATGTAGTCCTCCACTCAGACAGACTTCCTCTTTCAATGTGACATGACGTTGCAGAAAAATGTGCTAAATTATACAAGAGTGTTGTGTGTAGAGCCAGACACATCACATGTACAAGCAATAGTGACACAAATAACTATATATAACTATGTGTTTGTTTAATACAGATTGTGTGATAAAGTGTATTACTATATACAAAAGTTATTGTTAAACCAAATATTGCTATAACGTTACAAACCACTTTATTGAAAATATCTTTGCATACAAAAAGAATAAATCCCCCCAAAATAAAACAAAACACAATTTAAAAGCTGTGTGAAAGGCAGAGCTAATACAAAATGACCACACAGTAACACAATGATTCAACCAGGAGAGACTTCAACAGACTTAGACAGATGAGTGAGGAGAAGGAGAGACTGAGGAGGCTGATGGTTCTGCTGCTGTGGTGAAGATGGGTTGAGATGTGGCGTCTGTAGGCAGTGTAAGGGTGAGGTGTTCCTGGTTTCATTTACAGTATTTCATGAGTTTCTTGTAATATTCTCTGTGCACAACAGGCCCGGCAAACACACTGTTAGACTCACTACTTCCTATGTAATTGTATATCTATGTGTTTTTGCTGAGTCGTGCTAAAATGGATAAATACTTAAAGATAAGGCAGTGGACAGAGAGTTGTGGGTGGATGTCACTGACAACATGTAAAATAATTTAACTCTAGTGACTGTTAGTTTTGAGACACAGTGAGCTAGCTAACATACTTCTGTGCACAGAGTCAATAGATCCTAAGTGTGTTTAGAAGTTGAGTTCTGAGTACTCCTCCTCCGCTGCCGTCACTCGACTCCTCAAGTTCACCTTGGAGTAACTCACATCCACCTCATCCTCACTGCTGTCTGCTGCAGCTGAACAATCCACCTTTTTTCTAACATTCTCATAGACATCTCCTGCTTCCTGTAACACAAAATAATACACAGGTTTCTGAAACTGTCTTTAAAGCTGCAATATGTAACTTTTATAGTTATTTTTATGGAAGTGTAATTGCTTTTATTATTTGTTTTCCACAGGATGGCATTTAACATCTGTCTGCTCTGTCCCAAAGCTGGTCATGCTACCAGGCCACGTTACAGGTCAAATCTGTGGAGAGGCGACACCCTCACAGTAACAGATGCCTGAGCCACCTCAGCTGCTCCTCTCAATGTCGAGATGAGTACCGTATTTTTCAGACTATAGAGCGCACCTGAATATAAGCTGCATCAAATAAATTTTAAAATTGTACATATATAGGCAACAACTGAATATAAGCTGCAGGTGTCCACGTCTTCAAGGACGTTTTCAAGTTCGGGCATCTGCTTTCATCTCCTCTGAAAGCTTTTGTTGTCTTTTTGCATTGAGTCAGTTCGTCACGCTGCTGTCGCCAAAATCTCACCATTGACTCATTGATGCTGAGCTCACGTGCAGCTGCTTGATTTCCTTCTTCCACAGCCACATTAATTGTCATTAACTTAAAAGCTGCATCATCTGCACTTTGTGTGTTTTCCACGAGGAGTGTGTGTATGAGATCAGGTATGAGTGGATGTCCAGCTACTGAAGTTTGAGATGTTTCTTCTCATCATTTATGCATACAGGTAAGAGATATCCCCCTCACTAATGTTCATTTAGCATCATAACTTATTTTATCACACGGTGATAAAGTATTTGAGTGCACTGACAATATCGCTAGCTAGTGTTGTACCTTCACGTTAACAATAGATCCATGTGTGAACCGCACAGACTGCGGCGTTTTCTGCACTCAGGCTGCGTGTATCTGCTGTGTTGCCAAACCACAGACTGTATATATGAATGGACAATGTGCCAAACAAAGAATCTGTCCATATATTAGCAGCATCATTTTATTAGCCACAAGGTTCAAAGTGTGAGAAAAAATTAGCAGTTTATAGTCCAGAATTTACGGTAACCAAAACTTTTATTTAAGTTAAATATTACTCAAATAGGAGTAAAAGTATATTGCTAGAACAGTACTTCTTTAGAAAGTTACTCAAGTAAATGTTAAGTACCACCTGCCTCTGAAAGTAGATAAGTTTAATACATTGACCATAGTGTGGAAAATTGTAGATAAGATAATAACTTCTCCATGGAAACATCAGGTGGTGGATGCTCCACCAGAAAAGTGACATAGTGCAGCTTTAACCAAAATGTGTGTAAAAAGTGCATTGGTGACACTTGGTTTACCTCATGATGCTTCTTTACAGTGGAGTAGACGACTTCCTCTCTTTCTTTGGGGATCAGAGTCCTACAGACAGATTGTAATGTGACTGTTTGAATGGACTTTTACTCATGTTACTGTGTGGAACTTACGATGGGTTCTTGTCAAAGTGCACTGAGGCGTAGAAGAATGAGGCGATGTTTTCATCACTTGTGCCAGGACGGCTCTGAGAAGTGAAATAGTGAAAAAGTTGAGTCATGAATTAGACTGTGGCGTCAAAAAAAACAAAAACAAACAAACAAAACAAACAAAAACCAAAAAAAAACACTGAAACTCGTAGATTTTTGACAAACTCAAGCCCCAAGCCTTACACACAACACATAGACAGTTCTTTTACTTAGTCGGGGTGGGACAAGACACGATTTATTTTTATTTCCAATGTTCATTGGAGCACAGCTTCTGAAAAAATGCAACTCATCAGCATTTAACCCTTAATGTGAAGGTTTATGTTTGTCCAAATGTAAAAGAATCTGCCTCAAAACAGATTCATCTGTGTGTCACTCTGAATTCAGTTCTACAATTTATTTATTTCTTTATTTAAAAAGGAAGCCCCTTGAGATGTAGCAGCTCGTCTGGGAGGGGGTCCTAAATACATTAACAAAAATACCATTATTAATGTGGGATGGCTCTCGCTGAAAGTGATCAGAAAACATGCAGTGTCAAGGAGATTACTTGAATCAGATTGGTCAAAGTGTCACAACAGTGGACCAAGCCAAAAAACTCAAACTTTAGTTAAATCCAGTTGAGACAAAAGTACAGACATCTTTTCTATCCACAGATGCACAAAGCTCTCACCTTCTGCTTCTTTTTTCACATGAAAAAAAAAATTAGTTTTGGTCCGTTTGAGTTCTTTGAATTCCACACAAACCTCAATGCTGCTCTGTGATTGGTCGCCCACCAGCTGTTGTGTCCTGCTATCATGCCAAGATGGATTCTCATGAGTTTGTGAACTCACAATTGCGTGAATCCATGTTACTGGAGTGGCAAGTCAAGGCAAGGCAAGTTTATTTGTATAGCACAATTCGTACACAAAGTAATTCAAAGTGCTTTACAGAATAAGAAATACATTAAAATCATAATAAAAACAAATCAAAACATAAATAATCATGAAGATTAAAATTAAAAAAGAGAGACATAAATTGGAGAGAAGAGTGCGGAATGAAAACCTTTCAGTCATAATGCACAGTTAAACAGAAATTTTTGAGCCTGGATTTAAAACAACATCAAAGGCCTGTCTCACATGTTCAGGAAGACTGTTCCAGAGTGCACAATCTTGTGGTAATTTGATCTCACAAGATCTTGTCCCATCCCTACTACTTGGTGAAGGGACCTTCTCATTATTGCTCTGTTCTTAAATACATACTTGTTTATGTTTGGGGAGGTTCACAGTGGAGTAAAGAGCATTGGCACTGGATGTACTGTTCCTGTCAACACATAAAGACAAGTAAACAGCATCTTCCCTGAGTGAATACTATCAGACATTGTGTTTGTGCATTCTCTTTATCTGTTTTCACTCACATCACGTCTGCTCTCTGCTGAGGTGGTGGGACATCTCTCCTTCCAGGTGTCTCTGCATGGACATCCTCTGAGCAGCCTCTGGAGCTGTGCCATCGTCCCTGAACACAAGATGATAATAAAACTTTTAAGTCTTGTTTCATTATATCAAGTTTGTGTTGGTGGTTTTCAGATTCTACATGAAGTCATACTCTCATGGGGGATAAGTTTGCCATTGATTTCATGATAGTTATTGTGGTGGATCCCTCTGCCACCACTCCACAGTGTTAGTATTATTTCATTTCATTTCATTTACATTAAGTTAATTACAGCACATATAGTTTAATTTAATGCTTTTATTTAGACTTACATTCTAATTTGGGTGCACACATTTTAGTTAATATAAGTCTGAATTATTTACTTACACTTGTTCTTTTTTTTTTTTTTTTTGGTTTGAGTGGCCAGAGGAAAGACCCTTGGCAGAGACCATCCACGCCGAACAAAGAGGGGAGCAATATTTAGTTAGTTTTACCAAGTTTGTTTGTCTAGTTTGTTTAAGGTCACTTTATTTTCACTTATTATTTTCTGTATTATACTTATTTGCCTTCTTGTTATTTTGATTAAGTTAGTAGTTTAGTTAAGTATTTAGTGTAATCCTCCCCTCTTGTGTTCAGTTTTAGTTGGCCCTCGTAACACTCCTGTTCTTTGTCTGGTGGGGTTGGTTTTGTTCTGTTCAGTTTGATTTAAGTTACCCCAGTTGGGCCTGACGTTTTTTTGTTTACTGATTCACCTAATTTGAGCCTTTGTTAAATTACATTTATTTTTGACTTTATTACATTGGACTTATTTTTATACCTTGTCTTTACCTTTCTGTTTGGTTCACTACAGTCATAAAGAAATATGTTGGACCCATAGCCTGTATAATCTGTGCTCAGACCTGATCATGTTTATTAATGATCAGACCCTCTTATTTAATGTATATAAACACAAATATATCTTTACAAATTACTTTAAGAATAATTATTTTAGCTCTCCCTCATCCTTAAGAAAAAATATTGGCCTATAAATAATGTTGGGATGTCATCTGAAAGTCCTGACCTCCTGGCTTCTCCAGCAAAATGGTCATACCAGTCCATATGCTTGTATGGAAAAATTGAAAACTTGTAATTATGACTTTTAAACTCAACAACAAGCTATTTCAGGTACTTTACTTGACTAGAATTTAAAACAGTTGATTAATGTCCACTGTCCCACTGGAAACTGAATAAACAAATAGATAAATAAAATAAAATAATGATGACTTTAAAACTTGTAATTACTTCCTGTGAGGTTTTTATTTTTTTATTTTTCCAGGCAAAAATCTGCTTCCCTAGACTATAGTGTAAACCACTCTTAAAAATACCCCTAGACTTTTGCCACTTACTGAAAAAAATGTGAAATTGTAGTGACCACAGACAACTCAATACTAAAGAAAACTTAAACACATTTGATCACTTTAAGAGACACAGGGCCAAACTAACTGCATTATTCATTTAGATATTTTTGACAAATAAAAATAAGTACTGTGTCATACATCTAGATACAGAAAGTATTACCAGAACCTTTGAACAACTCCTCCACCTGCACTTGTTGGTTCTTACCTCTTCAGCAGACCTCTTTATTTTGAGTCTGAAAAACAAAACACAATTAGAGAATCTGGTATTAGAGAAGATAAAATTCTGCCACTTTGATTTTGTTTTGTAATTTGTACTTGATGTAAACTCATTTTCATCTGTTGTGCAATCCTATAACATTATTCAGTATAATCTCTCATGGTACCTGTAAACAATGAAAGCACATAAGATGATGAGCAGGGGCACCAGAGCCAGGCCAATGTACTTCACAAAGCTTTCTGCAAAAAAGAAACACCATCAGCTCCTCAGCTCCACGGCTAATTTAGTTATTTTATGAAATACATAAATAAAAACAATCCTAAACCATTATCCAAACGCTATTTAAAAGTATTGATTCTCCACTGTAGCACATAGTGTGCGCTTTCATCTCTTCCAACAGGTAATACACGCCCGATAATCCTCCATTCATTCATTCATGCTCACATTCTTACCGGTGTCTCTCCTTAGTTCCACGGGTGAGCCCACTGAGTCCCTCGCTCTATGCGCTTTGCTGTGCGCTGCTGTGTCCCCTAAACCGTGGGGACAGGTAACCAAAGCCCTACTACAAAGTGCTACCTGTGCCAACCAACCTACTCAGTTGTGTTCTGTTTATAGGATGTACCAGTTCACGTTGTTCGGACAACGTCTAGAAGCAGAAGTTCTGCGTAGAGTTGTCTTTAATTCAGCCTGGGGTAGCGCACTTGTGCTTCCAACTGCGGTATGTGTTCTATAGTCCAAAATCTTGTACTACAGGCTCAGATTATAATTCCCAAAATTAAATTTTTAGGTGTCAGCGGTGGCCTGCAGCGGCGTGAGCACACCGCCTGTGCTGCAGCTGTTTTTGTCTGTTCTCGTCTCCCCATTTTGCACATCTGATCTATGTTTGGTGTTTCCTCCACTGTTTTGTTTTACTGTGTTGCCTATTTTTATTAATTGCTGTAGCTAAACTTGTGTTTTAAAATACAAAAATAAAGATTGTGTAAATGATGGAACTTGGCTCTATCCCTCTTTGATATTCTTACCTGTGTGACTTACACTTAGACTCTATTTCCCCAAATTAGATTTGGGGTTGAGTTGTTGCGACAAGAAATAATGTGAACTTCATAATTAGTGTTTATTTTAGTTTGACAAATGTAAAATTAGCCCACTTATTATTATTATTTTTTTAAGAGTAATTAATATATGAATACTATTTCGAAACTGTGTTCCACATTTAACAGTGTAGATCTCTGAACCAAATACATGAATAAATACTTTTGATGCTTGGATTTCCAGGACACCCTGATCTTCACTTGTTTTGTTGTTATTGTGTTATAGTGTCTCCTTACCCTGTAGAAAGAGGCTGACTGGCTCAGACGTGCTCTCACTGATCTGGTTCTTGGCAGTGCAGTAGTAGACTCCGGGCTGTGTGGACAGCACAGTGTAGTTGATGTTCTCAGACACTTTGAGCTCTCCGTCCTCCGTCCTCCTGTACCAGGTGTAGAGGTTGACCGGGGGGAAGCTGTGGCTGCTGCAGCTCAGAGTCACTGAGCTGCTCCCATCAGGGCCCTGCTCCTCCTCTGCTCTCAGCACCACAGCCTGCTTTGGACCAACTCAACATGCACAAGGCGCTTTTACTAAGTGTGGAATTCACACACACATTAGTGCCAGACTAAGTTTTCTGTTTAAAGCATACTCACACATGACTTGAACTTCAGCTGGTGGAGACGTTCCTTGTCCGACCTGGTTGTGGGCGGTGCAGCTGTAGAGGCCACTGTCGTTCACACTGACTGAGCTCACACTGAAGGTGGGCCCCGTGTGCACAAGGGACTCCTGCCCCGTGGGGCCCCTGCTCCAGGTCACTGAGCTCACAGGAGGATGGCTCAGAGCGCTGCAGTGTAACGTCAGTGTTGTGTTCTCTTTGACCATCAGACCTGGATCAGCCTGGACTCTCACCTTCTGAGGAGCATCTGCAGACACACAATACTGTACTTATGGAAATGTAGAGAGACTATAGAAGACAGACTCTTTTCAACGGAGATTCCTGAACACCTCCATAAGATTACAGAAAGCTGGTGATGCTATGCAAATAAAACTTACACCATCATTAAGCCAACTAAGGTTCTGTCTCCTTCCATTTCGGCATCTTTTAGAGCATGTAAGTGTATTCAAATGTCATTCTAAATAGTCGTTAGAGTAAATACAGACTGGCCTGATTGTGAAACATGTAAAACCCAACTTTACCCACATTTGACGGTGAGTGACCTCTTGGTGCTGTCTGAGCCCACACTGTTGTGGGCGGAGCAGGTGTATTCTCCTGAATGGGCAGAGGTCACAGTGACAGAGTAGATCAGAGAGTTGTGCTCAGTGTCTCTGAGCAGCTCCACTGGAGAACCCTGTGAGGTCCTGCTGAGGGTCAGGGTGGACACTGGAGAACTGTCCACACGACATGTGATGGAGACATTCTGTCCCTCTGTCACCTCTGAGTTCATGGACAGAGTCAGACTGGTGGGAGGATCTTTGGAGGAACCACCATAGTCACACACTAACACAGAATTAAGGCAGTTCTATATGTTTTTTATACTGGCATGACTCTTTGTGTTAACAGACATCATTTAGGATTNGCTCCTCACTAAGTAAAGCCCTACCTCCCACGAGCAGAGTTCAAAAGAGCATGCTATGTAACATCACGCCTGACTATTGCAATCTTTGTATCTAGGGTTAGATCAAAGCTCCCTGCACGCTGCAGCTTACAACACGTCCAGAACGCTGCAAAGCTCGTCTGCTGACAAATACTAAGAACTGAACCATCACACTGTGCTGTGTGACCTGCATGGTCCCTGTTCATATAGGGTCAGTTAAAATGTTATTAATTGTTTTCAAATGTTTGCACTCGGGTCCAGTCTAATTTGAGGAGTTACTGCAGCCCTATACTCCTCCAGAGCCTGAAAACAATCACTTTAAGAGACACAGGCCAAACTAACTGCATTATTCATTTAGATATTTTTGACAAATAAAAAATAAGTACTGTGTCATACATCTAGATATAGAAAATATTACCAGAGCCTTTGAACAACTCCTCCACCAGGGCTTGTTGGTTCTTACCCCTTCAACAGACCTCTTTATTTTCAGCCTGAAAAACAAAAAACACAGAGACACTTTGAATCTGATATTAAGATAAAATTCTGTCATTCCTGATTTTGTTTTGTAATTTGTACTTGATTTAAACTCAGTTTCATCTGTTGTGCAATCCTATAACATTATTCAGTATAATCTCTCATGGTACCTGTAAACAATGAAAGCACATAAGATGATCAGCAGGGGCACCAGAGCCAGGCCAATGTACTTCACAAAGCTTTCTGCAGAGAAGAAACACATCATCAGCTCCACAGCTAATTTAGTTATTTTATGAAATAAAATCTTAATATCCATCACTCCAATTGTTTTGTTGTTATTGTGTTATAGTGTCTCCTTACCCTGTAGAAAGAGGCTGACTGGCTCAGACGTGCTCTCACTGATCTGGTTCTTGGCAGTGCAGTAGTAGACTCCGGGCTGTGTGGACAGCACAGTGTAGTTGATGTTCTCAGACACTTTGAGCTCTCCGTCCTCCGTCCTCCTGTACCAGGTGTAGAGGTTGACCGGGGGGAAGCTGTGGCTGTTGCAGCTCAGAGTCACTGAGCTGCTCCCATCAGGGCCCTGCTCCTCCTCTGCTCTCAGCACCACAGCCTGATTTGGACCAACTCAACATGCACAAGGCGCTTTTACTAAGTGTGGAATTCACACACACATTAGTGCCAGACTAAGTTTTCTGTTTAAGCATACTCACACATGACTTGAACTTCAGCTGGTGGAGACGTTCCTTGTCCGACCTGGTTGTGGGCGGTGCAGCTGTAGAGGCCACTGTCGTTCACACTGACTGAGCTCACACTGAAGGTGGGCCCCGTGTGCACAAGGGACTCCTGCCCCGTGGGGCCCCTGCTCCAGGTCACTGAGCTCACAGGAGGATGGCTCAGAGCGCTGCAGTGTAACGTCAGTGTTGTGTTCTCTTTGACCATCAGACCTGGATCAGCCTGGACTCTCACCTTCTGAGGAGCATCTGCAGACACACAATACTGTACTTATGGAAATGTAAGTGACTATAGAAGACAGACTCTTTTCAACGGAGATTCCTAGACACCTCCATAAGATTACAGAAAGCTGGTGATGCTATGCAAATAAAACTTACACCATCATTAAGCCAACTAAGGTTCTGTCTCCTTCCATTTTGGAATCTTTTAGAGCGTGTAAGTGTATTCAAATGTCATTCTAAATAGTCATTAGACTAAATACAGACTGGCCTGATTGTGAAACATGTAAAACCCAACTTGACCCACATTTGACGGTGAGTGACCTCTTGGTGCTGTCTGAGCCCACACTGTTGTGGGAGGAGCAGGTGTATTCTCCTGAATGGGCAGAGGTCACAGTGACAGAGTAGATCAGAGAGTTGTGCTCAGTGTCTCTGAGCAGCTCCACTGGAGAACCCTGTGAGGTCCTGCTGAGGGTCAGGGTGGACACTGGAGAACTGTCCACACGACATGTGATGGAGACATTCTGTCCCTCTGTCACCTCTGAGTCCATGGACAGAGTCAGACTGGTGGGAGGAGCTGTGGAGGAAACACCATAGTCACACACTAACACAGAATTAAGGCAGTTCTATATGTTTTTATACTGGCATGACTCTTTGTGTTAACAGACATCATTTAGGATTAATGATTAAATTCATCTGAACAGCCTATTCTTCAGAAATTAGTCTGGTGCCTGTAGTTTGAACTGAGTTTTATGCTTGAAAGAGTGGCCTACTGGCATTTGAAACCAGTTTATACCTAATAATTGTGAATTGTGTTAAACACACGCAAGTCTAAATGTACGTAGAATGTACATTAACACAGACCCATTACAAAAACATCTCATAATGAGCTATATTTGTTTCTAGTGCATGTAGCATGGGTTGGGGCTTATTAATAAAAACATAATAGCCAAATTAGGAATATTACTCATAAAATCAATGAAGTGAGAGCGACTGAACTAAAACACTAGGTGGGCCTGGGTTAAAATGAGGGGGCAGTTTGCAGTTTGGGGAAAGAGACTCCTATCATCCTCCTTATGATCTGTGTTTGTGTCCCAGGCCAAGACAGAGCTCCTCACTCTCACCACTGCACTGGTTCAGTGTCATGGTGCCTTTCTTTAAATCTCTTGAATCTTTGTTCTCTGTTTCTCTCAGGTCTCTCCATCCTCACTGTACCCAGGCTCCACCATCACCACTGACGTGTCTGATTACACAACTTCTGTTAGCCTACTGCAACCAAAGGCTGTCGAGCTGGAGCACCACTCAAAGGTGTACAACACTTGCACACAAGGACTTCCTCACTGCCCCTCTGTGTTGATCTGGCGTCATGATGCGCTGTTCTGGTTTGTGGCCCATGTGCAGCAGCACGTTGTCAATTCTGGGCGAACTCTCCTCTGTCTGTCTCCCTTTCACCTTTCAGCTGTGGTCATTGGCCAAAAAAGTATCACATGCTTTGGGTTTGTATGTCTGTGCTGATGTGAGGATGTGAAAAATCTCCACAAATAATCAGCAGATCAAAAACACGAAATAAAAGCATGAAAATTCCACACACCAGTAATGAAAATAAACCTCCCCATCTCACCTAAGACTCATCACACACACACCACTGATTACTGTTAGAGATATATCAGCTGCACTTCTTACACTTATCTGTCACAAATTACTATAGTACAGCCAGAGTGAGTGAGGACCCAGAGTGACTTTCAGAGCATTTTTATACACAGGTCTGTGCTGTAGCCGTGTCCGTGTGTTTGTTGGCAGCTTTGCAGATGTAGCAGCCCTCGTCTGCTCTCTGCACTTTCTTCAGCTCCAGTCTGTTTTCAGTTGTTCTCTGAAGATATTGACTGCCTTTAAACCAATCGTATGTGTGAGGAGGAGGGTTGGCATCACTGTTACATTTGAGAGTCACAGAGTGACCCACTGCTACTTCTCTGCTCTGACCAACTATTTCAATGCTGGTGTTCTTTGGTTTGTCTGCAACAAATACAGTTTCCTCATTACTTTTTCATAAACATAAAATCAATGAAAATCCAGATAAATACATTAAACAGAACAACATTGGCCTAGGGTTTGGTTGTGTGGCAGTATCCACAGGCGCTGTCACTGCTTTCTTTTGGATCATTTGGTTAAAATTGTTGATATACTGTATGTGTACTGTAGAAGCATCCCACTCACTTTGTCACAGTTGTATAATATTAGCGTCTTGTTTATTTATTTGCAGCAATCACAAATGCATAGGGGAGACAGTTAGGGGACCTGTGTTCCATGAGGAGAATCTACATAAATGTAGATATATCACAATTATATAGTGTGCTAAATTTCATATGTCTTTAGTCACCTGCACATGTTAAAGGAACAGTCCAAGTATAAACTTACACTCCACTGAGATCGTGATCTTCTTCATCAGTTGAGGGTCCTTGTTTCCTTGTGTTTGACAGGTGAACTCTTTGTCATTGTCCCTCCATGAGGCGGTGTAGGATGCAGTAGCTGAATAACTGGACCAAGACTGAGATGTTTCTAAACCAGATGGAGGAACAGTTTGAATTTCCAAGTATTTATAACATGATCTCGGAGTAGAACATGTGAGAGTGATGGTTTGAGACTCTTGTACAGGCGCTGGTTTGTTGAACGTGATTGCACATGGGTTTTCTGAGAAGAGAAAAAAGTTCTAATTTACTTTAAGTACTGATTATTTTGTTAAGACATTATTCTTATTCTAAATTCTATAATTAAAGTTCTCTAAGTTCTACAAACACAATCATCAGCCATGATTCTAAATCAAAGAGTGACAGTAGATGTACTTGCCTGTGACTGAAATGACAGCATTATTCCATGTACTCCATTTAAAGTCCCGCTCCTTAGAGATATATCTGAAAAAATACTTTCCACTGTCCTGTTCTGTCAGATCACAGATTCTAACACTGCATGATGGATTATTATATGAGGCTGTATTCTCTAATCGTGCAGATCCAGTGTAAGTGACTCGATCTCTAAACTGTGGACTGATGGGGAGTTCTCTGGGCTTGTTACTGTAAACAATGGTGCCACTGTAATCAATTTTACTTCCATCCCATTGTCCATCCTTCATCCAGAACCACAGAGCATCTTCATCAGGTAAAATAATTCTCTAGTGACTTTACACTTGATCTCCACACATGTCCCCACAAAGACATTCAGGAAGGTTGATTCTATTTCTGCATAACGGTTTGAGTAACAGAAAACAGCTAAAGAAAAAAAAAAAAAAAATAATTTACTTTCACTCACTGACAACCACACAGACTATCATTGTGTCATACCTGTCACAAGAAGAATGAGACAGCTGATTGGAAGGATCCTCATTGTCTAATGGAAAAAACACATTTTCTTGTAAACACATAAATAACAAAATACCTTTGTTAAAACACTGATGCAATGCTGAGTAGCTGTACATGTGTCCTCATGTCAAGTGTTGTCAGTATCTTGAACATTATTTACTTATTTATTAACCTTTATTTAAATAGGTGAAAAACCTGTTGAGATCAAAATCTCTTTTTCAAGGTTGCTGTCTGCTCCTATCTGGTTTACAGTAGGGTAAGGTCCCTTTCTACTCTGTAAAACAAAGATGGTTCATTTAAAAGACCTGTTTGTTTGCAGAGCACCTGATGGTGTCACTGCAGTTGTCAATAAAGGTGATTTGTTCTGCTGTGAAGGTAGGAATACATCAATTTGCCTTCTATACAATCCTAATAAAATCTAGTTCCTGTATCATTAAGGGAGAAAGTCTGGTTCCCCCACAAATGAAAAATTGCCTAATTATTTTTGTGTAATGTTTTACATTTTGTATATTGCACATTTTGCTTTACTACAGTTCTTGTTTTGCTTTATAATAATTTGTTTTCATATTTACTTGTTTGTTTGACTTAAGTAGCTCCTTTTGTTGTTGTTTTTTTTTACCTTGTCTATTTTTTCTAGTTTTTTTTTTTCATTTGTTATAATTGGTTTATAGTTTATTTACTTAAAAAGCAGCAGTTTGCACCAACTGAGTCAGTGCAATGAAGTGTTGTTTATGTCCAGTGAGGCTGGGTGCATACTGGTGGTTGGACCAGGCCCAATGGTCAGATTCCACCACTTCTGCAGGTGATTTAGTGCACTGGCTCACCAGTTTAGTTTTGCACATTTCATTTCCTGTGCTGTCTGCTGTGGCAAATGTGTTAAGTATAAGGTAGCAGCCCTGGGTGGTTCCCATGAGTAATAGAGGCTTAAAAAATCATTTGTTTAGCTTTGTATTCTAAAATTAAATTTTTTATGTATCAATTGTAATAAATACCCTTTTTGTATTTATAGCTTGAGTTTGTGTAATTAATTTTTAGTAGTCTTCCAGATAATACATTTTTATCATACATTTTCAGTTATTTTAACGTCTCTGTCCTTTGTACCAGAATTTTCCTTTCCTTGTCCTTAAATGTGATGTATTTAACTGTGACCTGTGGGTTTCAAGTCCCCACCTGCCCTCAGTGTGTGTTACTCTAATCAATAAAAAATGACTTACCCTTCAAGCCTTTGTTCAGAGTAGAAAGTGAACAAGAAATACACCAGGAACATATTAATGCAGTCCTTCACTGAGACATTAGACTTCCTCTTCTGGTGTGAAATGAGAAAATGTCAATTGTATCAGGGCGTTGTGTGTGTGATTGGCCTGCCCCCATAACACAAGTAATAGTGACACAAATAACTATATCCAACTATGTGTTTGTATAAGACTGTGTGATAACATTACAAACCACTTTAATAAAAAAATATCTTTAGTTCATATGCCTAAAATAAGAACAAATCCCCCCAAAATAAAACAAAACACAATTTAAAAGTTGTGTGAAAGGCAGAGCTAAAACAAAAAGACCACACAGTAACACAATGATTCAAGGGACCCCGAAAAATATCAAATATACCACAAAAAAAGAGATTCAAGCAGTAGAGACTTAGACAGATGAGTGAGGAGAAGGAGAGGCTGAGGAGGCTGATGGTCTGGTGGAGTCATCTGCTTGTCTCCATGAACATAGATGGTTAAATGCCTTTTAATTGTGGAACATTCAGGACAAGCAATAACATAATATTGTAGCAGTTTGGACAAAAACAAAACCTTTAAAACCTCCACTGACCTGTCTTAGTCTTGTCTTGACAAATGAGGAAATTCAAGCATTAAACATTTAAAAAGCGCTGAGTGTCACATGTTTCCTCTTTAAAGGAAAACAGTTTACAAGATGACAAAAAAGGGTCTTACCTGACACTGGTGCACTTTCCTGACTTTGAAAGTATGAACAGAAGATGCTTTCTTTTTTATGTTCTTTTGGTTATGACTGATCGTAAAAACATGTAGAGTTTTTGACCTGAAGATTTGCTTTTCCTTTCAGTCACACATGAGGCAGCACCATAATTTACATTTGCTGTGGTGACTCGACTATGAAGACAAAGAAGTGAAATTCTCTCTTCCAAAAAACTACTGACAAATGTTCAGTTCCTAAGATTATGTCAGGTTCAAATCAAATCAATTTTGGTCCTGTTGGCTCTGCTGGTGTCCAGTGATTTACAAAAAATATTGTCAATGCTTTACAAGTCAGTTTAATGTACAGTAATTGAAAGAACACAAAATAACAGGGTCACATCTGCCATCTACTGTGTATAAAAAATAAAAAAAAAAAGCTCTTAAAGGAAATACAGGCTGGCCTGATTGTGAAACATGTAAAACCCAACTTGACCCACATTTGACGGTGAGTGACCTCTTGGTGCTGTCTGAGCCCACACTGTTGTGGGAGGAGCAGGTGTATTCTCCTGAATGGGCAGAGGTCACAGTGACAGAGTAGATCAGAGAGTTGTGCTCAGTGTCTCTGAGCAGCTCCACTGGAGAACCCTGTGAGGTCCTGCTGAGGGTCAGGGTGGACACTGGAGAACTGTCCACACGACATGTGATGGAGACATTCTGTCCCTCTGTCACCTCTGAGTCCATGGACAGAGTCAGACTGGTGGGAGGATCTGTGGAGGAAACACCATAGTCACACACTAACACAGAATTCATATTATGTACATGTTTTCAGATGATACTGGCAGAATACTTTGTGCTCATTAACAGACATCATTTAGGATCAGGGGTGGAAGTACTCAATTTTGTTACTTAAGTAAAAGTACAAATACTGGAGCAAAGAAATACTCAAGTAAAAACATCACATGAAAAAATACTTTAGTAGAAGAAGAAGTATTAAAGTACCTTTAAAATGTACTTAAAGAGTAAAAAGTAAAACTAAGTCACACATATTTTGAGGTCTCGTAAGGATTTGAATGTAAAAATTTTGATAAAGATTAGTGTTGAATTTTGTTCAACAGAAACAATAAAATCAATACTTTTCCACAGTTTTGCACATTAACATGTTGTTTACATTTGTTTTGACAAATGCATCGGGGAGACAGTTCTGAAACTCAC
The DNA here is from genome assembly GCF_026225935.1 of Boleophthalmus pectinirostris. Taxonomy (NCBI): domain Eukaryota; kingdom Metazoa; phylum Chordata; class Actinopteri; order Gobiiformes; family Gobiidae; genus Boleophthalmus; species Boleophthalmus pectinirostris. The sequence continues at coordinate 10,546,803 of NW_026571447.1, read as the reverse complement.
ACTCAACATCTATCTGCAGAGGTCCTGACTTTGCAGAGGACACAGTGTTTTCAGCGGAGCATGTGTAAGAGCCACTGTCTTCAGGCTGCAGAGTCTTAACACACGTCTGTCTCCACCAGGACACTTTGCTCAATTTTATACCAGCGATATTTTATTTAGTTTATTTATTTAATGAGACAGGGACAGTGCACAGTTTACATTAACCTTAACAGGAGAGATGCTTTGTACCAGGTTGTGGCACCAGTGATAATTTCCTCCTGTTGAGTAGTTAATTGATTGATTGTATTTAATTGACGTTAGTTATCAGCAGTGTTGTACAAGTTCACACTTTTCATGAACTAGTTCAAACTTCAATTCACACATGTTCAAAGTGAACAGTTCACGTTCATAGTTCACGACTTTAATTTTGAACTAGTTCAAAGTTCAGTCCATTTTAGTTTTAGGTGAGATATGTAAATGAAAGGCTGAACTTAATTTTCAAACTGACTTCCAGTTTACAACATCTTTACAATATATATACCATAGCCACTATAGAGCCACATCAGTCCGTTTGATATTATAATGTGTTTAATTCAGCTTTGCCACATTTGTTTACATCTTACAGAAACGAAACTTAAAATCGCATGGTTAATTTGCATAAACTGCTCGAAAAAAGCTGCTTTTTCCTTGTGGCTTATGCAGCAGCTTCTGTCGGACTAAAGGACACAACTATGTGTTCTTTCTATGACAGAGGGATGTCACAGCAACTTTTGGATGCGTAATTTGTAGAATGCACTGAAAGTGACCTCACGCTAGGAGCACGTATGGAGCAGCAGGATCCATCCTATTTGTTTGACGCTCTACAAAAGTGTAGGCACATATCCCCACCAAAATATATAGAGAGCATGCATCTATCGTTGTATTTGTGCGTTTACCATCTGCACAACGTTCTCCCGGGGCAGTTCTGTATCGTGTGAAAGAGCCCAGGTCCAGAACGACTGTTAATTAATGCTTTCCTATTGAGAAACACAGAGCCAGAGCCGCACCCTGGCGAAACCACAGCCGCACGTCAACGCAAAGGCGACTCCACCGGCAGCTGCAGCAGGAGGTACACGTGCGGCAAGGCTCTGTGTTTCTCAAGTGGGAAAGACAATCAAACCTGACTGGGAGTGTTAAGCCTCTTGTATCAGGTCTACATTGAAACTAAAAAGTGTGAGCAGATCTTGGCACGCGACTCATCAGGTGAAAACTAATTCCGACATTTAATTGAACCCCAACAGTGACGTACGTCGTTCATCTCACATAATTTGAACGAATTCATGTTCAAGTTCTTGATTTACAAATGTGTTACGTTCAATTCAAAGTTCACTGAAAAATGAACGTGTTCAGTGAGCGTGTTCTTTTGAACTCGTTCAGGCACAACACTGGCTATCAGCTGTTCTTCTTGGAGACCTATGTAGCATGTTAAGGGTTGATGGGGGAAATCAGAGCATGGGGAGTAGCTATATAAATCTATCTCTGTGTCCTAACTTACATGGCACTGAGATCGCGGTCTTCTTCATCAGTTGTGGGTCCTTGTTTCCTCGTGTTTGACAGGTGAACTCTTTGCCGTCGTCCTTCCATGAGGCTCTGTAGGATGCAGTAGCAGAATAACTGAAGCTAGACTGAAATGTTTCCAAACCAGAAGGAGGAACAGTTTCAATTTCCAAGTATTTAGAACATGATCTCGGAGTAGAACATGTGAGAGTGATGCTTTGATTCTCTTGTACAGGTGCTGGTTTGTTGAATGTGATTGCACAATGGTTTTCTGAGAAGAGAAAGAAGTTCTGATAAGATAAGAATAAAATTTGCTTCAACTGATAATTTGACTGAGAAAAAAAACACACACACACACACACACACACACACACACACACACACACACACAAATTAAAACTCTCTAAGCTCTACAAATACAATCATCAGATATGATTCTAAATGAAAGAGTGACAGTAGATGTACTTGCCTGTGACTGAAATGACAGCATTATTTGTACTCCATTTAAAGTCCCGCTCCTTAGAGATATATCTGAAAAAATACTTTCCACTGTCCTGTTCTGTCAGATCACAGATTCTAACACTGCATGATGGATTATTGGAGGATGAGGCTGTATTCTCTAATTGTGTAGATCCAGTGTAAGTGACTCGATGTCTAAACTGTGGACTGATGTGTTGTTCTGTGGGCTTGTTACTGTAAACAATGGTGCCACTGAGTTTGCCTTCATCCCATTTTCCATCCTTCATCCAGAACCACAGAGCATCTTCATCAGGTAAAACTCCAGTGACTTTACATCTGATCTCCACACATGTCCCCACAAAGACATTCAGGGAGGTTCTTTCTATTTCTGCAAAACTGACTGAGTAACAGGGAACAGCTGAAGGAAAAAAAAATAAAAAATTACTTTCACTCACTGACAACCACACAGACTATCATCATTGTGTTATACCTGTCACAAGAAGAATGAGACAGCTGATTGGAAGGATCATCATCGTCCAGCCTCCCTCCTATTAACACTGGAAATACAACACATGTTCTTGTGAAGCTCATGTAAAATATTCACATTTAGCAACACACTTTATTGTCACACTTTTATCTTGATGTACTAATGCTAACGATGCACACACATACAGCTCCAGACTCCATACACGCTTACACCAGAAACAAACATCCTGACACTAATAAATAAAATCAATCCCTTTGTGAAAACACTGGTTGTTTGGATGTACTTTCACATTTGCATCATGTCTGGTAGGGCCAGTTGTTTTTGCCTCAAATAAGAAATTCCTAAGATTAAATGTGGTTTATCAGAACAATATTCTTTGCATGTCCCACAGTAGTTGATTGAGAGAAGTTATCTGGGTCAAGTAGTTGTATGTTGAACATTATACATACAGTATATATATATGTCATATAGTGGTTTTGAACATTGAGCAGTAAATGCACCAAACTGTCTTTATATACTGCAGGATGGTAAGAAAGTAAAACAAACTCACATTGACAATTAAGATCATTGCCAAAAAGGTTACAAGAGTTTTTTGCAAAATACGTAATACATTTAACTACGGATAAGTTAAGAGTTGATGAAGATCTGAGCTGAGCTATTTTAAGAAAAGTGTTTATTTAGTATCAGCAAAGTACCGGTGTTTAATATATGGACTCAAAATAGTATGCAAACTTTGTGTTACTCTAATCAATAAACAATGACTTACCCTTGAAGCCAGAGTGGAAAGTTAACAAGAAATAAACCAACAGCACATTAATGTAGTCCTCCACTCAGACAGACTTCCTCTTTCAATGTGACATGAAGTTGCAGAAAAATGTGCTAAATTGTACAAGGGTGTTGTTTACAGAGCCAGACATATCAACATGTACAAGCAATAGTGACACAAATAACTATATATAACTATGTGTTTGTTTAATACAGATTGTGTGATAAAGTGTATTACTATATACAAAAGTTGTTGTTAAACTAAAGATCGCCATAACATTACAAACCACTTTAATGAAAATATCTTTAGTTCATCTGCATACAATAAGAACAAATCCCCCAAAATAAAACAAAACACAATTTAAAAGCTGTGTGAAAGGCAGAGCTAATACAAAATGACCACACAGTAACACAATGATTCAAGGGACCCCAGAGATTCAACCAGGAGAGACTTCAACAGACTTAGACAGATGAGTGAGGAGAAGGAGAGACTGAGGAGGCTGATGGTCTGGTGGAGTCATCTGCTTGTCTCCATGAACATAGATGGTTAAATGCCTTACTGTGGAACATTCCAGGACAAGCAATAACATAATATTGTAGCAGTTTGGACAAAAAAAAAACTTACCACTCACCTGTCTTATCTTGTCTGGACAAATGAGGAAATTCAAGCATGAAACATTTAAAAATAGCATCACAGTTCCTCTTTAAAGCACAAGTGAAAAAAGGGTCTTTACTGGTGCACTTCTGTGAAAGTATCAGTCCAGCTTTGGTTATTGATCGAAAAACATGTAGAGTTTTTGTTTTGCTTTTCCTTTCAGTCACATGAGGCAGCACCATATTTACATTTGCTGTGGTGACCGACTATAGACAAAGAAGTGAAATTTCTCCTCCAAAAAACTACTGACAAATGTTCAGTTCTTAAGTTTATGTCAGGTTCAAATCAATTGTTGGTCCTGTTGGCTCTGCTGGTGTCCAGTGATTTACAAGAAATATTGTCAATGTCTTTACAAGTCAGTTTAATGTACAGTAATTGAAAAAACACAAAATAAACAGGTGTCACATCTGCCATCTACTGGTATAAAAAAATAAAAAATAAACAGCTTTAAAGCACAATTCTTAAAGTGGAACTAAACACTAAATCAACTTTTGCAACTAAACTGTATGCATGTTGTTTTAAAATCATTATCCACTGTTCCTAGACATTTTCTGACTATTTTAATTACATATTTTTACAGCTTTGTGTTCAAAAATGTGTGTATGCTCCCTTCAGTGCACACTACAAATGTAAGTACTTGGTGACATCACACAGGATGTCTTCATTAAAGTGAGGGGTTTCTGATGATAAAAACCTGGCTGCAGGGGCGGAGTGTGAAGTGTTGTGGATCCTGTTAGACCAATCACACTGCTCCTTATACCTCCAGGCCCCGCCCCTCCTCCCGCCTCACTCTTTTCTTTAGTTCTCCAGGTACTGCCCAGTTCAGCAGCTCTGGTTCAAATGTGGTTGTTTATGGAGATGAGGTGTTTAGTCTCACTTTAAGATAACAAGAAAGCTAAAAGTAACAAAAATGCAAGTCCAACATTTGTCCAGTCATATTCAACAGGTTTTGATTGTATTTACTTTTCCACAGTGCTTGTATTATTTGTCTACAGATCCTCCTCTTCCTCTGACAGTCTGAGTTCTGTGGTCCTGAACTTCACCTGGGACCTGCAAACATCTATTTCCACCTCTGACTCACTTCTGTCCGAGCGCTGAGGACTTGTCTCCATTTGTCCCAGGCTGATGTTCTCATACGAGTCTGAAGTTTCCTAAGATACAGGAAAACAGTTTACAGTTGGTATTGGATGTAACAGAAAGGTACAGTTTAGGATGGATCTAATGAATGCAACAACTTACCTGACACTGGTTTGAAGTAGCATCTTGAGTCCTGGACTTTGTTTTTAAGTCTCTCACCAGTCTGAAAGATGAACATGAAATCATGTTACAGAGGATGAAGATATTTCTTTTTTTATGTTCTTTAATGGCAACATACCTGTAAATAAAAACAGGAACCAACACTATAACTGCTAGTTTAAAAGCAGGGTAGATAAACTTCAAGTAGCTTTCTGTCGGACAAATAAATGTTAGATTATTAACACACTGAAACAGACAGGAGCTTCATCGACCTGAAGATGATTCAGGCTGGAATTGTTAGGGCTAAGCGAACAAGCCAAGCAACTTCAGAGGGAGCAGACATTTGGAAAAAAACTCCAGAACAGGACTAAACCAGAAACAAACTAAGTCTACATCAGGAATAAACTGGGCTATTTTCTCTTTTAGGTTTATTAATGGTTCACTAAAAAGGTTGTACATGCTCTTGCCTGTGCTTTTATGGTGAAATTTATTTTAAAATTATAATATTAACGAGAGCAAAAATACAAATGAGAAGGAAATAAATACATTTTCTTTTGAAGAATTAAAGGGCTCTTTACACTCATTTTTGAATCTCTGGAACAATATGTAAATAAATATCTGATCATTTTTTTATATTTGGATTTCAATTACAGACAAAGTTCTCAGATTGTTATTGACCTTATTCTCTACTTGAATGTGGTGAAGGTGTTATAGTGTCTCCTTACCCTGTAGAAAGAGGCTGACTGGCTCAGACGTGCTCTCACTGATCTGGTTCTTGGCAGTGCAGTAGTAGACTCCGGGCTGTGTGGACAGCACAGTGTAGTTGATGTTCTCAGACACTTTGAGCTCTCCGTCCTCCGTCCTCCTGTACCAGGTGTAGAGGTTGACCGGGGGGAAGCTGTGGCTGCTGCAGCTCAGAGTCACTGAGCTGCTCCCATCAGGGTCCTGCTCCTCCTCTGCTCTCAGCACCACAGCCTGCTTTGGACCAACTCAACATGCACAAGGAGCTCTTACTAAGTGTGGAATTCACACACACATTAGTGCCAGACTAAGTTTTCTGTTTAAGCATACTCACACATGACTTGAACTTCAGCTGGTGGAGACGTTCCTTGTCCGACCTGGTTGTGGGCGGTGCAGCTGTAGAGGCCACTGTCGTTCACACTGACTGAGCTCACACTGAAGGTGGGCCCCGTGTGCACAAGGGACTCCTGCCCCATGGGGCCCCTGCTCCAGGTCACTGAGCTCACAGGAGGATGGCTCAGAGCGCTGCAGTGTAACGTCAGTGTTGTGTTCTCTTTGACCATCAGACCTGGATCAGCCTGGACTCTCACCTTCTGAGGAGCATCTGCAGACACACAATCCTGTACTTATGGAAAAGTAGAGAAACTATAGAAGACTCCTCCATAAGATCATCATTAAGATAACAAAGGTTCTGTCTCTTTCCATTTAGGAATCTTTTAGAGCATGTAAATGTTTGCAAATGTCATTCTCAGTTGTAGTTGTTAAAGGAAATACAGACTGGCCTAATTGTGAAACATGTAAAACCCAACTTGACCCACATTTGACGGTGAGTGACCTCTTGGTGCTGTCTGAGCCCACACTGTTGTGGGAGGAGCAGGTGTATTCTCCTGAATGGGCAGAGGTCACAGTGACAGAGTAGATCAGAGAGTTGTGCTCAGTGTCTCTGAGCAGCTCCACTGGAGAACCCTGTGAGGTCCTGCTGAGGGTCAGGGTGGACACTGGAGAACTGTCCACACGACATGTGATGGAGACATTCTGTCCCTCTGTCACCTCTGAGTCCATGGACAGAGTCAGACTGGTGGGAGGATCTGTGGAGGGGAAGTAAGTTTTTTATTTATATGCAGTTCTCAAAGACATATGTCACAAAGACACTTTACACAGCATTATTCATTTACTCCATACCTGGTGGTGGTAAGATATAGTGTAGCCACAGCTGCGCTGGGGCAGACTGACAGAAACAAGGCTGTCAATCTGCTCCATCAGCCCCTCCGACCACCACCACACTCACACACCCACCACTTTCATTCTAGGCAATGTGGGTGAAGTGTCTTGCCTAAGGACACAACAACAGTTTTTGCGATTGGCGCCCCACTGTGACATCAGATTTTCCCATTGGTCTCCCATCCAAGTACTAACCAGGCCCAGCCCTGCTTGGATTCTGAGATCTGACAGGATCAGACTTTGAAAGGCCACAGGGAACACCACAGTCACACACTAACACAGAATTAATGTTTTCAAATGATACTGACAGAATATTTTGTGCTCATTAACAGACATCATTTAGGATCAGGGGTGGAAGTACTCGATTTTATTACTGACTAAATTAATTTTGAACATTCTGATCTGAACAAATTAGTCTGGTGCTTGTAGTTTGAACTGATTTTAATGGTTGGAAGAGCGGCCTACTGGCATTTGAAACCAGTTAATAACAAATTATTGTGAATAGAGTCAAACATAAACAAGTCTAATTGTACATAGAATGGACATTTACACAAACCCATTACAAAACAGCTCATAAAGTTATGAGCTATTCAGATATACACCACACATGAGTATAGTACAGTCAGAGAGAGTGAGGACCCAGAGTGACTTGCAGAGCACCTGTATCCACAGAGTTGTGCTATAGCCATGTCTGTGTTTGTTGGCAGCTCTGCAGCTCCAGTCTGTTTTCAGTTGTTCTCTGAAGATTTTGACTGCCTTTAAACCAATCGTATGTGTGAGGAGGAGGGTTGGCATCACTGTTACATTTGAGAGTCACAGAGTGACCCACTGCTACTTCTCTGCTCTGACCAACAATTTCAATGTTGGTGTTCTTTGGTTTGTCTGCAACAGATACAGTTTCCTCATTACTTTTTCATGAACATAAAATCAACTGCCATTTTGTCAATCAAATCTACGAACAACAATCCAGATAAATACATTCAACAGACCAACATCGGCCCAGGGTTTGGTTGTGTGGCAGCATCTGCAGGCGCTGCCACTGATTTCTTTTTCTTTCACTTTGCCACAGTTTTGCACATTAACATTTACATTTGTTTTCAATTCATAGGGGAAACAGTTCTGAAACTCACAGTCAAAATCTGCAGAGGTCCTGACTTCACAGAGACTTTGCGACTAGAACCTGTCTTCATGTGGTGTTTGATTGTATTGAAGATGTGCAGAGTTAGTGGTGACGGCGGCCCCATGCAGGATGCCCCGTTTAGAATCTCAGAAAATGCTTTTTTTCTTGTAGCTGGTTTGGTGGGGGTAAACAGCACTGTGGGACTGACTCCTGTGTTTTGTGTCACAGATTGCCTGGCTCTTAATATTCACGCTCAGTCTCTTTTTAAAATGTATTTACTGTCTTCGTCCTATATTTGGCCAGACGTGTCTGTGTTTTAGTTAAATATGTCTTAGTGGGACCCTGTAAGCCTACCCTCTCTGTTACACAAATATATAATGACTTTGTTGTGAAGTCTGCTTGATTTTGAGCAGTACAAACATACTCTCCACTGTGTTCAATCTGAGCTGAGTCAATTTTCCAAATGGCTCCACTGTGAGAGGAGGACCTCCTCTGGTTGTTCTTGTACCAGATAAGGACTGGGGCCACTTTCCTCTGGCCGAACAAGTCAAAGTTACAAAATGACCCTCTTTAACAGTAGTGGAGCTCATTATTGCCTGTGTATAATATCGTGATATATCTACATAAATGTAGATATATCACAAGTCCTAAATTTCATATGTCTTTGGAAGAGTCCAAGTCTAATCTTACACTCCACTGAAATCGTGATCTTCTTCATCAGCTGTGGGTTCTTGTTTCCTCGTGTTTGACAGGTGAACTCTTTGCTGTCGTCCGTCCATGAGGCTCTGTAGGATGCAGTAGCAGGATAACTATAACCATACTGAGATATTCTTAAACGAGACGGAGGAACAATTTGAATTTCCAAGTTTTCAGAACATGAACTCGGAGTAGAACATGTGAGAGTGATGGTTTGAGACTCTTGTACAGGCGCTGGTTTGTTGAATGTGATTGGACATGGGTCTGAGAAGAGAAAGAAGTTCTTATTAGTGATTATAATTTGCTTCAACTCATAGTTTATTTTCTTTAAGACATTAACTGAAAATAAAACAAACAGACAAACAAACAAAAACATACATAAAACTAAGCTCTACAAATACAATCATCAGCCATGATTCTAAATGAAAGAGTGACAGTAGATGTACTTGCCTGTGACTGTAATGACAGCATTATTTGTACTCCATTTAAAGTCCCACTTCTTAGAGATATATCTGAAAAAATACTCTCCACTGTCCTGTTCTGTCAGATCACAGATTCTAACACTGCATGATGGATTATTGGAGAATGAGGCTCTATTTGCTAATTGTGCAGATCCAGTGTAATTGACTCGATCTCTAAACTGTGGACTGATGTGTTGTTCTGTGGGCTTGTTACTGTAAACAATGGTGCCACTGAGTTTGCCTTCATTCCATTTTCCATCCTTCATCCAGAACCACAGAGCATCTTCATCAGGTAAAACTCCAGTGACTTTACATCTGATCTCCACACATGTCCCCTGAACAGCAGTCAGTGGGGTTGTCTCTACTTTTTATATAATTGACTGAAGGGATAAAACATGAAAAGATAAAAACAATAAACATTAGAAAGATCTCCACACATGTCCCACAAAGACATTCAGGGAAGTTGTTTCTATTTTTCTATAACTGACTGAGTAACAGGGAACAGCTGATGGAAAAAAAAAAAAAAAAAAATAAATACTTTTACTCACTGACAACCACACAGACTATCATCATTGTGTTATACCTGTCACAAGAAGAATGAGACAGCTGATTGGAAGGATCATCATCGTCCAGCCTCCCTCCTATTAACACTGGAAATACAACACATGTTCTTGTGAAGCTCATGTAAAATATTCACATTTAGCAACACACTTTATTGTCACACTTTATCTTGATGTACTAATGCTAACGATGCACACACATACAGCTCCAGACTCCATAACCCTTGTGACTTTACATTTCAGATTCATGGTCCTCTTTGACACTTACACCAGAAACAAACATCCTGACACTAATAAATAAAATCAATCCCTTTGTGAAAACACTGGTTGTTTGGATGTACTTTCACATTTGCATCATGTGTGGTAGGCCAGTTTTTTTGCCTCAAATAAGAAATTCCTAAGATTAAATGTGGTTTATCAGAACAATATTCTTTGCATGTCCCACAGTAGTTGATTGAGAGAAGTTATCTGGGTCAAGTAGTTGTATGTTGAACATTATACATACAGTATATATATGTCATATAGTGGTTTTGAACATTGAGCAGTAAATGCACCAAACTGTCTTATATACTGCAGATGGTAAGAAATTAAATTAAAACTCACATTGACAATTAAGATCAATTGCCAAAGAGGTTACAAGAGTTTTTTAACTTCTGCAAAATACATAATACATTTAACTATGGATAAGTTAAGGTCATATTAAAGAGTTGATGAGCTGATTTATTGTTTATTCATTTGACTGATGTATTTTTAATATAAGTGTTTATTTAGTATCAGCAAAGTACAAGTGTTGAATATATGGACTCAAAATAGTATGTACACTTTATGTTACTAAGCATCAATAAAAAAAGACTTACCCTTGAAGCCTTTGTTCAGAAAAGAAAGTTAAGAAGCAATACACCAACAGTACATTAATGTAGTCCTCTACTGTGACAGGAGACTTCCTCTTTAAATGTGATATGAAGTTACAGAAAAATGTACTAAATTGTACAAGGGCATTGTGTGTAAAGCCAGACACATCACATGTACAAGCAATAGTGACACAAATAACTATATATAACTATGTGTTTGTTTAACCCTTATATTGTGTTAGGGTCAAAACTGACCGTTTTCAGTTTAGGTATGTAAAAACTGCATTGCTTTTTGTACCGAATGGGCTTCATCTAATCCTCAGACAACATTTTAACGCAACAAAATCATTTTCACCATTTTAGTAAATTGTAAAGGTTGAAAAAAAAAAGTGACATCTGTGTGTTACGGGTCAAAAATGACCCGGCAGAGAATAGTGGCTGTTTTATGCATCACTTACAAGCTGTAGGCTGCTCTTGGATCATATGGCTCAGTGTGTCCCACAACACACACACACACACACACACACACAAAAAGGTCGTCTTCACCCACGTGACTCTTCTTTCTTGCAGCCATTGATACATTTTGAATCAACATAAACATTGTCATATATAAACAGGGTTTTATGAGATATTATCAGCTGTATTCTGTTGCAGCATCAAGTCAACATGAGCAGGTTCCTGTTTATGAGGCGCTGCGTCAATTTTTGGTCATGACAGTGATTCTGAAGACAGAGAGGAAAGTGAAGCTGAGGAAGAATGTATCTGGGATGAGGATGAGGGCACAGATGAAAAAGAAGTGGACTAAGTGAGTGGACGTCACCCACAGCGTGGCGCGCTCAAATGAAGCTCACGGTTACAGGAGCGAATCTAGACGGTTATATGTATGAATAGGATTTTTGGACGGACAAACAGCCAAAAAAAAAAAAAATCAGGACATGTGTCGCAGGTTAATACGTATATTTTAAGACCAAAATGACGAGGTTCACAGCAGCAGGTACAGAGAGAAGGACGACAAGATCCTACATAAGTCAATTGGAGCCAGAGTCAGAAGGACCGGAAGAGCCTCCTGGAGAACTTTCTATTTGGAACGNAAGCTCATGTAAAATATTCACATTTAGCAACACACTTTATTGTCACACTTTTATCTTGATGTACTAATGCTAACGATGCACACACATACAGCTCCAGACTCCATACACGCTTACACCAGAAACAAACATCCTGACACTAATAAATAAAATCAATCCCTTTGTGAAAACACTGGTTGTTTGGATGTACTTTCACATTTGCATCATGTGTGGTAGTGCCAGTTGTTTTTGCCTCAAATAAGAAATTCCTAAGATTAAATGTGGTTTATCAGAACAATATTCTTTGCATGTCCCACAGTAGTTGATTGAGAGAAGTTATCTGGGTCAAGTAGTTGTATGTTGAACATTATACATACAGTATATATATGTCATATAGTGGTTTTGAACATTGAGCAGTAAATGCCCAAACTGTCTTTATATACTGCAGATGGTAAGAAATTAAATTAAAACTCACATTGACAATTAAGATCATTGCCAAAGAGGTTACAAGAGTTTTTTAACTTCTGCAAAATACATAATACATTTAACTATGGATAAGTTAAGGTCATATTAAAGAGTTGATGAGCTGATTTATTGTTTATTCATTTGACTGATGTATTTTTAATATAAGTGTTTATTTAGTATCAGCAAAGTACAAGTGTTGAATATATGGACTCAAAATAGTATGTAAACTTTGTGTTACTCTAATCAATAAACAATGACTTACCCTTGAAGCCAGAGTGGAAAGTTAACAAGAAATAAACCAACAGCACATTAATGTAGTCCTCCACTCAGACAGACTTCCTCTTTCAATGTGACATGACGTTGCAGAAAAATGTGCTAAATTATACAAGAGTGTTGTGTGTAGAGCCAGACACACCACATGTACAAGCAATAGTGACACAAATAACTATATATAACTATGTGTTTGTTTAATACAGATTGTGTGATAAAGTGTATTACTATATACAAAAGTTATTGTTAAACCAAATATTGCGATAACATTACAAACCACTTTATTGAAAATATCTTTAGTTCATCTGTGTACAATAAAAACAAATCCCCCCAAAATAAAACAAAACACAATTTAAAAGCTGTGTGAAAGGCAGAGCTAATACAAAATGACCACACAGTAACACAATGATTCAACCAGGAGAGACTTCAACAGACTTAGACAGATGAGTGAGGAGAAGGAGAGGACTGAGGAGGCTGATGGTTCTGCTGCTGTGGTGAAGATGGGTTGAGATGTGGCGTCTGTAGGCAGTGTAAGGGTGAGGTGTTCCTGGTTTCATTTACAGTATTTCATGAGTTTCTTGTAATATTCTCTGTGCACAACAGGCCCGGCAAACACACTGTTAGACTCATTACTTCCTGTGCAATTGTGTGTTTTTTTTTGCTGACAATATGTAAAAAAACAAAACACTCATATCAAATATATACTTCACTGGCAGAAACTTCTATTTTAAGAACGTTAGGGCTTTGTGTCTCAATGCTAAATCTAATACTAATTTTGAGTCATAATAAATACCACAAACTAAAGTATTCTACACATAAAAAGAATTGGGTAGTCTTGACTTGCTTCTTCAGTGACCTGGCCCCACATTAAGTAGTGAAAATGGAGCCAGTAGATCCTAAGAGTATTTAGAAGTTGAGCTCTGAGTACTCCTCCTCCTCCTCTGCCGTCACTTGGCTCCGCACTTTGCTCCTGAAGTTCACCTCGGAGTAACTCACATCCACCTCATCCTCACTGCTGTCTGCGGCAGGTGAACCATCTGCATTTTTCGTAACATTCTCATAGACATCTTCTGCTTCCTGTAACACAAAATAATACACAGGTTTCTGAGACCGTCTTTAAAGCTGCACTATGTAACTTTTTAACTTGTTTTTATGAAAGTGTAATTGTTTTATTATTAATATTCCACAGTATTACATACAATGGTACATTTAACATCTGTCTGCCATCAATTGTACTCAAGTAAGAGTTACTCAAATCGAAGTACAAAGTAATGGTCCAAGAAGTGATTTAAATAAGAGCACCCTAAAGAGTTGTGGACATATTATCTGATTTATAAACTGAAGTTAATATACTTGGAAGGAAACATTAAATAATGCACAAAATCAGGTATTTTCACATGATAGACACACAAATTTGAAATACAACATAATATCTGAAGGAGCGGTACAAGAAACTCTAATAATTTAAAATTGTCAACATAAAGTTTTTGTCACTTGTAGACTAATTCCCAGTGGAAAAAGCAACGAAGACTTTTACTCAAGTACTGCTGTTACTTCAATCAATAATATTATAGGAGTAAAAGTATGCCGCTGGAAAAATACTCGGAAGTACAATCTCTTTAAATGATTATTAAGTAAATGTAACTGAGTACTACCACCTCAGACGATACTTTTAATACATTGATCATACTGTGGAAAATTTCAGGTAAAACCATAACCTCTCCATGGAAACAAGCAAATGGCAGACAGTCCACCAGAAAAGTTACATAGTGCAGCTTTAATGAAAATGTGTGTAAAAAGTGCATTGGTGAGATTTGGTCTACCTCGTCATGCGTTTTTACAGTGGAGTAGATGACATCCTCTCTTTTTTTGTGGATCAGAGTCCTACAGACAGATTGTAATGTGACAGTTTGAATGGACTTTTACTCATGTTACTGTGTGGAACTTACGATGGGTTCTCGTCAAAGTGCAAAGAGACATAGTAGAGTGAGTCTGTGTTTTCATCACTGATGCCAGGTCGGTCCTGTGAAGTGAAATAGTGGAAAAGTTAATTCATGAATTGAACTGTGCTGTAAGTAAATAGCAAGGTAGTCATGGGGTCAAATAATGAAAAAAAAAAACAAAAAAAACACACACACTGAAGCTATCGGCTCATTGAAAACAATGAAAATCAATGAAAGCTAACCATTTATCTCTAACTTACGACATACTGAACACACACTAAACTTGTGATATGGCGTTATTAATAATTGGAGTTGACTAATGAAATAATCATAATTCATAATTGTTAACTGGACTTAGACAGACTCAAAAACACCAAACACTTTATAACAAATACGGCTGAAGTTTTAATCAAAAGGTAAAACAAACAATAGTACACAGAACCTGTTCACCCAAACAGTGTGTTCATGTACGTGGTCGGAGAACACACTGAAACACACTGACACACTGTATTTGTATGTGAGTGTTTTGAGCAGAAACTATTCCCTACTGGAGTTATCCTAAACTTAATGTTCACTTGGTGCAAAACATGCCATCTACCTAACACTTCTTTTGATTTCCACCAATCAACACCCCTGAGGTAACAACTTCTTCCAAAATTCCTATTTTTCCAACTTGATCAAACTCATAGACACTTCACCTACTTGGTCAGGCTGTGACGAGACAGGTAAGATTTTATTTATATTGCTACATTTATTTCACCATTTTAGGCTCACAATTTCTGATTTGTTTTTATTTAAATGTTGTCATTGTAGCATTGCTTTTGGAACTACAGCAGTCTGAAGAGTTGCAACTCATCAGCATTTAACTCTTTTTTAATCCAAATGTCATGGAAAACAAATCTCACAAGATCAGTTTCCTCAAGAGTGCACAATCTTGTGATAATTTTATCCCATAATCATCATTTTGTCCCATCCCTACTACTACCTACTACTACCTTCTCATTACTGCTCTGTTGTTAAATACGTACCCGTTTATCTTCGGGAGGGGTCACAGTGGAGTAAAGAGCATTGGCACTGGATGTATCATTCCTGTCAACAGATAAAGACAAGTTAACGGTATTTACTGCAATGGACAGAAAGTTTGTTCTTTCCTGTTAAACTGACCTCTTCATTTTGAATCTGAAAAACAAAACAAAAATAGAGACACTTGATTATAGAATCTGATATTAGAGAAGATCACTTTGATTTTGTTTTGTAATTTTACTTTATGTTCTACTGCCTTTATTTTAAAAAATGCAATTCTGTAACATTATTCAATGTTCTGGTACCTGTAAACAATGAAAGCACAAACGATGATCAGCAGGGGCACCAGAGCCAGGCCAATGTACTTGACAAAGTTTTCTGCACACAAGAAACACCATCAACTCTTCAGCCTCAGGTACAAATTTTATCATGAAACATGAAATGATCTTAATCTTAATAATCTTAAGCCTTTTTGATGAGCAAAAGACCAAGGCCAGTACATAGACTGTATATATAACTGGACGTAGCTAATGTGCTAGCCGAAGCATTCCAACTAGGAAGTTTGTGCTAGACACTTCTGGCTCCTACTGACCCTGGCTCCCACTGAATTACATTGGAATATTGTGAGTCCTCTCTCTGTAACCTCAGCAATGACTCCTGTCATTTTGGTCTTAAAATGCCTGTATTCAAGATCTTGATGTTTTTATTCTGCTATTTGTTGTTCAAAAAAAAACTACTCCTAGTAAGGGGCTTGGCTCCAAATTCTCCTCTTAAACCATTAGCATCGCAAGCTTCATCTGACAGGAGCTGAACACTATGGGTGATATCACACTCACAGTCTATAGGCCAGTTACACTGCCTAGACTAGCTTCCCCACGGGCTCGCCTTGGAGCTAGATCTGGGGTGGGTACTCAGAGGCAAATGTCTGGGGTCCACGGGGCTCGGGCAGGCACAGCCTGAAGGAGCTGCTGGAGTTCACCTCGGGGACAGGTTTTTCACCTGTAGCAATGCAGAGTACCCGACCTTCCTGGAGTCTGCGGGAGGGGTACTAGACAGTGTACCGACCGGTTGTTCTACTTGGGGATGTCAACAGCCATGTGGGCAACCACAGTACCCACTGTCACAGGAGAGGGAGGAAGGGAGAGACAGGGAACCCTAGCAGTGTCTTGTTATTGGATGTCTGTGCTAGTTGCAATTTGTCCATAACAGAGGGTGTCCATCAGTGAATGTGGCACCAGGACACACAGGCCGATGTGCTGATCAGACTTTGTTGTCTGGAAAGACCTAGCAGAGCCAAGTGTATCATGAGGGCCTGATGGGAACACCTGATGGAGCCCTCTGTCATGGAGACCTGTGAGGAGCTCTGTGCTTCACCAACCCTGTTCACAGTGGGAATGGAGATCTGCTGACCTCACCTGGGGAAGTTATTAACCTGTAGAAGGAATAATTTGAGGATCTCTAGATAGTATGCTCTAACTACAGGAGAATCACACTCCTCAGCCTCAGCTGACCTGGTGAGGTCTATTCCAGGGACTGGAGAGGAGAGTCCGACCCTGGTTTGCAGCTGGGATGAAAATCTGTTCCTCCAAAGCTAAGGCTATGATTCTTGACTGGAAAAAGGTAGCACCCTCTCCAGGTGGTGGAGAATCCCTGCCTCAAGAGGAGGAGTTCAAGTATCTTGGGGTTTTGTTCACGAGTGAGGGGAGGATGGAGCGTGATATTGAGAGGCAGATTGGAGCAGTATCTGCAGTGATGTGGTCACTGTATCAGACCTTTGTGGTGAAGAAGGAGCTGAATCAAAATGCAACGCAATTTACCGGTCAAAATATGTTCCTACCCTCACCTATGGTCATGAGTTTTGAGTAATGTCCAAAAGAACAAGATCTCAAATGCAAGTGGCCGAAATGAGTTTCATCTACAGGGTGGCTGGGCAATCCTGTAGAGATGCCCCCGTGACCTGGCCAGCGATAAGCAGAAGAAGATGGATGGAATGGAATCAGAAAGGCTTGGCTATGTTTTTTGCTAATACCACTATTATTATATGTGGAGCAAAAATGGAAATGGGAAGGAAAACTTTACATTTAATTTAATTAATTTGATTTTAGGCAGAATTTATGGGAACCTCACACACAATTTAATAATAATAGTTTTAAAGCTGATTTATTTTAAAGTGTAATTAAAATATTAATGCTATTGGTAAACTGTGTCCACATTTAACAATGTAGATCTTTGAACCACTTGCATAAATAAATCATTTTGATACTTGAATTTCCCTGATCTTTAATTGTTTTGGAACACCTTGTCATTATGTTGAAGGTGTTATAGTGTCTCCTTACCCTGTAGAAAGAGGCTGACTGGCTCAGACGTGCTCTCACTGATCTGGTTCTTGGCAGTGCAGTAGTAGACTCCGGGCTGTGTGGACAGCACAGTGTAGTTGATGTTCTCAGACACTTTGAGCTCTCCGTCCTCCGTCCTCCTGTACCAGGTGTAGAGGTTGACCGGGGGGAAGCTGTGGCTGTTGCAGCTCAGAGTCACTGAGCTGCTCCCATCAGGGCCCTGCTCCTCCTCTGCTCTCAGCACCACAGCCTGCTTTGGACCAACTCAACATGCACAAGGCGCTTTTACTAAGTGTGGAATTCACACACACATTAGTGCCAGACTAAGTTTTCTGTTTAAGCATACTCACACATGACTTGAACTTCAGCTGGTGGAGACGTTCCTTGTCCGACCTGGTTGTGGGCGGTGCAGCTGTAGAGGCCACTGTCGTTCACACTGACTGAGCTCACACTGAAGGTGGGCCCCGTGTGCACAAGGGGCTCCTGCCCCGTGGGGCCCCTGCTCCAGGTCACTGAGCTCACAGGAGGATGGCTCAGAGCGCTGCAGTGTAACGTCAGTGTTGTGTTCTCTTTGACCATCAGACCTGGATCAGCCTGGACTCTCACCTTCTGAGGAGCATCTGCAGACACACAATACTGTACTTATGGAAATGTAGAGTGACTATAGAAGACAGACTCTTTTCCTGAACACCTCCATAAGATCATCATTAAGATAACAAATGTTCTGTTTCATTCCATTTTGGAATCGTTCAGAGCATGTAAATGTATGCAAATGTCAATCTTAATTGTCATGTAAGTAAATACAGACTGGCCTAATTGTGAAACATGTAAAACCCAACTTGACCCACATTTGACGGTGAGTGACCTCTTGGTGCTGTCTGAGCCCACACTGTTGTGGGCGGAGCAGGTGTATTCTCCTGAATGGGCAGAGGTCACAGTGACAGAGTAGATCAGAGAGTTGTGCTCAGTGTCTCTGAGCAGCTCCACTGGAGAACCCTGTGAGGTCCTGCTGAGGGTCAGGGTGGACACTGGAGAACTGTCCACACGACATGTGATGGAGACATTCTGTCCCTCTGTCACCTCTGAGTCCATGGACAGAGTCAGACTGGTGGGAGAATCTGTGGAGGAAACACCATAGTCACACACTAACACAGAATTGATGTTATCTTACATGTTTTCAAATGATACTGGCAGAATACTTTGTGCTCATGACATCATTTAGGATCAGGGGTGAAAGTACTTGATTTTGTTTCTTAAGTAAAAGTACAGATACTGGAGCAAATAAACACTCAAGTAAAATTATCACATGAAAAATATACTGAAGTAAAAGTATTAAAGTATCCATTTAAAAATATACTTAAAGAGTACAACGTAGAAGTATTTCACACAGATTTTGAGGTCTAGTGAAGCTTCAAATGTAGTGATTTTGATAAAGATTTGCTGAATTTTGTTCAACGAAAAAAAAAGTTTTTTTTCTCGCAGCTTTTATTTGTATATTCCTCCACATACAGAAACCTGTTCTCAAATGTACTGAAGTAAAAGTAAAAAGTATCCACTTTAAAATGTACTCAAGTATAGCATTTTACTACTTTTACTTTGTTACGTTCCACCACTGTTTAGGATTACTGACTAAATTCATTTGAACATTCTATTCTGAACAATTTAGTCTGGTGCCTGTAGTTTGAACTGAATATTATGTTTGAAAAAGCAGCCTACTGACATTTGAAATCAGTTAATAACAAATAATTGTGAATTATGTCAAACATAAGCAAGTCTAATTGTACATAAAATGGACATTTACACAAACCCATTATAAAACAGCTCATAAAGTTATGAGCTATTCAGATATACACCACAGATAAGTATAGTACAGTCAGAGAGAGTGAGGACCCAGAGTGACTTACAGAGCACCTGTATACACAGGTCTGTGCTGTAGCCTGATCCGTGTTTGTTGGCAGCTTTGCAGATGTAGCAGCCCTCGTCTGCTCTCTGCACTTTCTTCAGCTCCAGTCTGTTTTCAGTTGTTCTCTGAAGATATTGACTGCCTTTATACCAGTAGTATGTGTGAGGAGGAGGGTTGGCATCACTGTTACATTTGAGAGTCACAGAGTGACCCACTGCTACTTCTCTGCTCTGACCAACTATTTCAATGTTGATGTTCTTTGGTTTGTCTGCAACAAATAGAGTTTTTTCATTACTTTTTCATGAACATAAAATCAACTGCCATTTTGTCAGTCACATCTACAAAACCAGATAAATACATTAAACAGATGAACATTGGCCTAGGGTTTGTTTGTGTGGCAGCATCTGCAGGCGCTGCAACTCTTTTCTTTTAGATAATTTGGGTAAAACATTAAATTTATGTAGAAGCACCCCTCTCTCTTGTCACAGCTGTGTAACATTAACATCTTGTTTACATATGTCTTGACTAATGCATAGGGGAGACAGTTCTGAAACTCACACTCAACATCTATCTGCAGTGGTCCTGACTTTGCAGAGGACACAGTGTTTTCAGCGGAGCATGTGTAAGAGCCACTGTCTTCAGGCTGCAGAGTCTTAACATACGTCTGTCCCCAGGACACTCTCTGATCATTTTTATACCAGTTATATCTATGAGGATGGGGGTTGCTCCGGATCACAGTACAGCTGAGTGTAAGTGTCTGGTCTTGTTTATATGGAGGTTGAGGTGAAGACACTCTCACCTCTACAACAGGTGCATCTGAAACAAAAGGGAAGTGTATGAGCCAATTCAAGTGTATAATGACTTTGTTATAAAAGTGTCTTACACTGAACATCTATGTGGACAGAGTTGGATCTTTCTGTCCCATGTTTGTTTTGAGCAGTACAAACATACTCTCCACTGTGTTCAGTCTGAGCTGAGTCAATTTTCCAAATGGCTCCACTGTGAGAGGAGGACCTCCTCTGGTTGTTCTTGTACCAGGTAAAGACTGGGGCCGGATTTCCTTTGGCCGAACAAGTCAAAGTTACAGAATGACCCTCTTTAACACTAGTGGAGCTCATTACTGCCTGTGTTCCATGAGGAGAATCTACATAAATGTAGATATATCACAATTATATAGTGTCTTTAATTCATATGTCTTTAGTCACCTGCACATGTTAAAGAAACAGTCCAAGTCTAAACTTACACTCCACTGAGATTGAGATCTTC
The DNA here is from genome assembly GCF_026225935.1 of Boleophthalmus pectinirostris. Classification (NCBI taxonomy): domain Eukaryota; kingdom Metazoa; phylum Chordata; class Actinopteri; order Gobiiformes; family Gobiidae; genus Boleophthalmus; species Boleophthalmus pectinirostris. The sequence continues at coordinate 10,525,763 of NW_026571447.1, read as the reverse complement.
TTCATCAGCTGTGGGTTCTTGTTTCCTCGTGTTTGACAGGTGAACTCTTTGCCGTCGTCCGTCCATGAGGCTCTGTAGGATGCAGTAGCAGAATAACTGTAACCATACTGAGATGTTCTTAAACCAGACGGAGGAACAGTTTGAATTTCCAAGTTTTCAGAACATGAACTCGGAGTAGAACATGTGAGAGTGATGGTTTGAGACTCTTGTACAGGTTCTGGTTTGTTGAACGTGATTGGACATGGGTCTGAGAAGAGAAAAAAAGTGCTAATTTACTTTAACTCAGGATTTATTTTGTGAAGACATTCTTATTTTAAATTAAAACTCAAACCTTTACAGACACAACACAGATGTACTTGCCTGTGACTGAAATGACAGCATTATTTGTAGTCCATTTAAAGTTGCGCTTTTTAAGGCTATATCTGAAAAAATACACTCCTCTGTCCTGTTCTGTCAGATCACAGATTCTAACACTGCATGATGGATTATTGGAGGATGAGGCTGTATTCTGTAATCGTGTAGATCCAGTGTAAGTGACTCGGCCTCTAAACTGTGGACTGATGGGGAGTTCTCTGGGCTTGTTACTGTAAACAATAGTGCCAGTGTAACCAATTTTACTTCCATTCCGTTTTCCATCCTTCATCCAGAACCACAGAGCATCTTCATCAGGTAAAACTCCAGTGACTTTACATCTGATCTCCACACATGTCCCCACAAGGGCATTCAGGGAGGTTGTTTCTATTTCTGCATAACTGACTGAGTAACAGGTAACAGCTGATGGAAATGAGTTTTTAGAGTTAGTTTTTAAGTCACAGTTTATCATGTATAGATAAAATGTTACTTTCTTACTTACCTTTAACCATCATCAGAAGAACAAGGCAACTGATTTGTTGGGGCATCATTTTCCACCAAGTCTTTTAATTTATCTGTGGAGATACATTATGATACATTCTGAGCTTTTGACCAATTTGACCATTAATTTGAAACAGTGCTTGCATTAGATTTGTGATTTATAAACTTAAAACTCAGGTATAGTATGTGTAGCCTGCACTCACACTGGAACTACAGTCACATCTGAACCTCGGTGCCAGAGCCTTAACCTGCAGACAGAGAGCAATATACAGTACTACTTAAGTACAACATTCAGAAACTCCCCTCTGGCATTTTTGGCAGTTAAGAAATTATAGTTAGATTCTATTATAAATATTTATTAAACTAAAAAAAAAAAAAAATCCTGTGTGATTATTTTTAAACCACTACATTAATTCTCCAGTAACTTCTGCTTTGTATTTTAGAAGTGGAGAAAAGCTTTACTGGACATAATTTTTAAAACTTGTTTTGTAAGAGCTAAGAATAGCCACACTTCTTCCATAACTGAGCATCATATAATATTATTTTTGTCCGTAATACAAGTTAAAACATAAGCTTTTTTGGTTGATTTTGTATTAAACTATACATGTTATGAATGTTCCACAGTACGGCATTACATACAGTATCTTGCATTTGGTGTTTTTATTGTTAAAAAAATAATAATAATAAAATAAATTAAAAAAACTACTACTGTACTGTAAACTGGCTGCGTCTCCACAGATCTGACCTAACTTTGTCTGGTGGTAGTCTCCGTGTATATATAATTAAATGCTTTACTATGGAACATTCCAGGGCAATCAAGAACATGGAGACAAGCAGATGGCTGACCCCCTATAATTTAGTGAATATATTTTTGTAATCTTCAAAACTTACCACTGTCCTCTCTTGTCTTGTCTTGATGAATGAGGAAATTCAAGCATCAAACATTTATATGGTCCCGAAAGAGTTCCTCTTCAAAGCGGAACTGACAAAAAAGGGGGCTTTACTGGTTAGGGATGCACCATAATATCGGTCACTAATCATTATTGGCCGATAATGTTAATCATGATGTTACACCGATACTTCTGATGATAAACATTTTCACTAATAATTAAAAGCCCAAAAAACCATGATTCAGACACTTTTTCCTCACCATGGTCTCTCTTTCAGAAATGATGCCATTTAAAAAAAATAAATAAATAAAAGTGTTAAGAGGGGTGAGAACTCCCACAAAGTAAAGTCCTGTTCTGGAGTGTTGTATGTCAGAGGGCCGGCATGAAAGACAAACCATCAAAGCATATAAGAGCTGTGTGAGTCCCCGTGAGGCACAGAAGTGTAGCCATGATGCACCCTGCTGGTGTGGGACATACACAATCTTAGTCCCACTGATGCCCAGTGCTAATGGAAAAAGCCCAGGAGTGTGTCACGCAATGTCATGTCAGTAGAACTTTTTCCTTCAAAGGTGCCCCAGGGCCAAGGTCAGTTTGAAAGAAAGTAAAGTGGCTGCTTCTGCTTCTGAGGTATAGCAACACGGTAAGGAAAGGTATTTTATGTTGATGTGATCTTGTGTATGTGAACACCATCTTTACTAAAATTCAGATCTACTAATAACTTATTGTTGTCTGTCATCCAGGTAAATCTGCATTGCCTTGGTTGGGGTAAAACTGAATATTTCCTGCATTAACAGGTGGTGCTGCTATAATTATGTGGGCAGAGAGTTCTCAAAGTACTAGTACTAGTAGTAGTAGTAGTAGTAGTAGTAGTAGTAGTCGATAATTGTTATTTCTTATGCCCTCTACTGATCACACATTGTTAAAACAAAAATATCCATAACTTTACAAACCAGTTTAATAAAAATAACTTTAGTTTATATACATACATTAAAAATAAATCCTCCGAAAAATAGAATAAAACAAAATTTAAAAAGCTGTGTGAAAGGCAGAGCTAATACATGATGACCACCCACCAACTCAATATTTCAAGGGACCCCCCACAGTCTCAAATAAACCACAAATAAAGAAATTCAACCAGGGGAGACAGATGAGTGAGGAGAAGGACAGGCTGAGGAGGCTGATGGTTCTACTGCTGCAGTGAAAATGGGTTGAGATGCGGCGTATGTAGGCAGTGTAAACTGAGTTCAGACCTGGGCATCAAGGCGTCCAGTTTATATGCAAAGTTTATGTGGACGCGTGTCTATAGTGTCTTTAGTTTTTGCGGCTCGTCTTCAGGTGTCAGCATCTATGCTCTGGATATGCCCAAGGCGTTGGCGTCAGAAGTAGAAAAAGCAGAACTTTTGATGTCAAGCGTGCCAAGTCCACTTATCAGGGACTACTATCTAGTAACATAGCGACGTTGTTATCTGGAAGAAGTAGAAGAAAGAGAAAGACCCGGGGGCCACAAACACTATAACAAGAAATCTACACCATGTCATAAGTAGAGTATAAATATATATATATATATGCCGCCGTGCTGATCGCCATCCGCTGATGGGTTTTGTGAAATAAATACACTAACTCGACCACTCTCTTGACCAGGAAAACAAGACACTCACAAACCACAGTGGATGCTCTGGACGTGCATCAAGTATTTTTCTCCTGTTCATCCATGGCATCCAAGACGCACATCAGGGGCGTCTGAACTCAAATGCAAAGGCGTCCAACTAGAGGTGTCCAGCATATTTTTGATGCTACGGTCTGAACACAGCTTAAGGGTGAAGAATACAGTGTTCCTGGTTTCATTTACAGTTTTTCGTGAGCTTCTCGTAACTGCTCCTAATTATGTTTAGAAGTTGAGCCCTGAGTACTCCTCCTCCGCTGCCGTCACTTTCCTCCTGAAGTTCACCTCGGAGTAATTCACATCCACCTCATCCTCACTGCTGTCTGCTGCAGCTGAACAATCCGCCTTTTTTCTAACATTCTCATAGACATCTCCTGCTTCCTGTAACACAAAATAATACACAGGTTTCTGACACTGTCTTTAAAGCTGCAATATGTAACTTTGCTTGTCTTTATGGAAGAGTAATTGCTTTGTCTGAAATATTCCACAGCATGGCATTAAACATCTGTCCAATCTATCCCCAATCTTGTAACGCTACCAGGACAAGTTACAGGTCAAATCTGTGGAGAGGCGACACAGCTCACAGTAACAACACATTTTTCAAAGTATTTTTGAGCCATTAAAACAGCTGCAATTTATTAAGTGTGAGATAGACAGAGGTAGCCAAAAATCAGAAGCACAAAGAAGTGGTCCAAGAAAATACTCAAAGAGTTAAAAGTTTTTTGGGAAAACTAGTGTTCAAGTAAGAGTAACTTAAAGTCAGGTAACATCTGACTTACAATTTGAAGTTAAAGTAATTTGAAGTACAAAAAATTAAATAATGCACAAAATCTGGTATTTTCAACGGACAAATAAAAAAATTTGAAAAACTACATCATATCCGAAGGAGCGGTGCAAGAAACAAATAATTTCAGACTGTCAACCTAAAGCTTTTGTCACTTGTAAACTTATTCTCAGTGGGATGAGTAAACCAAGTAAGACTACTGGTACTTCAGTAAAAATATTACTCAAGTAGGAGTATGCTGCTGTGAAAAGTACTCAGAAAAGATAACAAGTAAAGAGTAAAAGTAACTAAGTCCTACCCACCTCTGAAGATAGATTAGTTTAAGACCATACTGTGGAAGATTCCAAGTAAAACAATAGCCTCTCCATAGCTGACACTCTACCAGAAAAGTTACATAATTCAGCTTTAACCAAAATGTGTGTAAAAAGTGCATTGGTGACACTTGGTTTACCTCATGATGCTTCTTTACAGTGGAGTAGACGACTTCCTCTCTGTCTTTGGGGATCATAGCCCTACAGACAGATTGTAATGTGAGTCTTTTACTGGATGGACTTTTACTCATGTTACTGGGTGGAACTTACGATCGGTTCTTGTCAAAGTGCAAAGAGGCATAGAAGAGAGAGTCTGCGTTTTGATCACTGGTGCCAGGACGGCTCTGAGAAGTGAAATCGTGGAAAAATTTATTCATGAATTAGACTGTGATCACCTAAAATGCAAATGGTAAGGTGGTCATGATGTCAAAAATAAACAAAAAAACAAAGAAAAATATAGAAAACCAACTTATTATTTTTTTCCCCTCTGACTCAAGCCCTCTACTCTACTGACACAGAATCTTTGAACACAAGTGAAAAACATGAAAGGGTACAAATTGTGGTAAGCTGGTATTAATCAAATAATTGTTGACTAATGAAATAATCATGATCTGATAACTGTTAACTGGATTTTAAGAGGCTCAAAAACACAAAAATGTTTTATAACAGCAGTTTTAAATAGGTGAGGCCCACCTCCCCCTGGGGGTACCAAAGAGCCACTGGAGAGGTGAAACATACATGTGAAGAACAAATAACGGTCCACATCTGTACACATCTGCAACAGTATTGATATCGGTAATTGTGCATGCGTGTATTAGCTGTAAAATGCATCATTTTCTGATTCCATCTCAACAGAAATCAGCAGCAAGGGAGGAGACAGGATCCAGCCAAAAACATAGGAAATATGATTGTGATTATTTAAAGTTCAGTTTCACCTGGTTAGGTTAGGTTTGCACCTCTGCCACAGACAGAGACAAAGCACACGAATTTAGTGAACAAGCCAGTTGAGTTTTTTGAGAGGAATCGTGATGATTTGCAATCACAGAAAAGCATTATGCAATAGTTTGGCTATAGTAATATCAAGGAAAATGAAGCATCTTATCGTGTAGTGAAGGCAGTCAAGCCCCATAACACTGGAGAAACATTGCTAATTCCTGCTATTTTGTTCGAGACCATATGCTTAATATCAGACCCATACACGTGCCGATATCAGCCATCAGGTGTCGCCAGTGGTCATTTTGGCACCAATTACAAATCTTAAGCATGTTCTGTTGATTTGGATAGACCTACTGATGTTCAGTAAGGTTAAAAGTAGCCTCAATTAGGCCTGCATGAAGTTTGAAATTATTTGCTTTTGCAAAAATAATTTATGAATGCACTTAAAAAAAAATATATGTAAATATACATTAGCACCGGCCCTCTTTGCTCTGTATATGCTCCCCCTGGGTGATGTTTTTAGAAAGCACAATGTCACTTTTCACTGCTTTGCAGATGATATTCAAATGTATCTGCCAGTGACTGCAACTGATAGCCAAAGCACTATTAAAGCTCTGCAGGACTGTCTCAGGGACGTACAAACCTGGTTGAGCGCAAACTTCCTGAATCTAAATCATAAAAAAACAGAGATTGTGGTGTTTGGGCAAATTAATCCATTGATTGGGCAGGACAGTGTGATTGGTCCCCTGTCCTCATATTGTCTTCCTGCAGTGAAGAATCTTAGGGTGATTGTGGACTCCACGTTCAAACTGGACAAGCACATTAGCGCTGTGATTAAGTCCAGCTTCTTTCAGTTAAGGCTCCTCACTAAAGTAAAGCCCTACCTCCCACGGGCAGAGTTCGAAAAAGTGATCCATGCTTTCGTGACATCACGCCTGGACTATTGTAATTCTTTATATGTAGGGTTGGACCAGGGCTCCCTGCAATGCATACAACACGTCCAGAACGCTGCAGCTCGTCTGCTGACAAATACTAAAAAATGTGAACACATCACACCTCTTCTGTGTGACCTGCACTGGCTCCCTGTCCTATACCGGGTGCAATTTAAAATGTTGTTAATTGTTTTCAAATGTCTGCACTCCATGGGTCCAGTCTACTTGAGGGAGTTACTGCAGCCCTATACTCCCCCCAGAGCCCTGAGATCAGCTCCTGTTGGTCGTGCCCAAAACTCGTCTCAAGACAAGAGGTGACAGAGCTTTTTCTGTGGCAGCGCCCAGACTATGGAATTGCCTTCCTCTTGCTGTCAGATCCTCTCAGTCTGTAACGCAGTTTAAGACAAGACTGAAAACTCACCTCTTCTCCCTGGCATTTAGTACGAGCTAGTCAGGTTATCTTGGTAGTTTTAACATGTTTTCTGTATATTTGTATATGTAACTGTTTCTTCTATGCTGTTGCTGTTGACTTGTATGTGAAGCACTTTGGTCAACTGAAGTTGTTTTAAATGTGCTATATAAATAAATTTGAATTGAATTGAATTGAAAATACAATATTAAAAACGATATATAAAAGATATATATTATCAGTTGTTATTCAAACTCATCATTGCCATAATTGCCAGGAACACAAAAGATGCATTTACTTCAAAGACCTGTGTGGGGGAGGGCAGGCAGATGGGATTTTATTGAAGGCTCACATCTTGAAACCTTTTGGGTTAAAAACACAGAGTACAACAGCAAAAATCTTTTGACCAATCATAAAAAAAAAAAAAAGCAAGTTTGAATGTTAACAACATGATGCTTTCTCAGACACATAGACCACAGAGGTGGGACAAGACAGAAGATTAGGTTCCACAAGATTGAGACAAGATGAGCTTTTAGATAATTTAGATTTGATATTTGCAGCACTGAGGTGCTTGCCCATATGCCAAGGGCATAATGTTCAGCAGTTACCATGGTGACACTATGCACACATTTGGAATAACTACCAAAAAAGTTTTACGATTGTCTGAAAACGCAAGAAAAAAATATAAATTGGATTTAAATAACATACTTTCTGGAGCCTGTGATCGATACAAGCATTCAGGGTCCTGTTTAGGAGTTTGATTTTCAACAAAAAGATGAGAGTGACTAGAGTGTAAGAGTGAAAAACTATTGACTAGAGCTACTGCTGGTGCTCTGTTCTTAAATACGTACCCGTTTATCTTTGGAGGGGTTCACAGTGGAGTAAAGAACATTGACACTGGATGTACTGTTCCTGTCAACACATAAGGACAAGTAAACAGCATCTTCCCTGAGTGAATACTATCAGACATTGTGTTTGTGCATTCTCTTTATCTGTTTTTACTCACATCATGTCTGCTCTCTGCTGAGGTGGTGGGACATCTCTCCTTCCAGGTGTCTCTGCATGGACATCCTCTGAGCAGCCTCTGGAGCTGTGCCATCGTCCCTGAACACAAGATGATAATAAACTTTTAAGTCTTTATTTTGATAGAACAAGTTTGTATGTGGCTTTCAGATTCTAGATTAAGTCACACTCTCAAGTGGAGGGACAAGTACTTCACCGGTATTTCACAAAAAAATAATGTATCCATAACTCTGGCAACACATTCCACCCTCACAAACTGCATCTCCGAAATAAAGTACTACAGTCTAACTTCCTCCAGCTTAACTGCGACAAAACTGAAATAATCATTATCAACCCCAAAACACTCCTCAAAATCCATAATAACTTCACCCTCCCCAGTCCCCTCCTCCTCCCACCTTCGTAACCTTAGCATCTTCTCTGACCAAGACCCTCTCCTAGGAACACCACATCAAACACATCATCAAAACTGCCTTCTATCACCTTCAGAACATTGCTCACCTCTGCCAATCCCTCTCCTGTCAGTCTGCCAAAACCCTCATCCACGCCTTTGTCACCTTCCGCCTCCACTACTGCAATAGCCTGCTCTACCCTCCAAACTCCTCAACCGACTCCAGTATATCCAGAACTCTGCTGCCCGCCTCCTCACCCGCACCTCCTCCCGTGAACACATTACCCCTGTCCTCAGAGATCTCCACTTGCTCCCCATCGCCCAGCACATCCAATTTAAACTCCTCAACATTGTGTACGAGTCCCTCCATAACCGGGCACCTACCTGCCTCTCTGAGCTCCTCCACCACCACACCTCCACCTGTGCCCTCTGATCAGCTGATGCCAACCTCCTGTCTTCCAACACCAGGACTAAACACAAGACTTGGGGAGACAGGGCCTTCTCTTCTTCTGCTGCTGCCCCCACCCTCTGGAAATCCCTCCCCAAGCACATCAGAGACTCATTCACACTCCCCATGTTAAAAAAGCCCTGAAAACCCATCTCTTCAAAACCACCTCTCATTAACTGTCTTTTTCTTTTGTTTGCCTTTGTTTGTTTCCTCATATAAAGCGTCTATGAGTATCTTGAAAAGTGCTATACAAGTGTTATGTATTATTATTATTGTGACACAAACAAAAGGGTAACCTCATTATTAATTTCTATTACAAATTCAATGTACTGCATCATACATATAGATATAGAAAATATTACCACAGCCTTTGAGCAACTCCTCCACCATGATTTGTTCGTTCTTTCTTCTTCAAACGACCCCTTTATTTTCAGTCTGAAAAACAAAACTAAATTAAAGACAGATTGGAGAACCTCTTATAAGATTTGATTTTTTTAGAATGTTTGCCTGCTGCGTGGAGATGTTATTGCTGTGTCTATGTTACACAGCATGAGATTAAATTTATTATCTCCATGGAAACAAGTAGGTGGTCAGGCCAAGTTACAGGTCAGATGTGTGGAGAGTACAGATATTTTGGTTGGCCAGTATATACTGGGACAATGTTTGGACTTTTTTTTTTTTGTATTAGCTTTTGTTTTGATCAATCTGCTCCTTAACTTTATCTTTAATATGAAGAAATAACTGCACAAAATGTGACTACAGCAGCTTTTTTATAGGTTTGTTGTAAAAAAAAGCAAAAAGAACCATGGGTGAATTTGTTTTAAATTTAAATACATAATTTGGGGAAAATAATCAAAATCAGCCCCAAGTAAAAATATCGGCAGAGCTTATTGGCCATTGTTTACTCTGGATTCTTAACTATCAATATCAGCGTTGGCCATAAAAAATAAAAAAAACTACATACTGGTAGATCTCTAGTCTCCACTAGAGATCTACCAGGCAGCACAAATGCATGTTAGTCAATGTATTTTTAAAGTAATAAACCATTTATGATTAAATAAATGCAAGCTGGATGAATGTAAAGCCATACTGTGTGAAATTCAACTGTAGTAACAGCTCCATGGAGACCTCCCACACACACAAAAATTACATGGTGCAACTATAATAGTTTTTCTTCCTTGATTTTTAAAAATATATTTTTTTTAACTTGATTTGTTTGATTTGTCATCAAATGCCATGTATTATTAAACAAATGTGGTTCCATAACTTTACAATAAAATATTACTGAATATTTGATGGTACCTGTAAACAATGAAAGCACATAAGATGATCAACAGAGGCACCAGAGCCAGACCAATGTACTTCACAAAGCTTTCTGCAGAGAAGAAACACCATAAACTCCAATCAATCTACACATTTTGTAATTTTAACATGAAATAATCTTAAACTTAATAATAAGCTTCCTGTTTTTGCCTGAGGCTAAAATAAATAACAAAACCACACAAAATCAGAAAGGTTTGGCCATTGATTGGTTGGTACATTGATAATGCTGCTATTGAGATAAAACTGATAATATGATAATAAAATCTGTAGCAAAATAGAAATGGGAAGGTTTAATTAAATATAATTTTGGTTGCATAATTAATTGGATCCACACACACTTTCTGTTTTAGTTTTGCAGTTGTTTATAAGAGGACTTTTTTAAAAAGTGTAATTAATATATACATGCAATTTCAAAAATGTGTCCACATTTAACAGTGTAGATCTCTGAACCAAATACATAAAAAAAATACTTTTGATGCTTGGATTTCCAGGACACCCTGATCTTCACTTGTTTTGTTGTTATTGTGTTATAGTGTCTCCTTACCCTGTAGAAAGAGGCTGACTGGCTCAGACGTGCTCTCACTGATCTGGTTCTTGGCAGTGCAGTAGTAGACTCCGGGCTGTGTGGACAGCACAGTGTAGTTGATGTTCTCAGACACTTTGAGCTCTCCGTCCTCCGTCCTCCTGTACCAGGTGTAGAGGTTGACCGGGGGGAAGCTGTGGCTGCTGCAGCTCAGAGTCACTGAGCTGCTCCCATCAGGGCCCTGCTCCTCCTCTGCTCTCAGCACCACAGCCTGCTTTGGACCAACTCAACATGCACAAGGCGCTCTTACTAAGTGTGGAATTCACACACACATTAGTGCCAGACTAAGTTTTCTGTTTAAACATACTCACACATGACTTGAACTTCAGCTGGTGGAGACGTTCCTTGTCCGACCTGGTTGTGGGCGGTGCAGCTGTAGAGGCCACTGTCGTTCACACTGACTGAGCTCACACTGAAGGTGGGCCCCGTGTGCACAAGGGACTCCTGCCCCGTGGGGCCCCTGCTCCAGGTCACTGAGCTCACAGGAGGATGGCTCAGAGCGCTGCAGTGTAACGTCAGTGTTGTGTTCTCTTTGACCATCAGACCTGGATCAGCCTGGACTCTCACCTTCTGAGGAGCATCTGCAGACACACAATACTGTACTTATGGAAATGTACAGTGACTATAGAAGACAGACTCTTTTCCTGAACATCTCCATAAAATCATCATTATGTTAACAAATTTTCTGTCTCATTCCATTTAGGAATCTTTTAGAGCATGTAAATGTTTGCAAATGTCAGTCTTAATAGTTGTTAGAGTAAATACAGACTGGCCTGATTGTGAAACATGTAAAACCCAACTTGACCCACATTTGACGGTGAGTGACCTCTTGGTGCTGTCTGAGCCCACACTGTTGTGGGCGGAGCAGGTGTATTCTCCTGAATGGGCAGAGGTCACAGTGACAGAGTAGATCAGAGAGTTGTGCTCAGTGTCTCTGAGCAGCTCCACTGGAGAACCCTGTGAGGTCCTGCTGAGGGTCAGGGTGGACACTGGAGAACTGTCCACACGACATGTGATGGAGACATTCTGTCCCTCTGTCACCTCTGAGTCCATGGACAGAGTCAGACTGGTGGGAGAATCTGTGGGAGGAAAATTATAGTCACACACTATCAAGGTTATCATACATGTTTTCAAATAATACTTGCAGAATACTTTGTGCTCATTAACAGACATCATTTAGGACTTGATTTTGTTAAGTAAAAGTACAAATACTGGAGCAAAGAAATATTCAAGTGAAAGTATAACATGAAAAAATACTTCAGTAAAATTATTAAAATATCAATTTAAAAATGTACTTGAATAGAAAGTAGAAGTATTTATTTATTTTTTTTATGTAGTGAAGTAGAAAGTACAAGATATCTTCTCTCAAATGTAATGAAGTAAAAGTAAAATGTATCCACTTTAAAATGTACTTAAGTATAGTATTTTACTACTTTTTCTTTGTCACATTCCACCACTGTTTAGGATTACTGACTAAATTCATTTGAACATTCTAACAAAACAGTTATTAACAAATAATTGTGAACTGAGTCAAACATGAGCAAGTCTAATTATACATAGAGCGGACATACATAAACCCATTATAAAATGGCTCATAAAGTTATGAGCTATTCAGATATACACCACACATGAGTATAATATAGTCAGAGAGAGTGAGGACCCAGAGTGACTTACAGAGCATTTTTATACACAGGTTTGTGCTGTAGCCTGATCCGTGTTTGTTGGTGGCAATTTGCAGCTGTAGCAGCCCTCGTCTGCTCTCTGCACTTTCTTCATCTCCAGTCTGTTTTCACTTATTCCCTGAAGATATTGACTGCCTTTATACCAGTAGTATGTGTGAGGAGGAGGGTTGGCATCACTGTTACATTTGAGAGTCACAGAGTGACCCACTGCTACTTCTCTGCTCTGACCAACTATTTCAATGTTGGTGTTCTTTGGTTTGTCTGCAACAGATACAGTTTCCTCATTACTTTTTCATAAACATAAAATCAACTGCCATTTTGTCAATCACATCTACAAACAACAATCCAGATAAATACATTAAACAGACCAACATCGGCCTAGGGTTTGTTTGTGTGGCAGCATCTGCAGGCCCTGTCACTGTTTTCTTTTAGATAATTTGGTTAAAACATTAAATTTATGTAGAAGCACCCCTCTCTCTTTGTCACAGCTGTGTAACATTAACATCTTGTTTACATATGTCTTGACTAATGCATAGGGGAGACAGTTCTGAAACTCACACTCAACATCTATCTGCAGAGGTCCTGACTTTGCAGAGGACACAGTGTTTTCAGCGGAGCATGTGTAAGAGCCACTGTCTTCAGGCTGCAGAGTCTTAACATACGTCTGTCCCCAGGACACTCTCTGATCATTTTTATACCAGTTATATCTATGAGGATGGGGGTTGCTCCGGATCACAGTACAGCTGAGTGTAAGTGTCTGGTCTTGTTTATATGGAGGTTGAGGTGAAGACACTCTCACCTCTACAACAGGTGCATCTGAAACAAAAGGGAAGTGTATGAGCCAATTCAAGTGTATAATGACTTTGTTATAAAAGTGTCTTACATTGAACATCTATGTGGACAGAGTTGGATCTTTCTGTCCCATGTTTGTTTTGAGCAGTACAAACATACTCTCCACTGTGTTCAGTCTGAGCTGAGTCAATTTTCCAAATGGCTCCACTGTGAGAGGAGGACCTCCTCTGGTTGTTCTTGTACCAGGTAAAGACTGGGGCCGGATTTCCTTTGGCCGAACAAGTCAAAGTTACAGAATGACCCTCTTTAACACTAGTGGAGCTCATTACTGCCTGTGTTCCATGAGGAGAATCTACATAAATGTAGATATATCACAATTATATAGTGTCTTTAATTTCATATGTCTTTAGTCACCTGCACATGTTAAAGGAAACAGTCCAAGTCTAAACTTACACTCCACTGAGATCGTGATCTTCTTCATCAGCTGTGGGTTCTTGTTTCCTCGTGTTTGACAGGTGAACTCTTTGCCGTCGTCCGTCCATGAGGCTCTGTAGGATGCAGTAACAGAATAACTATAACCATACTGAGATGTTCTTAAACCAGACGGAGGAACAGTTTGAATTTCCAAGTTTTCAGAACATGAACTCGGAGTAGAACATGTGAGAGTGATGGTTTGAGACTCTTCTACAGATGCTGGTTTGTTGAATGTGATTGGACATGGGTTTTCTGAGAAGGGAAAGAAGTTTTATTAGTGATTATAATTTATTCATAAAAGATAATAAAGACATTAACCAAAAAGACAAAAAAAAACCCAACAAAAAACTAAACTTTACATAAAAATACAATCATCAGCCATGATTCTAAATGAAAGAGTGACAGTAGATGTACTTGCCTGTGACTGTAATGACAGCATTATTCCATGTACTCCATTTAAAGTCCCGCTCCTTAGAGATATATCTGAAAAAATACTCTCCACTGTCCTGTTCTGTCAGATTACAGATTTTAACACTGCATGATGGATTATTGGAGGATAAGGCTGTATTCTCTAATCGTGTAGATCCAGTGTAATTGACTCGATGTCTAAACTGTGGACTGATGTGTTGTTCTGTGGGCTTGTTACTGTAAACAGTGGTGCCACTGAGTTTGCCTTCATCCCATTTTCCATCCTTCATCCAGAACCACAGAGCATCTTCATCAGGTAAAACTCCAGTGACTTTACATCTGATCTCAACACATGTCCCCTGAACAGCAGTCAGTGAGGTTGTCTCTATTTTTATATAATCGGCTAAGTAACATGGAACACCTGAAGGAAAAGATAAAGACATAAAAAGGTAAATTTAATCAATGCATCCTAAATATAATTATTACAAAGTCCAATTCCATTTGAAAGCTAGGGCTATTGTGAATAAAGCATTGTGTGAACTCAAGATCATTTTTACATTTTCATTAACTTCATTTTATAACATTCAGTTGATATGATGAAGCCAGACATCTCCAGTAGAATTAATCCATGATTGTGGTCGAGCTTTTACTCTCTACAAACTCCTTCTAAAATGTCATCATCTTCATCATCACCATCTAAATTTTCTTCAGTTTAATATGCATTTTTTTAAAGGACCTCAATGGATTTGGCTTGTTTTTTGTTTGATTAATTACTTTAGGAATTAGTTTTTCTTGTAATAAAGTAAACTATGTCTTGATATATTATGATGCATTATATACATACCTATAACTGTCATCAGAAGAATGAGCCTGCTGATTTGTTTGCATTCCATTCCTCCAGAAATCCAGCTTTGTCTATGGATTTTCTTTCACAAGTAGTGTTTTTTGTCTTCAAGAATGTGATGTCATACTCCCAGAGAACAAGAGGCAGAATTCACTATTGACAAGGTGTTATTCACATGGGAAAGAGGTAAATTCACAAAAGTTCACTCATTTCTATTGGTAACTAGATTCTACAACTCTTTATCTCAACAAAAATTTGCATTGTGATCATATGATTTGTAGCTACATACATCTGTTTTAAATATGATTGTCCAGTATGTTATCATGCTGTTTTAATCATTTGAACCCACAATCGATTCGCTTTGAAAGTAAACTACGGAAAATATTAAAAAATCTCAGTGTGTGCCAGTGTGTGCCATTACCGTCTCCATATTATTATTTCCCTTAATTGTCTATTTCTTGTTTATTGTCATTTTTTGTTTTGTTTTTGTATGTACCTGATCTTGAAGAACACATTTTAAGTTATGTTAAATGCAGAGAAATGTAAGTTAAGATTGCAATAGACAAACAGTTAAATGTACAAAATAAGGCTTCATAAAAAGTTTAGATTAACAGTAGCATTGCAGTTTAAAAAAATCACACGATGTAACACATATCATTCCTATTACTTGTTCAAAAAAACACAAAAACTCTTAAAATCTAAAATTTAAACATTCAAAATTTAAGACGTACCTTTTAGGACTCTGTACTGCAGATTTATAAAGTAAAAATAAAATTGGGAAGTTTTCACACTTGGCTTCAGACTTACACCATTTGCATGTTCACCCATGCACAGTGGGGAGCATTATTTTAATATGTGCAATGAGAACGCTGACAGACGAGTGCACTTCCTCTTTCTGGAAGTGTGAAAGTCAGCAGCTTGAAACTTACTGATCTGAACTGTAATGTAGCATACTGCTGTAACCTGCTTTTCTCCCTGGTGGTCGATAGATTTAATGTATACTGTGGAACATTTTAGTCAAAGTAATAACATTTCCAGGTACACAAGCAGGTGATGCATCCTCCACTAGAAATGTTATGAAGTGAACCTTTAAAACGTGTACACTGTGGTGTTTAAGTGGAGCATTGAGAAAGTAAACAACAAAACAGACAAACAGACAACAAAAAACAGAGAGAAAGAGTACTCATCCAAGTCCTTTTTCAAATCAGTGTACTAACTTTTTTGAACTATTTGGAGCCATAGCTGATAACAAGCTGTAGATTATATAGTAAAAGAAAAGACACAACTAAGCACTGGATGACGTTTTTGAACCTCATTTATTGGAAAAAATGCCAAAAAAAAAAAAGCCCAACCTGCAATCAGTCTGTTGGTGTATCTGGTTTACACTTAACCAGAAGCTCTGAAAAAAGGAGCCATAGTATACTGAAATGAATGCTGATGGTCCATTCAAAATAAGTAGGTAGTTAAAGGGTCTATACTGTGCTTCTTTGTAATCTATGTTATAATGTTATAATCAGAAACATATCTGGAGTTGTGTTTTGTTTCATTCAAATGTTTAACACACAAACCCTGCACCTTTCGAGTGTGTTATCTTCTCAAACAGAAAACACTCTGTTCCAACTTGTAGGGTCAAGTGCTCCACTGTGTTTTTAAACTCACTAGAATCATTTGGATGATTTCACCCCTGGATTAAACCACACAAGAAACTATTTTGTTTAATATAGGACCTTTAAGCAGAGTACATGAGGCTTTCAGTCAATGATTGCAGATTTTCCCTTTCCAGAAGCAAACTCAGTATTAAAAAAAAATTAAAAATCACATCACTGTCCCTCCATCAGTACCACCTGTACAATCTTATCTGCATCCTCCGCCATCTCATCTATTGCTGTATTCAAAGCCTGGAGCGTGGCAGCGAATGACTTGCTGGCAGAACGCGCCTGTCTGGGCATGGCCATCTGAACCAACCTCGACGAAACCGTGGACAAGTCCTTCTCCGCTGCAGCCAGACGTTTTTTCACCTCCCCTTTAGAGACCTCCGCCGATAGAACGCAAGTACGCAATGCTTTCAGTCTACCTGGGTCAAGGCCTCGTAATTTGGCAAGCCTTTCCACAGAATGGTTATCCAAGCCCAAAGATATCTGCGTTTTGCTTAGAATCCGTACACCAATGCTTGAGTCCACCATTGAGGCCACAAAAGGAACCGGGAGAGTTGACATTCCACCAGAGAGAGATGCTGCAGCCCAGACCAGTGCTTTAAACGCCTCCTTTTTTTGAGTTACAAGAGCTGGTGTTAATATCGGTAGTGCTAATAATAACGCATGGGCACGGATCTCTGGTAGGTCTTGTCCCATGTCTTCTAAAAGTACAGGGAAGTCAATTTTCTCCAAGCAAGATGGATTGACAATGTATACTTTAGGCACTGCTACGCCTTGAGAGGTTAGAACTTCCAAACTCACTTGTCGTTTATCATCTTGAGTCTTGTTTTTGTCAGAAACCAAAAGTACAAAGTATACAGTTTTGTTCTGAAGTAAGCGTGCTTCCAAAAAGATCGTAACACTATTGATTTGAGGGACATCTGTGAAGGTCATGAATACTGCATTGTAACGCATGAACTTGTACTTTCCCATGTATGATTCTGGTTCAAAGGGTGTGCAGGTTGGGACAGGAGGTAAGTCCCATAAGCGGAAGTCTGTGTGTTTGGGGTCAGGGTACCCAATGACTTCTTCAGTACTAACAGTAGATGGGTACAGAGCGGCCCCTACATCGTCAACACCGAGGCCCCGTAAAGAGTTGATGAAGGTGGTCTTCTCCAGGCAGCGGTCACCCACAACTCCAATGTTTATCCTGCTGATGAGAAGGTCCTCAACCGCATCCTTCACATCTGACAGTTTGTTGTTGTCCATGGACTCTTTGAGCGTCTCGAGGAGGTTGAGGCTTTTCAGGACATCTGCCATAACTGAAACTGAAGGGGAAAAAAAAGATTAGGTATCATTAGGCTTGTCACAAAAACAAATTGTGAAGTACGATATACTGCTCATGACAATAGAGACGATAAATGATAACAGAAAATAAATTATGCTACTGATACAATAACCCTTAAAGGTGCAGTGCTTAACTTTTCTGGCGGAGGGCACGCCAGATGCTTGTCTCTATGGAGATGCTATTGTTTTGCCAGTCTTCTATGGTATGACACTAAGCATATCCATCTGACATTTGTTAGGGGTGTTTCTATTGCTCAAAAATACAATAATTCCTTCTGTGAATAGAGGCGACTCCACAGATCTGAATTGTAATGTAACGTAGTGTTCTAAATTGCTCTTTTCTGTAATGATATATACGTTTAATCTATACTGTGGAACATTTCGGACAAGTCCATAATAGGGAAAGGCATTCAATGAAATTTTCTTAATCGATCGTCGGAAGAATTAAAGATCGATTATCGATTAATCATTAAGGTTTTTTATATTAAAATGATCATCATTATTATTACTATCTGCACTACTAATCTGCATAAATAAATTCAACTTTACGACATATAAACCATAATCACTCTAGAGCCACATCAATCCGTTTGACATTATTATGTGTTTAATGCAGCTTTGTGCAAGCTTCACAGAAACGAAACTTAAAACCGCACCGCTAATTTGCATAAACTAAGAGAAGAAAAAAAACAGCTCTTGTGCAGTGATGTGGTCCACTTCTGTCAGATTAAAGGACACAACTCAGTGGAATACAGGTTAGTGTGACCATATTTGCGTTTGTCAAAACCAGGACACCATACGGGGGGTGGAAGGTTGTGCTACTTTCACCTGGCAAAGTTTTTTCCCACTGGACACCGAAACACATGTGCTGCTTTGTACACTGCACATGGCCTCCCACTTGTCCCTACTGGAAAGGAAAGCATGGAATTTCTTCGACAAGTCATCGTTAAATACGCATTTAGCAGCGAGTGGTGAGAACAGCTGAAGAGGTGGTGGGCTCCTCACTCCCGAACCTGGCCACCATCTACACTTCACGTCTCCACACACGGGCCTCCAACATTTTGCAGGACCCCACACACCCTGGGAACTGCCTCTTCCACACTTTCCCCTCAGGAAGGCTTCAAACTCCCCTCACATGCACAAACAGGCTGCGCAACAGCTTCTACCCACGAGCAGTAGATGTTCTCCAGGGGCACAGCCACAGATAAAAGGCCTGAAGGGACTCAGGGCAATAATCTATTTATTTTATTTATTAAATGTTAGTTTTTAGTTTTTTTTTTTTTAAATTGGTATGGATGTGAGGATGTGTCTATATTTGTTCATTGTTACTGCTACAGATCTGCTCTGTCAAAGTTTCGTTGTATTTCATACAATGACAATAAATAAATCTAAATCTAAAATCTAAATCTAAATTTGTGCTTCAGGCACTTTGCAGGTGGACCAACTGTTTGTGTTTGCTCGCTCCTTCTGAGTGCAGAGAGCTACATGTATGGACCCCTGTTTGGTCACCCTACGCTACGCACAGCAATGTACATTCTGTTTGTCGATTAAAATGAACATAATCAATGAAATTCCTAATGATCAATTAACGATTAATCGACTAATCAGGCTCATCCCTAGTCCATAACATTCTATGGAGACAAGCAGGTGGTGGAGATTCCACTAGAAATGTTATCAGGATTATGCCCACCTCAAAAATACTCTACATGAGCAACATTGTTAAAAAAAACATGACCTAGAATAAATTAGCAGTTAGTTTGCATTGACATAGTGAATAATAGAAATAAGTTATTCAACTCTTTACATGTCAAATCTTTGAAGCTGAAGCACCAAAAAATTAAAAAAGTTATTTTCTAGTATAAAGAAAAAGTCACGATAAATATTGACTCCAAAACATATTGTTCCATCTATGGAGTGATAAATCAATATAGTAGTTATCGTGACAGGCCTATTGAGTGTTGAAGAATACGAGATTCTCATAGTAGAAATGTAAGTTGATTCTATACTGTGAAATTTAAATAACACATGAGGAAATTTCTGAGACTCTCTGACTTGATAATCACAGGGAAATACACTTGATTTTCATTCTGTTAGCTTTGTAGTAAAGTTGACAGTATGGCTCATAGAGTTACGGGATTAGATAGGTAAGTTATTATTATATTTTTCACATTTTCCTTATTCTTAAAGGGGGTATTCCATGCATGTTTGAGTAATCTAGCAATCTGTTGCCTTATTTGAACCCTCCTTACAGTTAGCAGTGCGATTCTGTCCAAAATTCAGCCCCCAATCCTGTCACCCATGCTCCTACATGGCAATTTTCTATAAATGTACAAAAGCACGCTACAAAACAATACACAATAAATTCACAGACTCTGTGATTTGCAGTAGTGTCATTATCAGGACGCACTCTGATTGTATTATGGTATTGCTCTGAAGAGGGAATGACTTAGCAAAGGGGGAGCAAAGGGAGGGGTTGACATAACTTCAAAAAACGGACATGAAACTTGTAAAACATGTCAATAAGTTGTTTCTGGTATACAGTATTTTCAAAACAATAAATATTTAGATCACCATGTTAGTTTTTAATGTATGAGCAATAATATACCCCTCTGTAATATACATCTGAAACTATCTACAGGATACAAGGAGGTCATACAAACTCACCGTGTTCTTGTGCAGATCTTCAGGTATAGAGCCTTGAGCGCTGGTGTGAAGCTCTATTTAAAACAGACATGTAGCTAGTGGAATCTTCTAATCCTGTAAAGCCAGCTCTGATCCTAATCACCTTAACCACATCTATGCATACTCACATCATGCTGCAGTGTGCACAGACCACTTGTGCACACTTTATTAATAGAAACAACAACACCATTTTTTTATTATTATATAATATAGTTATTATATAATAGTTATTATTGACTGATTATTGTGAAATAAAAAACATGAATAACTGAAAGCCTGATGTAAATGTAAAAAATGATACAATGTTGCTTGTCACAAATAGAGGATCTAAGAAGTCATTTGCATTAAGGAAACCACTTGCTGTTTTGGATTGTAATATAAAGAAGAAATAATGGTATTAACTAAAGTGAACTGTGCACGCAGTGTTCATTTTAAATACTTTTCGGTCATCACAAGATCTCATTTAATAATAAAAACAGCAACAAAAGATATTCTATTTTGCTTACTAGTGACTGAGTTGTATAAAAGTGGAAATATTCTGAAATATATATTTAATTCCTTCTTTTCTGCACACTGACTCAATTATTGAGCGCAAACCGACTTGCTGTGAAGCAAATCAAATGAGGCTAAAAACAATAACTTCCTTTTTCATAACTTAAAATGCTATAATAATACAGCTAATACAGCCCAAAGGACACAAGTAAGAAACTGTTGGATTATGTGAAATAAGACGTTTGTTTTTTTTCCTGTATCCATGGAGACTGTGCAAATGCTAGATATAGACCTCTGAGATGCTACAGGTTTTTTGCACCAAACGTGGCAGAATACCTTCCAGGAAAAATACTTCAAAGGAATGGGCCACTTTATAACCCACTGAAACTACAGAGTGCAGTGAGACTGAGGCTTAGAAGAGGCTTTCCTGTTGTGTTTTCCTGGTTAGCCTCAGACGCTGCTGTGACACTTTTGGCTCTTCCTCTCCTCAAACTGCCCTGACACACATCTGCTCACCCTACCTGACCAGTCCTCCTGTTAAACTGCACTGAGACCTTTGACTGAGACACAAAGGTGAATGAGAAACGCACTATGTTTCTGCATCTAAACTTGAATTTGTCTTGGGATCTCTCCCTCTCTTATCAAGAGCTACGTAAAAAAGGCCTTGTTCTGCTTTCAATCAGAGGTAATTCTGACCATCGACCAGCAGGTGTCCTCCTTTCACCTATATCTAATTCTTTGAGGTCAACTGCTTTTTGCGCTACCACCTCACAACAGACACAGTCCCATGCCCATTTAAAGTTCTGCCTTTCTGCATCTTATATATGTTTTACATCCTCCCAAAATAATTTATTAGTTTATGCTGTTTGGGGTTAGACTTAATGATCAATCTTGTAAAAACTTTTTTTTTTTTTAATATAGAATGTAAAGCAGCTGAACTGATGTGAAGCCAAAGGTGACAGGATATTTGATTGTTTACCCAAAAAAAACTGACACCTTGAGTTCATAGATGTGTAGGAAAAACACATGATCTCACAATTTTAACTGATTTGTTAAATTCTATACTATTCTATAATGCATTATTAAGTAAAACCAGGTGTTCTTGAAGCTATTTACTTAAAAGAGGAAGCTGAAAAGGATGTTAAGCAAATTACCATTTCTTTTAATGACTGATCTAAAGAGGAAATGGAAAGTATGACAGTATAATGCTAGTGAAGTTATTTGAATAAAAACATGCCCTTGTGGATTCTGTATTTAAGACACTCAATCCAAACTACATCTACCTTGGAAAATGTAATGAGCCTCTTTGGTTTTGTTTAATTTTGGGCATTTTTTTTTTGTTCAAGGTCATTTTGAAGATAATTATTATTTTAAATGTAGCTCAGTCTGGCATAGGAAGAACTAGAAAAAAAATCATTTACTGTAATACATACATAATACTAAAAACATTGGTGGCTTTAGCTTTATAGAGAGCTGTCTCTATAAAGTCTGGTGGTTATTTTAAGTCAAGCATATTTGTTTTTCAGTATCAGTATTAATGGAGAATACCAGTAGATCTGTGTTTCTGCTGTTTTTTACACAGTGAATTGAAAAAATAATAATAATAATATAAAATAAAATAAACATTTAGTGGAATATGCTTTTGGTACTCTAAGATTTTCCATTGCTGCTGGACTGGTGCTGTAAGTGTATCTTATCTGAATCCATGTTCAGTCAAGGCATTCACCACCCCACACAGTCACCAGGCAGGTCTCTCTGTCTCTTTGAAGATCACCAAAACAACAACAAACAACAAATCAACAAACAAATCACTCTACACAATTTAATTATTATTTTTTTTCCACATATTTACTTTCTGATTTTTATACTTCATATAGCCATATCATCTAAACTAAAGGGCATTAAAAGGATTCATACAAATGACGGTTAATCAAATCAATTGTTTACATTAATTAATACAATCAAGATTAACAATAATTGTATTCTCTTTAAAGGTGCACTGTGTAACTTTGGTTGGAGATCCGTCACCTGCTTGTTTCTATGGATATGTCACTGCTTTGCCTCGAATGTTCCACAGTATGACATTAAACAGCTCAGCCTTACATTTAGTCAATTACAGGTGGTTTTATAACTTAAAAATACCAAGAAAAACAGACATTCTGACTGAGGGCGGGGTTGCCTCCCCACAGAGCTGATCTGTAACTTGGTCTCTGTGAAGGTAGAGAGGTTTTTCTACATATTAAACAAACATTCCAGACAAAGCAAGAACATCTTCACGAAGAAAAGTATTGGAGGGACCCTCCACCAGAAAAATTACACAATGCACCTTTAACATAATACATGAGCATGCAGGTCCTTCTAGCTTAAAAGTAATTCCCAGTACACGCTGTCCCCTCTCCAGGTCTCACGCGATGCTTATCTAGGCCAAATACATGTTAGCATGTTAGCAAGCAATTCACATCAGCAGCTAAAGCGAGCAGTCCAGTTCCTTTTGTAGTCAAAATGAACCATTTGTACTAATTACATACATTAAAAATTGCATTTTTATTAATAATATCTGGCACGAGTCTACTCATCAGATGTGGACACCTTGTCAAAAGTAGGTTTGACCTCTGTCACTCACCCAGGAGTATTTTAAAAGTTACAGTATAATATTATCATACATAAGCACTTGTATTTCTCATGAGCCTCCATGGGAGCGCGGTCACAGCGCACTCTGCTGGAGACATGTTGCATAACAACTGAGATCAGATAAACAGGTCAGCCCACTGCCTCAGTGGCTCAATGTGACTTAAAGAGTCACCTCAAAAACACATTTTAACCTTTTAACATGAAAGTCTGGACATTTAACAAAGCTTTACATAAGCTTAGTTACACACATTTAAAAAACAAACAAACAAACAAACAAAAAAAAAAAAAAAACATTATTATAAATAATCATGAACTTTCTATGTCTTATACTATGATTGTGTCTTTTTAGTTACAATTTCCTTTGGCCTGGCCTTGATGGGTTTTGGACAAAACAACAACAAAAAAGACAATTACAAAAAAAAACAAGAAAAAAAAAAAAAGACAAAAGAGAAAAATTGCATAATTAGTTAATTAATCTGAATGAATTCTAATGTACTGTAAGTCTTCAAATTAATATAATAATGTATTTCGGTTTCAACCTCGCCCAAGATTGATCTGTTATAATCTTACAGCTTCTTCTACTTACTCAGTTAGTCACACCTACAATTTCTTAATCTAGTTTGACAGGAGCTACCCCACGCAACTCGGTCTAAACCAAATTTTGAAATCAGGTTTCTTCATCATTCTCCTCTGTCATCAGACCCAAAGTTTCCTCCTCTTTCTGCTCACATGTTGGGGTGTCAAAGATTTCTTGCCACTCTTCTTCTCCCCACTCCTCTCCTCCCTCCCCTTCTCCTCCCCACTCCTCTCCTCCCTCCCCTTCTCCTCTCCACTCCTTCCTTCCTCCTTCTTGCTCCTCCCCCTCTCCTCCCCTCTCCCCCCCTTCTCCTCCGTGCTCCTCCCCTTGACTTGGCTCAGTGTCAGTTACTTCTCTTTTGATTTCAGCGTATTCGCTCTCTGCGGTCTCTTGTGGTTTGACCTCTTTCACACTTCTGTCCCGCAGAGCAGAGAAATCTATGTCCGAATACTCTACTTCAGGCTTACATGCAGTCCCATCATCCTCTGTTTGTGTACCTTCATCCTGTGGTCCATTCTGTAAACAATTCATATTCAAACAAGTAAGAAAGAGAACACAATATAATATTCAAAACAAGACCATAACAGTGTCTAAATGTATCTAAAAGGCCCATATTACACTACTTTATGATCTGTGTTATAATGCTATTTGTTATTTATTTTTATGATCTATGTTATATGCTATATGTTAATTACCACATCCCTATACTCCGTCCAGAGCCCTGAGATCAACTGACCAGCTCCAGTTGGTCGTGCCCAAAACTAGGCTCAAGACGAGAGGTGACAGAGCCTTTTCTGTGGCAGCGCCCAGACTGTGGAACAACCTTCCTCTTCCTGTCAGATCCTCTCAGTCAGTAACGCAGTTTAAGACGAGACTGAAAACTCACCTCTTCTCCCTGGCATTGAGTAGTAGCTAGTCAGGTTTTCACCTGTTATCTGTATATATGAATATCTAACTATTTCTTCTCTTTTTATTGTCTTTTATGTGAAGCACTTTGGTCAGCTGAAGTAGTTTTAAATGTGCTATATAAATAAACTTGAAACTGAAAATGAAACATTTGGATGATTTCAGCCCTGGAATTGGCCATCTCTACTGAACTAAAGGTAAAAGGAGCTGTTAACATGAAAACTACCACTACATGACATCACAAGCATGTGAATGAAGCATTCTCACACAGACCACCCAAAAAACCCAATTAAAGTATATTGTATTTTTGTATGATTGTTGTATCACCCATGCCCCCATTTATCAGTCAGTTCATCTTTGAACACACTTAAAGTATATAAGCTAAGAGTCATTAACCGTGTAGAACTTACCACTTTTAGTGCTTGGGTGCTCACCATCTCCAGTGTGTCAGACACATTTAAAGAATTCCTTCTTTTGCATCTGGAAAAAGAGTAGAAATATGAAATATCATAAGTAACATAAGTTAAGATGAGTTCTGCTTCTCAGAATTTGGACAATATCTTGCCTTTTAAATATGAATTGCATAACAATTTACATACAGTATTTACAATATTATTTCAAAGTTATGATACATTTACAGGAATACAACTTTTGAATTCATAAATGGAAATGTATGCTTGATAGGTGCCACAGTTAGTGTAAAAATGTCACTTCCTGATGTTGTTGACTGTTGCACCACTTCTGCATTTGCTCATCTTAAAAGCCACCTGATTTCTTAAAAACATGAAAAAGAGAACTAATTCATTTCAATGATTGAAAATCATGTGTCCTTTCTTATCTTATACATTCTGAGCATCCTAAATAAGATTAAGGTTAAGGTACACCATTGTCCCTGTAGGGAAATTTGTCCTCTGCATTTGTCCTCAGAGAGAACATGCAAACCCACACAGAAAGGCCCAGGCAACTCGAAAATCAAACCTGGAACTTTCTTGCTGTGAAGCATCAGTGCCACTCAGCCACCAAGTCTCCAAGTGTTCACCACAATGAGTTTATAAGCAACTCTCAAAGACCAGAGCAGACGGTAAAGCTAACAGCTAGCCTGCTAATGTGCACTTCCTGGTTATTGGAAGAAAAAAAAAAAAATCCACTTTAGGTCTGTTTTAAAGATACAACAGTGTCAGGTATCTATTATATATATATTTTTTTTAAAAAAAAGTTCAAATGTGTACCTGCAGCAGAGTAGAGCCAGACCCCAGATGATTGTAGTCAGCGTGACACCAATCCCAAACGCAGCGATGACCCGAAGATCCTGGACAGTTTTCACCAATAAGTCCAATATATCTAAAGAAAGTGCAAATTAATGTATATTCATGTAGTGTTGGTCTATGCTTTAATTTGGGAACTTACTCATCTTTGCCTTAGCAGACTCATTGCAGGTCCTTGCATCATAGTTTGGCTTAGTGAGGTTCTTGGTCACTGGGACTGCGGATAATGACAAAATAAGCGTTTCAATTGCAAAAAAAATCATTACACAGTCACATGAGCAGCAAGAGTGAAGTGCCTTGCTCAGAGACATAATAACAAATCACTATGTTTGTAGGTGATTGCTTAACCACTGTGCCACTCCCTCGTGTAGTACAACCACGGCCCATTAACAATTTGTGTATCATTCATTTTTCAATATAAAACCAAAAATAAGAAAACGAAAAATTGTCCGACTTTGAAAAACTAATGAACGAATGATACAGGGATTATTAACCGTAGGGTGGGAGGTTGAATCCATGCTGCAACCAATGCTATCTTTGTGTCCTTGAGCAAGAGATTTCTGTCACCTGGTTTGTCTTCATGCACATGTGTATGAATGTGTGTCTTTTTCTTTCTTTTTTTTATAATAATTTTTAAACAGTTTATGCCTCAGAAAACTAATAATGCTCATCAAAAACATACCTGGAGTTTTGTTTCATTCATACATCTTTGAGCATAACCATTTATTATTAGTCTGTGTACATTTCCAAATATCAGAATGCTCTTTGCCACCTTATGATGTCATGAGCAGTAGTTTTCAAGTTACCTTTTACCTTTTACTCAGTAGAAATTGATAACTGCAGGGCTGAAATGATCCAAATCGTTCTAGCGACTGTGTACGGAGTTTAAAAACACATCAGAGCATTTCCTGTTTTACCACATGACATCACAGTGTAGAATACAGTGTTTTCTGTTTAAGAGAAGAACTCAGCCTAAATATGCAGAGTTCGTTTGTTAAACATGTGTGAATGAAACAAAACACAACTCCGGGTATGTTTATGATGAGTAAAGGATATTATAACAGATCAGAAAACAGCGTAATATAGATCCTTTGAAACTGACATAGGTAAAATTCTAATTTACATTTAAAGTGCATTTGAGAGATTACTATAATATTCTAATTACAACTTGGTTTGGTGGGATAGTAACTGCATGTGTTAAATATTCATCATGATTTCAAATCAGTTCTCACAAGTGTCAGTTCTAAAATACACGAAGTAGTGATGAGCTCTAAAACTGAAACCATCCAAAATTCAGGCATAATTAAGTGTAAACACTGATTTAATAAAATAAAGGTGTTGTCATTTATGTGTATTTGTCAGCTCATAGCTGTTGTGTAATTTGTGACACTTTTTTGCCTTTGTTTACATTACGGCTGCCAGGTAATATGCCTTAGTATATTTCATCATGTTACCTATGTTTTAGAGAATTTAGTAGTCTAACCTTTCATGTGCACTTTAAAGGTGCAATGTGTAACTTTCCTGATGTGGGGTGAGCCAACTGCTCAAATGCTTGTTTCCATGGAGATGTCTCAGAGCCTGTCCACATGACTAAGTTTTTGGTTGAATGGTAAAGTTTGTATTCTTTTTAGCCTTTCGTCCACATGGAGTTAGCATTTCGGGTGGGCGAAAACTGTTTTTTGAGAACGGGTTCCAGAGTGGAGAAATCTGAGAATGCCGACGTTGCGTTGTCATGTGGACAAGCAAACCGCAGCTTATGGAAAACAATGACGTCGCAACCCATGCAGATTACGCACATGGATCAATAACAAAGATTATGCACGGGTAATTAAACTGTTGGATTTTGAGACCTAATAATTCTTATTCTATTATATAAATTCTATTCTATAAAACTTAAAGTAAAAAAAAAACAGTTATGAGATATGCATTATTATATATTATTATATATATTATCATATAGCTGTGGCATATGTATTACATTGTTTTCACTCAGTGCTCCGTTGTCTTCTAGATGTGAATATTTATTGATCTGACACATGTGTGGGTTGAATTTTTTTCAACCCGCAAAAAAAAAAAAAAAAAAAAAAAAAAAAATCCAGGAGCATTGTCATGTGGATGTAGCCTAGCCTTAGTTTTTCCTGGAAGTTTCTACAGCATGATATTAAACATATCACTTTCCAAAGAAGCAAGCAAGTGACACTCCAAGGCCAAGTTACAGGTAGGATCTGTGGAGAGGTGACTACGCATACAATGAGAATTCCTTTTTGAAGGCATTTTTGAGAGATAAAAACACCTGTAATTCACACAAAATAGGTATGTTTAATTAGCCAGGCCGGCGCCACCTAGTGCCTCCGCTCAATTTCATTTCTCTCCAGCGACTAGGTCAGGAATCAGAACACACTAGACCAGGGGTGTCCAAACTTTTTTCATCAAGGGCCACATTTCGAAACACAGACGAAGCAGAGGGCCGATCAAGGGCCGTAGACTGGTGCTCAATACAGTGAAAAATTTAAATATGTGCATGTTTAACACTTTGATATGAGCCATCAGTCTTTATTCACTCTAAAATCCCCAAAGCCACACATTAAATATTCAATATTTGCTTTATCAAAGTAGATTTTCCAAAAAACTTGCTGTAAAAAGTTCATTTTCAATTGATGCAAGGTAATTTGGGCCAAATCACCTGGAAGCCTGAGGGCCAAGAAAAACTTGTTAGAGGGCCGCATTTGGCCCACGGGCCGCAGTTTGGACATGCCTGCACTAGACGGTTTGCAAAAACCCTGGAAGTGCAAGTTCGGGCACCAGCCAATCAGCAAAGAGCCATATATTCAGCGATTCCCAAGATCGAGGATTTAAGGCCGGAACAAAGAGAATGTTTGGTGAATTTATCAAGGGGAAAGACGTTATTGCCCTTCTTTCTACGGGATTTGGGAAAAGCTTAATATACCTGTTAGCCTTGTTAGTGATTCATTAGACACGTCACCACCAAATAGCAACAATTGGTTAAATGATAAAACATACCCGCCTAGCGAACGAATTCTAATACTACGAGGTCAGAAGGTTTGTATGAAGTGAAACGAAGTAAAATGAAGTAAAATCAGCTGATGAATCAGGCTAACATTAATGTCATATTACAAAACATTTCAGGCAAAGCAATAACATCTCCATGGAGACAATTAGACGGCGGATCCTCTACCTGAAAAGTTGCATAGTGCACTTTTAAGATCTATTTGTAAAAAAATTAAGAATTTATAAAAATAATAATACATAAAACCACAAAAAAGATACAGTGGTCAGACCTGTTCGCGTATTCTTTGTTCCTTTTGTTGAAATGGGAGTGGCCATTGTAGAAATTGTTGACACTGCAGATGGTATTTCTGTCTTGACCACTGAAATATAAATTATTAAACATCACCTTAATTTTCTATGTGTAAATAATGAGTAAATTTAGCAGTAGTCGAGCGCTGGTGGTTGCTTTTGCTTGTTTTCCTTTTTCAGTATAAGTTCCTTTTAACATTTTTCTTAAACATGCATTGTGTAAGTTTTCTGGTGAAAGGTCCATCAAATGCTGAGATGATATTGCTTTGTCTGGAATGTTTCACAGTATGGCATTAAACCTTTCTATCGTCATGCAGCCCAAACCCGGCCAAGTTACAAGTTAGATCTGTGGAGAGGCACAGTCAGAATTCCTGTTTTTCAAGATATTTTTGAGCTATAAAACCACCTCTAACTGAATAAATGTACAGTAGATAGAGCTGTTTAATGTCATACTGTGGAACATTTGCAATGACATATTTATAGAAACAGGCAGGTGACGGACACTCCACCAGAAAAGTTACACAATGCACCTTTAAATAAAAAAAAACCTCAACTGTGAAGAGAGCTTTAAAAACATGCAATGTAATACAAATGAAAAGAAACATTTTAGTACAAATATTGTAACTTACCTGAAGTTGAATTTTCTTTTTCTGCAAGCATAAGAAGTACGTATTGAAATAAGACTGTTAAACTTATAATTACGTGGTTACAAAAAGTTCCAGCACGGTACCTTCATCAGTATTTGCCAAAGAAAGGAGGAAGAAGAGCTGAAAAAGTACCCCAAAACGTATCATCTTAGCATCAACTTGAGACCTACAGACTTTTCGAATTGTCTTGTTATAATCTTTACAGCTAGTTACAGGAAATCCCCTCTTGAAAGATGGGCCAGAAGTAGGTCCACGGTTCACGGCACACATTTGCATACATGGTTGGGCTGAAATGTAATGAATACTGCTAGTGAAAAAAATATGTACTTACAGTATGATAGAAATTAAAAAATGTATCAGCCTATTTGCCGTTCGTCTTAAGATGACTTAGGGTTGCCAACTATGTGAACCAGGAAGTTTATTTGACAAACTCAAATTGTCACTCATATTACGCATATGTGAGCCACAATGTTTTTTTTTGTGTTTTTTTATAGCAAAAGGGAAGTCAAAACTTCTGTTCAACTTCAGTAACTATCAGTAGTCTAGATCTTACTTAGAAGCAGTTACTTCTGGTATCTGTAAAAGTACAGATATCAGAGCAAAAAATACTCAAGTAGAAGTAAAATATCACATATCATATCTACCTAAGTAAAACCTAGGTAACAGTACTTGTTTAAAAATGTACTTAAAGAGTAAAAAGTTAAAGTGCATATTTCATGCATATTTTGAAGTCATATAAGGCTTCAAATATTATATCGTTTTTTCCCAGCTGTTTCCATTTGTGTATTTTTGTTTGCCCAAAGTGCAAACATGTAAAAAAAATACCCCCCTATTTCTTTTCAGCAAGTCTCAAATAAAAACATCAGATGAAGAGAAGAGGTAGAGCGCTTCACTGGGTCATAAAAAAGTCAAAAGTAGCAGTGCAGGTGCTCTATGAGGGTTGAACTTGACATCTTAATAGAATGTAACCCTTACTGAATAATGTAAAAGTAGGCAAGGTACAAGGTACATAAGGCAGCCTTATGCCCTGATGAAGACCATCTTGCTGGTTGAAATGCATTGGTGTGCCTCCATGTAATAAAGGTCTTTTAATATATTCAGTCTTTGTACCTAGGGTTTGTCACTTGTCCACTTTTACATTTTTCAGTAAGGGCTACATTCTATTAAAATAATAAAGAAAATACTTTTACTTTTCTGTCCAGTTTGAAAATGTAGTGGAGTAGTAGCACAGATATCTGCTGCCAAATGTAGTCAAGTAAAAGCAAAAAGTATCCACTTGAAGTGCAGTAGTTTACTACTTTTACTTTGTTATGTTCCACCACTAGTAACTATAAAAATCTAAAAACATATGAGTTCAAATTTATGTTTCAATAACTTTTACATCATTCACAGTTAAGTTACTCATAGATTGTTTGCTATAGTCTTTTAAGAGCCTTATTGTATATGCACAACCATGCAGTCAAAAGTTTGGACACACCATCTCATTCAGTGTTTTTATTTTCATACACATGCAGAAGAAATCAAATATATGAGGTAAGATATAAGGAATGATATATCAAAGAAAAAAAAAGTTATATTCTAATCCTCAAAGTAGCTGCCCTTTGATGTCAAAAAAATATTGTCTAGTAGAGTTGTTACATCATTCCATATCTTGCTTCATATGTTTGCTGTATTCTGTAAACAGTGACGAGAAGAATACCTTGAAAATGTATTTACTTAGAGAATACTAAATACCTGCATTAAAATGTAATTTTGTAATGCATTTTGATACATAGGCCAATCAGAGTACTGTACTCTGAATACTCTGGATACTCGAGTTGCATTTAAATTATAGTGTAAAAATGCAACATAGTATTAATAACAGCTCTATTTTTGTTTCAGCTTTTAAAAAACTTCCCATCACTAATTGGAGAAGTAAAAATTCACACACATTCACATGCTGTAAGATCAATGTTTTCTGTTTTTCTGTGTGCTGTTTGAAGCATGAAATCAAAAAATGTGTTCCTTTGATTAAAAAATAATAATAATTGTACTGAACACCAAATGAAAACGTAACTATACCAGAGTACTCAATATTAGTATTCAGAATAAACACGCCTCTTCAACATCGGGGACAGTACCTCTGGACTTGCAGACCGAGGTGGTGGTCCCTCTGTATAAGAAGGGTGACCAGAGGGTATGTTCCAACTACAGGGAAATCACACTCCTCAGCCTCCCAGGTAAGGTGTATGCAAGGGTAGTGGATAGTAGAATCTGACCGATAGTCGAACCTCGAATCCAGGAAGAGCAGTGTGGTTTTCGTCCTGGCCGTGGAACAATAAACCAACTCTATACTCCCCTTAGGGTGCACAAGGGTTCATGGGAGTTTGCCCAACCAATCCAAATGTGCTTTGTGGATCTGGAGAAGGCATATGACCGTGTTCCTTGTGGTGTCCTGTGGGGGGTGCTCTCTGGGAGTATGGGGTCCGGGGCCCTTTGCTAAGGGCTGTCCGGTCCCTGTATGACCGGAGCAGGAGCTGTGTTCGCATTGCCGGCAGTAAGTCAGACCTGTTCTCGGTGCATGTTGGACTCCGCCAGGGCTGCCATTCGTCACCGGTTCTGTTCATTGCATTTATGGACAGAATTTCTCGGTGCAGTCAGGGGCTGGAGGGGGTCCGGTTTGGGGACAACAGGATGTCATCTCTGCTGTTTGCAGTTGATGTTGTCCTGCTGGCTTCATCGAACCAGGACCTCCAATGTGCATTGGGGCGGTTTGCAACAAGTATGAAGCAGCTGGACATATGGTCACTTATGATCATGAGCTCTGGGTGATGACTGAAAGGACGAGATCACAGATACAAGAGGTCGAAATGAGTTTCCTCTGCAGCACTGCCGGGCACTCCCTTAGAGATAGAGTGAGGAACTCTGTCACATGGGAAAAGCTCAGAGTAAAGCCGCTACTCCTCCACGTCGAGAGGAGCCATTTCAGGTGACTCGGGCATCTGTTCCTGATGCCTCCTGGGCGTCTCCCTCGGGAGGTGTTCTGGGCATGGGAGAGAGGAGGCCCCAGGGACAACCCAGGACACACTGGAGGGACTAGGTCTCTGGTCTGGTCCTTGGAACACGGGTGCTGGCCTTTGTGGCCAGTCCGCCATTCTGTTTGTGTCTGTGTCTCTTTCATGTCAGCACTTTGTTTGTACAAGTACATGTCTGACTTTGTGTGTGTGTTAAGACACTTGATTAGTTTAGTTTAATTCTGTTTTGTGCCTTTTTATTTTGTCACTCGATTCTGTTTGTGGGTTTATGCGGTTTTACTTTGGGACACTTTTGATCAATTTTGTTGTGTGTCCCATTTTCGTATCAGCCTACATCCTGTCATTCTTAGTTTTGGTTATTTTATGTACATATTTTAGTATGTTCTGTTAATTTACTCTTTTGCATTCTTGTTAATTAAACATTACTTAATTTATACCATTTTCCAATACTACTGCTATTACTGCTAATTTAAGTAATTAAAGCAAGCAAGACAACAATGGCACCAAAGAAACCAAGTGTTATGGACGAAGAACTGCAGAACATTCAAAAATCCCTAAACTTCATGTCGGATGAGTTGAGCAAAGTAGCTGAGAAACAAGAGAAGCTACTAGCCCTTGTTACTGAAGTTGCCAAACTCAAGAAAATCATCAAGGCAAAAGACGCAATTATCCGAGGACTGGAGCACAGGATCGAGGATTTGGAGCAATATACACGAAGGGAAGATATTATTGTGAGTGGATTACAAACTACCCATCGTAGCTATGCTAGAGCTACAGTGATGAGCATGACAACGGAGAGCGGCGAGGATGCGCCACCGGAGGAGCAACAAACTTTGGAGAGGCAAGTCATCCAATTTCTTGAAAGCAGAAACATAAAAGTTGCACCCGAAAACATAACCGCTTGTCACACGCTCCCGAAGAAACACAAAGACGCAAAACCGACCATCGCTGTGCGCTTTGTCAATAGGAAGCACAAAGTGGAACTGCTGCGTCAGGCTAAGCTGCTAAAAGGCACAGGAGTGTACGTGAATGAACATTTAACAAAAAAGAACGCAGATATAGCCAGGGACGCACGGAATCTTAGAAAACTAAAGAAAATTCAAGCCACATGGACACGGAACGGACAAGTAAAGATCCGGCTCAACGGCACGCCAGAAGAATCTAAAGTTGTCACGATAAGAGATCTCAAAGATTTGGACCCATATAAATGACTATCTTTCTTTCTTTTTTCAAAAATGGGATAATTCCTTACACTCTTTATGAGATGACTTCATTTAGTTTTGAAGAATTTACGTTAACTTTGAAAATGTGCGTGGACACTGGAAGAAGTTTAATTTGGATTAAATACGGATTAAACGGGACTAAATACGGACTAAAAAGAACATGGAAAGTATGTACTGTTGTCACTACAGTGATTGTGGATCACGATTGTCGACATCAAATCCTGAACTGGACAAACATTGTGACTTTAGATATGATTGGGAACAGTGAGGAGCACGCCGTGGCGCACGGATTACGCATTGCCGAAAGGAGAACAGGTGAATACATGAGATGGAAGTTACGACTTTATACACAATGGAACATAACATTTACTTGAATGGAAAATGAACTAGACCCAGAAGTACACTTCTATAATAATCTAGATATAACCTGTGAGTATTACACTGAGAAACAGTTTAAAGAGAAAGTGGAAATGGTTGGTCACTTTTCAGTTATACATTTTAATAGCAGGAGTCTCTGGAAAAATATTTAAAAAAAATGAACGAATTATTGCAGTTGTTTAATAAATTTTGTGTCATAGCTGTATCCGAAACTTGGTTGGATAATGACAAACTTGCTGGGGTGCAAATGGCAGGATATGATTTATTTACAGTAAACAGGAAAGATAAAAAAGGTGGGGGTGTTGCTCTGTATGTGGACTCAGCCCTAACTTGTAAACTTGTTGAAAGCAAATCAATAACTGTGGAAAATATATTAGAATGTGTCACTATTGAGATCGAATTTAAAAAATCCAGAAATGTGCAAGTCACATGTATATACAGAACCCCAGGATCCCCCATAGATAAATTTAATGAAAAAATGCATGATTGGCTCAACACAAATGGGTCCAAAGGAAAAGAACAAATTATATGTGGGGATTTTAACATTAATCTTATGAATGCTTCTGCCCACGAGAAAACAGCAGACTTCATGAACATGATGTACTGTAATATGCTCATCCCAATCATAGATAAACCAAGTAGGATTACCACTGACACTACTACACTGATAGATAATATATTCTCCAGTAAAATTGAAGTTAAAACAATTGGAGGACTCCTGATTAGTGACATATGTGATCACCTTCCAGTTTTTGCAGTTTTTCAGAACTGTAATGAACTGAATTATGATTACAAATCAAAATCATACAAATTCATAAGACGATTAACACCCCAGTCTTTAAATAATTTTAAGGAGGACTTAAACAAACTTAGCTGGAATGATGTGTACAATCAGACTGATCCCAGTGATGCCTATGAAACCTTCTTGTGTAAATATATCAAACTATATGAAAAAAACTGCCCATTGCAAAAAGTAAATGAAAATCAAAACTGTGTTAGAAAGCCTTGGATAACGAAAGG
Source organism: Boleophthalmus pectinirostris (assembly GCF_026225935.1). Taxonomy (NCBI): domain Eukaryota; kingdom Metazoa; phylum Chordata; class Actinopteri; order Gobiiformes; family Gobiidae; genus Boleophthalmus; species Boleophthalmus pectinirostris. The sequence goes on along the minus strand of NW_026571447.1, from coordinate 10,489,887 downwards.
ACTAGAAAATGCATGCAAGAAAAAAAATTTAGTATATAAAAGATTTATCCAACTCAGAACAAAGAAATCTGAAATTAAATATAAAAAGTATAAAAATAAATTGATAAGCATCCTGAGAAGTTGTAAAAAGAACTACTTTCACAAATTACTTCAAGAGCAAAGGGAAAATATAAAAGGAACATGGAAAGTGATAAACAGTATTATGGAAATAAGAGACAAAAAACATGATATCCCAAACCACTTTACACATAATAATACCAGACTCGAAACTATAAAAGAGATTGTAGATGGGTTCAATCAGTATTTTGTTAATGTGGGTAATAACTTGGCAAAATCTATAGAAATGCACAGGAACTCTCTTCCATGTAATACAGTCTGTAGAAATCCAAACTCCTTCTATATGAATCCTACAAATGAAAATGAGATAGTTAAAATAGTAACAATTCAAACCAAAAACATCCAAAGATGCAGCTGGCCTAGACATGAACCTAATCAAGAAAACAATAGAGCTCATAGCAGATCCACTGACACATATATGTAATCAGTCATTTAAAATGGGCAAATTTCCAGATAAAATGAAAATAGCAAGAGTGTTTCCAGTATACAAAAATGGGGAAAAAAATATATTTTCAAACTATAGACCAATTTCAATACTCTCTCAATTCTCAAAAATAATAGAAAAAATATTTGTTCATCGATTAGATAAATTCATAGAAAAATATGAGCTCTTAAGTGACCATCAATATGGATTCAGGAAAAATCGTTCCACCTCAATGGCTGTTATGGAATTGGTAGAAAAATGTATCTACAGCAATTGATTCAAAGAAATACAGTGTGGGTATCTTTATTGACCTTAAGAAGGCTTTTGATACCCTCGATCATAATATATTATTGCAAAAATTAGAAAGATATGGACTGCGAGGACCTGTGCATGCCTGGCTACAAAGCTATCTACAAAACCGATACCAGTATGTTGAAATAAATAATAAAAAATCTGTATTGTTGAAAGTAAATTGTGGAATTCCACAGGGCTCGACGCTTGGGCCAAAACTATTTATTATGTATATAAATGATTTATGTTCGGCATCAAAAATGTTCAATTATGTGCTCTTCGCAGATGATACCACCCTCTACTGCTCAGGTGAAGACCAAAGGCAGCTTTTTCAAATGGTGGAGAGGGAGCTGCAGAAAATTAAAGTTTGGTTTGATATGAATAAATTATCGCTAAACATAGAAAAAACTAAATTTATGGTATTTGCAAAGCGAAAAGTACAAAATCATGTACAAATTATGCTCAATAATACACCACTAGAAAGAGTCTTTCAAAATAAATTTTTAGGAATAACCATAGATCATAATTTAAACTGGAAATCACACATAAATACAATTAGGAACAAACTATCCAAAGTGATCGCAATTATATATAAATATAGATATACCCTAGATAAAAACAGTCTTTTTATTATATATAACTCGCTGGTAATGCCCTACATAACCTACGGTATTGAGATTTGGGGCAATACATATAAGACGAATACAAAGCCAATCTTTACCCTACAAAAAAAGGCAATAAGGGCAATCACATTATCAACTTATAACGAACCAACCAATGCATTATTTATAAACCTTCAAACGCTGAAATTTTACGATTTAGTCGGCCTGTACACTCTTAAAATCATGTTCAAAGTAAACAACAATCTCCTGTCGAAATCGTTACAGAACATGTTCAAAATCCGAAAGAGCCGATATGAGCTCAGAGGCACGACCATGTTTATTAAAAAGAAAATCAGAACAAACATTATGAAATTTTGTAAATCTGTTAAAGGGGCGGAGCTCTGGAACAACTGTACAGAAAACCTAAAATTGTGCACCACTTTCTTTCACTTCATAAAGAAGTTTAAATGTTTAACTCTGGACAGATACATGAAATATGAGACTTAGTTTGTGCTGTAATACTTTGTTGTTCTGTTACTGATTAGCTTGTTTCTTCCTGCTGTATTTATGAAGATGAACTGGTGTCAAGATGAAGCTCTGACAAAGGAATAAAGGGTAGGCATAATAAGCTTAAGCTTCAGCCTGCACCTTTTCGGTCTGTATATGTTAAATATGACTGTTTATGAATTTATGTCAAAATATACCTGTGACCGAAATAAATAAATAAATAAAAATAAATAAATAAATAAAAATTATGGCCACTGCCTCAATAAAAATAGACATCTGAATGATGCACTGTATTGTCCTATGCAGTTCTACATTTAAAATCTTTGAACATGCCAGTGTTAAAGGTCCTGTATTATGCAAAACTGACTCTTGTGAACTTACGTCATGTTATAATGCAGTTACCTCCTCAAAACCATACTCAGAGTTGTGTTTTGTTTCATTCACATGTTTGAGTAATCCTGTATTATTAGTCTGTTTACATCTCCACAGCTCAAAATGCTCTGTTCCACCTTGTGATGTCATGGAGTGGTAAAGATTGGCAATTCTAAGTCTGAAATTATCCAAATAATTCTAGTGAATGTGAATGGAGTTTAAGCACAGTGGAGCACTTCCTGTATTACCACATGACATCCCAAGGTGGAACAGAGTGTTTTCTGTTTGAGAGATGAACTGCAGTTTAAAAATGCGAGTTTGTGTATAAAATGTGTGAATGTAACAAAACACAACTCCATGTCTGTTTGTGATGAAGAAAGAACATTATAACAGATCATAAAATAGTGTAATATGAGCTCTTTAAATGTGATAATGTTGCAGACAGGAAAATGTGTAAATGTATTTTATTTACAGAATAAATACTCCAAATACATGAAAGAAGGGAACCAGTAAAGGATAACTTCTATATCCACATCATTCATCTATAACACAACTTTTTTTCCCTTGAAAAATTTGACTAAATCTACCCCTCTGGTAATGAAAGAAAAATCAGCAATGGTGACTGAAATAACTTGAAACTGAGAAAAGCAATATTAAATAAAATAAAAAAAAAAATACAGAAAAATAACCAGTGAAAATCAGACACTGTTTTTGAATTGTTGTTCAGTGGAATCATTTTAAACAAACTAATGAAAATGACCTGGACAAAAATGATGGTACCCCTAGAATAGATAAATAATGTAAATAATTGGACAATAGGACATGTTAAACTTAGGTGTGTCCTCTAATCTGCATCACAGGTGTCTTCAAACTTGTCCTCAGTCAGTCTGTCTGTTTAAAGGGCGACATGTGTCATTGTGCTGTTTGGAGACATGATGGAGACAACACTGAACATGGACCAAAGAAAGAGAAGAGAACTGTGTCAGGAGACTAGAAAGAAAATGATAGACAAGCAGGATAAAGATAAACACAATAAGACCATCTCCAAGCAACGTGATGTTCCTGCGATTACAATTACACATGTTCTTCAGTAGTTTAAGGTCAACCTCCCTGGACACGGCTGCAAGAGGAAAACTGATGACAAATTGAAGAGGCGGATCATACAACTGGTATTCGAAGAGCCCAGAACAATCTCCAGAAAAATTAAATGTGAACTTGAAAGGCAAGGTACATCAGTGTCAGATCGCACCATCTGTCACAGTTTGAGCCAAAGTGGACTTCATGTGAGGACACCACTGCTGAGAGCAAATCATAAAAAAGTGTGACTGGAATTTGCTACAGTGCATATTAACAAGCCACAAAGCTTCTGGGAGAATGTCCTTTGGACAGATGAGACAAAACTGCAGCTCTTTGGCAAGACACATCAGCTCTATGTTCACAGATGCAAAAATGAAGCACACTAAGAAAAGAACACTGTCCCCACTGTGAAGCACGGAGGAGGCTTGGTTTTGTTTTGGGGCTGTTTTGCTGCATCTGGCACAAGGTGTCTTGAATCTGTGCATGGTACAATGAAATCTCAAAACTATCAAGGTATTTTTGAACGAAATGTGTTGCCTAGTGTCAGAAAGCTTGGTCTCAGTTGTAGGTCATGGGTCTTCCAACAGGATAATGACCCAGAACATACAGCTAAAAACACCCAAGAATGGATAAGAACAAAACACTGGACTGTTCTGAAATGGTCTTCTTTGAGCCAAGATCCCCAATTCTATTGAACATCTGTGAAATGAGCTGAAACATGCTGTCCTTCAAACCTGAGACAACTAGAGCAGTTTGCTCACGTGGTGTGGGAAATATTAAGTTAAGGGTACCATCATTTTTGTCCAGGCCAGTTTCATTACTTTGTTTTTCTTAATGATTCTATTTAACCACATGATTTATGTGTGATATGTATTATCACTTTTATCAGTTTCAAGTTATTTCAGTGATAATTGTTGATTTTTCTTTCATTGCCAGACAGGTACCAACAATTTTGTCCACATCTGTATATTCAAATGCACTTCACTCATCATCCATGATTTCCTTCACATTAGAATAAACTTCTTCTTGCTGCTCTGGGACACTTTCTTTCATCATGGCCGTCTCCTCTTTGTCCTCTGAGATTTCTTCGCTCACTTCATCCATGTCTTGCCTCGGCTCAGTTGTTTCTCTTTTGATTTCTGCATACTCAGTCTTGGTTGTCTCATCTTCTCCTCTCTTCCTCTGTTTTGTTGGTGTTATAGCAGAGAAGTTGATGCTTGCGTAATGTAATTCTGCTGGTTCAGTGTCAGCTTTGGACAGTTCTGCAGTGTCATAGTTGAGCTGTGAATTACAAAAGAATAAAAAAACATTCGTATGTAAATGCTTTTTAAACACAAAACTCAAAGAAGGCATCATTAAAGCTTATCTCAGACTACCCTTACATTCTGTTGTAGTGAAAGCCTTTGAAAAGCCAAACAGAACCAGTAACAAAAGACACAATGTAGTTTGTAGAGAAAATCTATTAGATCTATACCTTATTCAACTAGGTAAAGTTGATTCAGGGCACTTTAGTTTGGTTAATTAACTATGTGAAAATTTCCCCTCCATCAAATGCAAACCTACACAAAAACTATGTCAATCGTTTGTGCTTTGTTTGTGCTGCAAAAAAAGTTTTGTTTGTGCTGCTTTAGTTTTTCAAATATTAATGATTTTCAGGTCAAATTTGGGTCAGTTAGCCCCCAGGAAGCTTAAAAATGCTTTAAATGGCCCAAAATGGCATCAATCGTTTGTGTTTCGTTTGTGCTGTTTTGTGATGCTTTTATTTGTGCTATTATGGTTCTTAAGATATTAACTATTATTCCACCCCTGGACAGAAGTGACATGGGGCAGAAAATCATGTAATGTAATCAGCAGAAAAAAAGAAAAAAAAGAATTTATGTAATAGTTTGCAATTTTTTTGCACATTTTAACATAATAATAATAACAATAATAATAATAATAATAATAATAATAATAATAATAATATAACAATAACAAAACCATAATAGCTAATATATTAAGAACCACAATAGCATAAACAAAACCTTTCGCAGTACAAAACAGCACAAATAAAGCACAAACGATTTTGGGCTGTTTTAGAGCATTTTTTAAGATTCCTGGGGGGATGACCTCAATTTAACCAATAAAGAAGTCATTAATATCTCAAAAACTAAACCAGCACAAGCAAAACTTTTTGCAGCACAAACGAAGCACAAATGATTTACATAGTTTTTGTGTAGGTTTGCGTCAGTAGTGGAGATTTTTTTAAGTGGGGGTATGCAATTCATAACATCATCGATTTGATGAATACTGCCAGCCCAGTAAAAATCTGTAATATTTGTTGTTTTTTTTTTACTCAAAATGATGCAGAATCATGTCATTAACATTAATGCCATTCATAATTACCTACAAGACATAAATCATAGGCTACAACACATGAACCAGGACTAAACCAGAACTGAACCAAAACTGGATCAGGACTAAACCCAGGTCTAAAACAGGACTAAACCAGGACTGATCTTGGACTTGAGAGAGAAAAGGAGAACCCTGAGCCCGTGGAGCAGGGTGTATGCAAAGTGCATTCGGGCTACAGTTGCACTGAGCCCCTGGGGTGTGGAGCTCTGCGCCGGTCCTTCCTCCTGCGGTCACCTGACTACACGGGCGCCCCTCCGGACCCATCCGAACACTCAGTCCTGGTTCAGTTTTGGTTCAGTTCTGGTTTAGACCTGGTTTAGTCCTGGTTTAGTCTTCCTGGTTCAGTCCTGGTTCAGTCCTGATCCCCTCATGTCTCAGGTCAGTATAGGACAGTACTACAGATCTTGAGCTTATGCAGGTTGTTTTCACCATTGATAATAGCTCCAGTTTGACATTTAAGTTGTAGCTATTTTGTATTTGTTACATTTTTATATCACACATCAGGAGAAGTGGGTGGACGGCATACCCTCACGTATCACACCCACTACACCCCTGGTTTGTGTTTGATGGGGGACCAACTCCATGCAGGTCAGTTAACTTCTTCTAATGGGGACTAAAGTCTCGCCAAACTTCAGCTGAAACAAACCGAATCAAGAGAAAATATAATATATCCCTCGCCTGACATGCCGCTCCTTCGCAAATAGTGCGGCTTGCTCATTTGCCAAAGGAAAGATCCCTACCCAGTCTAGTACTTGTCAGCAAAAGTTAAGATGTATCAGATTTTACAAACATAACTGACATATGCACTGCACACTGGACCATTGGGGGCAGCTGACGAGGAATCAGAGCAGGAGACAAAGGCTACGTTCAGACTGCAGCGCTTAACGCTCAATTCCAATTTTTTTGTGAAATCAGATTTTTTGCGAGGTCGTTCACATTTCCAATTAAATGCGACTTGTATGTGACTCCAGTGTGAACATAAAAAAACACGAAAGTGTCCCGCATGCGCAATGGACGACACGATGATGTGAACTGCAGCAAGCGTGATCTGTGTTTACGGAAGTAAACGTGAGCATTGAGCACTTGGCGGTTTTAAAAGTTTCTTTTGTACTGGAGCCAGAACATGAACAACTTACTTGTTTTAAGGAGGAGATTGAGAAGGAGAAGGACAAGGTTTTTGGCCATGGCATTTTGTGGGACAGCGGCAGCAACGTCCGTTGAAAGGAACGTGTGGGTGCACAAATGTAGCCAAGAGTGGTCAGTGACATGGAGTTCATTAACAATTTTCGCCTACTTCAGTGCAGAATAGTGACGTTTGTGGTTTGTTGATAACGTGTAGGTGGATGAAAACACTTTGGACGTTCAGACTGAAGTCACATGTCAAAAGATCAGGTATGTATCGGTTTCAGGAGCACATATTCAAGTGTCCTGGGTCGCATTTGAAAAAATCGGATCTGTATCGTTCAGACTGTTATTAAAAGATCAGGTACATTATTATATATTATATTATGAATTGGAGTTTTTTAATGGTGTGACAGTGTTCCAATGTAAGTCAATGGGAGCCAGGATCAGTAGGAGTCTGAAGCGCCTGTATGCGAACTTCCTACATACAACACGGAGACTAGCGCGTTAGCTATGTCCATTTATATATCCTCACCACAACAGCTCAAACTAACCGAACTCGCAGGTGTGAAAGGTCCGTGTACCATCCGCTCTTTTGAATTTCAATTAAGAATGAAAAACAATAACATGGGAAACAGTTTGTTATTTAAATTTTTCTGTTTTAGTGTCAAAAAACAACAACATAAAAAAAAAAAAAAAAACGATTTTGACCTCTATTTTCAATATTTAATTTGAAGTTTATTTCAGATAACACTAATCAAAAAACAGTCTCTGTGCCTATTTCAATTTTGATATTTTATTGTCTCTGATTTATATGACCTGGGAGTACTGCTACAGTGTCAACCGTGGATCTATAATAAAAACTTTTTTTTTTTTTTATAGTTCTATGGTATCAACTGAACAAAGGAGAGTTTATCGCTGCTTCCCATTTGTCGTCATGACAATTATTTTCTAGTACACGGAAGTAAATGCATCGCTATAAAAGAAGAGGAAATGTTTGTCTATGAAATTGCAAGGATTTTTCAGGTAAGTCCCTCTAGCAGCAGAACTTTTTTTGAAATGAAATATTGGAAATACAGGTCGAAATCATTTTTTAAATTTTTATTTTTTTTTCTTTTGACAGTAAAAAACATTTCCCGTTTTATTGTTTTTTTGTTCTTAATTGAAATTCAAAATAATGAACAGTACATGGACCATGAAACTCCCCTCAGAATAGCCATTATAGGAAGAAGTAATAGCCTATTGAACATTAATCAGCTCCTGAGGACATCCTTTTTCATAGAGTACAAAACCCATTCTATTAGGGGTGCTGGTAGATCTAAAAAGCAATCGTGGACCAAAATGTACAAACTCACATAAACTCTAGAAAATAAAGAGCTGGTCCTGTGTTTTTATGTAAACACAATTCCACAAAAAAAAAAAAAAAAAAAAAAAAAAAAAACATAAACACGTCATAAACTGGTTTCGAATCATACATGACTTGAACTCCCTCTGTCAATCTCCACTAGCTCCCATCAAACTTCTGATTCCTAATAACAGGGCGACTGCATCAAAACTTTGCATGCCTTCAAAAGATTGTTAACATCCCAAAAACAAAAATATTAAATGCTATTTAGGTTCTGCTATGACAAATTAAAACAAAAAACAAAAACAAAAAAAAACTAAAAAAAAATTACCTCTGGTTCCTCCTGGTCATTCACCATTTCCAAAGTCTCAGTCATATCACCAGCTTGTAAATCATTGTTCTGTTTCCTCCTGAAAATAAAAGACTTGTTAGTATTTATGAGGAAAAAGGCTCTCTACATTCACGAGTTACTGTTACTGTACCTGTGGCATTTGAAGACCAAACAGCACAGAACAGCTGCCAGTAGAAACCCACTTAGAAAGCCAATTATGACTTCAAGCTTGGAGACAGTCTGGATTATTTGCTCAGGAGTAACTGCAAACACATAAAAAAACATACTTTCTTTGTATTGTTATCAGCCTGGGGAATTACTATGGGGAAAAATACGTTTAAATAATCATGAACATTCCCTAATATGTTAAACCTGCACTATGTAACTTTTTTCTATGGATATGTCATTGCTCTGCCTGGAATGTTCCACAGTATGACATTAAACAGATCTACCTTACATTTATTCCGTTACAGGCGATTTTATAGCTCAAAAATACTTTAAAAAAACAGGCATTCTGACTGTGGGCGGGGTTGCCTCTCCACAGATCTGACCTGTAACTTGGTCTGGTTTAGTCTCCATGAAGATAGAAACATTCCAGACGAAGCAAAAACATCTCCATGGCGACTAGAAAAGTTACACAATGCACCTTTAGAAAAAACACCATTAGTTTAGTCGCAAATATTTTTCATCATTTAATGTTTACTTTCACTTTAAAAACAGCATTGAAAACCATTTTTGCAGTAACTAGTATCTTGAGAATACATATTCTTATTTATAACCTATGTGATAATTTAACATTATTGTCCAAAAAAGGTGGTTTAAGCATTAATTTAGTTCTCAGTCTCGTTTACATGTCAGCCATTTTATGACATGCGCAGTACTCGGCTCCAGGGTTGACTTAAGCTTGGTTCCATATCCAGAAATGTTGGTTCTAGGGATGTTAATAATCTGGCAAAGTTTCATGCTTGTAATATAAAAGTGAACAATTGGGCACTTTTTTGGTCCTTAACAGCTCCCCTAATGTAAAACATTCCAGACGAAGCAATAACATCTCCATGGAGAAAAGCATTTGATGGATCTTCTACCGGGAAAGTTACAGAATGCACTTTTAATGTGAGTACACAGTTTTAATGAATGCAGTTTGAAGGCAGATATTATTTGAATGCGTCTGGAGATGATTTATGGTAGGGCTGTAGTGACTAAAGGAATTCTTGGTCGACAACAGACATGCCCTGCAAATCAATTAATCAACTAAGAAGAGAGTGTGGTAAAAACTCTTAAAACATTACGTATCTCTATGTATCTAACCCAGACTTCACTGACAAGGCCACAACTTATTCAAGCAAAAACAACTGTTTATGGAGAAACCTGTGACTCATGAGTATTGTGTTTGACTGACATTTGTCTTATTGGTCATGTTGTTGCTGGATTATATTTTAGAGCAGTGTTTCTCAAACTTTTTTTTTTTTCTGAGGACCCATATTTTAAAAGTCACAAACCTCCATGAGCCAAGTTAACACATGTTATGTGTAAATCACAAAATAAAGGTAGATGTGACCATTATTGAACATTAATGAGGATATTTTATTGTTAAGTGATTGTGTCTCTCCTCATATGGAAAAGGTATAGACAAATTATACACCATTTTAACATGTTTTATCTGAATGCTAAAAGATTTGTATATGACAGTGAAAACAGTTGCAAGATCTTTGATAAATATGAGCAGCATGAAACATATAAAACTTTGTAACCTGCAAGGGCTGAATATGACACTAATCCCACAGATGCAGGCATAGTGAACAGATGTTTCTGTACATTATGCCCGCCACTTAGTTATGTCACTCCATGTATGATTTCCCTGCCAGCATCTTATACCCTGTAGTTCTGTGCTGGATTATCTCAGGAGCCTCTTTGCACAGTCGACACTGTGGGTCTTGTCTGGTGTGGTAGATCTGGGCCTCTATTGCTCGAGTGCCCAGGGCCTGCTCCTGAGCAGCCAGGATCAGTGCCTCTGTGCTGTCCTTCAGACCAGCCCTCTCAAGCCATTGGTAGGATTTCTTGATATCAGCCACTTCAGTTATGTTCTGGTGGTTCGCCCCATGTAGGGGCTTGTCCTGCCATGATGGTCCCTCCAGCACCTCTTCCTCTGGACCCCACTGTCTGAGACATTCTCTGAGCACCTCATCTGTCGGGGTCTTGTCCTTGATGTACTCAAGGAGCTTGGATGTTTCATCCTGGACAGTGGTTCCCACACTCACTAGTCCTCGGCCTCCTTCCATACTTCCGGCCTGCGTACAGTCTCAGGGTGCTGGATTTGTGATGAAACTCTCCATGCATGGTCAGGAGCTTTCATGTCTTAACATCTGTGGCCTGTATCTCCTCCTTTGGCCAACTTATGATTCCTGGGTATCTGATCATTGGCAGGGCGTAGCTGTTTATTGCCTGCGCCTTATTCTTGCCATTGAGCTGCTTCTTAGGACTTGTCTCACTCTTTGCAGGTATTTGGCTGTAGCCACTTTCCTTTTTGCCTCTTCAAGGTACTTGTAACTGTCCTCAACATCTCCTATTGTTCTCCTTCAAGGTAGCTGCTGGTTAGCTCAGTTGGTAAGTCACTAGGCTTTTACATGGGTCACCTGGGTTCAAATCCCCACTCTCAGTTTTTTTATATATATATTTTTATATATAAACATATAATTAAAGAATACAAACATTACATGGAACATACAAAGAAAATGTAGTTTATCATGCACAATACCTGTAAATGCCATGCAAAATGCTCACTTTATCTTTACTAGTTTTTCATAATGTAGTTGTATGAGAAAAATGCAAAAGGAGCCACTTTCAGGAGTAAACCATACAGTACATGGCACATATCAACCTTATATAAAGATTTACTACCAAGACAGTGGTAAATTCTTAATTTTTTTTTTCAGTTTTTTTTTTTCCATATGGGTCTGAACAATTAGTATTACTCAAGTTTTAAACAATGAAAAACAATAATTGAACCAGTAATAAAAGGATCCATAAGTCGCCTATTTGGACATTACACATAGCCCATTTCTTTTTCTTTTCAACATTCAGTGGAACCAGCAATATTGGAACAAAATAGTCAATAAAATAATTACAAAAAGATAAATTATACAAAACATTAACTTAACATTTCAACTCTAATGAGATAGGTGGGCCTGTCTGCGTTTTTGTAGCGCATTCCTGTCCAGGGTGCAAGAGGAAAGCGCAACACGCATATCAGGCACAGCATTCAGTCTGATTTTGTGCTTTGTTTTTTTTATGAGCACAGAAAATGCCAATGCCACACAAAAATGTAGTAATGAAAGAAATAAGCTTGGAAATACTGGCCCTACTGAGGACAGGAATTTCACGCACTCTCTCATGTGTCAGAACTGTATATTTCAGACCTACATGCAGATCGTGATAAGGCGACCCAAAAAGAATCCTTCGAGACCCCCCTGAGGGTCAGGACCCAGTCTTTGGGAAAAAGTGTTTTAGAGGATAATAATTCTGATGAATTTGATAATCATACATTTTAAAGGATATTGATACACATACATTTGAGTATTTTTTAGAAGATAATGATGAAATTTGAAATTATAGATATTTAATGAATTTTGACAGTTTTAAATGTTTAATGATAAATTGGACAGTGGTTATTTTAAGGAGACACGATGATGTTGTTAGAAGTGGTTTTGTGTAAAGTCTCTTTAATGTCTTTTGTACCTGCCTAAGGACTGTAGATGAAAAGTATCTTGTAGCTAAATCTGGCACAGACCATATTTTCTCTCTGAGATTATTGTTTTCTGTGCACTGTCCATGTTTTAAATGATTGATTGATTGCATTTATATAGTGCCTTTCAAGATACCCAAAGCGCTTCACAGTTCATTATTCAGTCACTCCACACTCAGTGGTGGTAAGCTACTATTGTAGCCACAGCTGCCCTGGAGTAGACCAACGGAAGCGAGGCTGCCAATATGCGCCATCGGCCCCTCCGACCACCACTATCACTCACGCATACACCACTTTCATACTAGGCAATGTGGGTGAAGTGTCTTGCCTAAGGACACAACGACAGTTTTTGCCACTGGAAGAAATCTTCCTTAATATCCTTTTATATATTAATACCAAATAACACCAGATCTTCAGCTAACTCACTCCTCCTTTATGCTGTTGTCCCATATAAATCCTTATTATGTACATCCAATAAGTTGTCTACTTTACAGAAATTTACTAACACACCATCGACCAATCAATCTAAAAGCCCGCCCTCATTTATGGACTTAAAACTGCTCAAGATTTCTACCTGTAACACAACAACCCTGAGAAAATTTAATGAAGCTAAATGCTTCATTAAAGCGGAAATGGCGCAAGTCAAACCTCCAGGTTCATTATGAGATTTACAGAGGAACTATGCATATGTACAACTACACTTTGAGTAAAACAAGAGAGAAGTATTTTTCGGACATTATTGGTAATTGCAGTAACAACTCCCGTGTCCTGTTTGCAACAGTGAACAGATTAACAAACCCTCCAGCTCCACTGCCATTAGAACTAATTTCCACATCTAAATGTAATGAGTTTGCAGTTTTCTTTAATGACAAAGTTCAGGGCATCAAAAATGCCATCAATTCCACAACACAAATAACAAGCATGCAGCCACAGAGACACTTAGAGCTGAATCACTTTGCACCTGTAACTGACAAAACTGTTTTAGAGATTGTTACCAGTCTGAGTTCATCTACTTGCTGCCTGGACATGTTACCCACTAGATTTCTAAAGTCTGTCCTCAACAGTTTACTTTCACCACTCACTCACATAGTTAACATGTCACTTCAATCTGGAACATTCCCAAACGTGTTGAAAACTGCGGTCATTAAGCCTCTCCTAAAGAAGAGCAGTCTTGATGCCACAGTACTGAACAATTTCCGACCCATCTCAAATCTGCCGTTTTTTGGCAAAGTCCTTGAAAAAGCTGTTTACCAACAGCTTACGAACTTTCTCCAAATGAACAACTCCTTTGATGTTTTCCAGTCAGGTTTTAGAGCCCACCACAGCACTGAGACTGCTCTTATCAAGGTGACAAATGACATCCGCCTGAACACTGATGCAGGCAAAGTCTCAGTCTTGATCCTGTTAGATCTGAGTGCTGCTTTTGACACTGTCGATCATGGGATCCTCTTACAGAGACTAGAGGACTGGGTGGGCATCTCTGGTACTGCACTAAACTGGTTCAAGTCCTATCTAGAAGACAGGAAGTATTTTGTTGAAATTGGAAACTGTGTCTCAGATCACATGGCCCTGACCTGTGGGGTGCCTCAGGGGTCAATCCTGGGCCCCCTGTTGTTCAATCTCTACATGCTGCCATTAGGCCAGTTAATAAGCAGCAATAACGTGTCCTACCACAATTATGCAGATGACACTCAGATCTACGTCTCTCTGGCAGCAGGAGACTATGGACCAGTGGAGTCACTTGGTCACTGCATCCAACAGATCAGTGTGTGGATGCAAAACAACTTTCTCCAGCTAAACTCTGACAAGACTGAAGTCATAGTGTTTGGTCCACAGAAACAAAGGGACAGTGTCAGCAGTCACCTCCAGTCTCTCTCTCTAAAACCTTCAAATCAGGCAAGAAATCTAGGGGTAATAATGGACTCAGACTTGAACTTTAACAGTCCACATAAAATCAATAACATCTGCAGCCTTTTACCATCTAAAAAACATAGCGAAAATCAAAAGTTTACTGTCTAAAACAGACTTGGAGAAACTTATCCATGCGTTTGTCTCCAGTAGGTTAGACTACTGTAATGGTCTGCTCACTGGTCTCTCCAAACGAGCTGTGAGACGCTGCAGAACATCCAGAACGCTGCAGCTCGGGTCCTTACTCGAACTAGGAAGTACGAGCACATAAGTCCTGTGCTCAGGTCTCTGCACTGGCTTCCTGTGCCTCAGAGAATAGACTTTAAAGCAGCTCTGCTTGTGTACAAGTCTCTCCATGGCTGAGCACCAAAGTACATCTGTGACATGTTAGTGTCATATGAACCATCTCGCACTCTGAGGAGCTCAGGGACCGGCCTCCTGCTGGTGCCCAGAGTCACGACTAAACAAGGGGAGTCAGCGTTTCAGGTTCATGCAGCTAAAACCTGGAACAGTCTTCCTGAACATGTGAGACAGACTCTTCTGTGATGCTGTTTAAAGCCAGGCTCAAAACATTTCTGTTTAACTGTGCAAATAACTGAAAGATTTTCATTCCGCACTCTTCTCTCCAATTTATGTCTCTCTTTTTTAATTTTAATCTTCATGATTATTTATGTTTTTGATTTGTTTTTATTATGATTTGAATGTATTTCTTATTCTGTAAAGCACTTTGAATTACTTTGTGTACGAATTGTGCTATACAAATAAACTTACCTTGCCTTGCCTTGCCTAAATGCAACTTTATGTTCTTGTTAAGAAAACTGTTACTTTTTGCATAACATTACTCCTTTAAAAACAACAAAGCTGCATACCTGAGGGGTTTGCTGTGTCAGTGATGATGGAGGGTGTGAAATCCTCCTGGACGTGTCCTGCTCTGTTGCTGCTCTCACACATTGGACTTGTGTTCTGTTGAGTCCTCTCCCTCTGAGGACGAAGCTGCTGTTGACTGTGTCTCCTGTCACCACGGTAACCAGTGAGTACTCAGACTGGTCCTGGAGCAGAGTCCATGTGACAGAGGGGACAGGAGAGGCCCGAGTCACACACACACACACACGCACGCACGCACACACACCTCAGGACCTCCCCGTTATACACACAGCCAGAGGAGTTCACAATGTGGGGCTTCCCTGGAAAATAAAATGAGTAAAAAATAAACAGAGCATCAATATGAAGTGACTGGACTTTGTTGAAACTGTAAAATTAATGAGATAGAGAGAATACTTGGATTAAACCATGGTGAGAAACATTAGCCAGGCTTGCTAGGTACAATTTCTCTGCATAAGTGTAATGTATATTTGACTGCCCCAGCACTACCCTTTGATTAGAGAAATTTGTCACCCGCATATGACCCATGATCAAAATCATTCCATTCCATTTTCTTCTGCTTATCTGGGGCCTTGTCGCGGGGGCAGCAGTCTGAGCAGGGCCTCTCAGACTTCCCTCTCCACACACACTTCCTCCAGCTCCTTCGGGCGGATCCCGAGGTGTTCCCAGGCCAGCCAGGAGACATAGTCCCTCCAGCGTGTCCTAGGTCTTCCCCGGGGCCTCCTTCCGGTGGGACGTGCCAGGAACACCTCTCCAGGGAGGCGCCCAGGAGGCATCCGGAACAGATGCCCGAGCCACCTCAGCTGGCTCCTCTGGCTGGCTGTGGAGGGACTGCGGCTCTACTTCAAGCTTCTCCCGTGTGATTGAGCTCCTCACCCTATCTCTATGGGAGCACCAAGCCACCCTGCAGAGGAAACGCATTTCGAGCGCTTGTATCCGCGATCTTGTCCTTTCGGTCATTAACCAGAGCTCATGACCATAGGTGAGAGTAGGAACGTAGATTGACCGGTAAATCGAGATCTTTGCCTTTCGGCTCAGCTCCCTCTTCACCACAGCGGTCCAATACAGCGACCGCATCACTGCAGACGCTGTCAATCTCACATTCTGTCCTTCCCTCACTCGTGAACAAGACCCCGAGATACTTGAACTCGTCCACATGAGGCAGGAACTCTCCACCCACCCGGAGAGGACAAGCCACCTTTTTCCGGTCGAGAACCATGGCCTTGGACTTGGAAGAGCTTCATCCCAGCCACTTCACACTCACTTCACACTCGGCTGCAACCTGCCCCAGTGCACATTGCAGGTCCTGGTTTGATGAAGCCAACAGAACAACATCATCTTCGAACAGCAGAGATAAGATCCTGTGGTCACCTGACTGCGCCTAGAAATTCTGTCCATAAAAACAATGAACAGAACCGGTGACAAAAGGCAGCCCTATCAGAGTCCAACATGCACCGGGAACAGGTCTGACTTACTGCCGGCAATGCGAACACAGCTCCTGCTCCGGTCATACAGGGACCGGACAGCCCTTAGCAACGAACCCCGGACCCCATACTCCCAGACAGCACCCCCCACAGGACACCACAAGGA